>NC_140960.1:97122484-97722484 GCF_014529385.1 Adiantum capillus-veneris
CAAAAGCTTTCTTGAAATCCACAAAGCAACAATACAACTTTTTTCCTTTCAATCGAGACGCTTCCATAAGAACTCGAAGAGTGACAAGGTGATCAATAGTGCTATGATGCTTTCGAAAACCTGCTTGGCCAAGCGCACGTTTGCCATTCTTTTCAGCCCATTCACTTATCTTCATCTCCATGATACATCCAAATAACTTTGCCATCAAAGAACCAACCATTATAGTGCGATAGTTGTTCACATTGTTTACATCTCCTCCTTTGTGCAAAGGTTTGATCCAATTTGCACTCCAATCATGAGGCATGCCGTACTGAAGTGCAAGGTTAAACATATCGCATATCCAATATCGTGTTTTCTTGCTTGTCCATTTAATCATTTCAGCCTTGACACCTTGAAGGTCACCTGCCTTGCGAGTAGCAAGTTTCTCAAGCGCGCGGCATACATCTTCAATGGTAAAGAAGGGAGACATAAATGGAAGGGAGCTACAACCCTCCATCTTATCAACATTGGGTTGCTCATAGAGGTTCTTACAATGCATATACATATCCTCAAGAGTCAAGTCACCAAAGCTCTCAACGCGCTTGCCTTTTAGATTTTGCCAAAACTTGCCACATGCATGTGCTTTCTCTTGTGCTAAAAGAAGTTGTTTTTCGACTTCCCACCTTCTCCTCTTCTTTTGAACAAGTGCTTTGTATGTGTGTGAACATTCCAAGTAAACTTCCTTGTCTTTGATTGCATCCAATCTTAGCAAGTGTTTTCGGGCTTGACTACATTCCATGTCAAACCATTTCTTCTTGGTGCTACCCTTCTTAGACCTTTTGCAAGACATGTGTTTCGCCGAAAAGCATTCCTTCGCACAAGAGAAAATTACTTCTTTGAAAACTTTCCACTTGCATTCTAATGTTGGGCTCCCTTGATGCTCTATCATGCTTAACATTTGGTCCACCATATCAGCATATATAAGTGCTCGTTTGAAGTCTAGACGTAGGTACAAATGATTCACATCATGATTGGAGGCTACATGCTCGGGCCGTTTACCACATTTGAGGTCAATACATAACATCCTATGATCCGATTCCGGATTCCATTCACCAAGTGTAAAGCTTTGTATGCATTCTAGAGTGGCTTCTGAGAACAACACATAGTCAATCACGCTAGCACCATTGTGCTTTCTACATGTAAAGTCATTGGTGCCTTGCCATAGAGATAAACCATTTGCAATGAGCATTCCGGTACTATTGCACATATGTAGAAGTGACTTTCCATAGTGATCCACTTCTTTTGCATCATTAGAACTTCGATTATACATGTATGAGTCATCCACTCTTCTTGATACATGCGGCATGTCGACTTGTTGTGTGTCGTGTTGTAACATATTTGTGCGAGCATTCATGTCTCCAAAAACAATGACTTCACCTTGATCCTTGTAATAAGCAATGTCTTCCTCTAGTTCAACAAAGGGCTGATCTCTATCCATATTCAAGCGAGCATAAAAGTTGGAGTCATAGTGAGGAATGTAGCAGCCGGCCACAAACATGACTTGACCATTTGGTGGGCTGATTTTCAGCCATAAGTAGCGTTTATACTTATCTTCTTTGACAATGGAAACATCTTTCAAACCCTTTTTGGTCATACATGCTATGCCTCCTTGGCCTCTTCGTTGCTTTGCATTTTTGGCCCACATCAAAGAATGTACATCGTATTTGTCAAATCCAAGAATTCGTTGCGCATCATGCTCCCATGTTTCGACAAGAAGTATCACATCGGAGTCATTGGTAAGCTCATCAATGCCAATTCCCGCATTCCATGGATACCCGTTACAATTCCAAAAGCTTATTCGCAAGCGTGAGTTGGTCTCATAGATCATGTGTCCCTATTTGTTGGGTGGACTTGCATCCTCCTCAAGTGCCTTTTCTTCTTGAGATGATACCTTAACCTTCTTGCTTCTTTCCTCGTATGCTTTGCGACGTACATTTTGTTGCATAAGAGTGCGATCCTCATATACATTACAACCCGTTCCTTTGAGGTAGATCCAACCATTGTCAAGGATGATCTTTCTCTTTACCTCATCAGCCATGGTACATACAATAGGTCTTTCTCCCGAGCGAGGGACTCCTTGTTTTCCAACTCGATGTGCACCATAAGCCATGATTCCTGACATGCCAAAGTGTGTAGCAAAAAACTCTTCAATAGCAACCGCAAGAGATTGGGGTGTTTCCATGCTTTCCTCCTTGATTCCACGAATGACGATGTTCTTTGAGCGTTTTTGTCGTTCTTGCAATTCTTGAGTGTCCACATTCTCTACATTCTTTGCTTGGACAACGGCTTGCGTGATAGGAGATGTAGAAACCACATTATCCTTACATATATCAGCCCATGATTTGGATGCATTTCTCATCTCACATACATCATGTCGTATTGTATCTATCGTTTCCTCTTTCAATACATGATCACTCTCAACTTTGCTCAAGCGCTCTTTCACTACATTCATGTCCACAAGAGAGCGTTTACATTCTTGAACTTCATTCTCAAGGTGCATCAAGCGCGTTGTTTGCATTTCAAGAACCTTCTTGAGGTGCTCATTCTCCACAACGAGAACTCTTAAAGTACCATTCTCCATTGCAAGTGCGCGCAACTCTTCACCTTGCTTGTTGACGGTTTCTTGTAACGAGATCAAGTAAGCCATGATCATTGCTTCCGTTGTTGTAGACGATGTGGTTGGATTAGCATCCAAATTCCTTGGAGATTTTGCATCATTCTCCATGGCGAGTGTGGCTTTTCCACCTTTGCGAGTTTTGTCTGACATTGCCTTCAAGTCGGCAACAAAAACGCAAAGTTTTGACAGTTTTTTCAGTTCTGAGATGCTGTTACAGCAAAGCCTTCCATTACACAGAAAAATTCTGTCTTTACATCAATGCGTAGAGGGCTTCGTGCTCTTCGATTGAGGCTATAGATCACCTAAATCGGAGTTCGGATGAGCAAGTTATGCTCAAAAGAGTGAACTGCTGTCTACTAGGTCAAAAAACGGCTGTGTGTGTGTGTGTGTGAGAGAGAGAGAGAGAGAGAGAGAGAGAGAGAGAGAGAGAAAGTGTAGCTTTAGAGAGAGAAGATGGATTTCTGTTGAAGGGTGATCACTAGGGAGAGAGAAAGTTTGTTGAAGAGGAGTGTATGTGTGTGCGCTTGCGACTCTATGTGTGTGTGTGTGTATGCTGAAGATATGTTGTGTGTGTGTGTGTGTGTGTGTGTGTGTGAGAGAGAGAGAGAGAGAGAGAGAGAGAGAGAGAGAGAGAGAGAGAGAGAGAGAGAGAGAGAGAGAGTGCAAGAGCCATCGTCTGCGTCTCCGACAGCAAGCCGACCCATCGACATAACGAAGGTCTGCCTCTCCCTCTGCCTTTGCCTCTATCTCTCTATCTCTGTTTCTGTCACAGTACCAAGCTCAGTCTTAACAAACAACACACACAAACAGTCACAAACACAACACACACACACACTCACACACTCACAAACACACAGACACACATATAAAACATACACACACACACACACATACACACACACACAGACACAAATATAACATACACACACACACACACACATAGAGAGACACACACACACAAATCACAAACACACACACACACACAAATATAACTTACACACACACACACACATAGCCTCTCCCTCTCTCTCTCTCTCTCTCTCTCTCTCTCTCTCTCTCTCTCTCTCTATATATATATATATATATATATATATATATATATATATATATATATATATATATGTATATACCAAAGGCGCGCGTAGAGAGGCATAACCGGTGTGCATGTCTCTATGCGCGCCGTTAGTACTATGCATTGATCAGTGTATGTCTGAGTGTTATAGATAGATAGAGAGAGAGAGAGAGAGAGAGAGAGAGAGAGAGAGAGAGAGAGAGAGAGTATTTCTTTTACCTTATACTAACGGCGCGTGGAGGTGTTTGTTGAGGTCAAAATGTGCTCCACGCGCGTAATGGGCTCTCTCACTCTCTCTCTCTCTCTCTCTCTCTCTCTCTCTCTCTCTATTTAAATATGCTAAGCTATAGAAAGGAGAGAGAGAGAGAGAGAGAGAGAGAGAGAGACTCTTCTTTTTGTGTACAGTGAAATGGCTAGAACAAAAGCCACTGCAAGGAAGGCAGGCAAGGGACCAGGATTAGCATCTAAAGCAAATAGCAGATCTGCAACCCCAAAGAAAAGACCTGGAAAACCCAATAAAATTCTGAAAGGGCCAAGGGTGAAGAAGTTACAAACCTGCATGGGACTTTTCAGAGAAATCAGAAAGGCACAGAAATGTGTAGATTTATGCATACCAAAGCTGCCCTTCCAGAGGATGGTGAGGTCCATATGTGAAGAAGCTACCTGGGGCACCAAAAGGTGGAAGGTGGTGGCATTAATGGCTCTACAAGAAGCAGCAGAGGACTTCCTACTGGAGTACTTCAGTGACATGACCATTGTTGCAGCCCATGCCCACAGGGTTACTATAATGGACAAAGATAGTGAGACACTGAAAAGAATAAGGTGGAGGTATGACAAACTACTGGTCCCCAATGTCTGCAAGGATAAGAAAATGAGGGAAATTTTGTTATACCCCCCGGAGCTAGTGCCACAACTCACAGTTGTAGATGTCACACATGATGTGAATACAAGGGCAAGGGCAGAGACTATTGCTCGCCAAACAAAGGACATGAGGGAAGCAGAGCTTAAGGAGAAAGCAAAAGTAGCAGTGGAGTCCCAGAGACAAACAGAATGCAATGTGACCCTGTCCATAGAGGCAAGCAATCAAGAAACTCTACTTTCAATGAAGGATGGTTTGCTTGCAGAGATACCATTTGTAGATGGAGCCAAAAAGCTAGCTCTGGAAAAAGTGGACATTAATTTATTGCAGAATCTAGATGCTCAGATTTCAGACACAATTATCTATGCTTGTCTTAAGTAAGTGTTACTATCTTGCTAGCTTTGAAAACTCAGATAATAGGTTTGCTAACTCAGGTAGAGTCTCTGCAGCCTGATCAAAAGTCAACTCCCATTGCACACCCACACAGAGGTGTTTCTTCTTGATCCACAAATTTCAGTGATTATTAGACAAAAGAACAGTCCATCTGGGACCTTTGAGAGTTGGTTTCTCCACTGTGCTATGCTGGAAGTTACTGTCATCATCTTTCCATATGAGAATAACCATCACTGGAGTCTCATATGCCTTGATGTTGACCAACCAGCAGTGTGGGTGTTCAATTCAATAAAAGGAACCCACCCTGAAATTAGGCTGTAAGTGTTTTGTATCAGAAAGTGTTTCTTATAGATATCCATGTAAATTTGAAGCCTCATGCTAACATCTTGACATTGCTTTGTGCAGTTTGTATAATGAGGTTGTTGCTTGCCTATGGAAAGCTATGTGGAAGGTATGAACTATACAAGGCCCCAATCAAAGATGTACCTGTCCCAAATCAAACCGATGGAAATTCTTGCGGCTGGAGATGTCTTCTCCATGCAGAATATGTCCTGCAAAGCTACTTTGCATTAAAACCTTTCATGAATAAGGTACCCATTTGGCAATGCATTCAGTTAGTTTTGGTTTAGTCTATAAAAGAATTCTCACCATGTGGTCTTTCAATTTTGCAAAGTGCTTTAAAAAACTACACATATGATTATTTGCAAAGATACCGGGTAAGTTTAATACAACACCTGCTTACTATGTCTAGCCCCAGAGAGCTTGAAGATAGCGGCTTGGATGACCGCACTATTGATCTAACAAAACATGACATGCCACCACGACAAACCCCTGCATCCGATACAGTGGAATCACAACGGGCCGAGGGGGTCATATCAGCAGAAGATGAAAGAGCCGAGGATGAGGAAAGGTCAAATGATCATATGGAAGGTGCTAGTGTACAACCAGAGGAGACAATGTAAGAGCCAAGTCAGCCAGTGGAGGAGCCAAAAGAGCCTATGGCTGAAACCCAAGATGAGGAAAGCAGGCCTATAGATGAGCAAAAGGATATGGATGAGGAAAGCAGGCCTAGGGATGAGCAAACTGATATGGATCAGGCAAGGATGTATGAGGCAAGCCGATCAACCGAGGGAGAGGAAAAGACCTTGGAGGAAACCTTGAATGAGGCAGAAAGAGCCATGGGGGAGACCCTGATGAAGATGTGAATGATGACTATGAAGATAAAGCAGAGGAGAGCAACAACGACATGAACACTACAGAGACCCAGTATGGACCCTTGCTACCTGTAGATACGGTTGTTCCGGTAATGTCTATTCAAGTATGGCAAAATATGTTCAGCTTCTAACTACTTATATGTACTGATAGCCCGTTTTTGGCTCTTTGTAATTGCCACAGTGAGTTACCTCACCCTACCAAAATCACCCAAACACTGTGGCTATCCCTACCATTTCACTGTACATAGGCGTGCGTGAGTCACGGGACTTTTCCCATATCTCCTTACTGAAATAAAAAACCCTCAATTAGCTAGGCATTGGGCTAGTTGAGCCAAAAAATAAAATAAAAAATATAAGTATTTTATGGCCCATGCGTATGTAAATATTTCTTTGTACATAGGGCCTAAATAAAAGATTTTTTCATAATTATTTTGGTATTTATTTAAATATTTCTACCTAGGTGTGTGTTATTTATGCTTTGTACATTGCCTCACCATTACCATAATTTTTCTTACCATTTTTTATACTCTTTATTCCATATAGAAATATTTTCATGTAAGCTTCTCTTATATTTGGTATAACTCCACCCCAACAAAAATCCAAAACAACTAGTTCTATTTATGTGTATATTTTTTTCACTATTGTGATTTTTTCCTTCCTACATATATTCTCTATTACTCTCATAAATTAGACCACCAAAAATATTCATCTTTTTATGGTACACTTATAATGAGAGAGATTTATTTTGACCCCTTTATATTTTTCCACCTATATTATTTATATTTGACATGTACATATTTTTTAGACCCCTCAATATTTGATTTTCTTAGTTGTACTATTCACTTATATCATGATCTCAACAATATCTTCAATTATAGACCTACCAAATAAGGTCAAGGGTAGGTGGCATGCATACATGCACTATTGGAAAAAAACGGTCGGTTTTGCTGAATTTTTAAAGTTCACTTGCTCTCCGAATTTGAAAAGGTGATACAAACAAAAGTTGTAGCTCGTGGGCTAAACTTTTGCCTCAAATGTTTTCATATTTTTTTGAGCTACGAGCTGTGAGCTATGATTTTATTAGTGGACCCCAGTTTTCCCATGCTATGCAGCCACACTCTCTCTTCCACTTTATCATTTTCCTCTTTCACACACACTTCTCCACTCATCATCCCCACCTCTCTCACCACTCCTCTCTGCACCCTACTCACCTTCTCCTCAACCTTGAAGAATAAGAGAAACCATGGTGAACTCATACCTCCCACACACAATTCCATTCCAAAATTGACCACCTAGTCTTATTTTTCCTCCTCCAATTTACCCATATCTATCAAAAAAACCACAAAATTCAGCCTCTTCTCTTAAAAGACAGCATCATGGTGGTTGATTACTCAGCTTCAATTACCTTGTCTCTCAAGGAAGGTCAAGAGTGGAGAAAAAATGTACCGTCAAAGCTAGTGGAGCGTCAACAAGCGTCAAAATTGGCCCTACTCAAGACACTTGGAGCATCAACCTTGTAAGAAATCCACCTTTTCTTACCTCTTAAGAGTTTTTCTTCCTTATTTGTATCCTACATGGATACTCCCATTGTAAATATCCAATTCCATTTGTAAACTAATACTAACTCTACTAACACTAACCCACTATGAAAAGTCCTATCACCTCCATCTCTCTCCTCTCTCTTTCCCCACCAACTTCTTGATAATTCCAAGCAAAAGAAATTAGATAAATTGCTGAAAATCTAACCCAACCATGGTTAGAGGAGTAACCCTAGCCTTCAAAATTGCTATAAAAGGAGGGTGTAGCTAGCACAGAAGGAGGGAGCCATAAGCAAGAGCACTATGCTATAGCTTGAGAAGCCAAGCTCAACCTCTCTAGAAGGAGCTCTTGAGTGGAAGCTCATTGTCTTATGCATGTGCATGTATTGTAATAGGGGATTAGCAAGGGAACTCTATGCCATTGTAAGAGAGAGAGTGATCATTCAATTGAGAGTAGGAAATCTATCATTTCTCCTACTAGTGTAAGCCCAACATTTGCTGAATCAAGGAGGGTGGATTTGGACTAAGCTTGGATACTTTGTCTCCCTTCCAACGTGAAGTAATGGACAACAATGATGCGTAAGTGTCTTGGTGTTTTTTGTTAAGTTCTTGATAGCTTTTCTCTGGTGTTGTCATCAATCTAGCCATAAATCCCACATACTGTAAGAGGGCGACAGGGTGGAGAGGACTCCCCTGGCCTTAAGACAGTGATTGGGGTGGCTTTTTTTGTGATGTGTTGTGGTGAAATTTACGCAAGCTATGTGAACAAATACTAATCTCACTTTGATTTGTCATGACAGATTTGTAAGAAGGTATTAATGCAACAAGCACCCCCTCCCCCTTTCTCTCTCTTTCTTACATATATATATTTATGTTTGCTTGATCATTAACGATACACTTCAAAGCAGCCCGAGCACCATCTCTCTCTCTCTCTCTCTCTCTCTCTCTCTCTCGTGTTTTAGTGTGTGAGAGTGTTCCATTGGTGTTAGGGTTAGTGTAAATTCCTTGCTTGTTTGTGGGTTGCTCTAACGATTCTCCTCTTGTGCGTCCTAGTTCGCTCTTAAACTAGGTGGTGCCCCTTGTGTAGTTGGGATTTGGCTGGGGGTTTGTTGTTTTGGGTTGTGTTGTGCCCCAACCCCATTGAGCAGCACGGGAGCCTTGAAGGGTGTCTAGAGGTTGCTCTTCTTGTTGCCCGCCCTGGACCGCCTCAGTATTTGTCAACTTTTACAGAGGTTGATTATCTTGGACGTCAATGTATTGCTGCTGATGCGGGTGCCTCTCCATGACAGCGAACCCTTTGAGGATTTACAAACGTTTCGGATGGGAACTTGTCGAGTCGTGGTTCGTCCAGGAACCAAGGAATATATTCAGTTTCTTCTTCCGCGCTTCAGAGTTGCCATATGGTCTTCAATGCAAAGGCAAAACTTGTCGCCACTAGTTACAATAGTTTGCAGTGTATGCCATGCTCACACGTCAGATTTTGCCTTTTTGTATGATCAAAGAAAATGCGTTACCGTTGAGGGCCACTACCACCCGAAAAAACCACACTTACCTCTTTTGTACAAACCGTTTAGCCAAATCGGTGTACCCTTTGATGCAACTAATACACTACTGATTGATGATACTCCTGAAAAGGGAGAACTAAATCCGCCGGGAACAACTATCTCACCACCTTCTTTCGAGGGGCATTCCTTCGATTTTTACCTTGAAGACATTCTGATTCCATACTTACAGAAATTGTATCTCAGTCCATTGTTCACGGACGAGTTTGTACTTTCTAATGAATTAAGATGACTCTTCTATCATGTCTTTGTCTTGTCTAACATTGAGAGAGAGAGAGAGAGAGAGAGAGAGAGAGAGAGAGAGAGAGAGAGAGAGAGAGATTTGACATGGTAAAGAAATGTATTTCAAGCACACTTTTTCACAGGGCACAATTGAAAAATGAGCTCAATAAACTTCATGTCTTGAAAGTCATTTGTATACACTTGGGTTCACAAGAATATCTGTTACATTGACACTACTTCAACCCGACCATCCAACTCTTTGCACAAAATATCTTTTTCCCTTCGCCGCATCACCTTACGGCCAGCTAGGAAAAAGGAAAAATCTGATAGGTCCTTGTCCATTGACTCTTCAATTATGTCATGCCGCAAATGCTGAAGACTGCATAGCTCCCTTATTGTAACCACCAACAGTAGGCCATGCTCTTTATCAATCACTTCCACATCCACAGCAGGATTATCTTCCAAACCTGCAGAAACCTGGTCCATAGGAATGTACTTACCGTTGAGCATTTGTGATCGCATATACCAAAACGAGAGTAATAGTGATTGGCTTGCAATCATGTACTTGACAACTAGAGTATCAAGCACGACCTCGCACCGTAAACCAATCTCTTCCTTTGCATACCATCCTCTGTCAAGAAGTTTGTCACAGATGACTACTGAAATGACTTGCACATGAACATAGTTTTCATAACACGGATGTTGTAGCTATGAAACGGCTCTATGAAGAGTGCAACAGGACAAAAGTTTGCAATTCTAACCAGTTTGGTGGGAATAGAGCTACGTAGAGACCTTTGTATATCCTTGTAGAGCTTACTTCACATTGCCTCCACCATTGTTTCCTCGGGAACTGGCCAGTCCACAGTGTTCCAATCGGTTGGTAGAGGCACTTTCACCAACATGCCATTCTTATTCCCTGAGCTGAGTTGGTAGAAGTGGTCATAAAAAAATATTCCCTCATCAGCCAGTCTTTTGCTGCTCCTCCCTGAATACTGTAGAGAACCAATGTGGGCATGAACAACATGGAAGAGGCCTATTATGCACTCCACAGGCTCCCATTGCTCATAAGAAGAGGGATAAACATCTGCAATATATATAAGAAGAGTTAAACTAAGAGTATCAATAAGTACAAATGACAAATCTAATGTAATTGAGCTGTGAAGAATGGAGACATTGCTCATAACAAGCGGGAGAAACATTTGCAAAATATATAAGAAAAGTTATAATGAGAGTATCAGTAAGTTCACATGTCAAGAGTACTTACAATTGCAATGTGGTTGATGTATATTTGATACATTTCCACCGTTTGCTATCACCTCTGGATGGGTAAACACATGCTGAGCAAGAACTTCCTTTACAGATCTTTTGCCGATTTCAACTTTGAAATCCAACACTCTGGCCTTCCATGCTGAGCGGTAAACGTTGATACCACTAGACCTCTTGGGTCTTCTTGGTTGCATGAGGACCCATGAACCTTTGTTTATCCTTTGTCCAACCCATTGGTTCTCTGCACTTATTGAGGCTGGTATTGTAATTGAGGATATGCTACTACTTGGCCTTCTAGGCAAAGTGCAGTTGTTGGTTGTTGTTGTGAGAGACAGTAAACACCTGGAGCCTCTTAGGCGAGAAGACGTGGAAGCCATAGCTCTCAGAGAAAAGCTTTAGTGGAGGGAGATTCACTTTGAAAGCATTCTAATGGAGGGAAAGTGTTTTAGAATTCCAATATCTTGTGCGGGCTTAATGGTCACCCTCCAGTACGTTAATGACCATAAGAGAATATCAGAAGTGGGACCACATGCAAGCACCTAAAAGCTCGGTAAAAGGAAAGAAATTACGATGCTACAATCCTAGATTCGTGAAAGTTTTATGCTATTTTCCTATTTTTTGAGTCTTTCCACGTACTTTCCTACGTAACGTAGCCTTCGTGCTCATTGGACGCGCTCTATTATTCTCTCTCTTCATATGGCCCTCCAAATGACCTTTGAAATTTCCTAATGTCTGGCTCAACCTGGAGACAGAACAATGGATTTTCCAGTGTGTTATGCAAGTCAACAGTTAAACAATGTGGAAAAGAACTACAAAACCACCAAACGAGAAGGGTTAGGAATGATTTATGCTGTAAAAAAATTTCGGCATTATTTTCTCGCAAATAAATTTGTGTTCTTCACAGATCATGAAGCTCTTTTGTATCTGGTAAATAAACCACGCAATACAGGGAGAATTGTACGCTGATTTATTATATTGCTAGAGTTTGACTTCACAGTGGTGGTCAAAAAGGGTAAAACTCATCTATGAGAGGATCATCTTTCAAGGATACACAACGGAGAGGCTCCTGAAGGAGTAGATGATGACATACCAGAAGCTTATCTTTTCAATATTGAAATGATACCCAAATGGTCACAGGAAATTTTTAGCATTCTTTCCTTTGGAAGTAGATTTGATAATACGGAATACAGACCCAAACAACAAACAATTCAACAAACAAAAAACTTCCAATTGGTAGCAGGACGGCTGTATCATTTAGGATCGGACCAAATCCTACGATTATGTATAAATCCGGCAGAATTCGAGTGCTACCTTGAAGAAGCACATATCCAGGATTGTGTATTTCATTGTTCAACAGTGAAAACACACCAGAGACTGAAACAGTTAGGGTTTATTGGACAACAATGTATGCGGACACACATTCTTATGTTACCAATTGTACTATATGTAGTGCCAAACGACCAGTGGATCACGCGACATTGTTTCAGGTAAACATTGCACGTGCATGGAGTAAATATATCATTGATTTCTTAACCACGAGGACGTTCCCTAAGAACATCACAAGAGCACGGAAAAGGGCTATAGAGCTAGAAGCTCGTGACTTTCAATTAATTGGGAACAAACTCTATAAACGAGGAAAGGACAATCAACTTAGAATCTGTGTAAGTGAAAGTGAATACCTGATGATTCTAGAACATGCACATAGCGGAATAAGTGGAGGCCATTTTTTGGACGATAAGACGGCAAAAATTGTCTTAACCACAGGAATATGGTGGCCTACATTGCATATGGATGCTGAAGAGTTTGTAAAGCGTTTTGACGCATGTCAGCGCACCAAGGTACCAATAAAGAGAGATGAGATGCCACTGCGGCCAATGATGGGAGCAAGAGCATTTGAAAAATGGGGCATTGATTTTGTGGGACCTATCTCACCCCCTGCATATCGCACCCATACCCAATATATCATTGTGGCTACGGACTATCTCACAAAATGGGCGGAAGCCAAGGCAACACAAAAAGCAGCGAATGTTTTTGTACGATACGGGTTACCAATAGAAATTCTCAGTGACCGTGGGACACATTTTCTTAATGAAGTCATTGAATATCTGCTAGAGGAATTCATGGTCATACATAGGAAATCTGCTCCATACCATCCACAGGCCAATGGACAAGCCGAGGCCACAAATAAAACACTATGCACAGTTCTTACTAAAATAGTGTCAGAGTCAAGAACAGATTGGGATCAGCAGCTACACTCAACACTATGGGCATATAGGGTAGCTTACAAAACATTGATAGGAACAACACCGTACAACATGGTGTTTGGCTTAAATGCTATACTACCCATAGAGTTTTTAATTCCAACTCTACGAGTAGCAAAACGCTTAGAATGGACAGGGCATGAACTCTCTTCAAGAATAGATGATCTTGAAAAGCTAGATGAACTCCGCTTGAGAGCTGTAGCTTCAATCTATGCTAAAAAGAGAAGACAAAAAGATTTTTTTTACAAGCATGTGCGCACTAAAGATTTCAAAACAGGTGATAATGTACTTGTTTATACTTTGAAGCAACATGCCAAGAAACTTAAAAAGCGAGGGATGGGACCCTTTGTGATTAGTGATCTATCACAAAGCGGAGCTGTCAAGCTTGCTACATTAGCAGGTGAAGAAATGCCGAACTGGATTAGTGGATGTCTACCACTCACACAGGATATGCTCCAACAAATTCATCAAGGAGAACCACGAATGAAGGAAAAACAGAGAGTACGAGAAGAAGCTCAAGCAAAAGCACAATAACGCATTGCAAAAAGAAGACTTCTGCGACAACAACAACAAAGTGGAGCACCAGTGCGAATCAATACCATTCGACTGACGAAGTTGGATGAAGACACAGTGGATCCAATAATTGCAGTCAAAGTGGGTAGCAATCAAGTTGAATCGATAGCATTGCTTGATTCGGGAGCTCAAGCAAATTTGATCTCTTACGAATTATACCAACAACTCAAATCCACAGGCCAGCTTCATCCTACTCCTCAAGTGCTAGAAAGTAGTACATCACACTCGTTGAAAACATTGGGATGGACTATATTGCATGTTCAAATACATCAATATATCTACCCACACAAATTCTATGTGGTAAAGGATGACAGAACACAACACCCAATGATGTTGGGACAACCTTGGCAAAAATAGTACAATGTGCAAATAGATTGGAATGCAAATGCAGTCAAAATTCAGCATGCACAAGAACAACAGGTGATAGCCTTTGCTCCGCAATACCGGAATAATAAGGTGCAAGCAATGCAATCACTGGAAAAAGAGCCACGAATGCCACCAAATAACAACATGATACCCAAGGCTAATAAACAGATAAAATCAAACCATGCTGACTGCATACATACAAAGTCACCGACCACAGTGCAAAGATCTAGGTTACCAAAACAAGGGAAACAAGTATGGATACAAAAGGATAGAAATGACATGGCAGACAAACAACAATGCAACGAAAGAATTCCGAAGCAGACAGTTCAACCAAAAACCAACGGCATAAAACAAATATGGATCCCAAAGAAAATGCTCGGCAATAACCCAAATGTCACTCACATTTGGATACCAAAACAAAAGAAAAAGGAACTCCCTTCAGTACAAGCAACAACGGACGACAGACAGCTGCATTTGAAAAAAGGCAACCGACTTATGTGGATGCTAATCCGCAACAAACCAGTGGCAACCAAGGAAGTACCAAAACATCTACAAAAACCAGCAAAGACTGTTGGGGTTAAGGCCTATGTGCCTTGATCGGTCGCCCAGATCATGGGCGCCCGCCCCCACTGATACCCTATACTTATAGTGAGTATACTGTATAGGGGGAGCTGCCACTTCACAGTCTCCCCACCCACATCGTGTGTGTGTCTCCTTCTCTCTCTCTCACTCTCCGTCTGTGGTGCTCCCCGATCCCCTTCAATTGGTATTAGAGCCAGTTTCATTCCCGAAATCGCTTTCACGCGCGCGCGCACTTTCAAGAGTGCAAACAGGGTTTCGACTTCGGCATTGGCAAATTCAGCTTTTCGAGAGCGTTTCCAGTAGGTGTCCTGAAGTTTTACCCCCCTTTCAAATCCATTCGAGCCATCAAAAACCTCATTCGAGCTACGGTTGAGGAGCTGCATTTTCAGCCCTCTTTTGTCAGTTTATGCTGCGTTTTTGGGTTGCAACGAAGGTTTTTGGCATAGCTTTCACACCCGGACTCGGATACATGTGATCCAGGAGTCTACCTTGGGGTTTTGGCACGCTCCGGACGCGCTCGTTATATTAGAATTTTAAAATTTTGAAGGTTGAATTTTTTGCAGCAGTAATTTTTTATTGTGTGTCGAGGATTCCACACATGGTTTGCTCTCAAATGTGAGAGTGAAATTTGCTGCAAGTTTTCTCACAGGTGGGAGGATACGATGTATGCCTTATGTGGTTTGATGCTCAGGGAGACTAATGTGATTGCATTTTGAGCTCGGCAATGTATGCCTCGAGTATGTTTTTTGGCAGTCACAGGTAGAGCAGATATTTGTGTACTAGATTTGTAGGTGTTTGCAATGATGTATGCAAAGTGTGAAGATTGGTGCATGCATTTGGAGTGCGGTTTGATGCGCTTTGGTTGCTCATGGTTTTGAGCGTGTAGCCTGTTTAGTTACTGGTTTTGTGGCCATTTTACTGACAAAACTAAGGCAAAATTTTCCCAAGAGTTTTATGCGCATTGTTGGTGCGATCGAGATTGCGATTACTTATAGCACTCAGGATTTGTGTGTAGTGTTTTTCCTTTTGGGTGGTGCATTGTGAGCATGTTTTGCTCTGCTTTGTTGGTCTGGATCTGTGTGTGCTCGGCCATTTGGAGCTTCCAGTTTTGACTCCCGGCTACAAGTTGAGTCTAGTACTCCCACAGGTGTTGCCATTTGCAGTTGAGGACATCTTCTGTAGTGTTTTGGCTTGCATACCAGTTTCGACACAGCAGGTGTCTTGAGCTTTTTCTTTGTGTATGCTTTTGTGGGATATTGGTTGGAGATTACTCGCCATAGTTTGTGATCGAGCTTGGCTCTCATATTGACAGATTTTGTCAGTTTGGACACAGTTTGGTGTTCTTGTACCCACTCTCGTAGGAGTAAGGAGTTGTGTATCTTTCTTTGCTTGAGACAGTGGTTTGCTCTCGGGTGGGAGAGTCTTGTGATCTCGAGCATTGTTTGCCATAGTTTTGCAAAGCTTATGCATGTATGTTGAGTGTAGTTTGATACGCATTGATTTCTCATTGTATTGAGCTTGCTGGACAATGGTTATTTTGTGTTGATAGCCATTGTGCGTCGAAACTCTGGTGAAATTTTACCAGGAGTTTTACGCATATCATTTATGCGATCTAGGTAGAGATTGTGGGTTGCACTCAGCATTTGCGTGCGGTGTTCTCTGCAGGTGGGAGATTTGTGTGTGTGTATGCATCGATACCCCACATTGTGGGCTTGGAGATTAGCTCACAGATTGCAGTGTGATACTAGAGCATGCGAGGCTTGTATTGACATTGCGGGAGCTCTATTTTGGAGTGTGTCTCACAGGTTTTACATTGTGTTTCTGGTCATATATGTAGACAGTTTCCAGGTGTGGTGGTTTTTCTTTCTAGTTTGCTACATTCTGGTCATGGCAGAGACAAGTGATCGCTCAGATTATGATCTCTCCGAAATGTGCATGTTTGATGGGTCAGACTTTGCAGCATGGAGAGAGTGTATGCTTGATGCATTGACACAGCGAGGGTTGCATCGACCATTGAGTGGTGATGCAGGTAGACCTTCAAACATGTCTGAGGATTAGTAGTAGGAGCTAGAGGAGATGGCACTATCTACGCTCTCTTTACACCTTGTGGAATCTGTATATGCTCTTGTTATGTATGAGACTGCTTCGAGAGCTCTTTGGCGCAGATTACATGATATGTATGATAGATCTGAGTCATCAAGGACTCGTGTGAGACATGTCCATTCACGAGTACGCCGACAGGTGATATGTTGGTACTGTGGTCATTCTGGACACGTTAGACGACGCTTTTTTTGTCGTAGGAGACATGGCCGTCTCAGAGATGTATGTAGTGATGACATGGACTCAGTTGCTTTGACAGTTGAGGCAGATGTAGTGTCGGAGTATACTAGTGACGGGGATGTCACTTTTACGTCGAGCTATGCACGAGATGCTATACATGTGGATAGTGCACTCCCTTCGCAGTGGTTGCTAGATGCAGATGCTATGTTTCATGTCACGCTGCATCGTGGATGGTTTTGTAGCTATTCTAGCAGGATGCTTGGCAGTGTATGTTTGACCGATGGATCGGTGCATGCGATAGCAGGTGCAGGAGATGTGAGACTGTCATTACTGAGTGGTGCATCTTACTTGTTACGACATGTGCGCTATGTACCAGATTTGACAGTGAGTTTGATCTCGATTGGTCAGCTTAGAGATTGTGGATGTCAGATTTCTCTATGAGAGCGAGATTTTAAGATGCATTTGGGTTCGCTAGTGATTGCGAGAGGTGCCAAGAGTGGTACAGGTTACCCATTGCATGTGGATCACGGGAGAGACGGTGATGTCTCTGTGATCATGCAGCCAGGTAGAGAGAGAGAGAGCAGGCGAGTCTCTTTTGCTTGTGGGTTGCAGGATGCTTTGCATGGAGTGCAGAGCAGTGACCTTGTTGTGCAGGTTGCGTCTACGGCTGCACAGGTAGAGCGGGACAACTCTAGTGAGTCACAACAGGATGAGTCATCAGAGGTGATGACAGAGATGACTCACATGGATGTTGAGATGTCGACTATTGTGGAGTCATTTCTTGATATGCTTATGCCAAATCTTGATGCAGATTCAAGACAGATGGATACTCTTGGTACACATGTGATATGTGGTGGGCACGAGGAGTCACTCAAGAGCTCGGAGTGAGAGTGCCATGGTCTCTATGATAGGGGACAAGATTGCCATGAGTTGAGTTTTGAGTTGGAGGTGGCAGAGGTTGCTAGGGTTGCATTAACATTCGGTGTCCTCATGTACGAGATAATGATCTCGAGGCCCGACATAGCAGCTATAGTGGGAGCATTTGCAGCAGGGTTGATTAGTTGTTCGTGTTAAGTATGGAGCCTGATTCACCCTTGTAATTTTCTGTGTTAAAAGCGCACATTTGTAAGGCCCCCATTATGAGGAGAAGTCATCGTGCGTGAAGGAAAATCACTCACCGGAAACCAAAATTTTCACGGACAAGAATCAGGGTCAACTTTAAAG
This sequence comes from Adiantum capillus-veneris, assembly GCF_014529385.1. Taxonomy (NCBI): domain Eukaryota; kingdom Viridiplantae; phylum Streptophyta; class Polypodiopsida; order Polypodiales; family Pteridaceae; genus Adiantum; species Adiantum capillus-veneris. The sequence goes on from NC_140960.1 coordinate 97,140,553, forward strand.
GCTCTGCCCCCGAGACTTTTTTTTCGCCGGAATATTCTTTTTCTCTGGAATATTATGGCCGGACGGCGGCCGAAAAGTGGTCGAAAAACAACCGGTCGGGTGGCCGGTGGTCGGAAGTCAATGGCCGGCGGTCGGTGGCCGAATTCAAAAGCGGACTTGTCTTCTCAAGGGCGGCCACACATGGGCGGATTGGAGGGTCCGATTTGGACTTATTCGCACAAGGGTGGCTACACATGGCTGTCTCTCATAAGAGAGGGAAGCCCTTTTGGCCTATAAAAGGAGGCCATTTCTACACACATTTCATAGTGTGAAGTTGATGCAACAAGGTGAGTGTGAGGTGGTGAGAGTGAAGCAAGGCGGGAGCTCCATTAAGGGTATAATCCCTTTGTAAACTACTTCTTGTTTTGAAGTACTAAAGCCATTGAGTGGCTGCTTTCCCGTGGACGTAGCCCACATTGGGTGAACCACGTATATCGTGTGTACTCTCTCTCACTCTCTCTTCTCTATAATCTTGTGTATATAAATCTGTCTCTCTCCATTAAGTAATCTACTCAATTATCTATTTAGCTACGTCTTATTTCCTAACAACTGGTATCAGAGCAAGGTTTGCTCGTAGCTAAATTATCTCAAGGAAAGGATTCCTTGAATTGAGTGGGAGTTATGGCGGAGGAAGGGAAGCTCCAGATTGAGAAGTTCAACGGCAAAAACTACCAACATTGGAAGATGCAGATTGAAGACTATCTCTACCAGAAGGACCTCTATTTGCCACTAGGCGGTCTTGCGAAGAAGCCCGCAACAATGGCAGATGAAGCATGGATTGTCCTTGATCGAAAGGCACTGGGAATAATCCGGTTAAGCTTGGCATCAACGGTGGCCTTCAATGCTTTGGAGATGAAGACCACGGAGGACTTGATGAAGTCACTTGACGACTTCTACGAGAAACCATCGGCATCCAATAAGGTATTTCTTATGAAGCGCTTGTTCAATCTAAAGATGGCAGAGAATGGTTCAGTTGCAGAACACCTAAATGACTTTAACACAAACATAAGTCAACTTCGATTAGTGAAAATCAATTTCGATGACGAAGTGTGAGCTCTCCTTGTACTATCATCTCTACCGGATAGTTGGGATAGCCTTGTGATGGCTGTAAGTAATTCTATCTCTGGCACAAATACTCTTAAGTTTGATGATGTTGTGGGTGTTCTCCTAAGCCAGGAAATGCGAAGAAGAAGCACAGGAGAATCATCAAGTGCTGCACTATTAGTGGAAACAAGAGGAAGACTTAAGGAGAGGTTCAAAAACCAAAAGGTTTGTGATCGCTCAAGGCGGAGCAAGTCACGCACAAAGTCAGTTCTTGAATGTTGGAACTGTGGCAAGAAGGGCCACGTCAAGAAGGATTGCTGGTCCAAGAAGAAGAAGGAGACAGAGTCTCAAGACAACAAGCCAACATCGGAGGCCAATGTGGCAAGTAAAGTAGAGCAAGATGCTCTAATTCTCTCATTAGACAATGTGTCTAATTCCTAGATAGTAGATTCCGGGGCTTCATTCCATGCGACACCACCCAAGCAACATTTCCAAGACTACACCAAAGGTAATTTTGGGTATGTATACTTGGGAGATGATGAAGCTTGTGAGATTGTTGGAAAAGGTACAGTTTCTGTCAAAACTGCTAACGGAAATGAATGGAAGCTTAAAGATGTTAGGCATGTTCCTTCTTTTCGCAAAAATTTGATCTCTACAGGACAATTGGACGATGAAGGTCACAACATTGCATTCGGAAACAAACGGTGGAAGATCTCAAAGGGATCTTTGGTGGTTGCCAAGGGTGAAAAAGTCGGTACACTTTACTTGTGTACTGTTAGCACGCAACCTTCAGCTTGTGCAGCAACTACAGAAGTTGACAGTGCGGTGTGGCACTACCGACTTGGGCATATGAGTGCCAAAGGAATGCAAATCCTTCAAACAAAAAAGCTTCTACCAGGTTTGAAAGAAGTGAAATTAGAGTTCTGTGAAGATTGTGTTTATGGTAAACAAAAGAGGGTAAAATTTCAAAAATCAAGAAATGAAAGAAAAAATAAAAAACTTGAGTTGGTTCATTTTGATGTTTGGGGTCCTGCAAGTACACCATCACTTGGTGGCTCATTGTACTATGTAACATTCATAGACGATGCGACTAGAAAAACATGGGTTTATGTCATGAAGAATAAATCCGATGTATTTTCCATATTTCAAAGGTGGAAAGCCTTTGTGGAGAATGAAACAGGTACCAAGGTTAAATGCCTCAGATCCGACAATGGAGGCGAATATTGCAGCCAAGCTTTTGTGCTAGCAATGGAATTCGGAGGCAAAGGAAAACCCCAAGGACACCTCAACAAAATGGGATTTCGAAAAGGATGAACAGGACAATCATGGAACGAGCACGAAGCATGAGGCTACATGCAGGCCTACCGCTTGAGCTTTGCGCGGAAGCTGTAAGTACGTCTGTGTACTTAATCAATCGCTCACCCTCAACGGCATTTAATGGGGGAGTTCGAGAAGAGGCATGGACAGGTAAACCGGTGAATTATGCATTTCTCAAAGTGTTTGGGTGTGAGGCTTTCATGCACATAGATAGAAGCCTAAGATCAAAGTTAGATGCAAAGTCCAAAAAGTGTTTCTTCATTGACTATGGAGAAGGAGACTTTGGGTATCGCCTATGGAATCCTGAAGATGGTAAAATCTTAAGAAGTAGGGATGTAATTTTTAACAAACAAAATATGTACAAAGATTACTTGGAAAGAAAACAAACAAAAGAAACAGGTGATGAGTACATGGAGCTTGAGGACGGTGAAGACTCAAGGACTGCAAACGGTGACAATGTGCAACAACGTCAACCAAATGAGGAGCCTCAACCTATTCCCCGAAGATCTACAAGAGCAAGTAGACCTCCAGAAAGGTTTGTTCCTTCCTTCAACCATCTCTTGATCTCAGATTCTGGAGAGCCGGAATCATATGAAGAAGCTATGCAACATGAATCCAAAGAAGAATGGACGAAGAGCATGCAAGTGGAGATGGACTCACTACATCGCAACCAAACATGGGAGTTGGTTGAGTTGCCTAAAGGTAAGCGGGCACTTCAAAACAAATGGGTGTACAAGCTAAAGGGAGAAGAAGGTGGGAAGAAAAGGTACAAGTCTAGGCTTGTGGTAAAAGGTTTTTCTCAAAAGAAAGGTATTGACTTCAATGAAATATTTTCTCCTGTTGTAAAAATGAACTCAATTAGGCTTGTCTTAAGCCTTGTGGCTGCTCATGATCTAAATCTCGAGCAAATGGATGTAAATACGGCATTCCCTCACGGTGACTTAGAGGAGGAAATCTACATGCTTCAACCAAAGGGGTATGAAGTAAAAGTTAAGGAGAAAATGGTTTGCAGATTAAAGAAGAGCTTTTATGGTTTAAAGCAAGCATCAAGACAATGGTACTTGAAGTTTGATCGATGGATGTTGGATCATGGATTCACAAGATGCAACTCGGATCACTGCGTCTACACGGAGAATTTGGGAGATGGGAAATTCATCATCCTAATGTTGTATGTTGATGACATGTTGATTGCAAGTGCTAACATGCAGGACATCAAAGACCTAAAAGAGGAGCTGTCCAAATCTTTTTCAATGAAAGATTTAGGTGTTGCAAAGAGGATACTTGGTATGAAAATATCAAGGGACAGGACGAAGAAGACAATAAAGCTATCTCAAGAAGATTACATCAAGAAGGTACTAGAAAGGTTTGCAATGCAAAATGCAAAACGAGTTTCTACATCTTTGGCTGGTCATTTTAAACTAACGAAGGATATGTGTCCAAAGACACAAGAGGAGATAGCCTATATGTCTAAAGTTCCATATGCTGCAGCGGTAGGTTCTCTAATGTATGCTATGGTCTGGACAAGGCCAGACATTGCACATGCAGTGGGAGTTGTGAGTAGGTTCATGGACAACCCAGGTAAAGAGCATTGGCAAGCTGTGAAGTGGATACTTAGGTATCTAAAAGGGACAACAACAAATGCTTTGTATTTTGGAGGAACTGATATTTTTCTAGAAGGGTATGCTGATGCAGATATGGCAGGTGACAAAGATACTCGAAGGAGCACTACTGGCTATGTGTTCACGGTTGGAGGCACAACAGTAAGCTGGGCTTCAAAGCTACAGAAAGTGGTTTCACTTTCTACCACGGAAGCAGAGTATGTAGCAATGACGGAGGCAAGCAAAGAAATTCTGTGGCTTCACAGATTCTTAGAAGAGCTTGGATTCAAACAAGACAATTGTGTCTTGTACAGTGATAGCCAAAGCGCTATCCATCTTGCAAAGAACTCAGCCTTTCATTCAAGGAAAAGGCACATTGAGGTGAGATATCACTTCATACGCACTCTTTTGGAAGAGGGACAGCTAAAGCTAGGAAAGGTGCATACAAGTGAAAATCCTACAGACATGTTTACAAAGGTGGTCAACAAGGAGAAGTTGAGCTTTTGTTCATCTTCAATCGGCATTCAAGGATAAGAAGCCAGAATGGAAAGCAGTCACAGGTTTGGTTTGGAGATCAGTCTCCAAGTGGGAGATTGTTAAGTATGGAGCCTGATTTACCCTTGTAATTTTCTGTGGTAAAAGTGCACATTTGTAAGGCCCCCATTATGAGGAGAAGCCATCTTGCGTGAAGGAAAATCACTCACCGGAAACCAGATTTTCACGGACGAGAATCAAGGGCAACTTTAGAGGCCTCGGGGACGGAGGCCCCCGAGACTTTTTTTCTCGCCAAATTATTATGGCTGGACTACGGCCGGAAAGTGGTCAAAAAACAACCGATCGGTTGGCCGGTGGCCGGTAGTCAATGGCCGATGGCCGATGGCCGATGGTCAGAAGTCAATGGCCGGTGGTCGAAAGTCAATGGCCTGTGGTCTGTGGCCGAATTCAAAAGCCGACTTGTCTTCTCAAGGCGGCCTCACATGGGCGGATTGGAGGGTCCGATTTGGACTTATTCGCACAAGGGCGGCTACACATGGCTGTCTCTCATGAGAGAGGGCAGCCCTTTTGGCCTATAAAAGGAGGCCATTTCTACACACATTTCATAGTGTGAAGTTGATGCAACAAGGTGAGTGTGAGGTGGTGAAAGTGAAGCAAGGCAGGAGCTCCATTAAGGGTATAATCCCTTTGTAAACTACTTCTTGTTTTGAAGTACTAAAGCCATTGAGTGGCTGCTTTCCCGTGGACGTAGCCCACATTGGGTGAACCACGTATATCGTGTGTACTCTCTCTCTCTCTCTCTCTCTCTACTCTATAATCTCGTGTATATAAATCTGTCTCTCTCCATTAAGTAATCTACTCAATTATCTATTTAGCTACGTCTTATTTCCTAACAGTTCGATGACTTATCTTGGAATAGAGCATAGGGGAGGTTTGCAGGTATTGGACCGATACTTGCAGGAGTGCATGAGCTCTTGTAGACTATTTGCAGAGCTTGGAGCTAGCTCTGTGTGGCTTTCGCAGCGGGATGTTTGTCTATCAGTAGAGCCGGATGCACTAGCTCTTCGAGAGTCAGTGGGCATAGGTTGAGAGAATATCTCACCTTCTATTAGTTGTACACTAGTAGATCTTGCTTAAAGACACATTGGCCTTTAAGTGGGAGGTTGTTGGGGTTAAGGCCTACGTGCCTTGACCGGTCACCCAGATCATGGGCGCCCGCCCACTGTTACCCTATACTTATAGTGAGTATACTGTATAGGGGGAGCTGCCACTTCACAGTCTACCCACCCACATCGTGTGTGTGTCTCCTTGTCTCTCTCTCACTCTCCGTCTGTGGTGCTCCCCGATCCCCTTCAAAGAAAAGCTACCAATGGAAAGCAAAGGAAATACGGTCCATGGCCATTCCGGCCAAGCCAATCCTAACCATCAAAACAACTATGGCTATCTCAACAGAAGTGGCAAAGTGATTGCCTTTTGCAAGAAAGACAATTAAACAGAGAGCAGTAGAGTTACAGCTGTTACTTGCAAAGAAAATAGGAAACCTCGACAACGAATGCCAATAAGCATCTTGCTTATTCCCTTCTCTTGCACAGCATTAATTTTTCCATGCATTGACCGAATATGCATCAATTAGGGCCACATTAATCGGCCAAGCATTAGCACAACTTTTTCAACCTATGCACGGCACATACTCCGAGGTGATACCTTGTCGTCCGGGAGGACTCCGGCTAGGAGGGGGGGAGGCATTCTCAAAAGAGGAACCAATAGCAGAAAGAGAAAAAAAGGGCATGATTTTCGACTATTTTAAGGGTTGTTTTTTTATTGCGAAATTTTTTGGACTAACCCAAGTAGATATGCCCTTATACAACATGTATCTATAGGTATATGGGGAAAAACGCCAAATGAACCCCCTAGGTGTGTGTATATAAGTAGAAATAGCCATTTTTCGGGCAAAATATTGGTAAAACGGAGAAATCCGGCCATAAAAATTGCATGTGAGTGTATATAATGTTTTGCGAATATGTTTGTGATTTATTATGATTTTTGTGGATTTTTTGGGTTTGATTTGCTATTTTCCTTTTAATTTTGCTAATTTTGGGTAGAAAAACTTCAAAAATACAAAAAGCAGGTGAAAAACGGTCGTAATGAAAAACAAAAAATAGGGGGATGATCAGTGACTACAGGACAAGGGCGGTTTAGGCTCAAAAATTGCGAGTCACTGATCATCCTTGCGGTTCACGGGGGGTGAACCGCAAGGATGATCAGTGACTCGCAATTTTTGAGCCTAAACCGCATCTCGCAATTTTGAGCCTAAACCGCATAATTTAGATCTTCTGTGCAAAGAGTGACACCATGGGAGCCAATACCATGGTGTAATGAGCCCATATACCAATTTTCAACCCATTTGGACATCAATTGCTACATGTTATGGACTTTCTACCCAATTTGTGACCTAAAGCCTGAATCAGCCAAAAAATCGACTTTTGATGCCCAAATCCATATCCAAGCACATAGCCATGTTCCATAAGCCATGCACAAGCATGTCAGGTATCAACCAATTCTGATGAAAAAGACATCCTACGCGTAGGATGTCTAAATGGAATATTTTGGCCAGATTTGAACTATGAGCACATGCACAGTTTCACAAATTCCTTTTAAGCTTTATTTTCAATTTTCAAGTCATTTGGATAGTTAAAACTCAGTTTCTCAGCTAATATGGAAAAAACGCTAACTTCGGACTACTGAGTGCAACAGGATCTATGGTAGCCGCGAAGTCACCGGCAAAGAAGAAAAGAATGACCATTAAGGATTACCTAGAAGAAGTAGAGCCCTTCGTCATACCGGAAGGAACACTGAAGCCCACCAGCACATGGATCCAAGAAGATCTGCTAGAGTCGAACGACCTAAAGATCTACCAAGGAGTTTTCAAAGACACTGAAGGGAATGTGATCGAGCTACCAATGCTGCCGCGAGAACTCAATGAGTTTGTAAGAAGAAAGATGGCCGAGTACTTGGAGAAGATTGATCTCCACAACTATTTTGAAGCAGTGCCGGTAGAGGTTGACATAAAGAGAGTCTGGGAGTTTGTGACGACCATCAAAGAAGACGGAGTGGCCAGAGTAACTGATCTACAAGGCAGGCCAGAAACAGAAATAATCATCACTGAGCAAGTTGTAGCAGATGCACTAGACCTCTCCAACAAGGGGTATAGTGTAACTAAAAGAAGGGATGATGTCAAGGTGTACAATGAGAAGAAAGGAAACTACACCTTTGAAGATATTGCCAACCCAAGAGTGGCAATCATTAGTCAGTTGTACAACCAATACTTCCATATGTGTACGAAGAGGCCACAAAAGTACAGAATGCCGCCAGGTGCAATTGCCACGACATTCACTTGGGCAATGATGAAGAGAACTCTGGAAGCCATCTCTAGAAGCAATGTCTGGATCATCTTGAAGGGTGCAAAGGGATAGATTCAAAGATTACATTAAAAATTTTGATATTCTTGATGCCGCATTAGAAAATATCCCGCATGTACCTTTCACAAAGGAGGAAGTGGAGCAAATACGGCAAAAACTGCTAGACGAGCAAGAGAGCCAAGAGAGAGAAAGAAAACCAAAGGTAGACCGAGATCTAAAGAAAATGCCTACATCTCTACCGGCTAGCCCACATCCCTCACCACCACCCTCACCACCTCCTAGCAGCTCTCCACAAGAAGATACAGAGGCTGAAGAAAAACCAGAAGAACGAGAAGAGGCCAAGCAAGAGCAGAGCCAGGAGCCGGAACCAAAGGAAGAGGCTAAGCCTCGAAGTTGGCAACAAGAACCAAATGATTGATATAACACATTTTTGGACCTGCTAGCGGCAGGATACATAAAAGAAGAGGCTCCCACAGTCGCATTCGACTTGGCAAGCACAGGGCCTAAGGAACAAATGCAAAGCATCAGGCTAGTAGAACTAAAAGAAATGGCCACAGATACAGTGGATCTGCACCCGCCCTCCAACGACTGGGATGTGGTGATGACAAAGTTAACTAGGTTAAGAGCGCAGTCCATGGCCTCAGAAAGTGAGATGGCAGCTCTGAAGGCCAAGGAAGTAAAGATAAAGCTGGAAGTAGACTCTCTACTAGGACAAATTCAAAGGCAGAAAGAAAGAGAAGCGGAGCTACAGGCTAGTCTAGCAAGGGCATTGTAAAGATGCCAGGAAATGGAAAAGGAAAATCAGGCAGCAGCCCAAAGATTGCAAGGAGTTGAAGAGGAATGTTAGCAACTCACCAAATCACTGATAGATGCCGAGAGGGAAAGGGATAACCTGACCCTACAGCTGGCTGAGGAATCTAAAGAAGTCGAAGCCATGCGAAATGCCAAAGAAAAGGCGGAGATAGATCAAGAAGCCAGCCAGGATGAGATCCTTGAGCTCAAGGACCAGCTCAAAGTGAAAGATCAGACCATCCAGAGGCTGCGAGCATCCCCTACCAGAGTCAGACTACTAGATCGACTCACATCACTACGGAAAGTCAACTTTATGAAGAACAGATGCAAGAACTTCAGAAGGAGCTGACTCTAGAGAAAAAGCAAAGAATGATGATGGCAAAAGGGTCTATTGTCATGCAAACATGAATGGAAGAAGAACAAAAAGCCCTGCAAGAGGAATTAGAAAGTATCAAAAGAAAGCTCGAGGAGGCGGAGAAGATAAACGCTGAATTGAAAGACCTCCTCGTAAATATGGGCGAAGAAGCTGAAACAGAAAAACAGAAACTCCTAAAGCAGATTGAGGAGCTGAGAGGATAGCAAGCCGGAGAGCAAGAGGGCACAGGGACAGCGGCCAATGAAGGCATTGATTTAGAAAATGTGACAGATCTGGTGGACACACCTATGCAAGAGGAAATCCTAGAAGGATTCTCTCAAAAGCCACAAGATCTGACACAGGAGGGGGAAGAAAAGCTGCGTAAGGCAATAGAGGTGGAGATCATAGAGACAACAAAGAAAGCCTTGGAGTGGGAGTAGAGGGTTTTCAAGTCCATGACCATCCAAAAGATTGACGCCAGCAACCTCAGGCGTGAATGGCTTCAACCCTCTCTCCCATATCCATTGCTGAAATATGAAGCCGCCACCATCAATAAGAGGGTTAGAGAAGAGCCGACCGTGCCACTCTACAACACAGACATCTCCCAACCAGAAGGGGCCAGGCTAATAGTTGACTCTCAGCCCAAATGGAGAAAGGCTTGGCTCACAAAGTACCCACAATACCTAATCCACTTGGTAGAGGCACCGAAAAACATCAGAGACAACCTCAGCTTTTGTCCTCTACCAAGGATCAGGACGTGGAAAGCCCAGGAGATCTTACAAAGGAGCCAAACCACTTGGTTGAATTACCCTAAGCTGTCGGGCTTGAAGGCAGGTGAGAGAATAAGTGTCCAATACATGGTGAAAACCCTAACGGGCGCCATCAAATTGTTCACTGGCTCACCTTACCTTACGTGCATCATGATGAAGAAAATCTGTAAAACCCTTTTAGCAGTATTTGAGACATTCAAGCCAGGCCATGTGACAGACAATATCTTCTTATTCCAAGATACTTACAGATGCGCTTATGATCTGTCTGGTCAGCCTTCCAAGGAGGTGATACATGCGTTGTATCAAAGGATAATGTTTCTACCATCCTATCACCTCCAGGACTTTGAAGAAGCGTTCTACACCGGCTTCTTCACAATAAACACTGATATTTTAGGCCCAACAATGATGAATCTACATGCAAGGTATGAATCAATGATCAAGATGCGTGAAACCATACGATGAAGAAGCAGATCAGCGGCCATGTCGGGGACGATGTGAGCAAGGAGAGGGGGAGTGTTAGAAGCTGGACACACCCCATGGAAACTAACTACTCGGAAGATTATCATTTTTTGTAATTATTCATTTATTGAGGAAACCTGATTTTTCACCTTGTAAATATTGGGGCTTACAGAAGCTTCCAGATTGTATCCCAATTTTGATAGTTAGATTGAGTAGATGGTTGATTTGGAACTTTAGGGTTTGAGAATTGTAAGGTATATACCCGGTATATATACCACCTTTTGACCTCAATGAAAAACCTTTTGTCATTTTAAAAACAAGTTTTGAAGTCGAGTGAGCGTATTGTGTACGAGAGAGTGTGAGATTCATCTTGACTCTACGTGTGCATCGGTGGTCGGAATCGAGTGCGGAGAAGTGCAGCGTGTTGCCCCCGACGAGAGCTACACGTCGATACCTACATTGCGCGCGTACAGTCCAGTTTTGCGAGCTCCTTCTACGAGCTTCATCTGGTGATTTGGTGAGCATACATTGTCCGATTTTGCATTGCAGCATATCCACGCGTTCACATTGAGTAGAACTACACATTAGGCACTTTAGATTTCGGAAACGAAGATCTGCAAATTTCGGCCAGACATCCTACGTGATTTTGCACCAGGTGTTTTGGGTTGGGATTTTGGTTCATAGACCTTAGGGAGAGAAACCTATTGGTATTAGTAGGGTCTCTTTCAAGTTCTATGGTGTTTCAAGACTGTTTGATGGGTGTTCGTTGATGGGTGTTCGACTCTAGAAAGCGTTGTAGGAAGTTTCCTCTTATGCACTCTTGAAGGTTGTGACTTAGACAATTGGTAGAGACCTCTGTAGGAATTAGTTAGGAGTCGATCGAGTGTAGTTTGACACCTTATGCTTGCTTCCACGCGCCTGCGGGTCGAGCTTCATCCTTAGCTGACATTATATGTTAGGTGAGTTCTCGCTATGCTGACGTTCGTCGCGGCGTATCCGTCCAACAAGTTCTCTATACATAGGCATTGGTACTAGATAAATAGGTATTAATACTCTATCGAGAGGGTTTGAAACTCTATGGATAGGCTTTGGCACTCGATAGCTAGGATTTTGTACTCGATATACCGGATTTGGTACTCTACAGATCTGCTTTGGTACTCCATACATAGGCTTTGGTACTCGATACACCGGATTTGGTACTCTACAGATGTGCTTTGGTACTCCATAGATATCCTTTGGTACTCGATAGACAGGATTTGGTACTCTACATATATACTTTCGTACTATCAGAAGTGTGGGGTACCCTGTAAATAGATCCTGGTCCTATAGTGATAGGATTTGGTACTCTACAAAGAGGCTTTGGTGGTATCCATTGAGTTTGGTACTCTGTAAATAGACTTTGGTTCTCTATACATAGGCATTGGTACTGGATAATTAGGTTTTGGTACTCTATAGAGAGGGTTTTAAACTCTATGGATCGGCTTTGGCACTCGATAGCTAGGATTTGGTACTTTATAGATATTCTTTGGCACTGTAAACACCCTCTGCCGTACATCAGACTACCAAATTTGGTACTGTCTGGACCAAATAAGCCTTAAGTAGCACCAAACAAGATGTACAATTACTAGAAGTTGTTGGTACCTGAGATTCGTCGAGTAGATGTATAGGATGTTTGACGACACTTTTCCTTCCAATTCTCATCTTGCAGATGTCTTTCTTGTTGGGTGAAACTCTGCTCTCTAATGTCCAAAAGGCATATACCAAATCTCTTGTTTCATTGGTAATAACGGTTCCTCGTGGAAATTGTCTCTCACAAGCACTCAATGGCAACACTTCATCTTCATCTGAGATTCGTCGAGTAGATGTATAGGATGTTTGACGACACTTTTCCTTCCAATTCTCATCTTGCATATGTCTTTCTTGTTGGGTGAAACTCTGCTCTCTAATGTCCAAAAGGCATATACAAAATCTCTTGTTTCATTGGTAATAACGGTTCCTCGTGGCAATTGTCTCTCACAAGCACTCAATAGCAACACTTCATCTTCATCTTTATTCTCTAGCCGTGAGCTTGTTGCAGCTATATTCCTTCGATGGATCCCCAGGATATTAGCCATTCTGGATTGGTTTACTGACTGTGAGTTTGTACTATTGTTCAGAATCATTTCCAAAGAGCTTCTCTTTACAAAAAGTTCACTTGCTGAATGAGGGACCTTGATTTGAGTCAAAGCAGTGTTGCGCACACCCGATACAACAGTGTCTTCGACTTTGCTGAAATTTGATGGTTGCAGCAAGGAAAATGTTTGGTGGGCCAGGAGTTACCGGAATATTTCCTTCTACTCATTCTTTGCAATCCCTACTGTTTGCTTGTGCCAACATCGAGCCACCGCTGCACAAATGTTCTTTCTTGACCTAGCTTCCGGTAATCCAAGAGAAGATGTATGATATCTTTCCTTACTTCTCTGTGCGCGTTTCTTTGCAGCCCAATAATCACGAAGAAAAGCCTGATTACTGGTACATGCAGCTGGAATACTAGTGCTAATGGAATTTATGTGCATCTGCTGAACATTGCTTGGGCCACCTTGTACCTCATCAAAAGAGAGGAACTGTGTGTCACTTTCCATCTCGTCGATAGAGAGGAGCTGTGCATCACCTTCTACCTCGTTGAAAGAGAGGTCCTCAGCATCACCTTCTATCTCATCGAAAGAAAGTTCCTGAGCATCACCAAGCCAGTAATCTCCTGCGCTACTATCCATTTGCAAAGAGAGAGAGAGAGAGAGAGAGAGAGAGAGAGAACACAGGAGCTCGGTGGCTATGGAGGCGGCAAGGAAGGCGAGAAGGTTCAAAACTGAGAGAGACACACAGGGAGAGGGACGTGCAAGGGAGGGAGGGAGAGAGAGAGAGGTGTTGGAGTGAAAGCTCCCAACCATAACCCCACCCCCCGGCCCCACCGTCACCCCCCACCTCTTCTTAGGATTACATGCTTCTAAAGTTAAAAAAACGTCCACTTAAAAAAGAAGTTTATTTGCCCTCCCCAATTCCAAAAAAATGCCCATGGTTTTTACACACAAGAATCACCAAGCACATGTTGTGTCAAGGACACTCCTTTTTGTACCACCAAACCATGCTTTGACCCATCTACATTGGGTGGTAAGGATGAAGCTACTGGTTTCACATTCTTTGCTACACTCTTGTATTTAGTTTCAACATGGACTTCTGGGCCAACTATTTGCTTAAATCATTGGTTCTCTTTAAAGGATTCTATGACTTTATACATTTCATAGAGAATACTTCCACAAATTCATTTGCAAGATGCAAGCTAGACTCCATTATAGCATCAAGATCACCCATAGTATCTACAAAAGAAAGTTGCTCACACAAACCCAACAAAATTTTAGTAGGCTCTAACAACCCACTCTCTTTAATACTTATTTGTACATTATGTACATATTGCCTCTCACATCTCTTCAAATCTTCAAGTTTTGTAAAACATATTGATCCATTCCTTGTTACCAAGGAGCCCGTTGATAAAGTTTCACTTATTTTTGAATCAGGTGAGATTCTTTTTCTTTTTGTATTACTAAAAAATATGCTTTACAATGGTACTTGGCCCAAATCCATCATTTCCATATGGTCATGAAACTCTTTGCTCACCTTTGGTAGAGGATGATCTCTGAGGTTGTCACAATTTCTTTCATGGTTTACACAAACTATGAGAAATTGAACAGCACGTTTATAATCTTTGCTTCGTATCCTGGCATAAGCTGAATCATCATCCATTACCTTTGTTTCCATTCAAACTCCCACATTGTAGGGTTGTCCAAGGATAAGATGATATAAGGATGTGTCCTGTATAAAGAAGTTTTGTTCAACCTTTACATCACCTATTGTCACCTTTACACTTGGCCATGCTGCATACAATTCACCTGATGAATTGTTTGCTACTTTGACCAACCAACCATGTTTCTGTGTCCATTTCCATTTACATTTGTTGTAAAGACTTTTTGACATTATATTTATTTCAGAAAAATGGTCAATTAAGGCAAAAAATGGCTCTTCAAGATCACCTACCTTAATCAATGTCTTTGTAGTGCCCAATGGCTTCTAGAATAGTGTCTCCTAAGGAATACTTTGAGACTCTTCCCCATCATAAACAAATATCACTTGCCTTACATTCCAAGAAGATTGGTAGCATCCCACCATAGCTCCGTCATCTTCTTTAGCACGCACCTGTACTCCTTATGTCTTCACAGTATCGCCTTCATCTTGTGGGTGAATATGATCTCCAAGTGTTTGCTTCTTTCTCTTGATGATATCAATAATTGTTTTGTGGAATTCACGCTTGGCTATGCCAAGCACCTCCCCCAAAGATAACTCAACCTTACTACTCAAAATCGTCTCCTCGTGAAATTTCTTCAAGTCTATACCAAGCTCACTGTCAAATTGTAATTTGTAAGTTGCTCGTAGAGGTGCTGCACATTCCTCCCTCCACTTCTTGTAGCCTTTTTTTAAGGCCATTCATCACCATTTTCAAACCTATGCTTTTCTTCTACAATGGATTCATGGCTTTGGCAGTTTGTAATGTAGGCATGGACATACATTGAATCCATTAGATCACTCCACCCTTTTTCTAGACATATGCAATCACTTGATTCATGTAGAATCTCTTTTTGTAAGCTTTCACTTTTTAGATAATTGCATGACATTTGGCCAAAGTTCACCATGACGGCCACTCACCTCTTCATCACTAAGATACTCAATTTCTACTCCATAATTACCTGCCTCAACTAAAGAGGTGGCATGGTTAGTCGTCATATCTTCAACGAAGGTTTGCATTCCCCTCTTCCCAATGTTAGTTCTCAAGGGTAGACCTGTCTCTCTTAAGTGTATTTTACCATCCTTAAAAAAGACAACATCTTTTGTCAAAGCATCACTAAAACTATCACAATCCCTTGCTACATGGGCTGTACTATCACACCAAATACATCTATTAACAAAACCTTCTTTGGGGATGTTGTCTTTGCCTAGGAAGTGGCCGTGATGGTTGGCTTTTTTCTTCAAGCTTTGCAAGCTTCACCTTCAAGTCACGCATTCCCTTTACAAGCTCATCTAGAATAGAATCATCAAACTTAGGAGCTATAAAAGTAGGCTTTACCATTTTATCAAAAGTTGAGATGGAAGGACTTGTAGTGTTTACTACCATCTTGTCCCTTCTTCTTTGTCGTTTGGCAAGCAATGAGACATCACCTTCAACCTCATTCTAGACAAACTTTATTCCTTGCTCAACATATTTATCTTCAAGAAGAAGCTCCAATTTTTCTTTAAAATTTTTACCTGCAGCTTGTAAAAAAAGATATGTCTTATCTGTATCTAGTGTTACATATGAAAAACATGGCTGCCTTGCAAAATACCCAAGATAACACAATATCTAGCAAGAAGAAGCTCGAAATTTTCTTTAAACTTTTTACCTAAAGCTTGCAAAAAAAGATATGTCTTATCTCCATCTAGTGCTACAGATGAAAAACATGGCTGCCTTGCAAAATACCCAAGATAACACAATATCTAGCATGAATTCACAAACCTGCATACTTGGAAATTCCCATAGTATATAAACCGCGACGCATGCGAACAGAGAGAGACTGCGAGCAAGACAGAGCAAAAGAGCACATGTAGGCGCACCTCCTAGAGTGGAGTGCTACGCAAGCACGGCGAGAGAGAAGAGAGGAGAGGGGAGAAGAATACACAGACACTGGGTGCAATCTCCCCCCATGCAAGAGTGAGCATTTTCCTCTTGCACATACTTATTTATAGATTTTTTGAATGCCCAAAAATAATTACAAATTGGCTCACTACAAGAGGCTATTCATATTAGCGACGCTCAAAAAAAAAATTCCCGGCGTCGCTATGAGCGTCGCAACTTTCTTTGTAAATTTGCGACGCTCATAGCGACGCTCATGGCGACGCCGGCTGGGCTAAAAAAATAACCGAGCGCGCCCAAAAACTCAGATCTCAGATCTGAGTTTTTCGGCGCCCTCAAGCAAGGAGCAGGTAACACTCTCCCTCTCTCTCTCTCTCTCTCTCTCTCTCTCTCTGTTTTTCTTCTCCACACACACACACACACACACACGAGGAGAGGAAGGAGAGCCAGGTATGCTCCTTCCCTCTCCTCATTCTCATGTTCCCTTCCCCTCTTTCTCTCTCCCTCTCTCTCTCTCTCACACACACACATACACACACACATAGATTTTTTGAGAGAGAGAGAGAGAGAGAGAGAGAGAGAGAGAGAGAGAGAGAGAGTACAAACAAAAACAAAAATGCACACACACATACATAAACAAAGAATGCACACACACATTGAGAGAGGAAAAGAGAGAGAGAGCATGCATAAACAAAAAACGCACGCATTGAGAGAGGAAAAGAGAGAGAGAGAACATGCATAAACAAAAAACGCACACATTGAGAGAGGAAAAGAGAGAGAAAACATGCATACGATCCAAAAAAATGCACACACATTGAGAGAGAAAGAGAGAGAAACTAATTTAACGTCGTAGGAAACTAATTAAAATTAAAAGACCTAAAGATCTAGTCGACGAGGAGTTGAACTCAAGACCTATTATTCAAGAGGGAAATGGCATAATCAATCTATCATACTTGGCATGGGTGATAGAAAGGTTATACCATTTATCTCTTTTTATTGGCACACACATCCACACACGCGCACACACACAAGAAGAAGAGAGTTATAACGTCGTAGGAAACTATCTTAAAAGACGTTAAAGATTAGGTTATATGTAGACTTACATTAAATTATATTTAGGTTTATTTTTAACTAGATTTACGTTTATTTACGCTAGATTTAGATTTACGTTATATTAGATTAGATTTAGGTCTCCATAGACTGCGATGCCTGCATGAAGCAGGTGAAGAAAGCCCTCAATGGAATATAGGGTATTGCTGCCTTCACTCATGGTGGGCTCCGTCGATCCAAAAGTACTGATGAAATGTCTTCAGAAGATAGGGAAGAAGGTGGATCTTCAGGGCGGCAAGAGTCACTACATCCCCGACACAATGACCATCTAGACAACCTCTAGTCATTCAACAGCAACTTCAAAGTTAGTAACAAGAGCAAGAACGGTCTAAAGGGACAATTGCTGTCGTCAGATGTGGATGGAGATGAGGCAGCGTCACCGCCGGAAGTTAACTCTCACATCTTTAGTGATGAGAATGCCAACTCTTGCCGAGTTTAGGGAAAAATTATGTGTTAAATCAGTTTTAAGGTTCTTATAATCCCTGTTAGTTTAGTTCTTTGTTTTTAATATAACATAATTTACGTTAGATTTAGATTTATGTTATATTAGATTAGACTTAGGTTTATTTAGGTTTACCCACACACACACACACACACACACACACACACACACACACACACACACACAAGAAGAAGAGAGTTTTAACGTCGTAGGAAACTATCCCAAAAGACGTTAAAGATTAGGTTAGATGTAGACTTACGTTAAATTAGATTTAGGTTTATTTTTAGTTAGATTTACGCTTATTTATGTTAGATCGAGTCCACGCAAGAATTACTTACGGTTTAGGGTTTAGAGTTAGACGAACAGTGAAAAGATCTACTGTGAAAAGATGTTAAGATGCTGTGAAGTGCTACAGCTAGAGAAGAGGCAAAGGGCTTTTGTCCACTACATGCAGTATCATGTAGACGTGGGTGTGTAGATTTCTTGTACCCACAAATATAGGTATTGACCAATAAAGACAAGATTATAACCCGGTGGTTCTGATCTCCGTGCACCTCTAGACCGAGGTGTGTGGGGATTGGACATGACTAGAGAATGTGAGGTAAAGAGAGTGAGAGTGAGAGAGAGAGAGAGAGAGAGAGAGAGAGAGAGAGAGAAAGAGAGATAAGACGAAGAATGCCAATAGAATATTAAATTTTTTGTCCAGGTTATAAGTTTTTTATCCTCATTATGAGTAGTGACGAGGATGTGGGACCGTCCAACCGAAACACCTATCTCTCAACGAGGGTCTTATGTCCTTGTAATCAATGCAAGCATGTTGTGCGACGGACAAGACGTGTTTCTTTGCAGCACGTTCGCGAATTTGGCGAGTTCGATCCATCTATTATAGATCGAGTTGTTGCCAATTATAACTCGTCGGACTCTGACGCTGGCCAACAAGCACCAATCTTGCAACCCAATAGACGTGTTCGCAGGCGCTTTGGTCAAGCAGCATATGTGAGGCCACAAGATGTAGCCTCTGACAGCTCGGGGGATGATCATGCAGAGCACATTCCCAACGAGGCAATGTTTGAGCCCGAGATTGATGAAATGATCGAGACGATCATGGATTCAGAAAGGCTTATCTATGATGATATGAAAAGTGAAGCCGATACGCCATTGTATAATGGAGCACGTATGTCTAGATTGAAAGCACTCCTGGTTCTTCTCAACATGCAGGCAAAGTTTGTATGGAGTGACACTAGCGTCACAGCGCTTTTCAGGTGATCTATTACAATTAGTTTACTTTAATAAAACTCTAAATGTATAACGATCTGATAGATTTTTACACGACTGTATCATATTTTTATGTTGTGTAGATTGCTGAAAGAGCACATACTACCAGCTGACAATGTGATGCCAGATTCCCGAGATGAAGCAAGAAAGATTTTGCGAAACTTGGGGATGGATTACAATTCTATCCACGCTTGTCCTAATGACTGCATTCTTTTCAAAGGGGAATACATAGACATGGAGAAGTGTCCGAAATGTGATTCCGAAAGATATCGAGTAGATCTCCACGGGACAAAAATTCCACAAAAGGTTTTGCGACATTTCCCTCTGCTTCCTCGCATCAAGCATTTCTTCGAATGTAAGTCCATGGCCGCCCTAGCATCATGGCATGAGGAGAATAAATCTTCGGATGGTGTGCTACGAATCCGACAGATACGCCGCTTGGACGCGATGAGACGTCTGACTAGACGACGTCAGTTTAGCCGTAGCTAGATAGCATTAGTTTAGGGTTTCTCATAGCTTATGTATCATGAGACGGATTTTATACGTCTTTTTGAACCATGTATATTATTACATTTGTCACCGCAGTTCCTTTTGCCAATCAATTCTTTATGCCTATGATGTTGTACAATTGTCATTATTACATTTGCCAATCAATTCATTTTGCCTATGATGTGTACAATTGTCAATTTTGCAAACAATGCATCTTGTGGGTGACTATTTTGGGTCTATTATCTACCCTTGCACTTTTTTTAAAAAGTGAATCAAGTACAATATGGTTGATGGGTGGCAGTTGAATGCCCTGCCACCAAAAAAAAATTCTCTCGGGCGTCGCTATAGCCATCGCTATTTATGGCTCTGTAGCGTCGCTATAGTCTTCTGTGTAAACGTCGCTATAACCGTCGCTATGACAGTCGCTATGAGCGTCGCTATATAGCGACGCTTATAGCGACGCTCTCGTAGCGACGGTTTTAGCGACGCCGGGGGTTATAAAAACCCAATGTATTTCCGTCGCTAACAGCGTCACAAGAGCACACAACCTCTTGTAGTGGCTGTCCGGACATAATTGGCCAAAGCTCATAAAGAGCACTTGAATAATCAAATCTACATAAAATGTAATATCCTTCTGCATAATCCATTACCTGCTGATGCTTTTGCCACCTGTCAGCTGCAATAGATAATAAAATATCAGTTCTATAACATACCTCTCCATTGGAAAGCAACTGTCCTCAGTTGCGAAGATAAAAATCTGCAAACAATACTTGTCAAAAACAATGATTAGAAATCTATATCAAATAGTAAAAGAAAAATCCATAAAATTAGACACATTGGTTATGTCTGTCGTCATCCACATACTACCTATTCTAGTGTCCCATACCACTAGAATAGTAGTATATGTCATATCCTGATGAATCAGGATATCATTGGTCACACTCATCATTGTATAAATTAATTCTCATCAATCTCAAGTTCATTTTCATAAATATTGTCACGACAGAAAATCATCATATACCAATTCCAAATCCAATTTCAAATCCAAATCCAAAATATCTTTCATTTTCTATACCCGGGTAACAAAATCATACCAGTTACAGTGGTGGCCAGCCACTGCAACATGGTTTTGTGATCGGTGATGCCTCATCCGACGAGTCTACACCAATAAAGTGTGGTGCCTAAATTGGCAAATTTGCACTAATGCTGCCTAAATTGGCGGATCTATATTGGATATTGTATAAAAAGCATAAATCTGAAGTTTATTAATGTGTTGCCTAAATCGGCGGATCTGCACCAAGATAAGTAGCTACACAGTGCCTAGATCGGCAAATCTGTGTGTGCGTGACCAATGGACTAGATGAGACATAAAAGATAAAACTATTTACTACCCGTTTGACAAAAAGTTGCAGTATTCTCGGGTAAAAAAGTACTTACAAACAGTTTGTCTAGTATCGCAAAGCACCTTAGCTCTCGTGGGAGTTGTACAACTTAAAGACAATTCATCTCGATAGAAATTATATTCAGTGTAAGCAGAAGACACAATGTTAGTGATGGTAAATTTTCACATGTCATAAAAGAATGCAAATAAGCAAAATATCCTTGTTGCAAGCTCCTTGAGCTTGTTCCGCATATATACAAAGAAAATGCATCGTACAAGAGAGTTGAGAAGGTGAATATTATCACAATAGTATAATAATCAAGTACATTGCAGTATGAGCAGATGAGAGATGATTTATAATGATGAGATCTTAAATCAAGGACAATTAAAATATTGTAGAGAACATTGCAAAAACAAAATTGCTACTTGGGGGTTCATTGATATGAGAGTACGGTGGTTAGCTTTATCTGCAATAGTATTTCGCAAAGGCAAAGCAGTAAAAAGGATTTTCGAACAATTGAAGCACACACTAAATTCATTAAGATTTAAAAGTTTGTAATGAGAGTTTGTTTACAACGTAGGAATGGTAGTCAGTAGAGATTAATGTTCTGCGAAAACGATAGGAAGGTCAAATAGTAGTTCCAATGAAGAAACTAATAACGGGGCTTTTGTTTAAACTATTGTCAAAATAAAATTGAAAAAATAAAATAAAAAATCATTCCAATATATGACCTTTTATGCATCATGGCTTACCTTAAACAACTACAGAGGAGTACTAATAGCATGGATGTCATGCAGAAGCAAATAAATGAAACTATATCAAGTAATAGGTAACAAAAATTGCACTAGCATTATACCATATGATGGAACATTTAAGTTAAAATAAAAGAATAATTTTTTTTATTTTGGTATGGTTTTTTTGTTTTAAAATAAATAAATAAATAAAGATATCACTTGTTTAATATAGTGTCACCTAATACTAACAAAGAAATGAGGACCCTTAGACATGTGCACATTGAGCCGGGTAGACTCTTAAAAAAAACACCACCAAAGTATGGAACCACTAACTTCACGACTTGTGGACAAATATTACTTTTCTCTCAGTAAAGCAATTAGCGGGTAGCTTATCCTTCTTGTCTGGAAAGAGGTTTAATGGCATCATCACATGTACTAGAAGAGAACATGCATTATAAGAATACATATATATATATATATATATATTATAAGTATATAACTATGCTAGATTGTGTTCAAGATCTTTGGGCTACACGAGCTATTTGTTTCATAAATTTCAATTATAGATGACGTTAATTAATTCGGGTTTGGTATTTCAAGCCCTAAGAGAAGGATTGATTTATCAAGGCAACTGTTATGCCAAGTAAAGAGAATTTGAAGAAAACCCTTAAAAACAACATATATCAGAGATATTGGTCACGTTCTAGAGAGATTTTATTAGCCATAGTAGCCATAGCCTAAAGTTGTGATGAAAAGCAACATTGTCATCGACAATGCGCGTGGGTCTCCAGCATCAGATAAAGTATTGCCGTGGGTGTCGAAGAGCATCTTCAATGTCTGTCGCCGGAACAAGTCATAGTGGGAGGAGGAAGAGAGATAGCAAAAATGAAATGTTATATTACTAGTCTTCAAAGGAGAAACTTACATATAAAAAAAAGCTGATACAATTCTTTTGGATAAAAGCCAATGGCTGAGGACTAAAATAAAATGAAGTCAAGTGTGTGTATGGGAGTGGTGCGCACTTTGTGTGCTACCACAACTTGATAGGGCAGAAGATGGGTGGGAACCACGCGTTGTTCAAATTATTAAGGGGGACAAATGAAAAGGTTTTGTTTTTTTTTTTTTCCCGATCGAAGTATCAGGCAGACCTTCCTTCATCAGCATGCGGTCTTGCAAATGACATCGCTGATGCGTACCTGCTGAGGGTCGGAATCTCTGACGTGCGACCATCGCTGCATGCCAGAAATGGAATGTTTCTGCCATGACACGCAGAATCAAGCTAGCTCAAGAAATACGCATGCTTGCACCCGGCAACTCGGGTATGTCTCCCCTCGTGCTGTCTCCGAGTCTACTTACGATAAAGTCAGACTTGACCGTGATGCAGGATCGGTACTTCACCGGCGAATCGACACCAACTGTGGAAGCTCCCTCTTTTTCTGCAATCTCCAAAACAACCTGTGTCGATTGCTGTTGAAGGACATTCAGTGTCCCGAACTTGAACCTCCCAACCTACATAGCAAGCGCAGGCGGCTCTTCCGAAGGCTTAAGGGCCTGTTTTTTTTATGTGCATACTCACGTGTGTGTGCAGGGGCTTCCTTCTCTTTGGATTTTTTCGCATAGCCTACTGGTGACACATTTCTTGTGCTCATCAGCTTGGTGTCACTGCTGGTAACTAGCTGTAGGCATATTTGTGTGTCTAACGATAACTAGTAGGCATGGATGGGTGGGAGTCAATCACAGACGAATGGTTGTGGGAAGCACGCAAGGATAGGTTGGAGGGGTGGTTGTTAACAGATGCACCAAGGTGGTGCAGGCAATCGAGGGTGACGCGAGAGAGAGAGAGAGAGAGAGAGAGAGAGAGAGAGAGATGTTAGTGTTCTACATGCGCAAGGGAGGGACATGGGTAGTTGGAGGACTGATTGAGTGTCACCAAAAAAAAGGTGATATATGATAATTGAAGTTGGCATGCAGCTGTACTGAAGCTAGTGGTCACGATGGTGGTTGGCGGCCAGAGAGAGAGAGAGAGAGAGAGAGAAGTTGCACAAGCTGCTTGCGGCCGTCGTCAAAAGGCTTGCCAACCTCAAAAAAGTTTCACCCAACGTGGCAGTAGGTAGAAAGAAGAGGAGAATTGGGAGGTGAGCACAGCATGCAAGTAGTTGTGATGGGTTTGATGAGTGGCGGCTAAGGGAAAGAAAAAGTATGATAGCCACTCTTAACATGAGCTTGTGTGTAGTGATAGCGCATGTGAGCCAGCTTGAGGAGGCCGCCAGATGGGTTGGCCAAAATGACGCGGTTGGTGACGACTCGAAGGAAGTGAGTTGCGGCTGCCATGCAGTCATGAGTGGCCATTCAGGGAGTGGGGCGCTAGCCTGCAATTTTCCTTTCCTATTGCCACCCGCCGTTGCTCGCAACCAATGTGGTTGTTGTCGGACGTATGGAAGGTTATGGCAAGAAAAAATCATCAAATTTCTCGACTTGTTGATTGGCACTCACAACCTCTCTTTCCCTTACGCAATGATGGGAGAGAAATTGTGGGACTTCTTTCCATAGACTCTAAATTCATCGTTTACAGACTCGAAAGACTGTTACATCATTAAATCTTCTCAAATTCTTCTTCTTCTTCTACTGCTTGTTCATTGAAACCCTGGCTACTTTCCTCTTCATAAATCTATTCTTCCTCCGTTTTCCCCTTTGTAAATTCTGTGCTAGATTTCTTATCAGCTAACACGCAATTGAAATCTAACATTTCTCACCTTTTATCATATGTTGTGAGTCTTAGGCGAGCCTTGATATCATGAAAGAGATTCTATTATTGTGACTTTTTCATAAGGTCACATGCTATTCCTCTCTTATTATTGCATATTGCCATAAGATCCAAGCATAAGATTATGTTTAATCTATTCTATCAATACATTTAATTAACATAATTATACTAATAATCACTATATCATGATAAAAAAGAAAGGGTTCTCTTCAATTTTCTAAAGATCACTATCTATCTCATACAATCGACAATAATTATTATAAATTGAAGCAATTAACGAAATCTACAAGCATAAGGAAACAAAACACTTAGCTGCTACTTGACAAAAATCTTTAGTCTTGGAGCGTATGCTACTTGACAAAAATCTTTAGTCTTGGAGTGTAGCCCATGCTCTGATACCACTGCTACAGACGGAAACATGGCTGCCCTGCAAAATACCCAAGATAACACAATATCTAGCATAAACTGACAAACCTGCATACCTGGCAATTCCCATAGCATATAAACCGCGACGTATGTGTACAGAGAGAGACTGCGAGCAAGACAGAGCAAAAGAGCACGTGTAGGCGCACCTTCTAGAGTGGAGTGCTAAGCCAGCACGGCGAGAGTGAAGAGAGGAGAGGAAAGAAGAATACACAGACACTGGGTGCAATCTCCCCCCGTGCAAGAGTGAGCATTTTCCTCTTGCACGTATTTATGTATAGATTTTTGGAATGCCCGAAAATGAGTACAAACTGGCTGTCTGGACATAATTGTCCAAAGCTTATAAAGAGCACTTGAATAATCAAAGATACATAAAATTTAATATCCTTCTACATAATCCATTATCTGCTGATGCTTTTGCCACCTGTTAGCTGCAATAGATAATAAAATATAAATTCTATAACATCTAGTGTGGCCTTTTCTGTCCTTGTGAGTTGTGCATAGTGTGCTAGAATTTCCTAAGTAGCTCTGTTATTGATAGTCCTTGCTTTGGCTTGACAACCCATTCAAAGAATGTCCTTTTGGTCACTCTCTTAGAGTCCTCCATGAAATATTCCTCCTTTAAACCTACTTTGAGTTCTTCTCAGTTTCCATACCCATCTTTAATTTCCCTAACATGTTTCCTAATTTTTGGTGCATCAACTAGCTCAAAGCTTTGAATCATCTCACCTTCTGACACGCGATGCAGCTCTATCTCCTAAACATACTCGCATAAGTACTTGGTTACATCTTTGCCAATGAAATGATCCATTCTGTTGACGACCGCTTGTATGGATTTGGTTGATGAAGTCTACCTTCTTTCATTGGCATGTTGTTGTTGCATGAACACTACAAATGCTTGAAACATTTGCATTGTTGCTGGGTCAAAATTCATACCATGTTGCTCCACATGATCACCCATGGTTCCCCACAAACTCTCACCCTAGCAGATTCACGCCGGGTTTACCAAAAATATGTTGAGAAGTTTGGGATCTTGCTATGAAAGCACCAGGCTTTTGGCTGTGAGAGTTTGTGAGAGAACTCCAAAAGTTGGTCTAGTTGCCCTTCTCGCATGCACCTGCAATCACCTTCTAAGTTGAAGCCACCCGCTTCGGATGCTCATAACTCATGATGTACAAGTCCGATTCACAAGCTATAAAGCATGGCTGAAAACAGTTATTAAAAATCATATTTTGGAGTCTCAAACAACTCAAAACATCAACATTCAATCTTGGCAAAATCACACCTTTGTACATGAATTTTTACAAGGCCACTTCCAAAACTTGCAGAGTTATATACACATATATACATAAGGCTAGTGGGCAAGATTTTTAGAATGACTTAGTGACTTCATGCTTATCCAAAAAATGTCTGACACCACCACCCCTCCGGAAGAAAATGTTGCAGCTCAAGACGCTACTGCAATCTGCAATGCTGCCACACCCTTAACCGCCACCCTTGATGCTGAATCTCTTGCTGTGGATAAATCCACACGGAGGTGACCCCTTGTAGATGGTGCATTCCTTGGGAGCCAAGCTCCTACAGGTCAAGTAATTATGGATCAACTACGTCCACATGCTGCCCACCAAGAATTCTTGCAGCAAACCTCCCTCAATTGTAACTCTTACTCCCTCGATGGTCATAATGGTATCCGTCTCCACCATGGCCTCGACCTTTGCCGCTTTTGCCAAAGACGCCCACACAAAACTTGTCCAACACCAAAGCACCGCTTTGACGATTGTGGGAACAATTAATCCACATCATCCATCCATATCATCACAGAGTCACCACACACGTGGTCAGATGCCAAACGGCACACACCCTCATGAATCACATGACCTTGTAACTGCCATCCGTACTGTATAACCCTTGGTCATTAATAAGATAACACTTCTTGCATCTCTACCTGCGTATCCTCCTCAGGTTTAACAACCTTCTTGTTCTTCTTCTCTCTCTCTCTCTCTCTCTCTCTCTCTCTCTCACACACACACACACACACAGTGAGTTCTTCTTCTCTACATGGTATATTGTAGCCACAAGATCCTCCCTCCTGGCTCCTGCGCTCAAACCCTGCCGCCTCTTTGAGCAGCCCCACCATGCAGCCCCTGCGCCTCTTTGGCTCTAGGTGAAGAACCTAGCCATGGTTCTCTTGGCGGCTCTGCAGCCAGCCCGCTGCTTTCTTGGTGTCAACCTTGACACGTGAGCCCATTAGATCCTGTCTCCCTCAGGCAAGCCCGCCATTTTCTTACTGCTGAAGTTGGCGCTATGGTTCAATCCACATCAGCATGCCATGCAAGCGCCACCCACCCAGCCCATCCTATGCGAGCCCTCGCACGGCCTCTTGATGTTGTTACCGCGATGGGGCCCTTTTCTCCAACCATATTCATGTTGCACTGGACAAACCGCCTTTCTCAAACTCTGCTGCAGGCGATGCCAACCGTCCAAGCAAACCCATTCCTGCTCTTGATCAGACCTCGTTGCACGCCACAATTGCAGGCAAGACCCATGTCACCCCTGCAGCCATTGCTAAAGGTGTTGTTGCTGCAACCCCTCATGCTGCCATTGATGCTCACCCTTTGATCATGGCACATGCCCTCTCTGCCAACAAACCTGCAGCCGCACCACATGCAGAAGGATACTCAACAGCCCAAGGTGCTACCACCCTTGCGCTCGAAGCTGACAACCTCGCAATCGTGGAAGCATTTCTTGCTTCACTTGAAGCGCCCTACGCAGCAACCGACAATGCTGCTGCTACTCTTGCATATGACCATGCGGCAAACCCTGCAGATGACGCAGAAGTTGTGGTCAAACCTCTTAATGTTTTTCTCGGTGCTGCCTCTGCTTCTTCTCACAAAGCTTCCCGAGCCCTAGCCACTGAGGCCCTTCTCTCCAAATACCATGTTTCTGTGGACCACCTCACCCACGTCCCAGACAACCACACCCTCGATGCTGCAGCTAATGCCTTTGTCCTCGCCAATGGCCACTTAGTCAGGCACCCTGTAGATGCTCCAAAGCAATCAAACCATGCTCTGGAAGCACCTTACCCACACAAATCCCCAACCTTACTGGAGGTGATCACAAGTGTGCCCACACCTTTCAACTTGGATTTGCTTGATTGCTATGGACCGGTTCCCATTCACTACGGCAACCAAACCCCTTGCCACTCTTCTGGCGTCCATCCCCGCAGGAATGGTGGACCTCCGAGTCGCAGCTCCATAGCACCTTCTACTCCCAATCTTCAAGAATTTGGCAATTTCAGTTCAGCCTGTGTACCTCAGGCCCGATTTGTGCCACACTTTGTTGTGAGGGCCAAGATCACTCAAGATCCCTGCCATGCTCCGTCCTTATGCGCTTACTACAAAGGATGCTTTCGCAAATGTAGCTCCAACTTGAAACCTTCGACTGCCATCAACCCTCGCAGGCGGGACGTTCGAGAAACAAATGCCACTCATCACCTTGCATCCGAAGCAATCAATACAACATTAATTCTTGGTAAGGTTCTCTACCTTGTCTCCCATAAGCACTCGGACATGTACCTTGCCAACTGCCTCTCCCGCTTCATGTAGAACCCCGACGCATCAAGCATGCAAATTCTCACTCAAATTATATGCTATCTCCAACAACTTGAACCAGTTGAGCCATCTGCTCATGTTGTAGCCACCTCCCATTAAATTGGCTACTGTAATCCAACCTTTGCCAAGTGAGCCTTTCCCTCAAACCAATACTCAGCTCCATGATACAACAAACTTTCCCTCGCCAAGAGTAATTCCTTCTACCCCCTTTGATCCCTGTATTCATGTCTACAAGACCTCCAACTTACACTCTCAGCTAATGCCTCAACCACACCATGAAAGGATGCTGAAACCTCAACCTGGCTCCCTTGCGGTTCATTCAGCCAATCATAAACTCATGCTCTCTTTTCTCATGGGGGGCGAATATGCAACGTCCAAGCTCGTGAAATCATTCATTCTACGGACCTGACAAAGCACTTCAAAGCTCGACCAAAGCATCGATCAAAGTTGCTTATCTTCTTCATGGTGAAGTCGAAAATTGATCCAGGATGATGGAATCCCCTTATTGCATCATGTACATTTGCATAAGCATGATTGTATCTACCCAAAGCATGTAGAATGCAACTCACACTATGCACCTACACATGCCTCTGTATGGACGATGTGTGTTATGGGGGCATGTGGGAATAATTAATCCACATCATCCATCCATGTCATCACACAGTCACCACACACATGGTCAGATGCCAAACGGCACACAACCCGATGAATCACATGAACTTGTAACTGCCATACGTACTGTATATAACTGCACCCTTGGTCATCAATAAGATAACGCTTCTTGCCTCTCTTCCTGCGTATCCTCCTCAAGCTTAATAGCCTTCTTCTCTCTCTCTCTCTCTCTCTCTCTCTCTCTCTCTCTCTCTCTCTCTCACAGTGAGTTCTCCTTCTTCTCTACAATGACGAGCCACCTCGCGAGCCTAGCTGTCCATCAATTGGAATTCCACACCTCTCCAAGGATCTCAGAAAATCCAAGCTCTGGCCTCTCCTTCAAGCTACCATACTGAATACCTCTTCAAATACATTTTCCTAGCTGGATTTACTGGATGCTTACATGGAGGTATCCCTTCCTCCTCAAAATCAATTCCCCCCTTTATCTGTTGAGATTCACTACCACACCGACGTTCAAGTCATTGATTCCGCCTTGAACCCCTTACCTTCAACGCTCACCAATGACATGTCATTGGCAGCTAGAGTTGTGCAAGGTGTCTTGCAAACTCCAAATGTTTGTGCAACCTCTTGATCTTTCATTTTTTTTGACCCTGGTGGACAATTTGATCTACAACCATTACATCTTATCCTCGACATCATCTTGCACTCTCAATTGATGCCTCAACCTCAATGGATGCTAGATGTCCACCTTGACTCTCTTGCAGTTCATCCAATGGAAAACTTCATGCTTTCATCTCCCTTGTGCGGGCGAGTAAGTCATGTCCAAACTCGAGAAAGCATGCATGAAGTGAACCTGACAAAGCCTTTCAAAGCTCGTCGACCAAAGCAGCAATCGGAGTTGCTAATCTTCTTCATCATGAAGTCAAACCTAGATTTGGGTTGAAGTGTTTGAAAATGAACTAACCTCAAGTCTGCATGAGCATCATTGTACATATCAAAGCATACAATAGATTGCATCTCCTACTATGCATCTACACATGCCTCTATATGGATGATGTGTCTTATGAGGGCGTGTGGGAATAATTAATCCACATCATCCATCCATGTCATCACACACCTGGTCAGATGCCAAAGAGCACATACCCTGATGAATCACGTGACCTTGTAACTGCCACCATAACTGTATAAAACCAACCCTTTGTAATGGAATGAATGCATGCTTCTTGCCTATCACCTTCTTGCATGCCTCAAGCTTAACATCCTTCCCTCTCTCTCTCTCTCTCTCTCTCTCTCTCTCTCAGATCTCTCCTTCTCCTCTTCCCCACACCATGGAGTATACAAGCCTGTCGGTCTTTCTCGCTCATTATGCGTGAAATTGACTTCAAATCTAGGGCAACCCTTCAAATCCCCTGCAGCTGCGTGAGGTGGAGCGAAGGTAGGAGACAAGAGAATATATTGCACATGTATAAGCTCACTTCAGGCATTTCCTATCTGAGCAAGCTTGGACTTCTTGGCAAATTGCATTAAGGTGGTGCATGTAAAGAGACTCAGGCTCGTTTGAGCTTACGCAGCAGCTCAAACATATGGGTGCCAGAAGCAGCAGCCTTATGAAAGAGAACCACATAACTCGTTCTTCGCAAGTCAAGGGCGGCCCTTCACATCTCTTGCAACTGCCTAAGGTGGAGCGAAGGGAGGTGGCAAGATCGAGCACACTGCCGGAGGTAGAGCGAAGCGAGGGGGCAATAGCACACATTGCTCTCTCTCTCTCTCTCTCTCTCTCTCTCTCTCTCTCTCTCTCTCTCGTGTGCAATAGGCATCTATATAAATATCATCAGTGGCCGACTGCTTGAAGGTCAATGCATAATTAGGTTAGCTGCGCAGAGTCTTAGTGAGCAGATTCAGCTTTGCATGAGGGTGATTGGCTCTCTCTCTCTCTCTCTCTCTCTCTCTCTCTCTCTCTCATTCTCATGCCGGCATATATTCTCTCTCTTCCTCTTGACGGAGCTTCATGATGCACTTCCATTCTCCCGTGGCCTAGCTTGGGCTTTTGCAGGCTCGGCAATATTCTCTCCAAGTCTAGGGATTTCAAAGTTTTATCTACTTTTTGTCCATGAGACAGAGCTTTCAGGGCTGTGAGGGATTCAAAATAGAGACCACGTGTTGCGCCATAGTCTGGTTTCTCTACAGAGACTTCAGGAGCAGAAGCTTATGCGTTGCTAGTTTAAGGAGTGGATGAGTCAAGCGAGACAGGGGATTCGTGAGATAGAGGAACGATGCTTTGAGTTCTTTTATTGTAGACAGGCCGTCTCATATTGGATCTAGCCCATGTGAGATAGTACCGAGGCCAAGCCACCTATCGGTACCCGTGTGCTTTTGTGAGATCACGGGTCCACGACATTCACGTGCAGGTGTTAAGACAGCTTTGAAGATAAGATGTCATTATTGCTCTAGAGCCAGAGGTATTGCGTGCAATAGCCACTGACTTTTATTGAAAGCTTCTATGGACTGAAGCCCTTTAAATCATAGGGATGTATGTAGAGTAGGCAGTGTGGACACATGCGGAGAGGAGAGTTGTCGACGTCATGAAATGGTATGTGAGTTGCTTAAGGAATGAAATGCATCTTTTAACAACATTGAAAGTTTGTGCTAGCATATATTTTCTCAAAAATTGGAGAATAACACTTGCTACGGAAGTCCAATTGACTCTAAAAGGTGTTATTGCAATAATTAGAACCTCGTGATCCATAGAGCTCAAATGGATTCCAACTTTATTTCTTGATTTAGAGGCACATCCAGCAATGACTGTCTCAAAATTTCTCACAATCTTGTCAGAAAGAGCAAGAGAGAAGTGACAGTCAAAGATGGAACCGCTATTAGTAGATGCTTTCAATAGTCGAGTTTGGCAATAACAATGGCATGTCGATAAGCTATGGTAAGATAAGGCGTGCAAGAGAGAGGAGATTAGGTTTAGCCTTGTTATGGAGGTTGAGGGGCAACCTTTGCAAAAGCAAGCATTGTACACTAGGTTCATGCAAGAAGATCCGTCTAATGTAGAGAATGCACCACGTAAGAGAGAGAGAGAGAGAGAGAGAGAGAGAGAGAGAGAGAGAGAGAGAGAGAGAGAGATGGATATCGTGCTCCAGAAGAACTCAACATGACTCCCACCTGGTATGATCTTGCCCATGCAAAAGCTTTTACGCTTTGATTTCACCTCTTATCACACTTCACCTTTCCATAGTACCCCTTATTTTGATTTTGCGCCAATTGGGGGGCACCTACTTGAGTCCTAGAATTCATTTTACACTTACACTCCTCTCAATGATTGCCATGCAGGTACCTTGTTGCAGGTCTTGTCCATGGTCCACCTCCATTTGGCACTATCAAGACGATGCATTTGTGTCTTGGCCTAACGCCCTTGTTGTACGTATGTGCACTGAGTTGCAACCGTCATGATTAGTGGCAGCCATATGCATCTTCTCAGCAAAGCCATGCTTGCATGGCTTTGTTGTAGTTGCTTGATGATCGTCTTTACCCGTGATAGTGGCTACTACCCATGTTATGATAATCCTTAGTGTTGGCTTTATGGGGCAGACGAGGGCACAGGTCTGAGGTTGGTGGGTGTGTAGTGGCAATGTCAAGTGCGGGGTGCAAGCTGTTATAATGGGTAGCCAACAATAGCTCTCGTGGGGAAGCAATATGGCATGACAATCTAAGGCTTAGCCACCATGGAGTGGTCTAGTGTAGTAGAGAGAGAGCAATGGATGGGATGAGTAGAGTGAGTGGCAACTGTGTGTAGTCTCAAGTATTTTGAAACGCTGCACCAAGGCAGCCAACCCACAATTTGGGCATCAAAGAAGGATTTTTGTGGCCTAACCTTGTATGGCCTTGGGCATTGGGCCATTGGAGCTTTTTGGTGAAGACTTGGAGATCTTGCATCTTGGGCATTGCTGACGAGTCGAGCGTCAGCTTGGAGTTCTTATGGAGCTTTGGATTTGTTTGAGGCCTACCACACGGTAAACGTGCGAGGCATCAACGATAGAGTTTTGGATTTCAGAGAGGGATATCAGATTGTGCAGAGCCCATTGCATTCGGAATTCCCTTTAATGCAGTGGAATTGAATCGGGTTGGATCTTTTGCGGCTTGGTTTGAACGGCCATTTTGTGGAGTGCGAGAAGGTACCCGATTACCAGATCTTGCAGCTTCAATATGTCCTCCTCTTGCTCGAGGCATGTTGACATCGACCAAAACCAACCAAAAGCTATGGATAATGGATCGTCAACCATCCATTTAGCGGCCTATGCATCGGCACAGTTCTCAACGAACCCGAAAAATTGTTTGGCTCAAGTTTGTGTAGTCAAAAGCAAATGGAGGAGTTCGCTAGAGGACAACGGCAAAGGTCAGTTGGAAAAGGATGGCAATAGAATTACTCGATTAGCTGCCATGGTACCCACGAGGTACGATCACAGTTGTCATGAATGTAACTCAACGATTTCTTTGGCTCGAGAGTTTGAAGCCAAAGGCAAAAACAGGAACTCACAAGAATACAAGGATAAAGGAAATCTGGATAGAGATTACGGTAAGAAAGATTTGACAGAGAAGATCGGCATGGCACTGGTGGCGGCGGCTATAGTGGCCTCGATGTCAGCTTTCTAGTCAAATGATAGGTGTCACCACTAGCTTCAGCCAGAGAGAGGCTTGTGAGTGGCAGAGAAGGGCAAGCAATGCTCCCTATAATTAATTTGGACCCTTGTGTTGGAGTTCAAGCTATTGATGTTTGGACCCGTGTGTCAGAGTTCAATGCACATGCATCTGGCAGGGAACCGATTAGACGTCTAAAACACTATGGATGAGTGCACCAATCCATTGTTGTTGGCTAGATTATGGACATGATGTGTTCCAACAGTTCATTATCTTGGAGTTTTATATTTTTGGACATGATGTGTTCACAATTCACTAATGGGGATTATCGGACGTAGTGTGGTCTACAGTTCAAAGTTTCTACAAAGGCAATCGATTCTCAAGATGGCATTACTTTCAAATGTGATCCCATTATTTAGTTTGGCTTTTAGATATTTATTTTACTTATTTGTCAAAGTCTTGGGTAGGGCAATTTATTGAGGTTGCTACATAAGCAACCCCTTGCCTCCATTGTATAAAAATTCAGTTACTCATTTCCCAGGTTGATTGATTCAGGAGACTCTCTCTCGCTCTCTCTCTCTCTCTCTCTCTCTCTCTCTCTCTCTCTCTCTTTGGGTGTGTGTGTGTAGCTCCTAGTGTTAAAATAACCTTCTCTCTCCCTGTGTGTGTGTGTGTGTGTGTGGATAGTTTCCTACGATGTTAAAACTCTCTTCTTCTTCTAAGTACCCTTGTGCCTGATAGCCTCCAATTTTGTCATCAAAAAGGCTAAGACTTTGTGTGTGTTTCTTGAGAGCATTCTTGCAGCCTTTGTGGTTGTGGAGCACTCCAATGCGTATACTTTGCATGCTTAGGATCCCAGATCGTTGTATTTCAGTTTTCTTGGAAGGTAGCATTCATTTAGTGCGTCCACCAAGAACTCGGTTGGCTATTAAATCTACGGGGCACCCCGGTGCATAGACTTTGCATGCCGAGTGTACCCTGGTTGGACTTAGAGGCCTAGAGTGAAATATAGAGCCGTTTAGTTTAGGTAAGTAAACATAGTGTCTCTATATTGGAAGAGATACGACTAAGGTCAAGGACCACATCTCATTAGAATGGGTCATCAATTTGCCTGATCTTGTTAAGTGGAGGATTGTTGATAATCTTTTGAGAGCCACGACCAAAGTTGAATATAATTATAAAGGCATGTGCATAGGTTGGTTGTCTTACGTGTAGTATGTTAGGGGAAGAAGGAGAGTACATAAACGAGTACACTAAACTGGAAAGGTCTCTTTACAATGATTTTGATAAGGATATCGCACAATGGATTTCCAACTCAGATGAGTGTTTGGCAAACTGTTTTAATATAACCGTGGAGGACGACTTAGATGATCTGGATAAGCCTAGAAGAGAATCTGGTGAATTCATGGAAGTAAAGGATATTTGGGAACAGTACTTACTAAAAGTGTGTGAGTTAGCAGACGAAGCTATGGCTCAAGTGCTACAGAAAATGGCCCAACTAGAAAGATAAAAAGGGCAGGCTATTTTGGAAGCTAAATATAATAAAGACTTAGTGAAGTTAATTGATGATTGTTATAGCGATGATGTTATAACATTAAAAGAGAAAATAGAAGAGATATCTTAGATGATTAACCTCAAACATGAATCTCATGTTGAACAAATAGCATCATTAAGAAATGATGTTGATGCAATGAGAGAAGACCTTGATGAGTATAGACAAGCTACATTAGGTGTTCAAAAAGTGTTCATAAGGGAGACGAGAGCCTGATTGCATTAAGAGAGATGGATGGCAATAATCATCGTGTCAATTAAATTAAAGAGCCCAATCTAGTGCCTATGCATACTACAGGTTCCTTGGAAGCTAGAAAAGAGCTAACTAAGGAAACGAGTTGAGTTGAAAATTCTCAAGCCCAAATATCAATCCAAGTGCAAGCATTGTGGCATAGAAAGCCATATTGCTAGATCATGTGAAAAGAAGAAATTATCCCGACAAATACTGGTGCAAGATAGGAGATAATGTGCACAGTGGTATATGCTAGGGTATTTTAAATGTAGGACACTACAAATTTCCAATGGATAGTAGGTGTCTGTAGCATGTAAATATGTTTGGAATCCATAGCACAATAGAAGAAAAAGGATAGGGTTTCACATATATATAGGGAGCTATAGCTTTTTGGTAAAAGTAGGTTTATGGACCTTATATAGATGCCTCTAACTAGGGCATTTAATACAAATAGGATTGTGAAGCTTTTACTGAGAATAGGCAACTGGACCATGTGTGGATAGCATGTAGCACCTTTTGGCTAAGCCAATGCACCTACACTATTCCGTAATATGTAGTGAGACTTAGAGGATGATGCAGAGGGACTTTATGTTTGCCTAGCTTTGCATACACTTGTTTTAAAAAAGAAAAAAAACTAAACAAAACAAACAAAACCATAAAAATCCAAAAAAATAAAAAATCACAAATCCAAAAAGAAATGTTTTTTTAATGCTTGATTTTTTGTTTTATAAAAAAAAACACTAAAAGCACAAAAACAAGCAAATCATCAAAACAAAAACAAAAACAACAAAAACCCATAAAAATTTAGGAGTAGGATACTACATTCCGTTAGTGGGTGTGTAGTTCTAATCCTTTTGCAGTAAGCAAAGTTAGAGTGTGTGATCAAAAGAGAAGATTGGAGTAAATGTTGTAAAGTAAAGAGATGTAAAGCTGTATCTGGGGATGCATTTCAAAGTAAAGCAACACTTTCAAGAAAGACCTAACGGGTGTCTTATTTAGAAAGTGTTATTTCAAATTGTTAACATCTTTTCATTTCAATGCATGTAAGTCAGTGAAGAATTAATAAGGGTCATGCATAGTTTTATTAGAATGCTAGATTAAGAATCTATATGGTTTTATTAGTAGTCTTTATCTAGAATTATTAATGAAGAATTTTGACCAAACTGGTTAGTGGCTGACAGGGAGTAGTAAGGGCTATTAATTATTATAGTCACTGCAGCTAATCTAGTGTTGGATAGTACATTTATACCCTTAACGATAAAAACAAATCTTTGAAGTGTCGTAGATCTTTCTGGTTGGGAGAGACTTTGAAACTCTAGATTATAGTTGGTATGCTAAATACTTCACTTGTGATGAGCTTGGGGAGGGAAACTTATATGTTATATGTTGTGTACCCATCGCCGTGTAAGCTTGGTAGGTGGGTGGAGTCAACTTTGTCTCTAGTGGTAGAGCCATGAGTCGTATCTAGATTTTATACGGGTTGGTAAGTGAATGTGAAAGGATATTCCTCCACGATGTAGCAGTGAGTGTGGAATATGTGAAAAATAAAAATATACAAAATAAGAAAAAATATAAATTTCAAGTCCAACGTGACTTGCAAAAAAAAAAAGAATGAATGCATGAAAATTTTAAAAACAATAAACAATTGAGTTTCTTTAAAAAAAGGGAATAAAAATTCAGGCTATGACTTCCACGTAGTTGTCATAGTGATATAGTCTTTATAATATAGGGGTTAATAGGATTTACCTCTATGGAGCTCTGTCAACATGGAAGGAAGGGGTAAAAGCATAGAATGGTGTCTAAATACTTGGTGTCCATGGACACCAAGTATGATGCTATGGATGGCACCATAGCTGGGCTTTTAAGTCAATAATTTTTAAAAGAATATTGGTAAAAGAATATAGGTAAGATAACTGACTTCACGACTCCACTACTCGGATTGAAAGACATGGAGCGGTTAGCACGTGTGGACCTCTCTCTCTCTCTCTCCTACTCTCCTGTTTAGAATATGGATGATGGAGACTCTTTTCCTCTCGCTTTGGTTCCAGCTCATACCTCCTCACAAGCAGTAATGGAGCTTCTTGAACTCACTGAATGCAGCACAAATGGATTTCAGTTCACTATTACAATCAAGAAGTTTTGTACGACTTCATTCATTTCAAACTACTGCAGATTGTTCCAGGATGGTGGACGAAGGATTTTATGATGAGGCACATGGAATAGATATAGTTCATACGCAGGTGCACTCTAAGATAAAGGCTTTTCTAAATGAGGATGAAATTATTGCAGTGAGGAAGTATGAAGCACAGGCTAAACGTGAGTACAGAAAGCGATGTCATGCAAGAAAGCAAGTACATCCAAGCGTCAACATTGGAGCGGAAGATTGTCATAGCGAAGATTGTCATAGGGAGGACGTCGATGTACACACAAAGGAAGACAAGAAGCAACATACTATTCAGAATATTGTTCAGCACATTGTGAGACAGTTGCATAGTTATGGGAAAGAATATCAAAATGCAATTCTTCAAGGTGTTTTCAATGATGATAGAATCTTGCCATTTTGTGAAGATTTGTATCTTCCTGCAAATGGCCTTATTTCTGCACTCAAGGTCTCCTTACAGGAATTAAAGATTCCAAAATCAGCTAACGAGATGTTTTTAAAATGAAGCACATTCAGCATGATGGTGAATGGATTACTGCATGATAATGGGAGCCAAGGTAGAGGTGTTACTCTACATAAAGTGGCATTTAGCTATAAAATGTTCATCCAAGGAATTTATATTCAGCTTTGGGTAGACTTGACAGAGATCCTATGTCAAGTACGCTGAGGTTCGACTTATGCAAAAGGAAGTCTGGAAATGTTGGGTCCTTATCGGAGGAATTGAAACAGACAATTATTACATTTTGGATAGAGCACAGTAGGGTGTCTCCAAACAAGAAAGATATTTGTCGGAAACGATTGGGCAGAAAACATTATCAAGAGCATCCCATACACTTACTTGATGAATCTCAGGTAAACATGTCTCATTCTTACAATGAATAACTCTCAAGTGAAACATCTCACTCTTATGAATAGCTACCCATTGGGTGTTATGGAGTTGTGTACATGCTACTATATGTGATATGTAGCCAAGTAATGTGTCAAGATAGTCCATTGTCTCTACCTAGGCTATTATGTGTGCTATATTGCACAAGTGTAGCCCAATGTCCCTGTCTATGCTATAAGTGTGCCATGTAAAAGGACTGTATTGTTGTACGATAGCAACATGTGTGCTATACAGTAAAGGTGTGTGTAAGAATAGCACAATGTTCTTGTCTATGATATGATGTGTGGTATGTGAAAGAGCTATATTACATATTGAGAGCACTATGTGTGCCATATATAGCGTTAGTGTGTGTAATAAGAGGCCAATGTCCCTATCTATGCTATTATGTCATAGTATTTCTTGCAGTATGAGTGCTATATAGCATAACTATGTGTAATAATAGCCCGATGGTCCTGTCTATGCTATTATGTGTGCCATGTAACAGGACTCTATCAGAGTATGAAAACATCATTTCTGCTATATAGCAGACATGTGTGTATAATAGCACAATATACCTATCTATGGTATTATGTGTTCTATCATATTATATAATATTATGAAAGCACTATGTGTACTACATAGCAGATGTTAGTGTAATAGTAGCACAGTATCCATGTCTATGCTATTATGTGTGCTATGGAGAGTGTGATATGTGTAATAATAGCACAATATCCCTGTCAATGCTCTTTTGTGTGTTATGTAGAAGAACTGTGTTATCATATGAGAGCACTATGTGTGCTATATAGCAGACATGTGTGATGTGTATGTAATAACAGCTAAAAATCCCTATCTATGCTATTATGTGTTATATAGAAAAATTGAGCATGTAATGAAAGATGAGTTATCTATCTATGCTATTATCTGTGCTATGTAGCATAGCTATATGTATTTATACCAATGCATCTGTAGCTATGCTATTGTGTGTGATATATAGCAAAATGTAATTCTAATGCATTTTCTTTTCAAGCAGACAGAGTATTTCTTGAAGTTTAAAGATAGCCACCCACATGTGACAATTGGGCAAAGGTCCTTTGAGAAGCTGAAGCCTTGGTTCATGCGAAAGTTGAACGATCGAAATACTTGATGTTGTGTTTATCATATCAAACTGATGTATCTCAAAGATGCATTTAATGTTATGCGTTCATCTGCTTTTGGTTTTCATGGGAGTTCATGTACATGTAAATGCAATGTTTGCAAATCAGATGGGGTGAATGCAGAATGTCTTGCTGTTGAGCACTCGTTTTCAGTGATCATGAAGTTGTGGGAATCATGCGTATGTACAAAGGCTGAGGGGGATATGTTCCATAAACACACCTGCTTGATGGGCCAATGAAAAAACTGTGGTGTGAAAAATCTCAGCCTTTGTCCACGAGAATGTGCAGAGATGACAAAGACAGTTCCACTGCAAGTCTTCGAGGACATTAAAGTTCAAACTAATCATGGTCTAAGTAAGAGAAAGATGTTGTCACTCAAATAGGTGGCTTTAAGTGAGCTGACAGGGAGGATAAAAGATGACATCAAAATCTTCATCGAGCACAATTTCACTTACAGATGGCAGGCAGATCAATACAAAGAATGTTTGAAGGTGTTTCCTTTCGATACCATTATATTTGTAGTAGACTTTGCTGAAAATTACTCGTTCAAAGAGCAAAATGAAGTACAATG
Organism: Adiantum capillus-veneris; assembly: GCF_014529385.1. Lineage (NCBI taxonomy): Eukaryota > Viridiplantae > Streptophyta > Polypodiopsida > Polypodiales > Pteridaceae > Adiantum > Adiantum capillus-veneris. The sequence goes on from NC_140960.1 coordinate 97,180,550, forward strand.
CATGCATTGGCATGCAGATCAATGCACCATCCTTGTTCACATAACGTACATGCGTGACAACGAAGATGACAGTATTATCAAGCATATGCATTTCTACATCTCCGATGATAGGCAACATGATACGCTATTTGTCCAGCATTGTTTCCTTCTTTGTGATCAGTAGCTTAAAGAGCAGGGGCTGAATTTCAAGAAGCAATGGGTGTGGTCAGATGGTGCAGCCTCTCAATTCAAGGCTGCAAGGCCATTTTACTTTGTTGCTAGATATTACCAACTAACAGTACAGAGATGACATGGAATTTTTTTGGCTCTGGCCATGGCAAGGGGGAGCATGATGGCGTTGGCGCTGTGATAAAGAGAGCCCTTACACATGAACAACTCAAGAGTAATGGAGTTGTTCTTAGGCAAGCTACAGACGTGGTTGCATTTTTTACGAGAACAATGTCCAATGTTGCATGTAGCTCTTATGCACAATCCACTAAAGCAGGTCCTACTATAAACAGGAAATTTTGGCTAGTAAAAGAGATAGAAGTGGACAGGTCTAATCTATGGGGTTGTGAGAGAGTTGCAAGATCTCGATCACTCCATTGCATTTCAGGATTTCGTCGTCATGATCCTACTCAATTAAGGACCATGCAGCTTTCTTGTTTTTGTGATGCTTGCATGAAGGGCCATTGGAGGACTTGTTCCAGCAAATCATATGCAGGCAAGTGGACACATAAGGCCTTGAAACCACTCTCTGAGGTACCAGAAGAGACTGAGGTACCAGAAGATGAATATGCAATGTTTGAGGGATCCCATGATTATATGCTGAGTGAGTATCTCATTGAAGGTGATAACTTTGCAGTCAATGCAGACACTGGCAATACAGAAGGAGTAGAGTTCTTTCTTTTGAGATGTACAAAGAGAAAATGGATGACAGATTGCATCTTAAGAGATAAGTGGGAAAAAAAATGTGATAAAAACACTTATGTTGTCACAGGGTGTTATTATCAACAGCAAGAGGGGGACCCAAATCACTACATTCTACTTGATGATATGGGAGTTACTAACCTGTACTCTCACCTTGTTCGGGCAATCAAGTTTGACATGCCTTTGGTAGATGCTACCTCAAAGACATATTATTTATCTCCGGAACTACATGAAACCATTTACAATGCCATGCCCTATGAAGCAGCATGACACCTATTTAACAGGCTTATATTATGTTCTATATAGCCTTCACCATTTATTACCTCCTTACACATGTCCATTGTGCTATGTATCACGTAGCACACAACCACACAACGCACATAGCATAGAATCACACACATTTCAGATAATGAGGTTACTATTGTGAACATGTTGCACCTTGAAAAAAGTTAACCAAGATATTTGTCGGCAATGATTGGGAAGAAAACATTATCAAGAGCATCCCATTCACTTTCTTGATGAATCTCAGGTAAATATGTCTCATTCTTACAATGAATAACTCTCAAGTTCAACATATCACTCTTATGAATAGCTACCCATTGGGTGTTATGGAGTTGTGTACATGCTACTATATGTGATATGTAGCCAAGTAATGTGTCAAGATAGTTCATTGTCTCTACCTAGGCTATTATGTGTGCTATATTGCACAAGTGTGTGTAATAATAGCCCAATTTCCCTGTCTATGCTATAAAAGGACTCTATAGTAGTAAGATAGCAACATGTGTGTTATACAGTAAAAGTGTGTGTATCACATAGCACAATGTTCATGTCTATGATATGATGTGTGGTATGTGAAAGAGTCATATTACATATTGAGAGCACTATGTGTGCCATATAGCGTAAGTGTGTGTAATAAGAGGCCAATCTCCCTATCTATGCTATTATGTCATAGTATTTCTTGCAGTATGAGTGCTATATAGCATAACTATGTGTAATAATATCCCAATGGTCCTGTCTATGCTATTATGTGTGCCATGTAGCAGGACTCTATCAGAGTATGACAACATCATATCACCAAAATAAAATTACATCATTCAATCATTAAGTTTAGAGAACTTTGAACAGGTTAGTTTTTTGTATAGTAATCGCAAGTACATTCAGTGTGCAAAATGCTGTATACATGTTCCATAATCACAATCAACCTTCCCTACATACTTCTCATTGACTTATATAGTGGCTGATGACACGAGCAGACACTATGTCCGAAGAATTTTCAAACTGGTTCATCTTTGCATAAGCATTAGGGCTGGGTGAGACTGTCCACTTGACTAACCAAGGGAACAATGTGCTAACCAGGTAAATTGGGGACTGACAAATCTCTGCTGGTTCAAATGAAGCAGGACAGACCCAAGTCCCGGGAGGGTTGGGCAGACACTTGTAGAGTGTGTCATCCACCACCAGTGTATTATTAGAGTTGAACTTAGGATAGTGCTTCCAAAAGTCTTTCAAACACTTGAAAAATATGGGCTTTGCGTTATCTCTACATGGAGGGATCCCAGGAACTTCATTTAGCTTGAAGCTCACCTCTCTACACCCCTCTTGACCGATAATATCGAGGAAAAATTGTCTGTTCAGCCTAGGAAATCATGCACTCAAAGAAAGTGCTATATTGTCTTGGGTCATGCAGCTCCATAGTGCAGCTTGTGCTCTTTGGAGCAGTGCATGCAAAAAGATTGATGCATTGGGCCTGACCACATATTCAAATTGCATATTTCCTGTAGCATTTGGCCCAATGACTACCTGATACCTTGATCTTGCCCAATCAGGAGTACTGCTTCTCGCTATTCCTTTGTAGAAGGAGACCTTATACCTCCTTATGAGAAGCCCATTCACATCCAGTATGATGCATAAATTATCCCTTCTCTTCTTGTCCTCACAAGACGCAGGAGGCAGTGCAACAATCTATATTGGCATTACCACAACACACTCTGGCCTCTCTTGCCTCTCATATTCATGTCCATTTTTGGCCTCTTTATCAGCATTATTTGTACCTGCCTCATTTGTATCTGTAGCAGCCGCTCGACCCATAGGGACCTCTAGACTTTTACCTTTGGTATTCCCAATAGTGGGATCTGTACAAGACTCAGTTGTATCATGTGTAACTGCCTCTTTCGTGTCCACAGCAGCCATGAAATGTTCTCCCATTGCCTCTCTCGATTGAGATGTTGTGTCAGTGGGCACCTCTGTGCCTTTCCCTGCCTCATTGTTTTTCTCTATACATGCCTCAGTTGTATTATGTGTATTTGCCTCTTTCATGTCCATAGCAGCCACGACAACTTCTCCCATTGCCTCTCCCGATTGAACTTCTCTGTCACCTGCCTTAGTTGTGTCGACAGAAGACGCGACATCACCGTTACCCACTGCTGAGCCTATTCCAGGTACTCTCTTAGTGAGGTCCTCCTCACCCAAGCCTGCCATATCTTCAACAGCGGCATCTGTACCCTTTGCCTCCTGTGCATCAACAATGTCATCAACTGCATCACTTGGACATACCACCTCAGCTTGGGCTGTGACATCACTTGCACCCACTACCTCACGTGTTTCAGCTTCTCTCTCAATGAGGACCTCCTCACCCATGCCTTTGGTATCCTCAACAGTGGCATCTGTACCCATAGCCACAAATGCATCAATAAGGGCATCTATGGCAGCATGAACAATACTTTCTGTTCCACCATCATTAACATTGCCATCAGCAGCAGCATCGATCTGTGCTAGCATCAACTTCCATAGCATCCACAATGTCATTTGTGCAGGCATCAACTATCGTAGCATCAGCAATGACATCTATGCAGGCATCAACTGTGGTAGCATCATCAATGGCATCTGTGCCAGATTCAACAGTGGCATTTGTACCCATAGCCACAACTGCATCAGGAAGGGCATCTATGACAGCATGAATAATAATTTCTCTTCCACCATCATTAACATTTCCATCAACATCAGAATCTGTGCGAGCATCAACTTCCATAGCATCCACAATGTCATTTGTGCAGGCATCAACTAGCGTAGCATCAGCAATGGCATATGTGCAGGCATCAACTACCATAGCATCATCAATGGCATATGTGCCAGATTCAACTGTGGTGGGGGTGGGTAATGTACCCTTTTCAAGTTTAGCATGGTCAACATTTGTATTCACATCATCATGCACAACCTGCACATCAACTGCATTAGGTACATTTGGAAAAAAATCAGCAGTACTAGTAGGTGTGCAGGGATCAACTGTATCAAAAGACTCTTTTTTTTTGCCTATAACCTCCCTGGAAGCTATAGCACCCTCTCTTGGATTCTTCACAAGATAAGACTGAGCCAGTGAACCTACAGACCCCTCAACTGTATCAAAAGACACTTTTTTTTTGCCTGTAACCCCCCTGGAAGCTGTAGCACCCCTTCTTGGATTCTTCACAGGTTAAGATTGAGCCAGTGAACCTACAGACCCCTCATCTAGAAACCCTGAAGAGCGAGTGTGTCTCATGCAAGTTCCTCTTTTTTCAGCTTCTTGATTATCTACGACAAGAGAAAGTAGAAACATATTACTAAACATGTACAGAAAATAAATCAAATAGTTTACAACTACTCGATGCAAAGAATTAAGAGACATGTCACTAACACATTCCAACACTTGATTCATCAATGAGCATGGATACAATAGGGGTGCAATGGATTGCACATGCCTTCTAAAGACATCTTCTAATTGCACGAAGTTACAACAAAAACACACTCATTGCTTTGCATTTGGTTTCTTCCTCTTCCTAAATGAATCAAGAGGTATATCCATTGTGGGACTTCCACCTAAGTTCTTGGGAGTCGATTTCTTGCGCTTTGGTGTTGGCTTCTTCCCCGCTGGAGGGGGTGTTTCTTTCACCGCATCTGCAGCTGCCTCATCTGATGCTTCATCTCTAGTGAGGGAACTTGGTGATGCTTTGACACTCAACGAATAACGTAACAGCCTTCTTGGAGTTAGTTTTTTCCTAGGTGATTTGAGTGCATAAGACTTTTCCATCAAGATGTCTTCAACTACTCCACGTATTGCACCCCCTACGGCAGACTCCGCTTCAAGGGCTGGCTGCATCCCTGGGGTAATCAAGCCATTCTTCCTTGTGGAATGCATCGTCTTGTTGGAGCAAGCATGCGATGATTGTTCTACAAAGTAAGCTATTTACAAAGTCTCACTTGGAGTATCCCAAAATACACACATAAATACTGATTTTGGTACCTGCCAGTGGCCTGCGTAGAGACTCTCTCTATTTTTGTCCTCAATGATTCTTGTATACAGGTCTCTGCAATGATGTTTGTACCTGCAAATGATTTCATTAAATGCAAGAGTTTAAACTCCCAATGGAAGTGGGTCTGCAGTAGTACTAGTAAATAATTGACACAGTGACTACCTGCACTTGATTCTTTCATCTCACCAATCATATGCTTAGCTCTAGGTGGAACAGACATGTTGCAATCTAGTGCAACACAATAGCCATAGTCCCTACATACATGCGCGAAGCATAGCATATGGTGCACATCGGTGCAAGGCAGGGAGAATACATCCAAGCTTCTGGCATCGAATGGGAATCCACATCCTACACAATGGTAGAACTCATTAAGTGCCACCTCTCTAATGCTCTGCTCAAAATCCATAGGAGGAAAAGGCTTCATCAAACCGGCCCCCACATTATGTGAAGTCCTCTCCATGGTAACACAAAATTTAAAGTGCTTTGATTCCTGTGCTATGTTGGTCTCTAATTCTGCAAGTAGTGCCTGTGAAACAAAGAAGACAACACATCTAATGTATGTCTCAATAACCCAAAAAAAGCAGATTGCTCAAAAGAATATGCAGCGTGAATCTTGTCCCTTATTTGCAATACCACATATAAGACAAGCACTTACTCTATATGCTATAAACACAAGCTTGATGTGGTATATGATATGCATTGTGCTATATAGCACATAGCACAGTCCAAGTATAATGTGTTATAAGTGCTACATAGAGTATGCACTGTAGATCATAGCAGAGAGACTTTTTAAAATACCAGATATAGCCCAAACATTTTCTCTATATGCTATATAGCACAAGCTTGTTGGGTATATGATATGCAATGGGCTATATGAGACATAGCACATAGCATATAGCACAAATATTGTGCTATGTAGCACATAACACAATTAGAGATGGTGCTATGTAGCACATAGCAAGAATAGAGATTGTGTTATATAGCACAATTCACTATTCCACACACTCCAGGGCTATATTGTGAACATATAACACACAAAATGTGCTATTTAGCACATAGCAATTAAAAAGATTATGCTATGTAGCACATATCAATATTTAACACACACTTCAGGGCTATACTATGAGCATATAGCATACAGGTTATGCTATATAGCACATATTACACATGTCCTTTGTGCTATGTATCACATAGCACATAACCACACAGAGCACATAGCATAGAATCACACACATTCCAAATAGATGAGGGTACTATTGTGAACATGTTGCACCTAGATTGAACTATAAAGCACATAGCACATAACCACACATGGCACATAGCATATAACCACCTACTCCATGAAGATGATGGCTATGTTGTGACCATATAGCACATATTTTGTGCTATATAGCACATAGCAAAAATAGAATATGCTCATACAGTACATAACCATACAATCCAAAACACTCTAATCACATAACCACATGGAAGTGAACCACATACTCCAAAACAAAGTGAAGCACATGTAGGAGGGTATGCACCTTTGCTTTAGCCACATTGGCTTCTAGTTCAGCAACGTTGTCTTTAGTAGTACTCGAGAACTATCCAATCAAATCAATCAGGCGTTGTCGAGCTACAGGGTCTTGCACGCAATCAATCTCCATTTGCAACTTTATGGCCAAAGTGTTTGAGCTTTGAGCATCCTCAGCCCTATGCAATTCTCTGACTTGATCCTCTACCTGCTTCTTTGCACCCTCTAATCTTGACTTATAGTCTTGCAATCTGTCCTCTGCAATATTCTTCATTTCTGCAAGTGCCCTGCTACCCTCCTCTACCAATTGTACCAGGCATCCTCCTGTATGCATGCTTGACAATGGTACATACGTACCTTCTGTTTTCAATGATGATCTGGTAGAGACAGCAGTGGTTTTGGAACCTCTCCCTCTTCCACTCATCTGCTCTTCCCACCTCTTGATCTTGTTTTGCAAGTTGTGTCTTTCTTCTGAGGCTCTCATTGCCCTCTCTGCAAAGATAGCCCAAGAAATTTGATGTTTGCCAGATTCACTGCAGTTTTCCAATGCAAAGGCCTTTGCAAATTGAGTCCCTACTTCATACATTGATGGGGGCTTTTTACAAGCAAGTCTCCCACACCCCTCTTCTCTCATCCCCACCCCATGAAAACCCCCTCTTAGGGAGGGAGTGATAAAAGGCATTGGAAAAAGTAAGAAAAAAATAAAGTATGATTATGTAAATATATAAGAAAGGTAAAATAGGCCACCTCATGCCTGCGGGGTAGCCCATCCCCACCTTGCCTCCTTTTTCTTCATTGTTGCCCCGCCGGGTGTCCCTTTTCCTCTCCTCCACTCAAAATGTCAACCCCCTCTCTCTTCCCCTTGTCCTTTCTCCTTTCTCTCTCCCCTCAAGCTACCCCACCTCTCACCAATAATGTATTATAACTCACCAATAATGCACCCTAACTCACATGCAACTTACCCTATCTTCCAAAATAATATACCCCACCCCCTCTTTCTCTCTCCTATCATATCCCATGACCCAAATACCCCCCTCTCTCTCTAAAGGGCGCCATGTCTCTTGTCTTGTAGCTAAATAACCTCCCCCACACTCACACACACTCAGTTTCACTGAAAAAGGTGCCCACAGACCCATCCCCACCCGGTGGTTACCTGATTTTTCTTGTGTTCACACACATCTACACACAGATTCACCTCTGAACACACTCCCCTCTCTCCCCTCTTGTAATTACTTTAGTCTCCATGTCACCTCTCTCTTTTTTTCATCAACCCATCTCTCTCTCTTAGTCTCTCTCTCATGAGACTGCTGTTCTGGCACATATACACACAGCCAGACAAGTGGGGCCCACAGTCACATGGCCTATGTAGATAATGATTTCTTCATTTCTAAATTCTAGACTTTCTCCCCCCTCCTCCCCTATATAAAGAGGGGTCACCATCACACTAAGGACACACACACACCATCACCAAAGAGTACACTATGCACTGTGTGTGCCTAGTGCACACACACACACACCCACACCATCACCATCACCGCAATCACCATGCTCGTCTTGAGCATGACCTCTACACCCTTGGGCTATGGAAGATGAAGGGAAACTAAATGAAGGATGATGGCCATAACCCTCGTGCGAGTCTTCGCCATCAACTCCCACCTATCCGCCATGTGCTCTACCACGCTCTCCCTTCTCATTCCCCTACCCTATGCTCCCCATTTCATCGCCTTATTCTCTAAATAAAGGTTGAGGTTTTGTGAGTATGTTTTCTTGCAATGTTTTGCCCATGTGAGGTGTGCGGAATCGCTACCCAGTCTTGTGTTTGGAGTGAGCTTGTGTATGTGTGAAGGGTGTGCGGATTCGCCATCCTTTTGTGGTGCCTAAGTACTAAGCTGCTATACCCCCTCCCTCTCTCTCTCTCTCTCTCTCTCTCTCTCTCTCTCTATCTCTCTCTCTCTCTCTCACTTGATCTTGTTCCCTTTCCTCTTCATCATTACTCCCAAGCATCCATCTCTCTTGGATGAAAACTTTGTTATGGTGGTGTGTTGTTTGCGTCCTAGCCGCTGAAGCTAGGTGGTGCCCCCCTGTTTGCTTTACCATGACAGGCTCGAGGCGTGCCATTCGGTCCCCGGTGTTTTAGAGGCCGTCGGGGTTCGGGGTTCTCTTTGATCCCGTCATTTGGTGCCCCCACTGAGGATCTTTTTATGAAACCCTTCAGTTTACAAGACTGAAACCCCTAAACTATTATGAATGGATGAATGGCTAGCAAGATTTGCTAATTGGACGACAGAAGAAGAAGATCTCCAAGCACAACTAGACGAACTCCGCATCTCCATCGAAGCTCGAGTGCCAGGTGTAACGGTAATCGATTTGCAGTGGGAGAGTCAACCAACACGCCAAACCTAGTGGATATACATAGGCCAAGTGCCAAGAAGAAGAAGAAGGAGAAGGTCGAAACCATGTCCGCAACCTACAACCAACCCACAACAACAAAATGGAAGGAGCTCTACACAATAGAGAATCAACACTATTCTACTTTGAGAATCGGGTAACTCAAGTCACCGAGGTAATTATCACAGTCAGTTTTCAAGTCGCACCTGATGCTGCAGCACAGATAACGGAATCATTGGCTCACACTCTCACTAGAGAAACTAGGGATCTACTGAGTTTGTTTCAGGAAAGAACACCACCCTCTCCCACAAGCTTGGACAGTGACTAAGCACCTCTAAGCTTCACATGAATCAGTACAACCTACCTCAAGACAGATCACACATACCAACACGTTTACGCTCAATCAAGGTAATACTGGATTTGAAGGCTCACTACCAGCACGTCATTGACACCATGCTGGGTGGGGAGCGATTTTTTGAGGTTCTGGCATTAGATCAACCATTTGTCCTACCTTTGGTACAAGGCAATGTACCGTTTGAAGTTTTAATCTATGTCCTAGTATAAGAGGGTATACACGCCTCCTTGTAAAGAAGAAAAAACTTTTGCAAGTTAAGCAGTGTGTCTTTCTAGCTCTCTCTCAGTAATCATGGCAAGTGTAGCATTTCCAACATTTAAAGGAAAGAAGGGGGAGGATTTGGTAACAGACTTCCTAGATGACTTTGAAGTAGCATGTGTAGTGAGCAACAAAGATATGGATGAATCCCGGGTTAGAATCTTTAAGCATCTCATGAAGCTAGAAGCTAGATCATGGTACAATGCACTTCCACAAGCAACCAAGGATGACTAGGAACCCTTAAAAACCGCTTTTAAGAGGCGCTTTGGGGGAGGTACCACTTCAGAAAAGTTGTGGGACAAGTTGAGAGACTTGAAGCAGGAGGGTCTTTTAGAATATGCCACGTATGAGTCCAAATTTGTGGATCTGTGGGAACAGTGGGTTGAGTCACTGGCAAGGGGGGAAGCTGCACCCGATTTTCTAAAAAAAGATCGGTTCACGCATGGCTTATGGCCGCTTCTCAAGGAGAAGGTGAAAGGTAGATTCCCGGCTACGTACGAGTTAGTCGTTGAGATTGCTCGCCTTAAGGACAAGAAGCTGCGAATGAAAGCCAAAGAAACCGAGTCAACAGAAACAACAACATCACGTCGACCAGCAACTACGACAACCACCATTCCACCACCACCACCAGCTCTTGGGGTAAGAGATGACCAACAAGATATGTTGGCCCATATTACTGACCAACTGCAAAATTTGTCTGTCCACTTAATACAGCAAGGGAGGAGTCAAGAAAGAGATCAAGACCCTGGAAGAGCACGACGACAAAACAGGGAGTATCATTGCTACAACTGCGGAGAAGATGGTCACGGTATGTACTATTGTCCCAAACCACGACAAAACTATAATAGAGGAGGTAGGAGGAACCAATTGTCACCCCCTAGAGAAAGAACACCCCCACCCCGAGCACCACCCCCACCAACACAAATTCTACCTCCACCCCAGACACCACTACAAGCATCCATCCCACCTCTTCCACCAGCCCCACCACCTGATCGCCCTGTAAACATCATAAGGCTAGAAGAGAAAGGAAAATCCATAGTAGTGGATCCACCCAGAGCAAAGGAGAGGAACAAGGGTAAGGAGAAGGTAACCTTTTTAGAACCACTTGAAGCCATGACTGTGAAAAGAGCTAGGAGGGAGAAAGCTACACAATCAGATGATGAGAGAAGCATGAGAGGAGAAACTAGCAAGAGGCCATCCAGGCCACGACGGAAATTGGGCATCACCGACTTCCAGCTAGGGGAAAGTTCTAAGCCCTACGATCCAACATTGGATGTGGGAGAGCAAGGACCGAAGATTACATGGCCACAGCTGCTACATCTTGCACCAAAAGTAAGGCGACAATGGTCTAAAATGGTAAGTACAAGACGCTCCAAAACAAAGGTAGCCGGAGCAATTTCGAGATGCAACATGGATGCAATCCTTCCAATTGTCGACGTAAACATAAAAGGAAAGAGGGTTGGAAACACCTACATTGATGGAGGTGCACAAATCTGTGTAATGAGCGAAGCTATCATGCTTCGATTAGGGCTCGAGGTTGACAGGCCTTCTCCATGCAAGGCAAAGATGGCAAACAACGCAAAAGTAAAGTGTGTGGGTGTGGTAAGTGCCGTGAAAATCAAAGCTTTCAACACTGAGGTAGAGGTAGATGTTTTTGTGATGCCTACTAAGGGGGAGGGCTATCCACTAATTTTGGGAAGGCCATGGTTGATGGCCATGAAGGCAAAACAGGACTGAGGTACTGGCCTTCTACGCATGACCGGTAAGAAAGGGGAGACAATCTACTACGACATGAGGATTGGCAAGCAGAAGCAAATGAATCTGGAAACATCGGTAGATGAAACCACTAGCGAATCTTCCAGTTCTGAGGAGGAGACCACATCCACCGATGAAAGTGACAGTTCCATTGATGTGATGGGTATCATTATGAAGGATCCACAAAGGGTAAGCACAACTGGTGATCCATCACCAAAAGGGCAACCCAATGAAGAGGAGAGCAAATCACCTGGCCTAGGAGTAAGTAGGTTGAAGGGTATGTTGTCTACGGAATTAACACTTGAGGAGAAAGATAGTTTTTTGCAAATGTTGATGGGATTTCCTAACCTGTTCATTGACAACTATGAAAGAATCACAGGCATTACAGTGGTGGAACATCATATTAAGCTGATGGAAGGGGTAAAACCAGTTGTGCAAAAGCTACGACAACTGGGGGTCATACAAGAAAAGGCACTCTTGGCCGAGGTAAGGAAATTGCTGTTGAGATGTCGAGCTCTACACCTTGAGCTGGCATCCACTACGGGTCTTGGCCGCTTACGGCATTTACTCACTGGCGCGTTAGGTGACCGACACGGAGGATCTCTGCCAGTGATTCTACAGCTGGACTACACTTATAGTGCCAGCCTAGTACGCTTCTAGCGAGTTCACACTTAGTGACCGCATGTACATATGTGCTACTTTTCAGCTTTAGCACTTAGTCATTTTGTACTCTCTTTTCTGTGAAGAAGAAGAAGAAGCTTTCCATCTCTGTGTGCTTTGTGCTTGTCTTGTGTAGCTCTCTTGCATCCTCTTTCTTTACATGGTATCAGAGCCTGGTGCAGGCAAGAGAGGCTAAGAGAGCAAGAGCATCACCATCCCTTCGTTCGCACAAGTTTCTGAACAGGTCTCCAAAGTGCAGTATACAGAGATTTACTGTACAAGTACAGTGGTTGTGAAACGCTTGATTGTGGACACTCGTTGAGTGTAGAAAGCGTTACAGGAACCACGATAGCAGGTTTAGCAGATTTGCAGGTTTTTGCAAATTGCAGCTATTTTGTCTTAGTGCTTCAAGATGTCTGACGGTTTCAGTCAGATTGTTACTGAGAAGCTTGAGAAAAATAACTACCCTGCATGGAAGTTCAGAATAACAAATTTCCTAAAAGGAAAAGGTTATTGGGACTATGTAGAAGGAGACAATGAAAAGGAACCAGAGATTCCCGAGGCAAATGCTACAGCAGAACAAAGGAAATCTTTGAGGGACTGGCAACAAGGCCAGAGCAAAGTGATGTATTGGCTTTCTATGAGCATCACAGATGGCATGATGGGCTATCTACAGGATGCTGAAACCCCCGCCATTGCATGGAAAAACTTAGGCAGAGTGTTCGAGGTGAACACCAAGGCCAAGAAGCTTCAACTAAAGTCGGAGCTAAATCAAGTTAAGAGGAACAACCTCTCCATCAATGATTATGCTTTGAAGATCAAGAGTATCATTGAGGCTCTTGGATCTATTAAAGTCTCAGTGGAAGACGATGACATTGTCCGTGCATGCTTGGATGGTCTAGGAGATGAGTATGTACATTTTAGGTCTTCCATGAATACAAGAGACGACATCCCCGTGTTCCAAGATTTGATTTCTATGCTTATTATTGAGGAGAAGAACCTTGACACATCTTCTTCTCATGGCAGAAATAATTCTGAACAGGACTTCTATTCTAACTCCAATAGAGGTAGAGGTAGAGGTAGAGGTCGTGGTCGAGGCCCAAGGGGTTGCAGGGGCCAATTTCTGGAAGGTCAATCAAATCAAAACAATACAGGTGGCAGGGGAAATCAGTCTCAAGGCAAGGGCAGTCAAAGAGGTCGTGGTGCAGGATCAAGCAGGCAGCAACATACTCCAGATAGTAGAGAATGTTGGACTTGTGGTGAAAGAGGTCACATGTCACGTGACTGTCCAAAGGGAAAAGCAAGTAGAAAGAGAGAACAAGGCAACTATGCATCTACTAGCAGAGATGCAGATGACAGCAAAAACGAGCGCATGTTTGTTATGCAGCATGTAATGAATACAATGACTGCAGAGAATTCCACCCAAGATGATGTTTGGTATGTGGATTCAGGTGCCTCTAATCACATGACATCTCGTGGAGAGTGGTTTAGAGATATGCGCAAACCAGATGTGTCAGGCTATGTGCAGACAGGAGATGACACAGCTCACCCCATTGCTCATGTAGGGGACATACCTCTAAATACGAAGAGTGGGAAATCAAAGTACTTAGCAGATGTACTTCATGTCCCAAACATTACAAAGAATCTTGTTTCTGTTGGACAAATGGTTGAGCAGGGTTTACAGGTTCGCTTCAATCCAAATGGCTGTTATGTAGAAGATTTCCAGAATGGCTGTAAGCTGATCACAGAGGGCAAATGTGTGGGCAGAATGTTTACGCTGAATGTAGACATGCCTGAGGTAAAAGCTGCATTATTTGCACAGGGCATAGGTGTTGTGGCTGATGTTGACATTTGGCACAAACGCATTGGCCATGTCAATGAGCAGAGATTGCGCAGCATGCAATCAAAACAGATTGTAAAAGGTTTGCCCAAATTCAAGGTGGATGGTATGCATAAAGTGTGTGCAGCATGACAGTTTGGAAAACAGTCAAAGGGCTCATTTCCACATGAGCGCAATGTATGTAAAAGGCCACTTGAGGTGGTGCACACAGATGTTTGGGGTCCAACCGATACTGCAAGTATACATGGTTGCAGGTATTATGTCTCTTTCATTGATGACCATACAAGGAAAGTATGGGTCTACTTCATGCGTAACAAAAGTGAAGTGTTTGGTCACTTTCAAGACTTCAAAGTCATGATTGAGAAGGAGACAGATATGCAAATCAAGACATTGAGGTTAGATGGAGGGGGAGAGTACTTCTCCAATGATTTTTCAGATTTTCTGCGAATGCATGGTATACACAGGCAGTTTACATGCAGATATACTCCACAGCAGAATGGGGTCGTAGAAAGGAAAAACAGGCACATTGCAGAGGTTGCACGTGCATTGATGAATGAGAAGAACATGCCTCATCATTTCTGGGCTGAAGCTATAAATACAGCTGTGTACATTATGAACAGGACACCTACAGCTGCGGTGCATGATGTAACACCTGAGGAAAAGTTTACAGGTACAAAGCCTGATTTGGCTCACTTGAAAGTGTTTGGCTGCATAGCTTACGTGCATGTACCAGATGAGTTGCGTAGGAAATTGGATCCTAAAGCAGAGAAATGTATTCTTGTGGGATATTCCCTTGAACAAAAGGGGTACAGGTGCTACAATCCTACTACACGAGAATTACGAGTGAGCAGAGATGTAATCTTTGATGAGATGAGCAGCTGGTACAGTAATGCACATGGCACTATTGGGGCTGATGTAAAAGATGATGTGGTTGTACAAAATGTGAGGCCACAGTCACAGGTTTTGAGTGGACCACAAGAGTCCTCTTCTCGTGGCTCTGTTGAGAAACCATGGAATGGTAGACTACGTACGCAAGTTACTCCACCAACGGGTACAGGGAATGTATCACGAAAAGGAAAGGAAAAGGTTGATGAATCTCCCTTTATGGCTGATGCATCATCAGGTTTTTCACATGTAGACATGGATTCAGATGGTTCTGAACAAAGTCTTGATGAGAAATTTGGAATTCCGACTGTCAGGACACCTGGTGTAAGGAAAGTACAAGAAGATGCTAGAGGGCAAAGGAGTGACCCAGGACCGCGCAGATCTAATAGAGTCAGAAATCCAGTTGAGAAATTGACTTATGATGGGTATCTAGCGCATCACCAAGCCTACATGGCTAAGGTGATACAGGATGTGGAGCCCACATGTTTTGAGGATGCAGTTGGAAATGTGCATTGGGATGATGCAATGAATGAAGAGATGGCTGCATTGGAAGCAAACAACACATGGGAGTTGGTGCCATTGCCAAGTGGCAAGAAAGCTATTGGCTGTAAATGGGTGTATAAAACCAAGCATAAGGCTAATTGTAACATTGAGCGTCACAAGGCAAGGTTGGTCGCAAAGGGTTATGCGCAGACGTATGGCATAGACTATGAGGAGACCTTTGCTCCAGTGGCAAAGATGACGACTGTGAGAGCTGTCATAGCAGTGGCTGCATCTAGAGGATGGATTATGCATCAAATGGATGTAAAGAATGCCTTCTTGAATGGTGAGTTGCAAGAGGAAGTGTATATGCATCAGCCACCCGGTTATGTCGATCCAGGTTACCCAGATTATGTATGCAGACTTCTCAAAGCTTTGTATGGTTTGAAGCAGGGCTCTAGAGCATGGTATGACAGGATTGCCAAGTATCTTGTCAGTATTGGTTTTAGGAGAGCTCATGCTGATCATTCACTCTATGTACGTGAGAGTGATGTGGGGATTGTGGTCATTACCATATATGTAGATGACCTTATTATTGTGGGTGACAATGCTATGGAGATTGACCATGTGAAGGGTCTTCTCAAACAGGAGTTTGAAATGAAAGATTTGGGCGAGTTGCGCTACTTTCTTGGCATTGAGGTGATCAGGACTCGAGAGGGTGTATGGCTGTCACAGAGACAATATGCTTTGGACATGTTGTCAAAGTATGGTATGGCTGATTGTAAGCCGATTTCTATTCCCTTGGATATGAATGCAAAGCTGAGTGCAGAGAAGGGTGATGTTTTTGAGGATGTCAATATGTACAGGAAGATGGTGGGTAGTCTAATCTACTTGACTATCACAAGGCCAGACTTGAGCTACACAGTAGGCTTGGAGAGTCAGTTCATGCAGCTTCCGAGGAAGCCACATTTGGATGGAGTACGACGCACACTTAGGTATGTGCAAGGGACTCTTGACTACGCATTGTTCTATGCAGCACATGCACCATTAGCATTGTATGGGTATACAGATGCAGATTGGGCAGGTAGCATTGTTGATAGGAGATCTACGAGTGGCTTCATGTTCTCTTTTGGGAGTGCTGCTGTTACTTGGAGCAGCAAAAAGCAGCCTACGGTTGCTTTATCGAGCACAGAGGCCGAGTACAGAGGTGCAGCAGTTGCGGCGTGCGAGGTAGCTTGGCTACGCACATTACTTGAGGACTTGGGAGTGCAGGTGGACCAGCAGATTGTCATTCATTGTGACAACCTCAGCAGCATGCAGTTGGCTAGGAACCCAGTGTTCCATGCTAGGACCAAACACATAGAGGTCCATTACCACTACGTTCGAGAGCGAGTGTTGGCGGGCGACATCGACTTGGTCTACGTCAGCACAGAGGAGTAGATAGCGGATATCTTTAACAAGGCCCTCGCAGCTGAGAAGCTTCGACATTTCCGGACTATGCTTGGACTCTGCGACATGCAGAGCTCGAGGGGGAGTGTTGAGATGTCGAGCTCTACACCTTGAGCTGGCATCCACTACGGGTCTTGGCCGCTTACGGCATTTACTCACTAGCGCGTTAGGTGACCGACACGGAGGATCTCTGCCAGTGATTCTACAGCTGGACTACACTTATAGTGCCAGCCTAGTACGCTTCTAGCGAGTTCACACTTAGTGACCGCATGTACATATGTGCTACTTTTCAGCTTTAGCACTTAGTCATTTTGTACTCTCTTTTCTGTGAAGAAGAAGAAGAAGCTTTCCATCTCTGTGTGCTTTGTGCTTGTCTTGTGTAGCTCTCTTGCATCCTCTTTCTTTACAATTGCTGGAGGCGGGATTCATCTATCCTGTAGAAAACTCAGAATGGGTGTCACTTGTAGTGGTGACGCCTAAAAAGAATGGTAAGTGGAGGGTCTGTGTTGACTACAAACCACTAAATGCAGCTACAAAGAGAGACCACTTTCCTCTCCCTTTCTTGGATGAAATTCTGAATGAAGTAGCGGGTTTTGAATGCTATACCGTCTGTGATGGTTATTCTGGATACTTTCAAATACGCATAGCCTTGGAAGATCAGCTAAAAACCACTTTTATCACGCCATGGGGTTGTTTTGCATACAGGGTTATGCCATTTGGTCTCACAAATGCACCTGCCACATTCCAAAGATATGTCACATATTTTTCAACCATTCTTTGGAACATCCATAAGAGTGTTCATTGATGATTTTTATATATATAGCTCCCGTATTTCACATTTAGAAAAGGTAACTAAAGGTTTGGCCAGGTTGCAGAGCCTAGGTGGGTAATTAAATGTGGATAAATGCCACATTGGGGAGAGTAAAGTCATTCTACTAGGCCATGAAATTTCAGCAAAAGGTATCAACGCCGACCCAAGTAAGGTGTCCGCACTCATAGCCCTACCTTCACCAACGACCGCACGTCAACTGGTCTCTTTTCTACAAAAGGTGAGGTACTTAAAGGAGGTCTTAGCCACTCTGCCAACTATCTCACCACCTAAGTGGGATGAAAAATTCTATGTCACCTCAAGTGTTGGTGATGACTCATTGGGGGCTGTGCTACTCCAAAAGGATACGACGACATCTTTCATGAGGCCAATCTACTTCTCTAGTCGAATGATGACAGCAGGAGAGAAAGGTTTCACCCGTGTGGAACACTTAGTCCTAGCTCTTAGATTTGCAACTACAAAGTTTAGGTCATATTTGCTGCCTAAGCAATTTGTGATCCTAACCACGGATGAAATATTTCCCTATGTTGTACAACACATGGATGTGTCTGCTAGAATTACTAAATGGCTAGTTCGTCTGCAAGAGTTTGACTACACGGTACAGGTAGAAAGCACAACAAGGGCAAGTTTGGGGGGACTCATGACCTACCAAGTCTTTGAAGGGAAGGAGAAGCAATCTAAGGAAGGAGAAGTCCGATTACCTCCAGTACCACCGATGGTAGAAGGAGCATACTCTCTCTACTTTGATGGAGCCTACAAGCGAGCGTCCGACAAAGCATCTGCATGCATAGTGGTCTTTGATGACAAAGGTATTTTCGTTGGGCCAATTGTTAGATTCACATTCTAACAATGAAGCTGAGTATGCAGCACTAACCAAGGGTCTACAATGGTGCATCTCACAAGGTGTACAACGCCTTAATGTATTTGGGGATGCTCTACTTCTGGTAAGGTAAGTAAATGGAGCATGGACATGCAAGAATCCTAGTTTAAGGACTCACTTAAGTGGTGTAAAAACCTTGTTGGGTAAGTTTGAAGAAGTTCAAATACACCATATCCCAAGGGCTCAAAACCAAGAAGCAGATGCCCTAGCAAGTGAAAGACTACAGGAAGTGGTGGTTGGAGCAATAAAACTAAATCTCCCTCTATTTCAAGGAAGTGATGCCTTGCCTGACATCATGCATTTTTTGGAAACAGGGGAATGCCCATCAGATTTAACAAAGGGACAGAAGCAATGGCTGACGCGGAAGGCCACAAGGTATCGACTCATCAATGACGGTTTGAACTGCAAGGGTAAGGACCAAATACTCAGGAAGGTCCCTCTCTCTCAGGAAATCACGGGAGTAATTGCTAGTTGTCACGACGGGGTTTGTGGTGGTCACTTTGCCCTAGACATAACAAGTAGGAAAATCTTGCAGGCAGGCTTCATATGGCCTAGCCTCAACCGTGATGTACACCATTTGTGCAAAACGTGTAAGTTGTGTCAAAAGGCCGGCACTAGGTCACTTATACCTGAACCACAGACACCTATTCTCTCATATGGCCCATTTGAAAAATGGGGTATCGATACCATTGGGCCATTACCTAGGGCCAACTCAGGAAAATTCTACATTATCATGGGGGTCGACTACATGACTAGATGGGCAGAGGCTACAGCCACCACTAGAATCACAGCGGTAGAGGTAGCTAAATTTATCTACGAGCACATATGATGTAGGTTTGGCACACCTTTAGAGATCATCTCTGATAGAGGGCCAGGTTTTAGAGCAGACTTGGTAGGAGAATTAATGCAGAAACTGGGCATTACAAGGAGGCACTCTTCACCATATTACCCTCAATGTAATGGCCTAGTTGAAAAGGTAAATGGAATGGTTTCTAAAATTATTACCAAGCAGGTAAATAATCATCCCGGAGACTGGGATAAGTATCTACTACCAGCTTTATGGGCCTACAGAACTTCATTTCGTACATCCTTGGGATTCACACCATATCATCTAGTATTTGGTAAGGAAGCAATCTTGCCCATTGAAGTGCAACTACAAAGTCTCAGAGTAATGGCAAGCCAACTTCAACAACCCAACATGCATTTGAGAGATCACATCATCAACTTGGAAAGACTGCAGCTGGACAGAGAAGAAGCAATAAATTATTATGCAGCACAAGCAGAGCATAGACGGCTTAGCTTTAACGAGCATCTCCGGAAAAAAGAATTGAAGAAAGCAATGTTGGTGCTCCGCCACGACAATCGCTTCGACACGCGCAAGGATAAGAAACTCCTGCTCCGATGGAAAGGCCCTTTCATGATCAGGAAAAAGTATGCCAATGGAAGCTACCAGCTTATGGAGGCTGATGGAAAACTTCATAAAACCAGGGTAAATGGTTGGCGACTTAAACCTTATTTTCTTCGATTTGACCAGGCTCCACCAATTGACATTCCAGATGAGGACACACCATCAGCCGCCACCTCCGACGATAATGATCAAACAGATGAGCTAGAGACATGAATGCCTCTAGCCAAAAGGGGAGGGATTATGATGGGGGCTTTTTACAAGCCAAGCTCCCATACCCCTCTTCTCTCGTCCCCACCCCATGAAAACCCCCTCTTAGGGAGGGAGTGATAAAAGGCATTGGAAAAAGTAAGAAAAAAATAAAGTATGATTATGTAAATATATAAGAAAGGTAAAATAGGCCACCTCATGCCTGCGGGGTAGCCCATCCCCACCTTGCCTCCTTTTTCTTCACTGTTGCCCGCCGGGTGTCCCTTTTCCTCTCCTCCACTCAAAAGGTCAACCCCCTCTCTCTTTCCCTTGTCCTTTCTAATTTCTCTCTCCCCTCAAGCTACCCCACCTCTCACCAATAATGCATTATAACTCACCAATAATGCACCCTAACTCACATGCAACTTACCCTATCTTCTAAAATAGTATACCCCACCCCCTCTTTCTCTCTCCTATCATATCCCATGACCCAAATACCCCCCTCTCTCTCTAAAGGGCGCCATGTCTCTTGTCTTGTAGCTAAATAACCTCCCCCACACTCACACACACTCAGTTTCACTGAAAAAGGTGCCCACAGACCCATCCCCACCCGGTGGTTACCTGATTTTTCTTGTGTTCACACACATCTACACACAGATTCACCTCTGAACACACTCCCCTCTCTCCCCTCTTGTAATTACTTTAGTCTCCATGTCACCTCTCTCTTTTTTTCATCAACCCATCTCTCTCTCTTAGTCTCTCTCTCATGAGACTGCTGTTCTGGCACATATACACACAGCCAGACAAGTGGGACCCACAGTCACATGGCCTATGTAGATAATGATTTCTTCATTTCTAAATTCTAGACTTTCTCCCCCCTCCTCCCCTATATAAAGAGGGGTCACCATCACACTAAGGACACACACACCATCACCAAAGAGTACACTATGCACTGTGTGTGCCTAGTGCACACACACACACACCCACACCATCACCATCACCGCAATCACCATGCTCGTCTTGAGCATGACCTCTACACCCTTGGGCTATGGAAGATGAAGGGAAACTAAATGAAGGATGATGGCCATAACCCTCGTGCGAGTCTTCGCCATTAACTCCCACCTATCCGCCATGTGCTCTACCACGCTCTCCCTTCTCATTCCCCTACCCTATGCTCCCCATTTCATCACCTTATTCTCTAAATAAAGCTTGAGGTTTTGTGAGTATGTTTTCTTGCAATGTTTTGCCCATGTGAGGTGTGCGGAATCGCCACCTAGTCTTGTGTTTGGAGTGAGCTTGTGTATGTGTGAAGGGTGTGCGGATTCGCCATTCTTTTGTGGTGCCTAAGTACTAAGCCGCTATACCCCCTCCCTCACTCTCTCTCTCTCTCTCTCTCTCTCTCACTCTCTCTCTCTCTCTCACTTGATCTCGTTCCCTTTCCTCTTCATCATTACTCCCAAGCATCCATCTCTCTTGGATGAAAACTTTGTTATGGTGGTGTGTTGTTTGCGTCCTAGCTGTTGAAGCTAGGTGGTGCCCCCCTGTTTGCTTTACCATGACAGGCTCGAGGTGCGCCATTTGGTCCCCGGTGTTTTAGAGGCCGTCGGGGTTCGGGGTTCGCTTTGCTCCCGTCAACATGAAGGGACCCTCCTGGTAGACATCCCAGTGTCTCCACACAAGCTTTTGTAAGAACTTCGACCGAGCATGGTATGCCTTCACTTTCTTCTGGCTACACGGAACAGGCTTTGGGCATATAAAGACAGCTTCCCAGTCCTCCTCAGAGATGTCATTGTTTCCTATCAAGCTACACAGATCAACTCCCTCCAATGGCAATCCACGCTCCATATGAAATTCCTCGGCAAGACGACAAAACTTGGTATGCAAAGGTGGTTCGATGTTCCTAACTAGACTACTGCTTGCTTCAATCGGATGCTTTGAGGAAGGTGCCATGATTTAGTCTCAAGTGATATACCTGCACATCATCCAATGAACTCATGAGACGTGGTGTGCCCTCACTTATCATCCCTACTAAAAAGAAACAAGAACTTCATGGGCCTGCTCTTGTAAGCAGGGCATTCAAGGTGATGTGCTATGGGATTTGCCCCAAGGTTGCATGCAGCTTGTGGACTAGCAAATTACCTCGGGAGTCTATGTCCTCTCATGGAGCCAACAACAGCAGCATTAGGTTTTGCTTGCCTCTTGTTGCAAATGAGCAAGGTGTGGCACTCATGCAGCTCCAAATGCATCTTAATGTAGCTAAATGATCTCAGGTGGGGTGCGCGTGCTCAAGCAGTAGAGAGTGTACATGTTCAATGGGAGAGACATACCTCGAAGAGAAGAGGGTGGTTATTGCAATCGTCCTTGAAGCAGCCAACCTTGCACAGTAGAATCTCTAAGCACAGTAGACCTTGAGGATGCACGCGTGCGAGAGAGAGAGAGAGAGAGAGAGAGAGAGAGAGAGAGAGAGAGAGAGAGAGAGAGAGAGAGAGAGAGAGAGAGAGAGAGAGAGAGAGAGAGAGAGGCAGGGGGTCGGGGGGGGACACGGTGTTTGAAACTGCCAACTACTCATGAAAGAAAGTGGGTGTGTGAAGGCTGAATTTTTAAGTATAACATTTTTTAGAATATAAATTTGGACATCTGAAAATATGGCACCAGTGCCCACACCCGCAATGTGATGCTATGCTATTTAATTATATCACATATATAGCTTTCCACCTATTCATGCTTTCACCCGAAGATGTTCTTGTTATTAATGGTGATAAATTATTGTCTGGATTATGATAGTTTGTAGTTATTCTATTAATTAATCTCTTTTATTATTTACTACTTAGTTGCCTATTGGGGAGGTTAGGGTTTTTGATTGGTAAACCTTTATAAATCCTATTAATGTGAGTATATAGATTTACTAGTGCTAGTTTGATTTATTCTACTATGTTTACTGCTTATTATTGATTTATCGTTCACTATGTTATTACTTGACTAAAATGTTGAAAAAGTATGATGTTGTAATGTGTTAAATGAGAATAGACATACTAGAGTTAGTTTTGGTGTGTTGTGTTTTAGGATATTGTGCTCACAAGGGCGTTCGCAGTTAAGAAGGGGAGCCATTTATTTTTCAAAGTGTAGTTGTAAATCTGAGAGTTGCAGTAGTTTAAAGAAGTTCAATTACAGTGTGGAAGATATTTCTTGTTCGTCGAGGACAACTTCACGTTTCAATAGGGAAGGAATATAGACCCCAATATATTTTCACATTTGTATCAAACTCGGGTTAATTTGGATCTGCATGGGTATGTTAGGAGCATTGGCATAAAAATTACATAATAATGCCTGTCTAGCATGATTTAATGTATGTCGCATATGACTGATTGGATAGGACTTGAAAAAATTATTCGTGTTATTTTCATTAAAATTTTAATGCTCGTCAGTTTTTTTTCAAGGACAAAAATTTAGGTTGGCCGTTCTTCGTCGAGCTTGGGAGAGACGTAAAATTTTCATAGCATAGGAGACTTGCAGTTCAAAATTCATCGATCAAGGCTCATCGAAGACTTGGATTTTAGGTCAAGACTTAATAATTTAGTAAGGTTTTTACAATAAAAAATTGCAAAAGTTTACGGGTTTCCTACAAAGAAAATAATACATTTCATTTCACGTTATGGATAAATTTTAAAAAATTAGACAAACGGAAATGTGTTTAACAGAACATGTACAATTCAAAAAATTAGGCAAATGGTATTGTGTTTAACACAGCATGTACAAGTCATAAGTTGTGTTTCAACTTGTTGAGAATTTAGATATATTTTCTAGCACATTTTCCTTGTATCTTATCATCAAGTGTTTTCCATACTCTAGAGCTAATTTGGGTTTTGTTTTCCTAAGGATAGCACCATTTCCTATGTGTTTAATATGAGCCATGGTTGCATGTATACCCACACGACTGTATTTGAAACACTCTCTTGCAAAACTTTATCGACAAGAATGACTTTGTCCGTGTTCTCTGGTAGCATCGGTCCACCTAGGAAGCGGGAGAGTGTCTTCAAGGCTAATATTGTCGTATTCCCCACTTGCAACATTTCGTTGTGAAAGATCAAGATTGGTTCCTCATAGGTTTTTCCAAGATATTGTGAAAGAGCTATATCTCTTCTGCGGTACTCTCTGGTTTGACAACGGAGAAAGTCATCCTTTTCAGCAATTCAGGATTGCATCCAGAAAGAAGTGTTGGAGAGAGACTTAGAGGGGGGTAGCTTACCATCAAACTCTCATCTTGGATACAAAATACTTCCTTCCATAGGTCCACTGGCCCGCTCGGCCCTTGTGCTAGGTGCTTATATCAATCCTCTACTTCTTGGTTGTTGGTTGAGGGCTTCAAGCTATTTCTAATTGCTTGGAAAGTGGTCTCATCAGGGAGTGTCTCCTTATAATTTTTTGTCTTTTAAAAACAAATTTCGACTCAGTCCAATGGGTTACTAGAGGTTTCCATTGCATCATCATCACTACTGTATTTAGAAATAAATCCACTCCTCTCCTCATGGAATTTTGAGATGTTGCCTCGTGCCATTAGGAAGTGAATGGAGTCTAGGAGGGCCACTTGATCTCGCAGTTTAAGGATCCCAATTTTTTTTGCTTGAAGTTAAGCCAAGATTCCCTATTCAAAAAAAATGGGTGAAGTCCATGGTTTTCATCAGGTTTTGACCATGGGTATTTTGAAATAGGTGGGCTTGATTCTTAAAGAGGATGGTTTTCAAATTTAAAATGCTGAAAATTCATCCCAAAAGCTCAAAGCTGAATATTATTTTATTGAAGCATATTGTGCAACAATAGGGAAAGGGGAGTGGTCCTAACATGGCAGATCTCCTTTTTGAAATTGGGAAAAGGGGAAAGGGGGGAAGAGGGGGTGCCATCTTTTCCTAGACCTTGATTTGGGATTCATCCAATGGGCCACTCTAAAAAGGAAAAGAAGGAATGCACCTTTTACATTAGGAATATGAACCTTGCATGGGCCTTGTAAGGAATCCTAATTTTTAGGAATTAAGTCTAATGTTGTGTGGGGTTTAGGGGGCAAGGGCATTTAAGAAGGTAGTTTTGAGTAGGCTTTTCTAGCCGTTTTTTTAGACAAATGTAGGATGTGGACCTAGAGGGTTACTTTCTCTCTCTAGCTTTTTTTAAAGTGAAGGAAGCATAAGGGTGTGTCCACATCAGCAAAAACGTGGGTCACAAAGAGACAAAATTTGACTTTTTGAAAAAAAATTCATTTTTACTTAAAACTCCCTCCCAACATATATACATATCCAAAAATCATTTTTTGACCCATTTTTTAACCCACAAGCCTAGAAAGTCCATTTTTTCAAAACTCTTTTCCCCCAAAAAGTAATAAACATTTTGTTCTCTCCTCCTCCTCCCTCCTCCCTCCTCCCCAATCTCTCCCTCCCTCCTTCTCTCCTCCCATCTTCCTCAACCTCTCTACCCTTCCCCTCTATCTTTTCATCATTTGCTTCCTCACGCAACAGCTTCCATGGTGCTCACGGACATCACAAATGGTTTGCTTCCACCACCACGTACTCCGCACACTAAAAGCATACATATACGCTTACCCACGGCATTTGCACCGAAGACCACTAGTGAAGGTGATCAAAGGTCATCACAGGAATGTCCCACCGCTTGTGAGACCAATGTTGACATTTGGGTGGATGGCCATTTGTACCCTTACGATCCTATAAGCCGCTTCCATCCACTGTTTAATAGCCTTTTCACATTTCTGCAATTTCTTGGGAGGGGAGAAGCAGGTTTGTTAGGCTATTGCAAGCGGTTGTGTATGGGTGCAGGTGCTTCTTTGCATATGTGGATGCACGAATGTGAAGCTCTTCACCTCAAGACGACGACATTACAAGAGAGCGTTGCCTCTTCGGAGAGGGTAGTTAAAACTCTTGAACAACAAATGCAAGAAAAGGAGTCCCACATCCAGAAGCTTACCAACAACGTCACATACTTGAAAGAAACACCCCTTGGTGCAAGGGAACGCAAACACAGGTATTCATCCATTGAAACTCTTGCACATCATCGGGAGGAGCACGCAAACGACGAGTTACAGCCACAAGGTAATTTGGTCTTTACTTGCATGATGCATTCTTACTTCACACTATTTTCTAACATTTATGGTTATTTGTTGCTAGAAACTTCATCCAGGAGGCATGCGGTGGAACAAGCCAAGATGATCGAGTCAACCTTCTCACTAGTTGTCTCAATACCCAGGACGTGATTTCTATCTTACAATCACCTGGAGGTAAGCACATTAAGGATGCAGTCACTCTTGGGAAATAAGACGTAGCTAAATAGATAATTGAGTAGATTACTTAATGGAGAGAGACAGATTTATATACACGAGATTATAGAGTAGAGAGAGAGAGAGAGAGAGAGAGAGAGAGAGAGAGAGAGTACACACGATATACGTGGTTCACCCAATGTGGGCTACGTCCACGGGAAAGCAGCCACTCAATGGCTTTAGTACTTCAAAACAAGAAGTAGTTTACAAAGGGATTATACCCTTAATGGAGCTCCCGTCTTGCTTCACTCTCACCCCCTCACATTCACCTTGTTGCATCAACTTCACACTATGAAATGTGTGTAGAAATGGCCTCCTTTTATAGGCCAAAAGGGATGCCCTCTCTTATGAGAGACAGCCATGTGTAGCTGCCCTTGTGTGAATAAGTCCAAATCGGACCCTCCAATCCGCCCATGTGTGGCCGCCCTTGAGAAGACAAGTTTGCTTTTGAATTCGGCCACCGGCCATTGACTTCCGACCACCGGCCATCGGCCATTGACTACCGGCCACCGGCCAACCGACCGGTTGTTTTCCGACCACTTTCCGGCCGCCGTCCGGCCATAATATTCCGGCGAAAAAGAATATTCCGGCCTTTAAAGTTGCCCCTGATTCTTGTCCGTGAAAATTTTGGTTTCTGGTGAGTGATTTTCCTTCACGCACGATGGCTTCTCCTCATAATGGGGGCCTTACAAATGTGCACTTTTACCACAGAAAATTACAAGGGTAAATCAGGCTCCATACTTAACAATCTCCCACTTGGAGAATGATCTCCAAACCAAACCTGTGACTGCTTTCCATTTTGGCTTCTTATCCTTGAATGCCGATTGAAGATGAGAAAAAGCTCAACTTCTCCTTGTTGACCACCTTTGTAAACATGTCTGCAGGATTTTCACTTGTATGCACCTTTCCTAGCTTTAGTTGTCCCTCTTCCAAAAGAGTGCGTATGAAGTGATATCTCACCTCAATGTGCTTTGTCCTTGAATGAAAGGCTGATTTCTTCGCAAGATGGATAGCGCTTTGGATATCACTGTACAAGACACAATTGTCTTGTTTGAATCCAAGCTCTTCTAAGAATCTGTGAAGCCACAGAATTTCTTTGCTTGCCTCCGTCATTGCTACATACTCTGCTTCCGTGGTAGAAAGTGAAACCACTTTCTGCAGCTTTGAAGCCCAGCTTACTGTTGTGCCTCCAACCGTGAACACATAGCCAGTAGTGCTCCTTCGAGTATCTTTGTCACCTGCCATATCTGCATCAGTATACCCTTCTAGAAAAATATCAGTTCCTCCAAAATACAAAGCATTTGTTGTTGTCCCTTTTAGATACCTAAGTATCCACTTCACAGCTTGCCAATGCTCTTTACCTGGGCTGTCCATGAACCTACTCACAACTCCCACTGCATGTGCAATGTCTGGCCTTGTCCAGACCATAGCATACATTAGAGAACCTACCGCTGCAGCATATGGAACTTTAGACATATAGACTATCTCCTCTTGTGTCTTTGGACACATATCCTTCGTTAGTTTAAAATGACCAGCCAAAGGTGTAGAAACTGGTTTTGCATTTTGCATTGCAAACCTTTCTAGTACCTTCTTGATGTAATCTTCTTGAGATAGCTTTATTGTCTTCTTCGTCCTGTCCCTTGATATTTTCATACCAAGTATCCTCTTTGCAGCACCTAAATCTTTCATTGAAAAAAATTCGGACAGCTCCTCTTTTAGGTCTTTGATGTCTTGCATGTTAGCACTTGCAATCAACATGTCATTAACATACAACATTAGGATGATGAATTTTCCATCTCCCAAATTCTCTGTGTAGACGCAGTGATCCGAGTTGCATCTTGTGAATCCATGATCCAACATCCATCGATCAAACTTCAAGTACCATTTTCTTGATGCTTGCTTTAAACCATACAAGCCCTTCTTTAATCTACCCCTTTGGTTGAAGCATCTAGATTTCCTCCTCTAAGTCACCGTGAGGGAATGCCGTATTTACATCCATTTGCTCGAGATTTAGATCATGAGCAGCCACAAGGCTTAAGAAAAGCCTAATTGAGTTCATTTTTACAACAGGAGAAAATATTTCATTGAATTCAATACCTTTCTTTTGAGAAAAACCTTTTACCACAAGCCTAGACTTGTACCTTTTCTTCCCACCTTCTTCTTCCTTTAGCTTGTACACCCATTTGTTTTGAAGTGCCCGCTTACCTTTAGGCAACTCAACCAACTCCCATGTTTGGTTGCAATGTAGTGAGTCCATCTCCACTTGCATGCTCTTCGTCCATTCTTCTTTGGATTCATGTTGCATAGCTTCTTCATATGATTCCGGCTCTCCAGAATCTGAGATCAAGAGATGGTTGAAGGAAGGAACAAACCTTTCTGGAGGTCTACTTGCTCTTGTAGATCTTCGGGGAATAGGTTGAGGCTCCTCATTTGGTTGACGTTGTTGCACATTGTCATTGTTTGCAGTCCTTGAGTCTTCACCGTCCTCAAGCTCCATGTACTCATCACCTGTTTCTTTTGTTTGTTTTCTTTCCAAGTAATCTTTGTACATATTTTGTTCGTTAAAAATTACATCCCTACTCCTTAAGATTTTACCATCTTCATGATTCCATAGGCAATACCCAAAGTCTCCTTCTCCATAGCCAATGAAGAAACACTTTTTGGACTTTGCATCTAATTTTGATCTTAGGCTTCTATCTATGTGCATGAAAGCCTCACACCCAAACACTTTGAGAAATGCATAATTCACCGGTTTACCTGTCCATGCCTCTTCTAGAACTCCCCCATCCAATGCCGTTGAGGGTGACCGATTGATTAAGTACACAGATGTACTTACAGCTTCCGCCCAAAGCTCAAGCGGTAGGCCTGCATGTAGCCGCATGCTTCGTGCTCTTTCCATGATTGTCTTGTTCATCCTTTCCGAAATCCCATTTTGTTGAGGTGTCCTTGGGGTTGTCCTTTGCCTCTGAATGCCATTGCTAGCACAAAAGCTTGGCTGCAATATTCGCCTCCATTGTCGGATCTGAGGCATTTAACCTTGGTACCTGTTTCATTCTCCACAAAGGCTTCCACCTTTGAAATATGGAAAATACATCAGATTTATTCTTCATGGCATAAACCCATGTTTTTCTAGTCGCATCGTTTATGAATGTTACATAGTACAATGAGCCACCAAGTGATGGTGTACTTGTAGGACCCCAAACATTAGAATGAACCAACTCAAGTTTTTTATTTTTTCTTTCATTTCCTGATTTTTGAAATTTTACCCTCTTTTGTTTACCATAAACACAATCTTCACAGAACTCTAATTCCACTTCTTTCAAACCTGGTAGAAGCTTCTTTGTTTGAAGGATTTACATTCCTTTGTCACTCATATGCCCAAGTCGGTAGTGCCACACTGCACTGTCAACTTCTGTAGTTGCTGCACAAGCTGAAGGTTGCGTGCTAACAGTACACAAGTAAAGTGTACCGACTTTATCACCCTTGGCAACCACCAAAGATCCCTTTGAGATCTTCCACCGTTTGTTTCCGAATGCAATGTTGTGACCTTCATCGTCCAATTGTCCTGTAGAGATCAAATTTTTGCGAAGAGAAGGAACATGCCTAACATCTTTAAGCTTCCATTCATTTCCGTTAGCAGTTTTGACAGAAACTGTACCTTTGCCGACAATCTCACAAGCTTCATCATCTCCCAAGTATACATACCCAAAATTACCTTTGGTGTAGTCTTGGAAATGTTGCTTGTGTGGTGTCGCATGGAATGAAGTCCCGGAATCTACTATCTAGGAATTAGACACATTGTCTAATGAGAGAATTAGAGCATCTTTCTCTACTTTACCTGCCACATTGGCCTCCGATGTTGGCTTGTTGTCTTGAGACTCTGTCTCCTTCTTCTTCTTGGACCAACAATCCTTCTTGACGTGGCCCTTCTTGCCGCAGTTCCAACATTCAAGAACTGACTTTGTGCGTGACTTGCTCCGCCTTGAGCGATCACGACCCTTTTGGTTTTTGAACCTCTCCTTAATCCTTCGTCTTGTTTCCACTGATAGTGCAGCACTTGATGATTCTCCTGTGCTTCTCCTTCGCATTTCCTCGCTTAGGAGAACACCCACAATATCATCAAACTTAAGAGTATTTGTGCCAGAGATAGAATTACTTACAGCCATCACAAGGCTGTCCCAACTATCCGGTAGAGATGATAGTATAAGAAGAGCTCGCACTTCGTCATCGAAATTGATTTTCACTGATTGAAGTTGACTTATGTTTGTGTTAAAGTCATTTAGGTGTTCTGCAACTGAACCATTCTCTGCCATCTTTAGATTGAACAAGCGCTTCATAAGAAATACCTTATTGGATGCCGATGGTTTCTCGTAGAAGTCGTCAAGTGACTTCATCAAGTCCTCCGTGGTCTTCATCTCCAAAACATTGAAGGCCACCGTTGACGCCAAGCTTAACCGGATTGTTCCTAGTGCCTTTCGATCAAGGACAATCCATGCTTCATCTGCCATTGTTGCGGGCTTATTCGCAAGACCGCCAAGTGGCAAATAGAGGTCCTTCTGGTAGAGATAGTCTTCAATCTGCATCTTCCAATGTTGGTAGTTTTTGCCGTTGAACTTCTCAATCTTGAGCTTCCCTTCCTCCGCCATAACTCCCACTCAATTCAAGGAATCCTTTCCTTGAGATAATTTAGCTACGAGCAAACCTTGCTCTGATACCAGTTGTTAGGAAATAATACATAGCTAAATAGATAATTGAGTAGATTACTTAATGGAGAGAGACAGATTTATATACACAAGATTATAGAGTAGAGAGAGAGAGAGAGAGAGAGAGTACACACGATATACGTGGTTCACCCAATGTGGGCTACGTCCACGGGAAAGCAGCCACTCAATGGCTTTAGTACATCAAAACAAGAAGTAGTTTACAAAGGGATTATACCGTTAATGGAGCTCCCGCTTTGCTTCACTCTCACCACCTCACACTCACCTTGTTGCATCAACTTCACACTATGAAATGTGTGTAGAAATGGCCTCCTTTTATAGGCCAAAAGGGCTGCCCTCTCTTATGAGAGACAGCCATGTGTAGCCGCCCTTGTGCGAATAAGTCCAAATCGGACCCTCCAATCCGCCCATGTGTGGCCGCCCTTGAGAAGACAAGTTCGCTTTTGAATTCGGCCACCGGCCACCGGCCATTGACTTCCGAACACCGGCCATCGGCCATTGACTACCGGCCACCGGCCAACCGACCGGTTGTTTTCCGACCACTTTTCGGCCGTCCTCCGACCATAGTATTCCGGCGAAAAAGAATATTCCGGCGAAACAAAAAGTCTCAGGGGCCTCCGTCCCCGAGGCCTTTAAAGTTGCCCCTGATTCTTGTCCGTGAAAATTTTGGTTTCCGGTGAGTGATTTTCCTTCACGCACGATGGCTTCTCCTAATAATGGGGGCCTTACAAATGTGCGCTTTTACCACAGAAAATTACAAGGGTAAATCAGGCTCCATACTTAACAATCTCCAAGGACCTTATGCGTAAATTAAGAAATGTGGTTAGTGATGATGACGTTCAACAAGCTTGTGATGAGGCTGGAAACAACACCAAAGCCTATCAGGCTATTTTCCAACTCCTAAAGGATGCCCTCAAAGAACATGGCATTGTGGAAAACCTATTTCCCGTTCCTCACAAGGTCAAGCTCGCAAAGAAGGCCACAAACAAAGATGTGTTCTCCCGCATTGGGACATACCTACACATTGAGGACACAATGCCAACTTCCCTTTATGCTTCGTGCGCAACAAATACAAGGGGAAAATGTAAGAAACAATCCAAGACCTTCGGAGAAGGGCTTTCCTTACACAATGTGGAACAATATTTTCGTGGATCTTAAAGGCTTCAAAAATCCATGCTTAGATTTTACGAGTTTCCTGAAGAAGGTGACACACTTTACTTTTTTCTTTGGTATTATTATTATCATAGACTCTGAAGTTTAAGGTCTTAGCACTATTTATTTTGTAGTGCTTGGCACAAAAGTCGCTTTTGTGCTGAAACTCGATGAGTGTCAAATAGTGAAAGGCCGAAGGTTAGAGAGGCTAAGTGTCACTCTAATGAACGAGGCCCTTCTGCAAACCAAGAGAAGGGATTGCAGTCGAGCCATCTCCCACCCCATCTTTTAGCGTGCAATCAGAGAAAGACATTTGGTGGTTGGGTGCTATTGAGATGCCCAAAGAGACCAATGGAGTACTTTCATGGATTGTTGAGAGAACTCCATGGATCACAGAAGTAATACACTCCCAAATTGCAGGTCAGAAGTTGGAGAGTGAGGGTTTTGGTAGTTATGATGTGGAGTGGCACTTAGGTGGGGATTTGAAGACCATAAAGTGTTTTCTTGGCTGCAAACAAGGGGCTTCTTCTCTCATGCCTTGTCCATTTTGCACTCGAGGGTACAAACCTAATGGAAAAAAATCACATAAGAGCACTACAAAGGCCGATTCCATGCTTTCATGGCAAGGGCATGGAGAACAAGGGTTAGATTGTCGTGATTTCGGAGATGAAGGTAGAGAATGGGAAGCGTCTATTCTGAGATGTCCCATGCTTAATGCCCCAGACCATGATCAAAAGAACCACGCTTGGAATCCAATCTTCCGATTTCCTCTATCGAATGTAAATTTTTGTACATTACATGCATTCATGCGCATTTTTTATAGTCTATTGAAGCTCCACATTGACTATGCTTTCACAATGAAACCGTTGGAAAAGTCCCAGGAAGTGATCGAAAGAGTGGAGGTACTCTTGAATTCCATTGGCTGTCACGGTGGAAATGTGTCTATCGTTGCTGCAAAGAACACAGGGGAGGCCCATGAAATTGCTCAACAAGTGTCAATGAGTGGACAAAAAACTAGACACTTTTTGAAGAAAGTTTCCCAAGGAAAGCCAAGTCGATATGATGCTCAAAACAGCTCCAACCAGGAGGCAAGTAACCTTTGGGAGCTTTGGAAGGAGTTATGCAAAGCTACTACCAACAATGATTCAAATGGCAAGCTTGCAAACAAGCACAAGCAAGTTTGGGCACATTTTGATAAAATGGTCAAGCTTATGGGCCTTAACAGCACAACAGAAGAACAACGCCAATCATTTCAAGAAGCCCTGGCGGATTTTACCAACATCTTCACCCTTTCTTGGGGTGAAAATAACATCACACATTACATGGTAAGTCATTTTACATGGTGTATTCATTACAAGGTATTGTTTTTATTTAATAATGTGGATCGTTTACTCATGTGAACAACATATCTTCTTTGCGCATGGTGCATTTTTTATGCACAAGTATGGATCGCTTGAAATTTTTAGCATTCAAGGCATGGAGAAGTCCCATTATCGAGCAAGGGGAGTGTACTTCAAAAATACTCGACATGGTGGTGGAATGGTGCAATCCAATTATTTGGAGGAGATGTTCAATTGGTTTTTTCGCACAACATTTGCTCGTAAGCTCACAATGGAGCGTGCGCGACAATCCAAGATTTCTATTGAAGTGCGGAAATGGAGTCGTCAAGAGCATAGCAATAAGTGGCAAATGTCGCAAGGTCCCACCAAGCATGCTGCATGGCGGCGATGCACAGTGCGACAAGGATCAAAGTGGATACTGCACGAGTCACTAAACGTGAACGCAGGGTCCAACTCTTAGCGACATGTTTATTTAAAAAATAATACTTTTTTTAAAAAAATTAGTGTGAACAGGGCCCTTTTTAAATAGGCCCTTATAAATATTGCATGCTCTCATAAACCACTCATTTCTTAAGAACACGTGAGCTCTTACCAACGAAATGGAGCGCACCAAACAAACTGCGAAAGAGCATCCGCCTGCCAACAAAAACACCCTCCAAGGATGTGAGAAGCCGTCATGGCTTAAAGGCATAATAAAACGGCCACGAACGCCTGGCCGTTCTAGGAACTCATCTGGCAGTGGGCATGGTGGTAGGGCAGGACAGTCATCGAGGACTGTTGAATCTCCACCTCCTCAAGATATAACACCTAGAAGGAGAATGAAGCAACGTGCTAAGCGCTGGAGAGAAGAAGAGGGCAAGCAAACAACAGAGTCCGATAGGGAGCAGCCGTCGCGCCACCAATCACAAGTAGGACCATCCAGGACTCAGGTGGTCCATACAGACACTGAATCAGAGAGTGAGCCACCATGGCTGCGAGAAAAAATACTGCGAACACACCGGGTGGCCATTGGGGGGGAGACATTGCCTGGGAGCTCTCCCCACACGACAAGATTGGCAGCCAAGGGAAGAGGAAGAATCAGAAGAGGCTACAGAACCAGCCCCTAAGCATGTAAACAGGCGCAAGTCTAAGTTTTTCAAGAAGCCTAAACGCCGCCCGCCAGCAAATGTGCAAGTGTCCCCAAGACAACCGCAGCGGCGCCGGAAAATAGCAAGGGCATTTGCAGAAATCCGCCACTACCAGAAGACGACGGAGCTTTTGATTCGACGCGCCCCCTTTGCTCGCACTATGAAGGAGGTGCTTTAAATCTATGGAAATGAGTATAGAATGCAAGCAATAGCGCTAGAGGCTATTCAAGAAGCTGCAGAGGCCCACATCATTTCGGTGTTGGAAGATACCAACCTATGCACCATACATGCAAAGCGAGTGACAATACAGCCAAAAGATATGCAGCTTGCACGTCGATTGCGACGAGACTTCGAGAATTAGCCGAAGTTACCCCTCTTTTTGTATTGCACACCCTTATCTTTGTAATGATTTGACTTTCCAATGACAATATGCTCAACATTTGTGTCTACTGTGTCTATTATCTTTGTAATGAAATGACTTTGTAATTTCAAGTTCTGTATGTAATTTCAGTCAATTTCAGTAAATTTGTGCTTTTTAAGTACCCTTGGGGGTAGATAAGCCTATAAGGGGCAAAAAAAAGCCTAGCCACAAGGGCGCGCAAATGGCCCATCCATCAGTTTTTGATGGGCCATTTGCGCGCCCAAGGGGCAAAAAAAAGCCTAGCCACAAGGGCGCGTAAATGGCCCATCCATCAGTTTTTGATGGGCCATTTGCACGCCCTTGTGGCCATGCTTTTTTTTGCCCCTTGTAGGCTTATCTACCCCCAAGGGTACTTAAAAAGCACAAATTTACTAAAACCTATTGGTTTTGCAACATTATTTCACATGGATCCTTGTGGACACCCTTTTTTGGCCATTTCAAGCTTTGAATTCCCTATAGGATATCAAAAAAAAAAACATATTGTGAAACCAAGTGTCTATGCAACATTAATTTGGAGATTTCAAACGTCCAATGTAATTGGACTTTTTGGTGCAGGGGTGTACTAGGTAGAGCTAAAGCAGGTGATAGTGTGCTGGAAACTTCATTTCATAATTGATTTCACCTTTTCTAGTGTCCTTGAGTGTGAACATATGCTGGAATTGCCATAGAAAGGGTGCATCTAAATTAATGATGCAAAACCAATTCATTTCAATAAATTTGTGCTTTGTAAGTATCCTAGGGGGTAGATAAGCCTACCAGGGGCAAAATAAAGCCTGGCCACAAGGACGCGCAAATGGCCCATCCAAAAGTGATGGATGGGCCATTTGCGTACCCTTGTGGCCAAGCTTTTTTTGGCCATTGGTAGGCTTATCTACCCCCTAGGGAACATAAAATACCTAAATTTACTGAAATTGACTGAAATCACATACATAACTTGAAATTACAAAGTCACTAATCAAAAGAATTTTCATATCACCAATTGAAACAATTTTCAAGATTGACAAATCACATTCAAAAGAATTTGCAAGATAGAGACAATTTCAAATATGTTTTATTACTTCCAAAACGGTGATTTTACATCATGTATCTGAGGAGTTCATAATTTTTTTGACCATTTCCTAGCGCCTATTTTGCGCGTAAGGAAACTCCCAAGTCAAGAGGGACTGCGCTATGGCCTTTGGGTCAGTTGAGCCAATGGAAGCATGTATCCCTATCTGGGCAAGCACTTTACCACGAAAGCCAGTACCAAACGATGTGCATACAAGGGATCTACGCACTAGGAACACTTGATGCGCAGTTTGAGCAATGGTGCTCAAACACAAAAACTTGCTCAAAGCTTTTAACGACCAAGTCATAAAATGGACTTGGGGAGTAAATTCATTATGGATAATGGCCACATCGCCAGGGGGGAGTTGTCCTAGGTAATGCGCAAGGGAAGCTTGAGGTCCAAAGCCCGTCCGCTTGCTACCCGTCCTTGCAGCAAAATCATCAACCTCCACGACATCCTGTCATAAACTGATAAAGGTTGAGAAAAAATAAAATGAAGGATAAAATAGTAACATTAAATTTAGGATACAGTTTACCTCCTGCTCCTTGTCGTCCTCCTCCCTGTTTCCCTTTGCATCCAAGTCAATGCTCCCATGCACCACAGATACGACCTTTGGATCATCAGATGGGAGGTTGCATAATGGCATAGGCATCCTAGCACCCTCAACCTTGGCTTGCGTGGCTTGGAATTCTTCATCAGCCACATGCAATTGCTCTGCTGCCAGGACCTCCGCACATACAACTGCAATAGTGTCAGCAAAAGAGTCCCCATCTAGCAAGAGCTTGCTTTCTAGGGAATCTGGCGTATTGTCTAAGGGACATTTGGTGCTGTTGCATAGCACGCTCAAGCATTCATCCATGCGTAGGAAAAATGCTTTCTCCAAATCATGCAGGAACACATACTCCTCCCCATCCACTAACACTGAGGAGAAGCGGATGATTTCTACCTCTGGGATATCCACATCCATCAGTGGTAGTGGCACTGGAGTGTCACTAGGGCCAGCCGCAACTATGGATTTCTCAACCACTTCCTCAAGACCCCTAGGGTACTCGAGCCGGTGTGCCTTTCCTTCCGCTGCTGCAGGGTTCATGGGGATAACCTGCTGCTCCTTGGTGTCCTTGATAAAGGACCCAACTTGAAGGTGTGGTAAGCGAAGCTCCTCCAAATCAGGTTCCTCGCTCACCAAGAAGATAAATGTTGCGAGCCGAGAAAGGTACTCCACCCCCAACTTGCACTTCTTGAGCGCTGACACCCCTGGGGCTTGCTCGTCCAAGTAATGGCCTGCATCGGTTGCAATTTCTTGGAATCGTTGCAACCGCTTGGAGAATGGGCAACCACCTTTGTGTATATAGCACAAATGATCGCAAGGCACCCAGATCCCTACATGTGGGGGGATAGGTACATAATATTTTATGATGTGCTCCTCCATGAACGCAAAAATCTCGGCAAATGCATCCATGTGAAGGGCAGCTGTGGCATCAAGGTCAGGGAGACGAGTAAAAAAGGTGTGGAGGTCCAACTTCCCTTTGTATGTGGTGTCCTCGAGGAAGAGGATGAAGCGTGACAAAGGGGTGGATGTGGCTGCAGATGCAGAGGCTGTGGAAGCATCCATGTCTAGCCTGGGGTGTAGATAGAGAGTGGAGGAGCTCAAGAGTTGCAAAAGTGAAAATAGTGAATGAGTTAGGTGGCCCCCCTTTTATAATGGACCCTTTTTTTAAAACATTAAAAAAAAGGCACTTTCACTAAAAAATGATTTCTCATCCCAATGCAAAAAATTATATTCAAAGGCATGATTTGTCGAAGCAAATCATGTTAATTACAGCGGGGATCAGTTTGAAAATTGCAAGAGTTACAAAGTTATAAGATTGATAGCATAGTTCCATCCATCCCCTAGTCCTCCTCCACCTTCAATTTGTCTTCCATTCTCTTCCCAATCTGCGGACATTCATTACAATAAGCATCCAATGATCGACAAACCATGATGTATTGAAAATGTGGTGGAAGGATTCTCACCTTGTGACCTTGTAAAAAAAATTGTGCTTGTTGAAGGGCCTCAAAACCCATAATAACCAAATGGTCTCGAACATTACTGAGAGTCCAATGCTTGTTCACTTGGACTGCCTCCAAAGCATCGTTGGGCATCTTCATTGCAATGTCAAAGCTTGCAATAGCGCCGTCTACACTCTATAAGGGAGTCCACACTCCAAGCTTGCACATCCAACGATCATAGTGAAATCGTATGTACAAAGAGGTGCGGGATTTCAAATAGCACATTCCAATACCTGAAGCTCCAACCTTACAACGATACCGGTCCCTGTTGTGCATGCCCTCCACAAAACCCCAGTCCTCTTCTAAAAACCTTCCTAATTCCTCGTAATACGCATCTTTACATACAAGCATTGTGGTAGTCTCCACAAATCCAAACTCTTTAAAAATGTGCACAAAACAATGAATAGGCAAACACCAACTCAAGCCCACAGACCTAGAAGCTTTAGAGTATTTCAAAGAGTTTTGGACATCCATTATCATCTTTTGCTTGAAAGATGCTACCGACCACAAATCTGGCACCGGCCACTCCATACTTAATAAGGAAGTTACTTTGATGGATTCAAGCGTTCCAAACGCTTGTGTAGAAGTAGGGACAATATAGGAGTGAGAATAGAAGAAAATCCTTCTTTGAACCAGTTTGGTTGGGCAAAGATGTGGGAACATTATTGCTCCAATATCCGCATGTATAGCATTGAATGTGCCAGAGAGACTATGTAGTGGCTGCTCCTCCACGAACGTGGATGGAAATATGACTATAAATGCATGACAAATCTTAAGTATGAATCCATAATAACATTACACTGTAATTTCACACCTAGCTTTGTATTCTCAAAAGATGTACTTAGAATATGTTGGAAATCGAGGTGGTTGTTGCAAATGCATGGTTAACATTGAGAAAACATGTTGCACAATGGCTACGGTCCCCTTGTCTTTGCGGTTCTTGAAGCCAAGGAGATTTCCTTTCCAATAAAGATCCAAGTTTGCACGATTCCGCACACGGTGAGGGCCAATAGCAGATGGTTGCATGTATACCCAAGCACCTTTGGTGAACTCTTGTGGCACCCACTCATCATCTACACCTCTAGTGTTGTGGCATGCAAGTGTTGTGACCTCATCCTTTGGCCACCTTTGCGAAGTAGAGTTGGCCATGGTTGAGAAAAGAAAACTAGGAGGAGGAGAAGGACCTTGCTTGTTCCTACAATGTACAGAGGATAAAGTGATATGAGAAGGTGGATAACCCTTGTGGCAATGGGAGGAGAAGGTGGATAACCCTTGCTTGGTGTGGCAATGGGAGGAGAAGGTGGATAATCTTTGCTTGGTGTGGCAATGGAAGGTGGTAGGGGAGGAGAGAGGAGATTCCTTGCTGCAGCAATGGAGATGGTGTAGAGAGAGAGAGTGTTGGAGTAGAGGATGAGTGTGATGGTTGCAACCAAGGAGGGGTTGGAAAAGGGGTTCTAGAGAGAGAAAATCCCTTTTTGCGTAAGAACTACTTTTGGGGGAGCTCTGGATAGCAAAAAAAGATTTTTCAAAATTTTTTTAAATTTTTTGAATTTTAGGGTTTTTGGGTGCACGTTTTGACTTTTTGAGGTCAAAAAATGTTTTTTGACCATAAAATAGTTTTAGGGAGGTTCTAAGAAGATGAAATTTGAGTTTTGAAATTTTTGAAAAATTTCAAGTTTTTGGGATTTTTTCAAACCGGATCAAAAAGGAGGGAAGTTGGAGGTTCCATATGCCCCCCCCCCCCCCCCACCCCACCTTCTCACTAGGTAAGAGCCCATTTAAGAAGTGTAAGACTACTTTGTCCCCTTACATTTTTGAGGGCATAGAGTGTGTCCACCACCCTCTTCTCATTGGCTAGCCTCTAATTAACCTTAATCCCAAAGGGCCCCTAGAGGGTTCATATTTTTCCTAATGATCTAGGGCCGTAGATCTAGACTCAATCCAAGGGCTTATGATACCCCCTTTGACTATGGGCGAAGGTACATCCTTGCCATCCATTTTGAATTTTTTCCTCACCATCCAATGGCTCAATTGGAACTCAAGGACCCTTTCCTTTCTCTAATGACTGCACCTCCTCTATCTGGGGATGGATTGCGATCAATGGGAAAATTATACCAAAGAGAGAATAAGTTCTATCCAACGGATCATGATGTGTGGTTATTTGGGTACTCTGATTAGTGGAACATGGTCATGGATGCCGCAATGACTGACTTGCATTTGTAAAGGTGTAGGTTCATCCATTGTCATGAGGTGGCTCCCCTATCAACCGATGTATCTATGACGCTTTTGAAGCTGTCATGGATCATCATGAGCATGGTAGGAATCTGTAAATTTTTGGTTATGCTAATATAATCTACTCAACACTATGGGTTTGGAAAAAACAATTCTTAGAATTACTTTCTTCTTTAATGCATGTAATTTGAAAAAAAATCTTTTTCATTAAAACATGCACCAATCAATAAGTGTATTGATTGATATACACTACTATTATTAAAAAAATCATGAATTTGAGTATTCTAAATAATTACCATAATTTTTGTATTATTCTCATTATTTAAAACGTTTTATGAATGCAACTTGCCACAAGAAGGACAAGGACTCACTTTGTTAAGATGTTGACTCTTACCAAACTGAAGCCTTTGCATGGTGTTGAGCATGCTTCAGGTGGGTGGGAGTTGTTCAATTGTATGGTGGTAGCCAATGCCTACGTAGCATCACTGACCTATGTCTTCGGATCTAATAAAACAAGGTGAGACTTCACGATGGCTTTCCAAAAGGAAATCAAGATAAGAGGTAAATACACACAAAATATATAAATTAGTAATTGTATTTTGGCTTTATGAAAAACACAATCAAGTAATGAACAAGCATGGTTCAAAAAGAGAAAGAAAAACAAAATGTGGCTAAATCAAAAATAGTTTAAAACAAGAGAAATCAAGAATGTGAGGTTGCGAAATGAAATTGTGAAATTAAAAAAAAGATTATCAATAAATATATGTGTGTGTGTGTATGTATCTATAGAATTTATTAGAATTATGCAAGGTTAATGCAAGAGAAGTCAAGACATGTCACATGTGAAATGAAAGGTGAACTTAAAAGGTCCATTGATTATTTTAGAACTTAAGATAAGTCTCCATCATCACACTTAAAATAACATTTAAGATAAGTCTCCATTGTGGCACCAGAAACATTGAAAGTATGCCTAACCCAACTCAACACTAAGGCTTCTTTTAGAAAGCCAAAATATTTTGCGCTCGTCTATTATGGGGATGTGTGGGGGTGGGGTGGTAGTCCTTCATACGTAGTGAATCCCTTATACAAGTTGGGTCTTTGGATTTTGTTTTTTCTTTTCTAAAGATGTATTTTTTTGTCCTTCTATACAAGGGTGCTGCTTTGTAAAGCCGAACTCGTACGCTGGATGCGCCCATGGCATGATCTGCGCATAGACTTGATATAATTTTTTGTTAAAATTACTATAACTAACTCAGTAATAGTGAGTATTTCTATATAAACAAGAAAGGTGTTGGCTCTTACCACATTATATGCAATTTTTTTTGGACCTAGTAGGTGACCCGCACACTGCTGTCGCACAAAAAAACATTGCCTTTATCCTTATGAAACTAGCTTCTATTTCATGGCACAAAAAGATCAGCAAAATTGAGAGGACTTGCGATTGTTCTTCCAATGACACTTTGTCTGTGT
This sequence comes from Adiantum capillus-veneris, assembly GCF_014529385.1. Taxonomy (NCBI): domain Eukaryota; kingdom Viridiplantae; phylum Streptophyta; class Polypodiopsida; order Polypodiales; family Pteridaceae; genus Adiantum; species Adiantum capillus-veneris. The sequence goes on from NC_140960.1 coordinate 97,222,507, forward strand.
GTGTGTGTGTGTCTGTGCGCGCGCGCACACACACTCAAATCATCAAAGACTTGTAGCATAGATCTTGAGACCTCGTGCTATTGTTCTTAATACTCTTTTTCAATCCCTCACCCCCACCTCTCTCTCTCTCTCTCTCTCTCTCTCTCTCTCTCTCTCTCTCTCTCTCTCTCTCTCTCTCTCTCTCTCTCTCTCGCACACACACACACAAACACACACCCACACATACACACAAAATACGCACACACCTTACTCATGCTAGTGGGAATCTCTCTCTCTCTCTCTCTCTCTCTCTCTCTCTCTCTCTCTCTCTCTCTCTCTCTCTCTCTCTCTCTCTCTAAGCAAGCAGTGTTAACTTGTAGCACGGTGGAGCGAATAGGGGGGGGCCCATAGGCCCTTTAAAGGAATCATTACCAGACCCTTTTCTTGCTTGACGAGGGGCCCATATGATTTTGATTTTCTTAATGTGAATCAAAAATGCATAACGACATCGAGTCTGGTGACTCCCATCTGTTTTCTTAGAGGGTACTCCAACCACCCTTCACATTCTTGATACTCCTTTCGAATTGGCTGCTTCAGGAAGAAGCCCAATTGGCATGCACTTCTCTGCATGCGCCAAAGCAACCTGTTATGACTCCAACTTGTGGGAGTCATAACAGGTTAAGTGATGAAGGTCCCTCCAAGTTATATGGACTTTATAGGCCTTATGAGGAGTCCTCACTAAGCTATTCCATAAGGGAGACTTCTTCTTCTTCTTCTTCTTCTTCTTCTTCTTCTTCTTCTCTCTCTCTCTCTCTCTCGTCTCCCCCCCCCCCCCAAATGAGGTGCTACAAGTTGATGTAGCTACAACCAAAGCATGCCAAAAAACATTTTCCATAGACAAAGAAACTTAGGGCTCACTTAAAACTCTTCGAGTTTGTAGGTCATAATTTGAAGTATGCCAATATTTACTCTAAATCTTGTAAAATGTCATCGGCTTTCTTCAAGGTAGACTTGGAATCTAGCCACGATTTTGCAGACACTAGCCACAACTCTCTCTCTTTGTCTAATAGGAACCGCAAAATTTGGTGTCCACAACTCCCTCCCTCCCTCCCTCTCTCTCTCTCTCTCTCTCACACAACGAGGAAGTCAGGCTGGATGGGAAGCTAGCACGTGGAACACAGCAGGTGGGGGTGAATTGTGCTAGGATTCAAGGTGTGCTAATATGAGAACATCGATCAAATGCACCAAACTTCCTCAGGTAGGCAACATGATCACTGGCAACATCCATTTTTGCAGCCTCCTCTAATGGATGATGCATGGAGGAATCTGTTGGCCTTGAATTTTTTAGTCTCTTTAATAAATCTACCTTTGTACCGAGATTTTGAGCTCTCTCTCTCTCTCTCTCTCTCTCTCTCTCTCTCTCTCTCTCTCTCTCTCTCTCCCCCCCCCCCCCCCAACAAAAAATGCAGTCGTTTTTTGACCTGGTAGACAACAATTCACTCTTTTGATCATAATTTCTTCATACGAACTTTGATTTGGGTGATCTATAGCCTCAAGAGCACAAAGCCCTCTATGCATTGATGTAAAGATATAAATTTTCAGAGTTATGGAAAGCATTTTGTAGAAACATTTCTGAACTGAACAGGTTCAGGGAAATTGACTCTCATCTCTTATTATACATACAATGTCTACCGACACTCGCAAGGGTTCTTCTTCTTCAACAAGGTCCACACCCATTGTGAAAAATGATCCATAATCTCCCAAGTGTGAAGATAGCAACAAAGCCACCCAACCAACGACATCAAAAACCATGATCATGGCATACTTGGTGTCATTCCAAGAGACCGTAAACAAACAGGGACAAGACTTACAAGTAGTTGCAATGGAGAATGGCACACTAAGGGTACTTGTGGTTGAGAATGATAATCTCAAGAGGACACTTGAGATGCAAACAACAATTTTCATGCAACTTGAAGAGGAAGTCAAGGAATGTAAACGCTCTTTTGTGGACTTGAATGCTTTGTGGGAGTGGATGAGCAAAGTAGAGCATGACCATGTATTGAAACAGGAGAAATTTGACACCATGAGCTGGGATGTATGTGACATGAAAAATGTATGCACAAACAAGTCTTGTGTTGATATATGTGGTAGCAATATGGTTTCTAATTCCTCACTCATGCAAGTTATGGTTCAAACAAAGAATGTTGAGAATGTGGATGTGGAGGAGTTGAAGGAACGGGAGTGACATTCCAAGAACATTGTTATTCGTGGAATTCTTGACAAAGAGAAGTTTGAGACACCTCCTTCTCTTGCCATTGTTATCGACGAAGATTTCTTCAAAACCCACTTTGGCATGTCCAGAGTTATGGTCTATGGAGCACATAGAGTAGGGAAGCAAGTAGGGAACCAAGTGAAAGATTATCCTTGATAATAGCTGGATCTATTTGAGGGATATAAAATGTTTTGTATGTGAAGATCATACTATTAAGCAAAACAATATGCATCGCAAGGCATATGAGAAAAACAATAAGAAAAACAAGGAGATCTTTCACAAAGAAAATGTGTACAAGGAGGAGACAAGTCCCTCGAGCAAATAGGAATGCGTAACCTATGAGACCGAGTTACAATTGAAACTATGCTTTTGGAATTGTAATGGATACCCATGGAATGTGGGGGTTGGCATTGATGAACTAACAAGAAAAGCCGATGTTGTACTTCTTGTTGGAACTTGGGAGCATGATACATAAAGGATTAACATCTTGAAGTATTACAATCTATATTCATTGATGTGGTTAAAGAATCTCAAGCAGCAAAGAGGACAAGGAGGGGTAGCATGTATGGTTAAGAAAGGATTGGAAGATTTTGTATCAATTGTGAACGATGACAAGTACAAACGTTATGTATGGCTGAAAATTATGACACCAAAAAGAGCACCCATTTTTGTAGCGGGTTGCTACATTCCTCATTATGATTCCTCCTATTTTGCTTGCATGGATAGAGATCCACCATTTTTTGATTTAGAGATGACATTGCTTGTTTCAAAGGTGAAGGTGATGTTAATGTATTTGGGTATATGAATGCTTGCACAAAAACATTGCAACGTGATACTCAACAATTTGATATGCTATACATTTCAAGGGAGTTAGAGCAAGCTCACTTGTATGATCGTACTTCAATGGATGAGAAAGAGCCGGATCACTATGGAAAGTTACTTCTACACAAGTATAATAGCACGAGTATGCTCATTGCCAATGGCGTATCTTTGTGGAGTGGAACCAATGGATCTACATGTAGGAGACATCATATGGGGATAGTGTGATTGACTATATGCTACTCTCTAAAGCCATCATGTATTGCATAAAGAGTTTTATGGCCAATGCACCTTGGAATCTGACCATCGCACCTTATGTATTGACCTTTCAATGGTGAAGCAACTAGGCATGGTAATCTCAGCCAAAGGAAAGAGAAATTATCACTATGTATGGATTTCAAATGTGCACCAATGTACATTGAAATGGTTGAACAAAAGTTATGGATGACAAAGCTTCAATATGATGCACCATTGGAAACTCAATGGGAAGCTTTCAAAAAAGTTATTTGTTGTTGTGCCGAAGAATGCTTTGCCATAAAGCATCTCCATGGTATCAACAAAGATAGATTATGCAAAAGGTGGTTTGATAAAGAATGTTAAGATGCTCGAAAGTCCTTGATCAAGCTTGATGCAGCTACGAACAAAGACAACTATCAAAGTCATTTGCATATATGCAAGGCATTGATTCAAAATAAGATAAGAAGACGAAAAGTAAAGAAACAATTTTTTCAAGTCCAAGAAAAGGCACATGCATGTGGAAGATCTTGGAGAAACTTGAGGGGCAAGCGGGTTGATAATTTTGGTAGCTTGACTCTTGTAGATATGTACACAAATTGTAGGCAATTATATGAGCAAGCAAATGCTGAAAAAATGTCATTTTATGGTTCACTCCCATGTATGCCCTATTTTTTTACTATTGAGGATGTATGCGGTGGGCTTGAAAAGTTGGCCACTCGCAAAGCGGGGGATCTTCAAGGTATCAAGACGGAGATGATCAAATGGATGGGAGATTTTACGCATGAGTGGATGTATGATATGTTCAACCTTGCCCTTCAATATGGTATGCCTTATGATTGGAGTACTAATTGGGTTAAGCCTTTGTGTAAAGGTAAGGATGTAAAGAATGTAAACAACTATCGGACTATAATGATTGGGTCTCTTATAGCAAAGTTATCTGGGTGCATAATGGAGATGAAATTGTGTGATTGGGCTAAAGAGAATGACAAGCGTGCAAAGGGACAAGCGGGTTTTTGTCGATGCCATAGCACCATTGATCATCTTTTCATTCTTCGTGTTCTCATGGAGAAAATTTGGTTGAAAGACAAGCGATTGTATTGTTGTTTTGTGGTCTTTAATTAACCTTTGATATGATTCCACGTAAAAATTTGTGGAGAAGCATGGAAGAACTCCAAGTGCCAAGTGAGTTTATGCTTGCAGTTTCTCGAATCTATGAGAAGGTGATTTGTCAATTCCGCATGGAACGAGAAATTTCAAAAAAAATTATAAGCACTATTGGGGTTAAACAAGGATGTCTGTTGTCACCAACTCTCTTTGGTCTATGCATCAATCAATTGGAAAAAAATGGTATTTGACTTTATGCAAGAAGAAGGCAGTGAAGAGGTCATTATTTGCAATGCGGTAGTCATACTTTTGCTGTATGCGGATAGTGTAGTGCTTCTAGCACACACTTTAGAAGATGCAAAAAAACTTATGGTTGTCCTTGAGAACTTTTGCTTGCATAGTGGGCTGATTGTGAATGAATCCAGAACAAAGGTTTTGCTTGTGAAAACCAACCATAAGGAGAAGCCATGCATTGTGTACAACAACGAGACACTTGAAGTTGTTGAGAGATTTAAGTACCTTGGCCTTGAGGTTCCGTCCAATCACAAGTGGCATGAATGTGCTATGCATCATTTGAAAGTGAGAAAGAGTGCATATTATGCATTTGAGACCATGTGTAATGCGGAAAACCTCAAGTGTTGGGTTCTCAAGAAGTATCTTTCTGATGCATTGGTGACACCGGTTCTTCTTTATGGAGTTGATGTGTGGGACGGGAGCATCTCAAAATCTACTTGGAAAGAGTTTGAGAATTTTCAAAAGTGTTTTCTTACAAAATTTCTCCAAGTTAAGACACAAACACCATATATGCTCCTACTTATTGAGTCGGGATCTCTTCCAATTGAGGTTATGGGCATGGAAAGGGTTGTGGAGTACATGATAAAGATATGTCAAAACCCCTCACATCGACTTCCTACAATTGCATGGGAAGCAAGCAGAAAGTTCAAAAGACGCATAAAAGCAAGATCTTAAGCACGGGATGGATGCAAGACATAAAGAAGTGGTTTGGGAGATGGGATGCATTACACTTGCTTCATGATGCATTACACTTGCTACATGATGCTTCAATTGACTCCCAAGTGAATGAAGCTTTTCTACAATGCCAATGTATTACGGTGTGAGAGGGATGGAAACACACAGAACACCTCTATAACGACCCAACACACACTCTTGGGAAGATACACACACACACACTATGGGGCACCACTCGGCTTACACAACCCACCTGGCCGAGACAGGGAACACACCTATGGAGTGAGAGGAGAGAGACTACCCATTTACCCACTCCACACAGAGACACACACACACACACCCAAAAAACTCAGCTCAAAAGAGGATAATTTTTTATATTTAGATACAGTTTAGCTTGGGCCAGCACCAATGGGGCAAATAGCTCACACAATATGGGTAAAATATGCCAGATACAATCACAAATTGGAGCAGAAGCTTTCCTCCTCTCTTCTCCACATTTTTTCTAGTCTTTTCTATGTTTTTTCAGTTCCCACACTTAGCTTTTTTACTTGGGCACCCTTGGCCTTTTAGATGACCTCAAACGGACCCCGAACAAGCCAAAAGCTGACCTCTCAGTGCATAGTTGTCACCCTACTGCATCCATCCGCACACCTGGCACTCAACTTTTTCCAATAATGCATCTTGCCACCACGTGAAGTGGCCCCAAAATATGGTCCTCATGATGACCTTTTTGCATAATTATCACAAGAAAACACCCACGTTGTGTCTGTACTTATCCACGTTGTGTCTGTACTTATCCACGTGCAAGTATTGACCCCATTCGACCTCCTGACGCCACTATATGCCATCTGACGCACCTGCTTACCTCATGTCGTCGGCCCGTGGATAGCTTCCTCGAGAAGTTTTACGCGCTACCAAATTTTCATTATTATAGAAAAAACACACTAGTACTAGTGATAGTGAAAATCGATGCACTATGTACACCATGTCCTACCTGTACGCATGTGGGCTCCACGTAACCACCTGGATCTGGAAAATGGGAAATTCTTTATTTGATGCACCATGCATGGCTATGTACATATGCGCAATCACTTGCTCCAAAAAACTCCTAACATAATTTGCCCATCCCCTAGCCTGCTAGATCATTCATGATCAGCAGCAGCAAAAAGTGATATGAGACTCGCAGCATCACAAGTCTCCTCATCCCTCACACACATTACTTGCTCCACAGACATCTCATCTTGCTCCACCATCATCAACCTAGCATGATACAGTTTAAGACGCAATCCATTTACCCTTGACTTATGTAGAATCCCATCCAGGTTAGCCAACTGATATGTACCATTCGAAAAACACTCCACTACCTTGAAAGGGTCTTTCCACTTAATTTGAAACTTCTTTTGGAAGGTTTTGTCTAGCTTACTGTTGTAGCGCAAAACCAAGTCATGTTTTTTGATACCCTTACTTTTGACCTGTTCATTTATTTTTGCCAAAGCCTTATCTTGCATCTACCCATAATGCTCCAATGCACTCATCCTATCCAGCTGAACCTCTTGTAACTGTAAGAGCCTCTCTTTGAATGCATCACTAGGCTGCCCAAGCAACTTTTCTAGCATCTTTGTTGCAGGCAACTTTACCTTCACAGGCAATAGTGCTTATTTTTCGTACACCAAGTGAAATGGAGTGAACCATGAACCTGTCTTCACCGAAGTACGGTAAGCCCATAGTGCACTAGGCAATTCCAAATCCCAATTATTTCCTTGGTGCTTTGTCACTTTCGAAAGGATTTGTACCAACTCACCATTGAATCTTTCATTTAAGCCATTACCCTGCGGATAATAAGCAGTGGTATGCTGATGCCTAATCTTCATCTTGGCGCATAAAAAGTCTAGCAGTTTAGCTCTAAATCTTGGCCCCTTATCTAAAAGTAGCTCTAGTGGCACCCCAAACTTGAACATATTTCATCATACACAAATTTTGCCACATCCTTTGCAGTGATCTTTTTTACAGTTATAGTCTCTGCCCATCTAGAGAGATAGTCCACTGCAGTCAAAATATAGCTTTTGCCCCTACTTGTGATAGGTAACGGGCCTATTGCATCAATCCCCCACTTTTCAAACACATCAAATGCCATAATGGTTTTTCGTAGCTCTGGCTTCAACACTCTCTTCCCAAATGCTTGACACCTATTGCAAGACCTACACCAATGGTGAACACCCTTGTGCAAACTAGGCCATACATACCCCTCTTGCAAGATCTTATGTAAGGTGATCTTTAGAGCAAAATGGCCGCCACATGCACCTTCATGATTCGCTTCCAACACTCTATAAAGCTCCTCCCTCCAAGGTACACGTCTCAACACGAGATCAGCCCCTTTCATGTATAAGACATCACCAATCAACTTGTACCTATATGCTCTATGCACAAAACCATACTTCTTAGACTTCTGAATGTCCTTTGGAATGATTCCTGTTAGCAGAAACTCCTCTTGTTGAGCCAAACTTTCCCGGCCATGATAAAGAGGTAAATTGGTCCTCAACACAAATAGCTCCCCAATCATGCTTTGAGATGCTTCATGTGCCTCTCCATTTAGAGCACGTTCAATGTGTCTGATGCTCCATGCTTCAAACTTTTTTAACAGGCCTTTAATTTTGAAACACATTTCCTTCAATGAGGTGTTCTTGCTCACCCAGCACTTGCTTAACAACTAACAAGGCATCACCTTTTATGCTCAACCTTCTAGTCCCATGCTTCAAACAAATGTGTAATCCGGCTTCCAATGTAGCATATTCAGCCTCATTATTACTATGCGCGTCCAACTTGAACCCTCTCTTGCATACTAGCTTCCCCTCTGGATCGTAAAGTGCTATACCCCCTGAAGCGGCATCATGGCTCTTTCTGTATGAGCCATCAAAGAACAACACATGTGCATTGCTGATCTGTGGCACTTCTTCAACTACCTTTCTCACCACCTCTTCCTTAACAAGAAGGGGATTCTCCTTGTACGTCAACAAATCAGCTAGGGTAGCCCTTGTTCTGTCTTCCACTAGAAAAGAGAACTCAAACTCTTGCAGCTCAATTACCCATTTCTTCACCACATTTGACATGTTAGTTCCATTAACTAGCTGTGAAAAAAAGGCATAACTCGTCAAGAAAACAAAAGGCCATGGTAGCAAGTAATGACGAAATCGTTGACAAGCAAATATTACACTGGCCATCACTAGGTCTACTTCCAAGAACTTTCTCTCTGCTACCAAGTTCACTCGGCTTGCACAATACACTGGCCTCATATAATGGCTGCCCTTCCCCTTTTTCAATAGCATGGCTCCAATGGCATCATCCCCTACTGATGGATTTACATAAAACATTTGCTCCCAATCAGGAGCCTGCATGGCTGACAACCCCCCTAGCACCTCTTGAAACACTTCTTTACACTTGTCATCCCATTGCAATGGATCATGCTTTGCCACTTGTTGTAATGGATAAAGGAGCTGTGAAGACAATGGAATAAACCGCACCATGTACTTCACTTTTTGTATAAACTTCGCCAATTGCTTTGTACTCGTAGGTGATGGAAGAAGAATAATAGACTTAACCTTGTCCGGATCAGCCTCAATGCCATTTTTTGACACCATGTGGCCCAATAACTTCACCCTTGGCTGTGCTAGATGACATTTCTTTGGATTTAGTTATCCTCCACATTCATCATATTGAGCCAATACCATCTGCAGTTTCTCATGATGTTCAGCCCTACTGTTGTAGACACAGGAGTCGTCCATAAAAGCTTTAACACAACTACCAATGAATGGTTCCAATACCCAATTTTCTCTCTCTTGATAGAAAGATGGTCCATTTGACAACCCAAATGGCAATACTGTGTAGCAATAGCAACCCCATGGCGTAATAAAAGTTGTCTTTGTGCGGTCTTTAAGAGCAATCTTCAATTGAAAATAGCCTGAAAAACCATCACACACACTATACCTCTCATAACCTGCCACCCACTGAATCCAAGATCTGATCAATGAATGGAAGAGATTATGGGTTCTTCTTAGTGGTGGCATTTAAGGGTTTAAAATCTACACAAATCCTCCACTTCCCATCCTTCTTTGTACTGACTACTACTAGACTCACCCATTCAATGGTTTCCACTGGGACTATGAACCCTGCCTTCAATAACTTGTCCACCTCTTCCCGCAAGGCTTCCATTTGCTCTTGACCCATCCTTCTTAGCCTTTGTCGCACTGGCTTAGCACCTTCTTTCATATCTATATGCATCTCTTCGCCCTTGAACCCTCTGATCTCTTCATACGAGGTAATGAACAAATCAGGAAAACTAGCGAGCATGTGCAAATATATCTCCTTCTCCATAGTTGAAAGGTCTCCACTGATCATTTGTGTCATCGATTCCTGCTTCTTTGACAATTCAACCTTGGTTTGCATCAGGCCTTCAATCACTTCATAAGGCCCTTCACTTTGATCTTCAACCTCATTTGCAAATGCAACTAAACCAGACTCCTGGATTTCTTTATCCATCAAAAGAAATGCAACATCAACATCCTCATCACTGCTGGTAGTGCTATCACTGTCCTCATCAGTCATCGTGGAATAGTCTTCATCACTAGACTCATCTTCATCTTGACAAAGCTCCTCCAATCGTTTCCTTGTGTCCATATTATATAGCTTCTTGGCACCTGTCTGTCCATAGAGGCTAATAGTACCACGTCGCCAATCATGAACAAATCCCACTGCACGTAACCATGGTCTTACCCAGTATAATAGGATATTCTCCCAACCCTGTTGGCATCACATGAAAATCAACCATTGCCTTTGCATCATATGCTTCCACTTCTAAGCTCTTTACAACACGCAAACATTTTACTTTCTGATGGTTTGCAAATCTGATCCGAAAGCCTCACACCCTAGTCACTGTAAGACCCATCTTCTCAACGCATGAGTGTGTTATGACACATATTTGGGCTCCACCATCCACATAACCTTGTCCCATATTTTTTCTTTTATGCCACACATCTACTATTGGGCAAATGTCTGGTAGCTCATCCATTGCCAACACCTTCACTGAACCTCTCTCTAGCTCTTTCTCCATTGGGTTAAACATCCTCTTCCATTGTCTCTTTAGCTTAGGCACCATCTCTATAAGCTACCCAAAAGTAACATCTGCCTTCTTGCTTGTCAGATCCTCCTTCAAGTCATAGCTTAATTGCCCATCCCCTAGTGGAAAATCTGAAACATGAAACTTGCGACGAGCCCTCCTTTTCCTCTTGGCCTTCACATCCTCGCCTTCATGACTCTTTCCCTTCTTCTTACTAGGACCTGGGGCACTTCTTCCTTCCTTTTCCTTTGTGGTCCTCTTCCCAATAGGCATCACTAATGTATCCTCTAGCTTTGATGCCTTCTCCAAGGTGACTATACTTAGCACTTTTGTCTTTCCCTTTTCCTCCTAGGTTAATCCATTGGTTCCTTCATCTCCCTTAATTTCGATGCCATAATCATTTGACCTAGTTAGCACCTGTCTTGGCAATGGATACATGTCTCCCCCCATCCTTGGTGGCTTATCACATTGCGGGCTGATGTGGCCCAACTCTCCACAATTATAACATGTGGGTGTCTGCCTCCAGAACCTACCATTGCTTTGTCAAGCACCATTCCTAGGTCTTTCTTCACCTCCTGGCTGATTTGCAAACCTCCCTCGACCTCGATTATTTCCCAATTGACCAAGCATGTTTAGGTTGAGATTCTTCATTAAATCTACCACTTGCCTCCTGTCTTGCCTTAGCCCATCATCTTGCACTGTTGTAGTGACCACTGTTGGCATAACCTGAGGAGTAACAGGAACCACTGGTTCATGATGAACCCCTGGCATGCGACCTTGTAAAGAGTCCATAGGCTGAAACTCAGGCCTCATAGGCAAAGAATCTACTCCTAGCTGGCTCATTTTTCTCAGCTTCCACTCTTTGTTCCTTGCTACCTCTAGTGCATCTTCATATGTCCTAGGATTCTTTAGCTCCACTCTCCAACGTATATTCTCCCAAAGACCAGCCAAGAACCTGTGCTTCTTCATCATGTCAAGCGGGGGTACTTGTGGGGCTAAGGCCTTGCACATCCGCTCCCATGCCAATGAAAACTTACCTATGTACACATCTACTGGCTCACCTTCCTTTTGCAGTAAATCCTGTACTTCTTGCCACACTTTGTCAGGATCTTCTGTCTTCACAAAATCCACTTCCAATCCATGCCTTAGATTGTCCCACCTCAATCTTACAGGTGGATCCGCCACATGTAACTCCTCTTCAAATGCTTTGGACCAAACTCGTGCATCACTCTTCAAACAAATTTGGAGAAGATGACATCTGTGTCGGGTCATGAATCTAGTTGCTTATGCAGGCAACCTCCATCTTTTTCAAAATGTCTTCTACATCTTCATCACTTCTTCCATGAAACTCCGGATAAGAGAAAGCCATGGCCACCCAAGCTACGATGCTTTGAGAACCCCTTCAAACACACTTACAAGAACCCAAACTTTTTATTGACCCCAATCCCTAGAAACTTCAATGGAGTTCCACTTTAGATAAGGACAAACACATGCACATCAAATGAGTTTTCATAGTTAATCATCGGGATTACAACAGGCAAAGGACATTCCAGGATCTCTCTTAATCTTCTTGGCCCGAACATAAAGACTTTGCGCTACTGGAAAAAAATCTTCTTGGACACATGAACATTTATCTGGATTCTTTGAGTTAAATGAAAAGGAGTGAATTGAGGGCCATTTTGATCATCCATTAAAGTCAACCATACAGCTCCCAAGAAGGCACACCTGTCTTATTCTCTGATTTTGCCAGAATTTCAGCAACATAACAGCATAAATGGCTCAAAAGACCAAAAAACCAGCTATCACAACATGGAAAAATTTGTACAGAGTTTCTCCATAAGTAGAGCAGTAAGAACCCAAAATATAGACTATATATGTATGCATAAACTGCCAACAATAGAACCCGAGCATCAAGTAGGAATCACTAGTACATAGCCTATGGGGAGGTCACAAAAAGGGTGCTCCAGCTACCTGTATCACCGAAAGGATCTCCACATTTGAGAATCCCCCAGCTCAATAAAACCTCACGCTATCGACCCTCTCACAAAGGCTAATGCAAATCGTGTATAGTCAAGTCTCAGAAATGACTATCTTCCAGACCAAGTCTCAAAAATGGCTGGGAGTGCCAAATAAAACCAAGTATGGCTCCACAAAGGCGTACAATGGCAGTTTCCACAAGTAACATAGAATACCAACAGACAATGCGCTCAAATAGGCGCCAAATGATGCATACCCACAACAACTACAAGTGACACCACTGCTAGTATATCACTGTACTCCAGCTACCTATACTTGTATGAATCACCTGTACCTGTACATGTCTCTATAACCTCTAATCTGTAGTCTGCAACCTGTAATCCCGAATCTTGAAGCTTGAAGCTCGAAGCAGAAGGTACTCGAAGAAGATCCTCCGTGGAGGCGCCAAAAGAATGTGAGCGGGATGGAAACACACAGAATGCCTCTATAACAACCCGACACACACTCTTGGGAAGATACACACACACACACTATGGGGCACCACTCGGCTTACACAACCCACTTGGCCGAGACAGGGAACACACCTATGGAGTGAGAGGAGAGAGACTACCCATTTACCCACTCCACAGAGAGAGAGAGAAACACACACACACACACCCAAAAAACTTAGCTCAAAAGAGGATAATTTCTGATATTTAGATACAATTGATCTTGGGCCAGCACCAATGGGGCAAATAGCTCACACAATATGGGTAAAATATGCCAGATACAATCACAAATTGGAGCAGAAGCTTTGCTCGTAGGAGAAACTTACACAGCCAAAACAGCAGAAAAATAGTGAGTAATTTGGCAAAAAGGACAGTGCCATCGCATCTGAAACGGTCCAAAACCCCAATCTACAATGTCAAAGTGCTCAAATCCGACCTCGGATAAGCAGTTTACGGCCAAAACAGGCTCCAAAAATCCCAAAAACACAATTGCGGCTGTTCCTCCTCTCTTCTCCACGTTTTTTCTGGTCTTCTCTCTATTTTTTCAGTTCCCACACTTAGCTTTTTTACTTGGACACCCTTGGCCTTTTAGATGACCGCAAACGGACCCCGAACAGGCCAAAAACTGACCTCGCGGTGCATAGTTGTCACCCTGCTGCATCCATCCACACACCTGGCACTCAACTTTTTTCAATAATGCATCCCGCCACCACGTGAAGTGGCCCCAAAATATGGTCCGCATGATGACCTTTCTGCATAATTATCACAAGAAAACACCCACGTTGTGTCTGTACTTATCCACATGCAACTATTGACCCCATTCGACCTCCTGACACCACTAGATGCCATCTGACGCACCTGCTTACCTCATGTCATCAGCCCGCGGATAGCTTCCTCAAGAAGTTTTACGCGCTACCAACTTTTCATTTTTATAGAAAAAACACACTGGTACTGGTGATAGTGAAAATCGATGCACTATGTACACCCTGTCCTACCTGTACACATGTGGGCCCCACGTAACCACCTGGCTCTGGAAAATGGGCAATTCTTTATTTGATGCACCATGCATGGCTATGTACATATGCGCAATCACTTGCTCCAAAAAACTCCTTGGGAGAAATCTGGTGGGTCACACTTCATACATTATACCACCCATATTGCCCCCAAATACAAAACCATGTTCTTTGCTAAAACATGACATTGTACTCACACTTACATGCTTGAATGTATCCCCTTGTCGACGATACGCACTACTGCAGACATTCGGCTTATGTCTCATTTCCTTCGATGCGAGATAGGGCATTGGGCTATCACGCAATCCGTTGTCCAAGCAAAGAATGTAGAGAATGTGGACACTCAAGAATTGCAAGAACGACAAAAACGCTCAAAGAACATTGTCATTCGTGGAATCAAGGAGGAAATCATGGAAACACCCCAATCTCTTGTGGTTGCTATTGAAGAGTTTTTTGCTACACACTTTGCCATGTCAGGAATCATGGCTTATGGTGCACATCGAGCTGGAAAACAAGGAGTCCCTCACTCAGGAGAAAGACCTATTGTATGTACCATGGTTGATGAGGTAAATAGAAAGATCATCCTTGACAATAGTTGGACCTATCTCAAAGGAACGGGTTGTAATGTATATGAGGATCGCACTCTTATGCAACAAAATGTACGTCACAAAGCATATGAGAAAGAAGCAAGAAGGTTAATGTGTCATCTCAAGAAGAAAATCCACTTGAGGAGGATGCAAGTCCACTCAACAAATAGGGACACATGATCTATGAGACCAACTCACGCTTGCGAATAACCTTTTAGAAATGTAACCGGTATCCATGGAATGCGGGAATTGGCATTGATGAGCTTACCAATGACTCTGATGTGATACTTCTTGTTGAAACATGGGAGCATGATGCACAACAAATTCTTGGATTTGACAAATACTATTGTGCATTCTTTGATGTGGGCCAAAAATGAAAAGCAACGAAGAAGCCAAGGAGGCATAGCATGTATGACAAAAAGTGTTTGAAAGATGTTTCCATTTTCAAAGAATATAAGTATAAATGCTACTTATGGCTGAAAATAAGCCCACCAAATGGTCAAGTAATGTTTGTGGTTGGCTGCTACATTCCTCACTATGACTCCAACTTTTATGCTCGCTTGGATATGGATAGAGATCAGCCCTTTGTTGAACTAGAGGAAGAAATTGCTCATTACAAGGATCAAGGTGAAGTCATTGTTTTTGGAGACATGAATGCTCGCACAAATATGTTACAACACAACACACAACAAGTCGAAATGCCGCATGTCTCAAGAAGAATGGATGACTCATACATGTATAATCAAAGTTCTAATGATGCAAAAGAACTAGATCACTATGGAAATTCACTTCTACATCTGTGCAATAGTACCCGAATGCTCATTGCAAATGGTGTATCTCTATGGCAAGGCACCAATGACTTTACATATAGAAAGCACAATGGTGATAGCATGATTGACTATATGTTGTTCTTGGAAGCCACTCTAGAATGCATACGAAGATTTACAATTGGTAATTGGAGTCTGGAAGAGGATCATATGATGTTATGTATTGACCTCAAGTGTGGTAAACGGCCCGAGCATGTAGCCTCCAATCATGATGTGAATCATTTCTACCTACGTATAGATTTCAAACAAGTACTTATATATGTTGATATGGTGGACCAAATGTTAAGCATGATAGAGCATCAAGAGACACCAACATTAGAATGCAAGTGGAAAGTTTTTAAAGAAGTAATTTTCTCTTGTGCGAAGGAATTTGTTTTGGTGGAACACATGTCTTGCAAAAGGTCTAACAAGGGTAGCACCAAGAAGAAATGGTTTGACATGGAATGTAGTCAAGCCCGAAAACACTTGCTAAGATTGGATGCAAAACACTTGGAATGTTCACACACATACAAAACACTTGTTCAAAAGAAGAGGAGAAGGTGGGAAGTGAGAAAACAACTTATTTTAGCGCAAGAAAAAGCACATGCATGTGGCAAGTTTTGGCAAAATCTAAAAGGCAAGCGCGTTGAGAGCTTTGGTGACTTGACTCTTGAGTATATGTATATACATTGCAAGAACCTCTATGAGCAACCCAATGTTGATAAGATGGAGTGTTGTAGCTCCCTTCCATTTATGTCTCCCTTCTTTACCATTGAAGATGTATGCCGCGTGCTTGAGAAACTTGCTACTCGCAAGGCAGGGGACCTTCAAGGTGTCAAGGCTGAAATGATTAAATGGACAAGCAAGAAAACACAATATTGGATATGTGATATGGTTAACCTTGCACTTCAGCATGGCATGCCTCATGATTGGAGTGAAAATTGGATCAAACCTTTGCACAAAGGAGGACATGTAAACAATGTAAACAACTATCGCACTATAATGGTTGGTTCTTTAATGGAAAAGTTATTTGAATGTATCATGGAGATGAAGATAAGTGAACGGGCTGAAAAGAATGACAAACGTGTGCTTGGCCAAGCAGGTTTTCGAAAGCATCATAGCACTATTGATCACCTTGTCACTCTTTGAGTTCTTATGGAAGCGTCTTGATTGAAAGGAAAAAAGTTGTATTGTTGCTTTGTGGATTTCAAACAAGCTTTTGACATGGTACCATGAGGAAATCTTTGGAGATATATGCAAAGCCTTCAAGTGCCGAGAGAATTTATGCATGCAGTCTTTCGCATCTACCAAAAAGTGATATGTCGATTACATTTGGGAGATGGAATTTTAGAATTTTTTGCAAGCACCATTGGTGTCAAACAAGGATGCCCACTTTCCCCAACCCTCTTTGGGCTACTCATTGATGAATTGGAATGCATGGTTCTTGATTTAATGCAGTAAGCATAGAAGAGGTTAAGACCGGAAATGCGGTGATCGTGATTTTGCTTTATGCCAATGATGTAGTGCTCTTGGCACATACCTTAGAAGATGCACAAAAGCTTATGAGTGTCTTGGAACGCTTTTGCCTACATAGCGGGCTGATCATGAATGGATCCAAAACCAAGGTTATGCTTGTAAAGACCCTCAATGACAAAAATCCATGCATTGTATACAACAATGATCAACTTGAAGTGGTAGATCACTTCAAGTACCTTCGACTTGAGGTTCCATCCAATCATAAATGGGAGGATTGTGCAATGCGTCGCTTGGAAGCCGTAAAGAGGGCTTATTATGCATTTGAGAACATGTGCAATGGTGGAGAGATCAAGTGTTGGGCTCTCAAAAAGTGCCTCTTTGACACATTGGTGACACCGTTGCTTCTTTATGGAGTGGAGGTGTGGGGTGGAAGCATCAGGAAGTCTACTTGGAAAGAGTTTGAGAATGTTCAAAAGCGTCTTCTCACCAACTTTCTCCAAGTCAAGACACAAACACCCTACATGCTCTTGCTTCTTGATTCTGGATCACTTCTCATTGAGGTTTTGGGAATGCAAAGGGTGGTGGAGTACGTGCTTACGACACAACGTAGCCCTTTGCATTGACTTCCTAGAATCGCATATGCAGCAAGTCAAAAGGTCCAAAAGACATGCAAGAGCAAAATACTAAGTTCGGGGTGGATGCTTGACATCAAGAAATGGTTTGGCACATGGGATACATGTCACTTGGTCAAGGATGTGGCGAATCGCGATCGACTCCCAAGTTAATCAGGCCTTCTTACAACGCCAATGTATCACGGATTGGGAGAAATCCGGAGGTTCTCGCTTCAGCCATTACACCACACACATTGCCCCAAACTACAAATCTCTTTTCTTCTCCAAACGAGGTAACCGAACCCATCCCTACATCCTTGAACCCATCCCATTGAGTGCGATCCGCACCACTATCTCCATTCATCTTAGCTCCCATTCTCTACGCTGCAAGACAGGACGTTGGGGAACTGGCGAGGAGTCTCATCGACTTTGCACCTTATGCCCTCGTCAAGTGCGAGAGAGTGAGTACCACACACTACTTCAGTGCTCAGCTTTTGACCACATTAGGTCCTCTTTTTCCCATATATTCAGCCATGAGCTCTCCCTATATACCTTGCTCTCCCAACCACGATGTGGACTCTCTACTGTGACGCTCATTTCAACCATTTTTGAGCTTCAAGAGTCACTTATGACCCCCACTCACACCACGTGACATGTTCATTTGGTCCCATAGGTCATATTTGACCTCCGAGGATGATAATAGAACTCTCTCTCTCTCTCTCTCTCTCTCTCTCTCTCTCTCTCTCTCTCTCTCTCTCTCTCTCTCTCTCTCTCTCTCTCTCTCTCTCTCTCTCTCTCTCTCTCTCTCTCTCTCTCTCTCTCTCTCTCTCTCTCTCTCTCTCTCGCACACACACATAGAAACAGTGTGAAGAGGCTTTTGTATGTGTCTATCTTTTTGGTGTCTCTAATATTGGGTGGACTCTCTCTCTCTCTCTCTCTCTCTCTCTCTCTCTCTCTCTCTCTCTCTCTCTCTCTCTCTCTCTCTCTCTCTCTCTCTCTCTCTCTCTCTCTCTCTCTCTCTCTCTCTCTCTCTCTCTCTCTCTCTCTCTCTCTCTCTCTCTCTCCCTCTCCCATCACTTTGCAACAAAAAAAGAAAAGTGGGTTGATGAAGAGAATATACGAGAGCATAAATAAATTTATCACTTTAATCTGGCTCAGGAATGGGAGAAGAGTATACTTCCACCTTCTCATTTTTGTTTTGACGTTTTCAAGGACCAAATAAAATCTTTGTTTTGTGAGATACATCCACCACCAAGGGGGCTCTTAGGTGCCTGAAGATTTTCCCTTTTGAAATAATCTCCCTTGTCCAGTAGTATAAATTTCCTCTTAAGTCATGTTCAATAAATCACGAGCTGATATTTGGTACAGTGCACTTCTTTTTTTGTGCAAAACTCACAATTGTGAGTGAATGTATTATAATATCACCAAGAAATTACAATGGCTAGGAAGCAGAGTGCACTTCCTAAGGATTACAACAAAATTAGGACAATTGAGGAAACCACTCATTTGACCCATCATTATTGAAGAGTGAGATCGAATCTAAAGGAAATGTATTTCAACATTTGGGTGCCCGCTGGGGGTTGACATAACCCACAAGCAAAGATTCTAGTGGGTCTTGGATAAAGTAAGGTATAAGATGCAAAGGTGGGTGTATATGTTTCTCCCCTTTTTGATCCGAGTGATAGTGATTAACTTGTTCATGCTCCTCAAGATAGGCAAGTGTATCTAGAAACTTTTTTTGACACCGATGAAGAGATTATTATGGAAAAATAACACCAAAGACTCGGTTCCTCGGCAATGGGCCAAATGGGAGTCAATTGCTAGCCTGGTGGAGCTAGGAGGTATCGAGATACTTATTCTGTTGTTTATACAGAGGCTTAGTGTGCTATATTTTTTATTGCAGTTGCAAAGCAAGACCACACAGGGGTAATTTTGGCAAAGGCTATGATGGACAAGGCAAAGCTCTATTTGCAAGGTGGCCAACGGAAAGGGGTAGATGCCCACGGAAAAATTCTTGCCCCTCAATGGTCTTACATGAGGTTAGGTTGCACGACGGGTGGAGCTGGTATGGAAGTATGCCAAAGCAATGGAGGCTCTAGAGTGGGGAGAGATGATCAAATATTTTCAAAATTCCATTATGCATTGTTCTACTTGGATCTCTAAAGTAGGAGAAAACTATTGAACTCTTTCTGGAGGGAAATCATTAGAAAGGTGAATAACAGGCACTTCTATAAACCACAAACAAAGAATAATTACCACACTTTAATGGTCAAGTCCACTTAATGGTGGGTAAGGTGGGCTATGCCTCACTTCTGTTGGGGACTTTGTAATCTTATGGTGGATTGTGCAGTCCCTCACAGCTCAACATGATCTTGAGGCTCGCTTCTTTGTACTTTTCTTGAATTCAATACATCCACAATATTGTGAGTTTGAGTGAAAAGAAAAAACAAAACAAAATTGGCCCAATCAGCAAAGAGGAATGTCCATGTCCAAAACTGTTAACCCTCACGGCTCATGGACACCCTATCACCTACAACGGACGTTGTAACCTACGCCCGACGTTGTATTATTTACTTGGTAGAGTCAGGTACCGGGCTTGTCGGTCCAATAGGAAATGGGTAATAGTGATCGTCGATGAGAGGCGCACTCTAACTGGAATATTCAACGGATTAGTTGGCTAAGCATGGGCGCCCAAGTGTGAATGGGGTGAGCTCATATAAAAGTCAACTAAACCTAAAATTCACTCATTCTCTCATTTGTGCAATTGAAGAGTACTCTTGCTCCATCTCCATCTTCTTCTTCTTCATCTCCTTGTGTGTGTGTGTATGTGTGAGAGAGAGAGCGTGTGCAATCGAGCATTGCGACGACGGCACCGTGGCGGCGAAGAGGTTGAGCGCAGTGTAGCGGCCTCTCCCTCTTCTTCACGGCGAAGAATCCTCCACGCCATGAAGCGTAGAGCGGTGAGTGACACACCAACTCCATCTTTGAGCTTACTAGTTTAGGCTTGTTGTGTGTTTGGAGCCATTTGTGGCTTGCACACAATGTATTGGCAAGTTTCTTGCATGCAACATGCGCGCACATTTTTGGTGCCGTTGTCGAGGAATGCCATACACTAAGCTTGAATGGTACTCTTTGCTTCTTTTGTGGTGCAATTTCAATTGTAGGAAAGGTAAGGAAGGAGGGTATATGTGTTGAGAAGAAGGATTTTGTGTTACTACTGTGTATTTTTTTGTTAATGGAGTTTTCAAAGGTACTGTGTTTTTTCTCTGTGTACGGTGTTAGTATTAAGGTTGTTAGTTCTGTGTTATATAAAGTACAGTAAGTAGGAAGTAGATCTATGAGAGCTAACGAAGTGTGTTAGTGTGTAACAATAGGTGTATTAGTTGTAAGTAGGTAGGTAGAGTGTGTGTGTGCTTACGCGCAGGCCGCGGCGACCTTATCCTTAAAAAAAATTTAAAACATTTAACTTTTTAAAAAAAACATTTAAAGGTAGGACCGGGATCGGGAATATCTCCCAGACCCAAGCCCAAGCTCATGCTCAGGCTTAGGCCTCAGGCGTCCTTTAAAATTACGTATTTTAGCTTCACACGTAGCTAAAAATCGACTTTTTTGAGAACCAACGGAGCTTCAGGTGACCGAACGCTGTGTTGTAAATCACATTGCAACCCTCTGAGTGATACTCTTGTTTTGAACTATCACAAACTTTCACCAAAAAAATAGATCATTAAAAAACATTAAAAACGTTACAAAAAAAGAGTGAAAGCGGTTAACCTTTAAGGTTATTCGCCGACGCTTGTAGGGTGTCAAAAGCACATGCATCTGCGCTCTGGTCGTGTGATAGAGACGGAGCAACTAGAGAGAATTTCGACTTAGCGAGCTCTCATTATCCACCTACTTTAGGTTCCGGGCCCTCGGCGGGGACCCAAGGTAGTACAAACCAAGACTCGAACATAGCGGCTAGTGACTCTTCCTCTGACTACGATGTCATGGAGGGTTTTCCAATGCCTAATACCAATAGCTCAAGCCAAGCCATGGGTCCACCGTCCGGGCCGAGCATGCTTAGCCACTTGAAGGAAACCTTTAATAGAGCCACTCACTCTGAACATGGAGCTAATGATGTAAATGGGGGGGGTGGGGAAGTAAATTCTCCATTCATGACCAACATAGACCCTATACGCTTCGAGAATGTGCAGGTGCATACTTCATTCACTGCACCTCCTGACTCTTCAGAGTTATTTCCTTCCGAGGTCATATTACTCGATGGTAGAAGCCTTTCCGAAGTGCAAGAGGTTGAGCGATATATCCTTGCAGCAAGGGAAAAGGAAATCAAGAGCTTATGCAAGGCGGAGCAACGAAGAGAGTTAAAAGCGAAAGCCCCTATGTGAATATCCTTGCTAAGAGAGCAATCGAGTGCTTCTCACTTAGCAACCGGTAAGGGCCAACCCCTAGAAAGCAACATTGCATCTAGCTCAAAGGACACCCCTAGCACCTCAATCCTAGATGGAGCGTTCTTAAATGAGAACTGGGAGTACGAACTACAAACGGAAACTCTGACCGACCTATACACAGGTCACACCTATCGCGTGGGTTGGTTAGATGTCCTACAATCCACAATGGGCGCTACTAGTGTGGAGGATCGACAACAAAGAGTTTGTGAGGTCATCCATAGGGTCATTGAGTTAGAGAGACAGAACAAGGGGATCAATATGCCTTCAACGGGTCTCATGAGATTCTTAGATACAGGAAAGGCTAAACAACCGACCTTATCGCAAATGGAGACTCCCTCGGTAAGTCCGATGGATCCTCCATATGTTGTTTCTCCAGGGGTCTCAGTGCAATCTGAGCCCACAAGTGATAGCTTCACCTTTCCAAGTCTAGCTTATCTTTCTCTTGATGACACCAAAGCTACCATGCCTACCCCAATGATGGGCATGCCAAGAAACACGCCATGGACCTCATTTGTTAGTAAAGCACCGCTACATGGTAGCTCAATGCCTGCAACAGTACCTACAAGTGTGTACCAATCGTATGCACCTATGGTTCAGCGCACTCATGTAGCTCCTACCCCTCCCATTGTTTCAACTACCTATGCTCCACAACCACAACACCCAAGTTCTTATTTCCATGGGACCATACCGGCTAGCATTATCATGTCACATCCAACGTCTACGATTCCTAGGGCCACACATATGAACTATGGACCACCACATGGCACAACATCGTACCCAATGTGGAACCCAAGGGCTTCCTATGCGCCAAGACCGATGCCAATACCTACTCCACATGTAGTCTCTGGAGCACCTCCACCCACGTTGCCTGCTCACTTAGGTGACTTGGCAACATTTTCTCAAGCTATTGGTCCATCTATTGCTGAGAATATGCGTAACATGCATGATAGACAGCCTAGAAGTAAGGTAGTATAAATGCCCAAGCTCACACAAAAACTTAGTGGAGACGGGGAGGTGAGAAATCATATCGAAGTGTTTGAACAAATATGTGATTCTCTAGGAGAACACAATGACCTACATAAGAACAATTCTTTAATACTAACCTTACGTGGAAAGGCAGGGGATTGGTATAGACCCCTAAGGGTGGAAGAAAAAACAATTTACCCTACTCTTAGGAGACTGTTCTTGAAAGAATACATACGAAAGGGAGTGCTTTGGGGTGTAGCCTCTCAGGTCCAGAAAGCCCAACGAGAGGAAGGAGAGTCGGTGAGAGACTTTATTAGTCGCTTGAAGCATTTGAATTCTCGTTGTAATCCAATTGAGCGCTTCAACAATAATCAATTGCTTGATAGATTCATTAGGGGATTACAACATGAGGATATCTACAATGGCCTAGTCATTAGAGGTATCACCACTTGGGAAGCAATCACCACCAATGCGATCCAACTGGAGGATAATTTAATGATTCAAGTACAAAGAGTGTCTATTGAGACTAAATCTATTAGCTCGCAAGCATCACGGCATCAACCAATGACCCTAAAGCCTATTGCTAAGGAGCCAAAGATATCGTAGATGACTTTAGCAGATCTCACCAAGGCTATTCAAGAGAGTCTTAGAGACATTCTTGCTCCGCAAAACAATCATATGTATCCAAGAAGGGAGCAACAATGGTGCTCAGTATGCTATGGACCGCATAGTACCAATGAATGCCCTACTTTTAGAGTAAAACTCAATGGAAACTACAATGCTTGTGGGAGGTATGGTCATCAAGCTAAGGATTGCATAGTATTTAAGCGCGTGATGGCCAATAGACCAGCCTTAGCATGGACAGACACACCTCGAGTGCCTGCATTGATGCCGGCCCCACCTCTTGAACAAACATCACAACACATGGTCCCTAGGGCCCAAAATGTTGTTCAAACAACACCCTTACCACCTCCAATGCTAGGACCGCAACCACCACATCCGAGAATCACTTCAGTGAATCAAGTGGGTTGTGAGTCATCTATTGCTTGTTTGGAAGGCTGTGAGGAAGATACAGACCATAATATTGCCTATGGGATGGATGTGCTTGAAGAAAGTCCACAATGATACATGGAGGACTATTGGGGACAAGTCAAACCTATTTATCAAGTAGTTGCTCTTGCAGCAAGAGGCCAAAATATCAATTACACTGCTAAGAGACCACCTCTTCAATGCTATGAGTGTGGAGGTCCACATTGTGTATCCGAGTGTCCTATTAGGCTACAAAAAAACGCCACACTATTGCAAACCAATCAAGCAAGCATGTCTACAATGCCGATACTCATGTGTAATCGATGTGGCATAGATCATTTGATTGCCCAATGTCCAAATAATCCAAATGCACCGAAGATCATGCCATTAAACTTGATTGAAGTTACCGAGGAGCGATCACAAAGTACACCTATGGTACCAGTAAACGTACTCACACAATCGATGCTCCAAAAACAAAACTATATTCTTGAGGAAAGAGACACGACATCAATTGCCCAATCTCAAAAAAAGAAGAAAACACGAAGAAAGGGATCGCAAAAAGCAGCGAAGTCAGAACCTAGTTCAAAGACCAACATAGGGACTGGTGATGACCCCGTATATATGAACGACGCTGAAGAAGATTTTGATTTAGGTGAAACCATGGAGACCAAAACAACCAATAAGATAGAAACCAACAACAAAGATCTTCATGAGCCACAAAGGTGAGGATCCAAGAAGAAGATATGAACTTATCCAAACCCTACAGAGGAGATTGAGCGAGTCAAGCAATTAAGGAGTTTGGTAGAAGATACCCAAAGGGATCTAGAATCAGCACCTACGCAAGTCCAGATTACAGACACCCTGTTCCCTACGCAACAACAACCTCACCAAGTCCATAGACCCTTAGCTATACCTAGTATCATCCAAGAAGAAAGTGACTTAAAGTCATGGGAAAGTGGGCATACTCACTTCTTGATGGAAAGAATGTTTACAGAGGGACTAACTGATCCTATCAAAGAAATGGAGATCCCATCTTCCCCACGTCAAGGGACTCAAGTGCAAAAGGTGCCATTAAACATTGCCAAATTGATGGATTTCATGTTTTCAGAAGTTAGAACCACCATCATGTCCAAACTATATAAAGACCCTGAGTTAGTCTTAGCTCTTCGAACCTTCCTCAATGGAGAACTGAAGTTTGGGCTACCACAATTTGCACAGATGGATGGAGCTGGGGAGATTCCAATAGAGGAGGAACACTTAGATCCACATCCCAACCTAGATGAGAACCTTGTTATAGAAATACTAATAAGTTGGGACAATACTTTGAGGGTGATGAATCCAATGCGACCATACCAATCACTACTAAGTAATTAACTGTGAAGGAAATCCTTGATGGTGGCGCTTGGGTTAGCATTGTGACTAAAAATTGTTGGGAAACTATGGGAAGACCTCACCTTGCGACCACAACCATAGTAGTGAAGATGGCCAATGGGTCTATTGTTAAACCTATTGGGATGCTAGAAGATCTCAAGATCAAGGTCTTTGGACATAAAATAAGAGTTACCTTCATTGTTATGGATTTCTCCAAACACACTATGGCATCGGAGATGATCTTAGGACGTCCTTTCATGAGGGAAGCAAAAATGGTGCATGACTTGTCTAAAAACATGTCTACTTGCAACTCCAAGATTTTGTCATTTGAGTGGATCTTATTACTGGTAGAGCACATCCTCTAGGAAACAGGTTTATAATTGATTATAGATCTGACACCACAGTTCACTCGGCCCCATTGCATTATTGTTACACATGTAAAGCGGAGACTGATGTTGCGGAAGATTTTCCTTATATGGATGTACTACTTGGGATGACTGAGTCGGACAATGTGGATTGAGTCCACCTAGCAGCAACCATAGACACTTGGGGAAATAGAGGGACAACCTGGGTAACACTTGAGGGGGATGAAATGCCCGTACCCTTAAATATGCTACAAGCAATGCATATAGCTTGTGACAACCATGGCTAGTACTAAAAAACAGAAGCCTTGTAAGAAACGTACCACTCGCTCCAAGAAAAGTAAGAAAATGTGGCGTTGGATTTCCTAAACGACTATTGGAAGCCCAAGGCTACTATCAGGGAAATGATCAAATATGGGTACCAAAACGTAGATTGTGTTCTTACCTGTCACCTGACCTATGTGAGTCAAACCCTGTGAAGACAAAGACAATGAAAGATCATGGGAAAGGAAAAATCACAGAGCACTATACACCGGATTCGGAGGTAGTATGGGTTCCCAAGCGAGAAAGGCTTGTTTTGCTCAACTCAACCATAGAAAAAACGAATAAAGCTTTTAGATCCTCATGTAATGCATCCATAGAGGTAAAAGCTTCTCCACAGCCTCCACCTACAATAGTGGACCTCCATGAAGCTACAAAGAAATCCACACCTCCCATTGTTCAAGAATCACCTGATGAACCACTTCAAGCTCAATCTTGGGAGAGTACCTTACCACCCTTGCAACTCGACGAGGCACCTAAGGTAATAGAAAACTACTGGCAAAAATCCTCACCTATTACCAACTGGAACAATTGGTTTCAAAGGGTGACGAGCACATTTCAAATGGTATGATCTACCCAAGGAAGGGGGGAGTGTTTGCTAACAGTCATCATTCACTCACTCCCCTCTCAACTTTCCTCCCTGACCTCTCAATCTCCCAATCTTAGGGAACGTATATATAAAGCCTTATACTGACAAAAAACAAAAATAATAAAGAGCAAGAGCAATTAGCAAACGAGTATGCACAATAAAAAGGAAGCATGTGAGTTCAAAATAAGGACCTTTAATTAAGCAAAAAAATAAAAATATATCCATAAAAAATTTCGTAAGTCTCGTTACAAAAAGGATTGCTTAATTATCCCAAAGCATGTAAGTGTAGTTTTTTAAATACTCTTTGAATGCACGTGATATAAGTTATTACTCTTTGAATCTCTTTCATTAAATACATTTTCATTTCTTTATCTCATGATTTTTACTTCTTTTTTTTTTTGCAAAACTCACAATAGTGAGTGTTAGTGTATTAATCAACACAAAAAATTACATAATAGACACCCTACACATATCTCGAGCTAGGGTTCCAACCAATCCAAAAAGAACTACCACAAAAAGATTAAATTTCCAATAAGCTCAATGACAGCCCAAACATGGGAGGCCAGCCCATAACCATAACATAACAGAAGACCATTGTGCAAAGATAACAACCCAAGACCCATAGCATGGGAGCCCCCATCCCATCCCTGTCCATAGAAAGTGAAGTACCTATACCAAGGACCACAAAGGCATACCTTCTACACGAACCAAATGAAGCACTTGCAATAGAATCAAGAGAGGCAGAATAAATAGATATCTTATGCCACATAAGGGGGAGTCTAAAATCCATCACCATTCAAAGAAGCTCCATGAAAATCAGCACATAGGAGCAAGACCAAATCGAGCCAAGGCATCCAATGGTAGGCTATTGGCAAGCCAAGCACCATCTTTAAGCAGATCGGGCCTTTAAGGGGGCCAAGCCCTTCTCTAAAAACACACGGTGCCACCAGGGAAGTGCATCTACCACACACCCTTCTCTACTAAGAGTCATCAAAGGCCATAACTTACAGGCCTCCTTTGCCTCCCAAGGGGAGGTGGGAGGGAGGCCCCTCCCATGGCAAAAAATCAGGCGGCCAAAGGAAGAAGTTGTCATGCCATGGCACGTGCATAATGTGAAAATAAGAATATATATCTCACTCTTAGTGTTTATGATGTGTGGGACCAAATGCTACAATGTACATAGCGTGATATATGTGAAAACGGATGCCATGGTTGTAGGCGTGTACATACCTTGCCGAGGGCAGGCAAGGCCGACGACGTGGCACCATTGCATGTTTCTACACATTAAAGCATGCCTAATTTGCTTTAGGAATGTACAAATCTCAACTGTTTTGAAGTGGCACGCTTATTTTGCCTAGAAAGTTCAATGCGGGCAATCTCGGCCAAAAATAGCAAGTTTCATGCGCGGGTGTAAAAGACGTGTCCAAATTTCTTACCAAGTGGAAAAATGAGGTTCAAAATTAAATTTGAGCCCAATGGTATTTTTCCACAAATTTATAGATTTTTTTCTCAACTCATTTATGCTTTTTACAAACAAAAAGGGGCATTTTTGAGCAAAAAATGGCCTCAAAATGGTCAAAAATCGCCTAAAAACAGCTCAAAATAGCTCAAAATTCCACATCAATGATGATGCCATCGTTTCCTAGTCTGTGTGAGAAATTTTAGGGCCAAGAATGAGCTCATTTTGGCACATGATCAAGGAGATATAGCCATTCCTTTACAAGGTGCTAGTGCAGTTCCTTGTTGCTTCCACTACATGGTTGAGGTTGTGTGGCCTCCAATTAGGGTTTCCCCTCCTCAAATAACTACTTGGGCTTCTCCAATGAAGTACTAAAACCTCCATGAAATGGTCACGATGAATAATCAAAGCGTAAATTTAGGGTTTTTAATAGGTCGAATGAGCACTGCATCTGTGCAATTGGGAGCGAGGCTACACCTAATCTTCACACACACAAGAGTTTTGAGTTGATCTTGGTTCATTTTCAAATTGGAGCTTTCATGGCTGGAGTTTTGTTCTTTTTTAGTGTAATTTTAGCTTCAACTCATCTGTGCCTTGCTTGATTTTGCTACGAACCTTCACAGTGAGAGGCCCGACGCTTTCCTAGTCGCATTGCGCACTTCTTGACACATTTTTGGTGAACCGGACACGAATTAGGCTAGGGTAAGGGTTCAAAAGCTTCATTGAGAGTCTCAAATCAAAGCTTTAAAGCTATGGAGCAACAAGGGGTTTGGTTTGATCCAGTCACAATGCAAATGTTTCAAGCTTTTGCAGTGTTTATGCAGCAGCAGCAAGCTGCAGAAAGGGGGGAGCTTTCCTCAACCAAAGTGCTTCAATCTGTGGTGAAGAAATTGGACCAATTTAAAGGTAAAGATGTAGCAAAGTATCTTTGTGGATATGTAAATGAGATGGAGCTTCATCAAATGCCCGAAGTAGAGATGGTGCAAAGTTTTGACTTGCTGTGGTTCCCAAGATCAAAGAGCATGTAAGGGGAATTAGAAATGAGCATGGGGTCACTTGGGAAGCATTCAAATTAGCCTTAAAAGAAGAGTATTTCATGGAAGACTCCGAAAGGGTGACAAAGAGGACTTTTTTAGAGTGGGTAGTTTGGCCAAAAGAGGGGCTCTCGCCTACCGAAATGCTAAAGGAATTCGAACGCCATTATGATCAACTTTCAAGGACTAAAAAGGCTAGGCTAAACTCAGAGAAGATAGAGCTCTTTTTGCGGGCTGCAGGTAAAGAGATTAAAGCGAAGTTAGAGCTACTACTTGAGAATAAGGATGTGGAACATGGTTTGAAGACCGATTGGAATGAGGTCGAAGACTCCATTTCACTACTAGCTAAGCGACAACAACGAAGAGACAAGATGATAGTCAATCCCCAAGTGTTCCTGAGAGTCCCATAAAGCGTGTTATTGTGGTTCCAAAGAGTGACAAGTTTATTCTAGATGAGATTGTCATGAGAATGCAAGAGCTCAAGTTAAAGCTTACAAGGCTAGAAGAAAAGGGGCAACCATCAGGACAATCTACAGGGCAAAGACCTCAAAATAGAGAAGGCTTTGTAAATAGATGCATATGGTGTGATAGTACTGACCATGGAAGGAGGGATTGTGAAAGTTTTAAAGACACTTTGACAAATGAGCTTGTTTTCTTTAAAGATGGAAAAATTCAATTAAGTGAAGCAGGTAAGCTCTTGGAAACAAACTTTGGCAAAGGTAGGATGAAGAAGCTAGTTTGAGGACATGGCTACTAGACATGCCATCTCAATGGTTGAGGCAGCTGCCTATGGGTTGAAGGTGGACCCTATAAATCAAAGAGGAGTCAAGGTTGGAGAAGAAGCATCTAATGGTATTGGAGAGTTATGGCCATGCACTATAGAATATGATATGAAGGGTAAAATGACTACAGAGGTTTTACGTGAAGCTGGAGGCTGCATTCGGCTAGAAACGGGTTGGAACGACCATGTAGATTCTTTGTCAGTGCATGCATACATTGCCAAATTTCAATCAAATGAGTCTATTGTTGATGAGAAACTCGTGTGCGAGAATGGGGATAAGGGCCTTCAAAGCGGACCACGAGAAGTGGAGGTAGAAATGACACAGTGCCCCTAGATCTCCTTCCTCGCAACCGATGTCTGTCCCTGGAGTGCCTATGCAGGAAGCCTCTAAAGAAAAGAAGAAAGAAGAAACGAAAGCTAAAGCAAACGGTCCAGCCTACAAAATCCAATCCGATAAAGAAGCAGCAACGGATCTCAGAAAGGTTTTGGAAGAGATGCTTCTAAACAGTAAGGTGGAATTTACCTTGGGTGAGGTCCTTGGTATAGCAAAGCAGGAATTCCATTAGGAAATAATTGATATCATAAAGAGGAAGCGGAAGTATCTTACTAAATCTATCCATGTACAGGGTGAAGAAGAGACTTTAAATGCACAGGCTGTACAGGTCTATGGTGAGCAAGGTGAAGAAACTATTGCTGGATGCTACAAGTCTAGGGGAGGAGTAAAACACGTTCGCTTCTTGGATGATGAGATGAAGTGGATACCACTCACAAGAGCTACTACTTGAAGAGTCACTGGGCAAGAGCAACTAGTAAGACCCTGGTAAAAGTGGGAGACTTAGAAGATCCATACATTGCATTGATAGATCATGGGTCAGAGATCATGGAAAGCGTGCAGTACAGTTCCTTATTGTTTGTGTGGACCATGAAAGGAACCGTGAAAGTCTTAGAGAGAAACCCTTTCCAAAGACAAATACAGAATTTAAAGACTACAGGGATATGAGGGGTTTTGGCCATGTACCATTGTAGAGCAGGATTGTAGTGGTACAAGAAGAGAAAAGTTCTTGCATGATGTACATGCAAAGGAAACATTTTCTACAGGTTTTGTAGGATTAACAGACTATGGATCTATTGCTTTTACAAAGTGTGAGGACTTAAAGCGGGGTGAACGACAACATGTACATACCGTACAAAGAGGTTTGAAGATGAATGGTTTGCTAGAAGATGATGAATGCATTGCAGGTGTGTTTGATGAGTGTTCGTTTGTGGATACTATGCAAGATTTGGAGTTTTTAGTGGATTGCAATTGGCGTAAGGGAAGTGTGGTCGTGAAAGTATTCTCAATAGAATTGTACAAGGTCATTGAGGATTTCAAAAATTCTCAAGGTGTTGATGTACGAGTGGAGTTAAGTATAAGGCCGTGGCAAAGAAAGTGAAACAAGTGGAATTACCTCTACCAAAAGATTGTACAGTTAAAATGGAACAATCTGATTTGCAGCCTAGCCTTTGTGACCCAAGCAAGATTGGACACAAGTTCACACAGGATTCTTTGAAGGAGTTAAAGGTTGGTTGCGAGGACAATTTGACAAAAGCTGAAAAGATATCATTTGAAGACATGCTTGACAAACACGAAAAAGCTTTTGCATTTGAGCCTTATGAGATAGGGTGTGTTGGTCCATCCATTGTTGCTCCTATGGTGATCTTCACTATCCCTCATGTACCTTGGAACTTGAGACCTATTCCTATTCCAAAGGATCATTTGCCAAAACTCATTGAGTTGCTTAATGAGAAGATCAAGATGGGTATCTTGGAGCCTTCTTGTGCTCGTATTCAAACAGGTGGTTCACAGTTCCAAAGAAAAATGGTTCTTTATGCTTTATTCAGGATATGCAACCTGTAAATAAGGTGACAATCAGAAATGTGGGTATAGGGCTAGTTGTTGATGATTTTGCAGAGGCATTTACAGGAAGGGCAATATATTCTATGGGAGATTTGTACTCAGGGTATGATCAGTTCCAACTATCAATGGAAAGCAGGGACCTGACTACCATGAGGACATCCTTGGGTTTAGTAAGGATGTGCACCTTACCTCAAGGGGAAACTAATTCATTTGCACATATGATGAATGGTATGAACAAAGTCCTACGTGAATTCATACTGCAAACTACAATGCCTTTCCTTGATCATGTGCCAATTAAAGGATGTGATGTACGTGATATAGATGTGGCTCTGGACTCAAGGGGAGGCCACAAGTATGTGGAAAACCATGTTAATGATTGTGATATGATCTTGTCAAGGTTGGAATAAGTGAACCTTACCTTGTCTGGCCAAAAGTCAGTGTTTGATGTGAATGAAGTTCTTATTGTAGGACATATGTGTGGGCCATATGGTAGAAGGCCTTGTCCTGCAAAGATTGATGTAATTCAGAGAATGAAAGAGATGTATAAATGTCACTGAGGTTTGAAGGTTCTTGGGTGCATGCATGTTTTATCTTATCTGGATTCCGCATTATGCACATGTAGCAAAGCCTTTGTATCAACTTTTGAGAAAGAACCAAAAGTTTCAATGGAAAGAAATGCATACACATGCCATGAGAAAATTAAAGAAGTTGTTGCTTATGTCTCCAACTTTGAGGAAAGCAAACTATGAATGTGGAAGATATGTAATTGTGACAGTGGATACTAGCCCCACAGGAATTGGATGGGCGATTGGGCAAGATGATGATGATATCAAGCAATATGTGGTGAGATTTGGAGCAAAGGTTCTAAGTGCTCATCAACGCAACTATCCACAAGTAAAAAGAGAGTTATGGGGAGTAGTCAAAGCTTTGAAATGTGACAAAGAGTATTCGATAGGAGCAAATGTAATAGTGGAGACTGATTGTCTACCCCTTCTTGGAATGATCACAAGCTGCTCAACTCCCGACATTGCTATGTTGAGATGGATTGTCGACATAAAGTCCTTGAATCCAAAATTTAAGCATATTGTAGGGAAAGATAATCCAGTTGCGGATATGCTTTCAAGAGCAAGGTATGAAAATGAAGAAGACATGGTTATCGAGGGCGATGATGTAGGCACTTACTCCTATAGTATCCCCCATGCCAAGGGTGATCATATTTGTCTGTCAAATGCACTTGAGTCATTTATAGAGGACCTATATCAAGGTGACTGGTTGCTCATTGGACGTTATCTAAGCACTTTGACAAGGCAAGAAGGGTGGCCTGATCAAGAGTTCAAAAGAATACGGAGAAAGGCCTATGGATACTTTTTGAAAGATGGGTACTTATGGAAGCGTCCAAAAAAAAGAAATGGAATGCCGATGAGAGTCGTGAATGATAAGGACGCTCAAAATGAGCTTATGAAAAAGTTTCATGAGAGTCTTTATGTTGGACATAGAGGTGTATGGGCCACCTTTACTAAAATGAAAGAGAGGTATTGGTGGAAAATTATGTATAAAGATGTATCTCACTTTGTGGAGTCCTGTGAAACCTGTCAAATGTATTCAAATGTACGTCATCGTGATGGGTTGCACCCTACTTACCCATTGGCCATGCATTACAAGTGGATAGTAGATCTGGTTACAATGCCATTGGGCTTATGGAAAATGAGATACATAGTGCTTGTACGAGAAGACTTACCCAATCAAGTTGAAGGTCATGCTCTAAGAAAAAAAAGCACAGAAGGGGTATGAAAGTTCCACTTGGATGATGTAATTAGCCGTTATGGTTGTGTTGGGAAAATAACAGTGGACACGGGTGAGTTGGATGCTGACAAAGAAAGGGCGTTTTTCTCTACGTTGGGCATTAAACTTGCTCTCACTACTGCATATAATCGTGAGGTAAATGGTAAATCAAAGTGTGGGCATCGTCCTATTAGCTTTGGCTAAGGTGTGCAAAGGTTAAATGGGAGAGTGGCCTAGGTTATTTCCTTATGCTTTATGGGTTGATCATACAACTCATAGCTCAGTTGTTATTGGTTGAGTTGATGTATGGTTAGAAACCTCTAATGCCAATTGAGGATGTGATTCCCACATGGAATGTATTACCTTGGGAAGATGGAATGATTCGGGAAGACCTTCTTACTTTGTGCATACAACAATTAGAAAGAAGGCCTCAAGATATTGAGAATGCAGTAGCACGATTGAAAGATGCAAGGTTAAAGAATAAAGACAGATTTGATAAGAGGCATAGGCTCATACCTAAAGCTATTGAGAAAGGTGATTGGGTGTTGGTGTATGACAGCAGTCTTGACAACCAACATTCAACAATAATAAAGCTTATAAAAAGGTGGTTTGGTCCTTATGTGGTTCAGCATGTACATGGGAATGCAACTTATACCTTGCATGAATTAGATGGGAAAAAAATGAAGACTCCCATCACAGGGAAAAGAATCAAGTTATTCAAAAGAAGAGGTGATACAAATCCCTTTGATTCACAGTGATAGCCGTTTTTCGGCTTTCCATAATTGCCATAGTAAGCTACCTCACCCTATTAAATCACTCAAACACTGTGGCTATGCCTACCATTTCACTGTACATAGGCGTGTGTGAGTTAGGGGACTTTTCCCATATCTTCTTAAAAACCCTCAATTAGCTAGTCACTAGGCTAGTTGAGCCAAAAAAATTAAAAAATTAAAAAATATAAGTATATTATGGCCCATTTGTGTGTAAATATTTTATTGTATATAGAGCCTAAATAAAATGATTTTTCATAATTATTTTGGTATTTATTTAAATATTTATACTTAGGTGTGTGTTATTTATGCTATGTACATTGACTCACCATTACCATATTTTTTCTTACCATTTTGCATACTCTTTATTCCATATAAAAATAATTTCATGCAAGCTTCTCTTATTTTTGGTGTAACTCCATCCCAACAAAAATCCAAAAAAACTAGTTTTATTTATGTGTATATTTTTTCACTATTGTGATTTTTCCTTCCTACATCTATTCTCTTTTACTCTCATAAATTAGAACACCAAAATTATTCATCTTTTTATGGTCGACTTATAATGAGAGAGATTTATTTTGACCCCTTTATATTTTTTCCACCTATATTATTTATATTTGACATGTACATATTTTTTTAGACCCCTCAATATTTGATTTTCTTAGTTGTACTATTCCCTTATATCATGATCTCAACAATATCTTCAATTATAGACCTAACAAATAAAGTCAAGGATATGTGGCATGCATGCATGCACCATGGGGAGCTCACTCTTGGAGGTATTCAAAATAATCATCCAAAGAAGGACCTCACAAGGACCTTGTGCAATGGAAAAAACAGTCGGTTTTGCTGAATTTTTAAAGATCACATGCTCCCCGAATTTGAAAAGGTGATACAAACAAAATTTGTAGCTCCTTAGCTGAACTTTCACCTCAAATTTTTTCATATTTTTTTGAGCTACGAGCTGTGAGCTATGATTTTATTGGTGGACCCCAATTTTCCCATGCTATGCAGCCACACTCCCTCTTCCACTTTATCATTTTCCTCTTTCACACACACTCCTCCCTCTCCTTTCCACTCCCAAACCTGCAACTCCCATGTTCTAATTCACCCTCTTCACCATTTCCACATCTCTCACACCTCCATAGCCTTCATACTCCATTTCTACACCCAATGTGTCCCCCTTTCTCTCTACATATATGTCCATATTACCATACTCTCTTCAGCTTTGTAAAGAACTTCAAAAAATCAGCAAAAATCCAAGGATAATCTCTGCAAATAAAGGCTTTTATCATGAATTTTCCAAGGTTTGAAATAACATAGCTTCATCGACACGCATTGCTTCGCCATGCTGACTGCTTCTTCTTCGGGTGCTGTAAAGAGGTGAATGTCAACTTCTCCAAAGCTTCAACCTCTCTTTACAAGCTCACCCTTCTCTAACTTTTCTCATCATATATCTCACCATTTGGTGAATGATTTTTTAAATATTTTTTAGTGATAATTACTAACTACTAACCACTAACCTTATTGTAAAATGCACCCTCTACTAGAGTAGGCACTCCCAAATTATTCACTCAATCCTCTCTCCTATCATCCTCAATAATTCTCTTCCCTTGAGCCCACATCCATGTGACTCAAAGGACAAGAGAGACCCACCCTCATTAAAACTATATATATATATGCATAATCTTTTATTCCTTCAAATGAACTTGATTAGGCCTAATCCTAATCGGGGCTTTTAAAACCTATAAATAGAGCCCTTCTCTCCCTTGTAAATCATCACATGATCACACTACACCACACCATTCTCAACACATAACACACCACTCTTCAAGCCTAGTTGTGTAGAGTGTGTGCATCGCGAGTGCTCTATTCCATCATTACACATAGGTGCATGGAGAAGCTTGAAGTTAGTTATGCCATCTAGAGGAGTGGAGTGTATGCCATACTCTTCACCACACTTGTAGCCTACTCTTGTGCATAAATAAGATTTATAGTTTTGGGTGCAATTGTATGCTACAACTATGACTCTTCTCTCCAAATTGACTTGATAAGTTGGCTAATCGGGTGGTTGAAGATATATTGTCCTTGAAGTTTGTTGTGCCATTTCATGCTTGGTGGTTTAAGGGCTTGTTGAATTGTTTGCCTAAAAGGTCAATTGTAAGAGGGTGCTCGGTGAGAGGGCTCCCGTGACCCTAAGACAATTTGTGTATTGGCAACAAGGTCAAGTTTTGTGTTGTCTCTCTATTTCTCATCTAGCTTTGTGTGCATCTAGTCTTTAAGGCTAAGACTGAGTTCCTCAAGTTGATTTGTGCTCTTTACCTCTCTCTGGCGCGGTGAATGTTTGTGTTTGGTGTGTGTGGCTATCTTGCATTCCCCTCTCTTTGTGTGTTTGAGTACAAGGAGATATCATGTGCGTCCTAGTTCGCATCTACAACTAGGTGGTGTCCCTTTTATTGTTTGGTTTCTGGCTGTGGGTTGTTGTTGTCTCTGATTGTGCTTGCCCCAGCCCCAATTGAGCAGCACGAGAGCCTCAAAGGGTGTTTAGAGGCCGCTCTTCTTGTTGCCCGTCCCGGACGGCCTTAACAGGAAAGTCAGAATGAAGGCTCTGATGAAAATGTTATGGATGTGGATGAAGAACAAGAGGATGATGCGCTAGATTTTTTTGCAAGTGATAATGAAATTGACATGTATGTGGACATAAATGAAGACTGAACTTGCTGTAAAAAGATATGTGTGGCACATGCCGGAGGATGTGTAGGTTTAGAGAGGGTGGATTTCATTCCATATCACGTGCATAATGTGAAAATAATAATATCTACCTCACTCTTAATGTTTATGATGTGTGGGACCAAATGCTACAATGTACATAGTGTGATATATGTGAAAACGGATGCCATGGTTGTAGGCGTGTACATACCTTTCCGGGTAGGCGAGGCCAGGGATGTGGCACTGTTGCATGTTTTAACACATTAAAGCATTCCTAATTTGCTTCAAGAATGTACAAATGTCAAGTGTTTCGAAGTGGCACACTCGTTTTGCCTAGAAAGTTCAATGCGGGCAATCTCAGCCAAAAATAGCAGGTTTTCTATGCGGGCATAAATGACGTGTCCAAAGTGCTTCCCAAGTGAAAAAATGAGGTTCAACATGAAGTTTGAGCCCAGTGGGATCTTTCTACAAATTTATGGATTTTTCCCAGCTCGTTTGGGCTTTTTACGGAAAAAAATGGGTATTTTTGGACAAAAAATGGCCTTAAAATGGTCAAAAATAGCTTAAAATTCCATATCGACGATGATGCCATTGTTTCCTAAGTTGTGTGGGAAATTCTAGAGCCGAGAATGAGCTCTTTTTTTCACATGAGCAAGGAGATACAGCCATTCCTGTACAGGGTGCTAGTGTAGTCCCGTGCTGCTTCCACTACATGGTTGAGGTTGTGAGGCCTCCAATTAGGGTTTCCCCTCCTCAAATAACTACTTGGGCTTCTCCAATGATGTACTAAAACCTCCATGAAATGGTCATGACAAAGAATCGAAGCATAAATTTAGGGTTTTTAACAGGTCAAATGAGCATTGTATCTGTGCAATTGGGAGCGAGGCTACACCTAATCTTCACAAACATAAGAGTTTTGAGTTGATCTTGTTTTATTTTCAAGATGAAGCTATTATGGATGGATTTTTGTTCTTTTTTATTGTGTTTTTAGCTTCAACTCATCTACGCCTTGCTTGATTTTGCTACGAACCTTCACAGTCACAGGACCGATGCTTTCCTAGTTGTACTATGCACTTCTTGACAACGCAGACAAGCTAGGATGGAGCCCCCCATCGGAGCGAGTACCTACCTCATGAGAAAAAGCTCTCCCCACAACCCCAACACCCATGAGGTCCGCCCACCTCCTACCACAGGCGACCTCTCTGAGCATCCCCGCTCCGGGTCCCTCGCAAGCCAGGTAGAGCGAGACACCATGCGACCGCTTCCTCGCAGCACAGACCTAGAACCCACCAAGTTGTAGCTTTATGTCATTTTTAATCTCATGATTTTCTAAGTTCAAGTTAATAAAGGTAGATCTACAACAGGATAGATCAAGCTTGGATGTAACGTTATGATTGTGTGGAATATGAGTAGGTCCATCCCCAGATATCTAGGTTTGAATGAAAAGATGTAGAACCTTTCAGCAAGAGGTGGTATTTTCTTATTTTTCCAATGCTTGCTTTTCCAATGTTTCACAGATATGCCCGCTCATCAGCAGCCTTTGTGCTGGTATCCATTTGGAGCTCCTTTTCAATGAGAGAATTGTGGGTGCATTTGAGTTCAAAAGACCAATAAAACAAGGTTGTCCACTCTAGATCCCATCCTCTAGTAACATTACTCAAAGGCAGTGATGCTAAAGGGGAGATTCAAGGGTTGAATCAACCCAACAATGACTAACTTCTGGCAAAGCTTTTTGTGGATGACACCCTGATTTTTCTCAAAGCATGCCCTTAGGTTATCAAGAAGGCTATGGAAATTGTGCAAATGTATGCCTTAGTGTTAGGGTCAAAGTGTAGCATTGAAAAATCAAGATTGATATCTCTTTTTGAGAATGACTCATTTGATTCCATCAATGTGAACAGGGGAGATAGTGTCAAAAGGGAAGATTTTTTGGCACCTAGGAGCCCCTTTGGGGGCGTAAAAGCAAAGATTTCTAGTTATTGAAAGGGAAGGAGAAAGAAGCAAAGGTGGGAGGATGTGATTCTCCCCTTTCGAGAAAAATGAAGTTAACCAATTCATTTATGCTCCCTTATTAACCCTTTAATGGTCCATTGATTAAGCTAACCAAATGCAACTGGAAAGAGTTCTTGAAACCAGTGAAGAGATTCTTATGGAAGAACGACACTAAAGACTTGATGCCTTAGCAGTGGGCTAAATGGGAGATAGTTGCGAGACCTGTGGAGCAAGGTGGTCTCAAGATTCAGATTAACCCTAGTACTCATGCAAAGTACTAGTGTGCCAAGTTTGTGGCAGCATTCACAAAGCAAGACTAAGCTTGGGCTATTATGGCTAAGGCTATGATGGACAACTCCGAATCATGTTCGCAAGGTGGCGAGTGGAAAGGGCTTGAAACCAGTGAAGAGATTCCTATGGAATAACAACACTAAATACTTGACTTAACACCCTAGGAGTGGGCTAAATGGGAGATAGTTGCAAGACCTGTTGAGCAAGGTGTTCTTGAGATTCAAATTAACCCTAATACTCATGCAAAGTACTAGTGTTCCAAGTTTATGGTAGCATTCACAAAGCAAGACTGAGCTTGGGATATTATGGCTAAGGCTATGATGGACAACTCCAAATCATGTTTTCAAGGTGGCCAGTGGAAAGGGCTTGATGTGCAAGACAAGCTACTTGCCCCTCAAAGGGCCGTCCTTAAACTTGGGGGTCTGACAGGCGAGTGTTAACCCTCGTGGCTCACGGACACCCTATCGCCTACGATAGACGCTGTATTATTTAATTAGTAGAGTCAGGCACCGGGCTTGTCGGTCCAATAGGAAAAGGGAGGAGTGATCTCCGATGAGAGGCAATGAAGTGCTCTGCTACCAAACCATCATGATCATGTGCTCTCCTTGTCTTCATCTTGTCAATAGCTTTCCTTACCCTCTCGGCAGTAAAGAAAGAACATGTCTCCGGGCATGTCTCTAGTGGGTTCGGCATAGGTGGTTGTCCTGAAGCTGTGTAGAGATGTGGCATATTCCCCCCATGTCTCGGTGGAGGTGACCACTGGTGGTGGTGAATGTTCGTGGAATAGCCTCCATGCTTCGCCTGAGTCCTGACTTAAGAATATCTAATACAGATCCTCTCTAGCTGGGATAGATAAGCCCTTTTCTTTCGTCGCACTAGGCGGCGAAAGATAATTCGTGACTGTCTATGTGTGGTAATACCCATGAGGAACACGCAAGGGTTAGTTGTCTAAGCATGGGCGCCCAAATGTGAATAGGGCGAGCTCATATAAAAGTCACCTAAACCTAAGATTGACACATTCTCTCAGTGTGCACTAGAAGAAGTGCTCTTGCCCTATCTCCATTCCCATCTCCATTGTGTGCTCACAGGTGTGTGTGTGTGTGTGTGTGTGTGTGTGTGTGTGCTTGAGGGAGAGAGGGAGAGAGTGTGTGTGTGATCGAGCATTGCAACGGCACCTGCGGCGGCGAGGCGGTTGAGCGCAGTACGGCGGCGGCTCCCTCTTCTTCGCGGCGAGGAATCCTTCACGACGACAAGCGCAGGGAGGTGAGTGACACACCCCTGTTCTCTATGAGCTTGCTAGGCCTGCTAGTTGTGTGCTTGCAGCCTTCGTGGCTCGCACACAGTGCTCGGCAAGTCCCTAGCTCCGACACGTGCGGTAGACGCGCACATTTTTCGTGCCGCTGTCGGGGAGTTGCCCTGCACCAAGCTCCGGGAAGCACTCTGTGCTGCCCCGTGGAGTCACTAAGCTTAAGTAGGAAGGAAGAAAGAGAAGCCTGGTGACTGTGTGCGCAGATCTAGTGTAGATTTGCAAGAGTTTTGTGTTGTGAGTTAGTGTACGAAAGGTCTGTATATTTGCACAGTCTATTACAGTTCTGTTGCAGCTCACACACTTCTGTTTGAGCTCACAGCAAGTTTGCACATTTCGATTTCTGCTTACAGTTTGGTTCAGCACAGTCAATTCAGTTCGTTTTCTGTACATCGAGTTCAGTTTGTGTTCTGCACAATCGGAACAGCTCAGATCTGGTTTGCATGATCCTGT
This sequence comes from Adiantum capillus-veneris, assembly GCF_014529385.1. Classification (NCBI taxonomy): domain Eukaryota; kingdom Viridiplantae; phylum Streptophyta; class Polypodiopsida; order Polypodiales; family Pteridaceae; genus Adiantum; species Adiantum capillus-veneris. Next base: position 97,263,515 of record NC_140960.1, read on the forward strand.
TATCCGCACTTAGTTCATCTCAGTGCGCAGCAGTTTCATGCCCCACAGATCAGCACGTTTTCGTCAACATTATCTTCAAAAAACAGAAAAAAAAACAATTGTTGAAAAAAAAGGAAAAAAAAAAGATTTGTGGGTGAGGTTTCATGCGCAAGGCTCTCTTGTGAGGGGAATATTTATTTCCACACAAAAATTAGTTGTAAGTTTGTCCCAAAAAGATAGATCGGGATCGGGATCATTTGATGAGCTTGAGCTTGGGTTTGAGCTTGGGCTTATGATACAAGATAAATGCTATTCACTATATATAGGCTAGTGCTCAAGTGAAAGGAGAAAGCATGTGGGGCAAAGCCTTCACCTTTCCCTCCACAAGTCACCCTTCAACTTTCTATTTTAAGCCATGTGCCCAAGTAGAAACTAGGAGAAATTGACTCTTTTTAGGGACTTTGGGAGCTTTCGATAGTCAAACAGTGTTCTGTAAAGTGCACCTAGATCTCCTAAGCAATACGCTTGTTTCGAGCTATCACACGTCCCAATCCGTTTTTCGAACCTCAAAAAACATTAAAAACAAGAAAAAATCAAGTAGAAAATGGGGTGCAAAACACCCACAAAACAAAGCAAGTAACCTTTGAGGGTACTTGCCGACACTTGTAGGGCACCCAAAGCACATGTATCTACGCTCTGGTCGTGTGCTAGAGTCCGAACAACTAGCTAGTGTTTCGATTTACGGGGGTACTCACCATCCTTCCACGCTAGGGTCTAGGCCCTCGATGGGGACCCAAGGTAGTGCAACCCAAGACCCAAAAATAGCGGCTAGCGACTCTTCCTCTGACTACGATATTATGGAAGAGCATCTTACACAAAGCCCCGGGGGAACAAATGAAACCGTACCTAGCTGGGCCCAACAACCTGGAACTAGTGTTTTTAGCCGTTTGATGGAAACTTTTAGTAGAGCTACGCGCTCTAAACCTGCGGCTAGTGAAGTAAACGAAGGGGGTGGGTAAGTAGAATCACCATTCACATCTCCTGTAGATCCCACACTCCCTCAGAGTGTCCACGTTGACATTCTACCTACCTCATTTAATGAGGGCCCTACCGAGCTACCACCTTCCAAAGTCGCCTGTAAGGTAGCGGTGACTAAAAGTCAAAACACGGGAAGCAACATTGCATCCACCTCACGGAAACCCTCTAGTACACCAAGTTTGAACGGGGTATTTCTCAATGAAAATTGGAAATATGAACTACACACGGAGACTTTGACCGACCTATACATGGGCTACACATACCATGTGGGTTGGTTAGAAGTTGTACAATCCACATCTAGTGCCACTAGTCTAGAGGAACAACAACACATGATCTGCAATGTCATCCATAGGATTATCCAGTGCGAGAGGCAAAATCAAGGAATGAACATACCTTTGACGGGTCCTATGCGATTTTTAGACACGGGTAAAGGGAAAAAACCCACTCTATCACAAATGGAGACTCCCCCAGTGAGTCCCATCGATCCCCCATATGTTGTTTCGCCAGGGGTCTCAATGCAATCTGAGCCCACAGGTGATACCTTTACTTTCGCAAGTCTAGCTCAGCTTTCCGTGGATGACACAATGGATACCATGCCTACCCCATTGATGGGCATGCTAAGAAACACACTATGGACCTCGTTTGTTAGTAAAGCACCGCTACATGGTAGCTCAATGCCTGCAATAGTACCTACAAGTGCCTACCAATCGTATGCACCTATGGGTCCACGTACTCATATAGTCCCTACCCCTCCCATTGTTTCAACTACCTATGCTCCACAACCACAATACACAAGTTCTTATTTCCATGGGACTATACCGGCTAGCATTAGCATGTCACATCCGATGTTTGCTATGCCTAGGGACACTCATATGAACTATGGACCACCACATGGCACAACATCGTACCCAACGTGGAACCCAAGGGCTTCCTATGCGCCAAGCCCAATGCCAATACCTACTCCACATGTAGTCTCTGGCGCGCCTTCACCCACGGTGCCTGCTCACTTAGGTGACGTGGCAACATTTGCTCAAGCTATTGATCGATCTATTGCTGAGAATATGCGTAACACGCCTGATAGAGAGCCTAGAAGTAAGGCAGTACAAATAGCCAAGCTCACACAAAAATTTAGTGGTGACAAGGATGTGAGAAATCATATCGAAGTGTTTGAACAAATATGTGATTCTCTAGGAGAACACAATGACCTACATAAGAGCAATGCTTAAGCCTAACCTTAAGTGGAAAGGCTGGGGATTGGTATAGAACCCTAAGGGTGGAAGAAAAAACGATTTACCCTACTCTTAGGAGACTGTTCTTAAAAGAATACATACGAGAGGGAGTGCTTTGGGGTGTAGCCTCTCAGCTCCAGAAAGCCCAACGAGAGGAAGGAGAGTCGGTGACACAATTTCTAAGTCGCTTGAAGCATTTGAATTCTCGTTGTAATCCAAATGAGCGCTTCAACAATAACCAATTGCTTGATAGATTCATTAGGGGATTACGACATGAGGATATCTACAATGGTCTAGTCATTAGAGGTATCACCGCTTGGGAAGCAGTCACCACCAATGCGATCCAATTGGAGGATGATTTAATGATTCAAGGAGAAAGAGTGTCTGTTGAGACTAAATCTATTACCTCGCAAGCATCAGGGCATCAGCCAATGACCCTAAAGCCTATTGCTAAGGAGCCAAAGATATCTGAGATGACTTTAGCAGATCTCACCAAGGCTATTCAAGAGAGTCTTAGAGACAATCGTGCTCCGCAAAACACTCATATGTATCCAAGAAGGGAGCAACAATGGTGCTCAGTATGCTATGGACCGCATAGTACCAGTGAATGCCCTACTTTTAGATTAAAATTCAATGGGAATTGCAATGCCTGTGGAAGGTATGGTCATCAAGCTAAGCATTGCATAGTATTTAAGGGTGCAATGGCCAATAGACCAACCTTAGCATGGATAGACACACCTCGAGTGCCTGCATTGATGTCGGCCCCACCTCTCAAACAAACAGCACAACACATGGTCCCTAGGGGCCCAAATGTTGTCCAAACAACACCCTTACCACCTCCAGTGCTAGGACTGCAACCACCACATCCGAGAATCACTTCTGTGAATCAAGTGGGTTGTGAGTCATCTATTGCTTATTTGGAAGGCTGTTAGGAAGATATAGATCCTAATATTGCCTATGGGATGGATGTGCTTGAAGAAAGTCCACAATACTACATGGAGGACTACTGGGGACAGGTCAAACCTGTATATCAAGTAGCTGCTCTTGCTACAAGAGGCCAAAATATCAATTACACTGCCAAGAGACCACCTCTTCAATGCTATGAGTGTGGAGGTCCACATCGTGTAGCCGAGTGTCCTATTAGGCTACAAAAAAACGCCACACTAATGCAAACCAATCAAGCGAGCATGTCTACAATGCCAACACTCATGTGTAATCGATGTGGCATAGATCATTTGATTGCCCAATGTCCAAATAATCCAAATGCACCGAAGATCACGCCATTAAACTTGATTGAAGTTACCGAGGAGCCATCACCAAGTACACCAGTGGTACCAGTAAATGTACTCATACGATCGATGCTCCAAAAACAAAATTATATTCTTGAGGAAAGAAACACGACATCAATTGCCCAATCTCAGAAAAAGAAGAAAACACAAAGAAAGAGATCACAAAAAGCAGCGATGTCAGACCCCAGTTCAAAGACCAACATACGGACTGGTGACGACCCTGTATATATGAACGACGCTGAAGAAGATTCTTATTCAGGTGAAACCATGGAGACCAAAATGACCACTAACATAGAAACCAACAAGGAAGATCTTCATGAGACACAATGGCCAGGATCCAAAAAGAAGATAGGAACTTACCCACACCCTACAGAGGAGATTGAACGAGTCAAGCAATTAAGGAGTTTGGTAGAAGATACCCAAAGGGATCTAGAGCCAGCACCTAGGAAGATCCAGATTACAAACACCGTGCTCCCTACGCAACAACAACCTCACCAAGCCCATAGACCCTTGGACATACCTAGTGTCATCCAAGAAGAAAGTGACTTAAAGTCATGGGAAAGTGGGCGTACTCACTTCTTGATGGAAAGAATGTTTACAGAGGGACTACTTGATCCTATCGAAGAAATGGAGATCCCATCTTCCCCACGTCAAGGGACTCAAGGCCAAAAGGTGCCGTTAAACATTTCCAAATTGATGGATTTCATGTCTTCAGAAGTTAGAGCCACCATCATGTCCAAACTATATAAAGACCCCGAGCTAGTCTCATCTCTTCGAGCCTTCCTCAATGGAGAACTGAAGTTTGGGCTACCACAATTTGCATAGATGGATGGAGCTGGGGAGATTCCAATAGAGGAGGAACACTTAGATCCACAACCCAACCTAGATGAGAACCTTGTTATAGAAATACCTGTGAACAAGTTGGGACAATACTTTGAGGGTGATGAATCCAATGCGACTATACTGAAGTGGTCCAGGGCAGGCAACAAGAAGAGCAACCTCTAGACACCCTTCAAGGCTCCCGTGCTGCTCAATGGGGCTGGGGCACAACACAACACAAACCAAAACAACAAACCCCCAGCCAAATCCCAACTACACAAGGGGCACCACCTAGTTTAAGAGCGAACTAGGACGCAAAAGAGGAGAATCGTTAGAGCAACCCACAAACAAGCAAGGAATTTACACTAACCCTAACACCAATGGAATACTCTCACACACTAAAACACGAGAGAGAGAGAGAGAGATGGTGCTCGGGCTGCTTTGAAGTGTATCGTTAATGATCAAGCAAACATAAATATATATATGTAAGAAAGAGAGAGAAGGGGGAAGGGGGTGCTTGTTGCACTAATGCCTTCTTACAAATCTGTCATGACCAATCAAAGTGAGATTAGTATTTGTTCAACATAGCCTGAGTAAATTACACCACAACACATCACAAGAAAAAAGCCACCCCAATCACTGTCTTAAGGCCAGGGGAGTCCTCTCCACCCTGTCGCCCTCTTACAGTATGTGGGATTTATGGCTAGATTGATGACAACACCAGAGACAAGCTATCAAGAACTTAACAAAAAACACCAAGACACTTACGCATCATTGTTGTCCATTACTTCACGTTGGAAGGGAGACAAAGTATCCAAGCTTAATCCAAATCCACCCTCCTTGATTCAGCAAATGTTGGGCTTACACTAGTAGGAGAAATGATAGATTTCCTACTCTCAATTGAATGATCACTCTCTCTCTTACAATGGCATAGAGTTCCCTTGCTAATCCCCTATTACAACACATGCACATGCATAAGACAATGAGCTTTCACTCAAGAGCTCCTTCTAGAGAGGTTGAGCTTGGCTTCTCAAGCTAGCGGCATAGTGCTCTTGCTTATGGCTCTCCCTTTTGTGCTAGCTACACCCTCCTTTTATAGAAATTTTGAAGGCTAGGGTTACTCCTCTAACCATGGTTGGGTTAGATTTTCAGCAATTTATCTAATTTCTTTTGCTTGGAATTATCAAGAAGTTGGTGGGGAAAGAGAGAGGAGAGAAATGGAGGTGATAGGACTTTTCATAGTGGGTTAGTGTTAGTAGAGTTAGTATTAATTTACAAATGGAATTGGACATTTACAATGGGAGTATCCATGTAGGATACAAATAAGGAAGAAAAACTCTTAAGAGGTAAGAAAAGGTGGATTTCTTACAAGGTTGATGCTCCAAGTGTCTTGAGTAGGGCCAATTTTGACGCTTGTTGACGGTCCACTAGCTTTGACGGTACATTTTTTCTCCACTCTTGACCTTCCTTGAGAGACAAGGTAATTGAAGCTGAGTAATCAACCACCATGATGCTGTCTTTTAAGAGAAGAGGCTGAATTTTGTGGTTTTTTTGATAGATATGGGTAATTTGGAGGAGGAAAAATGAGACTAGGTGGTCAATTTTGGAATGGAATTGTGTGTGGGAGGTATGAGTTCACCATGGTTTCTCTTATTCTTCAAGGTTGAGGAGAAGGTGAGTAGGGTGCAGAGAGGAGTGGTGAGAGAGGTGGGGATGATGAGTGGAGAAGTGTGTGTGAAAGAGGAAAATGATAAAGTGGAAGAGAGAGTGTGGCTGCATAGCATGGGAAAACTGGGGTCCACTAATAAAATCATAGCTCACAGCTCGTAGCTCAAAAAAATATGAAAAAATTTGAGGCAAAAGTTCAGCCCACGAGCTACAACTTTTGTTTGTATTACCTTTTCAAATTTGGAGAGCAAGTGAACTTTAAAAATTCAGCAAAACCGACCGTTTTTTTCCATTGCACAAGGTCCTTGTGGGGTCCTTCTTTGGATGATTCTTTTGAATACCTCCAAGAGTGAGCCCTCCATAGTGCATGTATGCATGCCACCTACCCTTGACCTTATTTGGTAGGTCTATAATTGAAGATATTGTTGAGATCATGATACAAGTGAATAGTACAACTAAGAAAATCAAATATTGAGGGGTCTAAAAAATATGTACATGTCAAATATAAATAATATAAGTGGAAAAAATATAAAGGGGTCAAAAGAAATCTCTCTCATTATAAGGCTACCATAAAAAGATAAATATTTTTGGTGTTCTAATGTTTTAGAAAAAAAACAAAATAGATGTAGGAAGGGAAAATCACAATTGTGAAAAAATATACATATAAATAAAACTAGTTTTTTTGGATTTTTGTTGGGGTGGAGTTACACCAAACATAAGAGAAGCTTACATGAAAATATTTCTATATGGAATAAAGAGTATGAAAAATGGTAAGAAAAATTGTGGTAATGGTGAGGCAATGTACAGAGCATAAATAACACACACCTAGGTAGAAATATTTAAATAAATTACAAATTAATTATGAAAAAATCTTTTATTTAGGCCCTATATACAAAGAAATATTTACAAACGCATGGGCCATAATATACTTATATTTTTTATTTTTTTTTATTTTTTTATTTTTTTGGCTCAACTAGCCCAATGCCTAGCTAATTGAGTGTTTTTTATTTCAGTAAGGAGATATGGGAAAAGTCCCCTAACTCACACGCACCTATATACAGTGAAAGGGTGAGGGTAACCACAATGGTTGAGTGATTTGATAGGGGGGGATAACTCACTATGGCAATCACAGAGAGCCGAAAAACGGCTATCATTAGCCCTCCCCGAGGATGATGGTATATTCATGTACCATCATAAAGAATCTTTTCCAAAGAGAGTGCTTCAGAGTCCTTGACAAGATCTTCATTGTTTGGCCCCTTGGAATTTTGGTTTGTGTTACACTCATGCTTCATGGAACAATACTTACATGGGATAGTTGCCTTTTGCTCTGGTAGATCCTTTGGTAGAAGGCAACTCAAGTAAGGCTTCAAGCGATAGCCGTTTACCTTCCTGGAGTGCTCTTTCCCATTCAAGTCCATAAGTTGATAGTAACTTGAATTGAAAGCCTTCTTGACTATGTATGGCCCCTGCCATCTTGTTTCAAATTTGGCATCAAAACGATTGTCAAGTCGATTGTCATACCTTAGCACAAGCTCTCCTTCCTTGATGCCTTTGTCCTTCAGTTTCTTGTCGTGCGTTTCTTTCGCTTGTGTGGCTTTCCTCTTGTAGCACTCATATGCTGCTTCTCTTTTCCACTCAAGCTCCACTAGCGTAAGAAGTCGATCCATCCATACTTCTTGATCATCTTGTGCTCCTTTGCCATGAAGTCGCATTGTTGGAATGTTGAGCTCGATAGGCTGCAAAGCCTCTTGACCATAGACCAAGTGAAATGGTGTGAACTCCGTGGCTTCCTTATATGTGGTTCGATATGCCCACAAGGCACCATCCAAGAAGTCATCCCACAACTTTGTCTTGTTTTTCACCATCTTTCTAATGATGCCTGCAATGACACCATTAGCTTTTTCTACCAAACCATTTGATTGGGGATAGTAGGGTGTACTGTGACTATGTAGAATGTGAAGTTCTTCACAGACTTCTGTGAGCAATCCCTTTCTAAACCCCGGACCATTATCAGAAACAATCTCCAAAGGTGTGCCAAATCTGCAACAAATGTGATTGTACACAAACTTGCTAACTGTCCTCTCATTCACTCTTGCCACACTTTGAGCTTCCACCCACCTAGTCATATAGTCTACAGTCACTAGAATGTAGAGTTTACCATTTTTTGTCCTAGGCAGAGGACCCATAGCATCAATGCCCCACTTTTCAAAGGGTCCATTTGCAAGCACTATTTGCCTCGGGCCATGCACCAACCTTCTATTTCCATTTATCTGACAATTGTGACAGCTTTTACACCAATGTTGAACATCCACATGCAAGCTTGGCCAAACATACCCCGCAAGCAAAATCTTCTTCACAGTTGATTCTTGGGAAAAATGACCACCACATGCCTCTTCATGAAAACCTTTTAGAATGGATGGAATTTCCTCGATAGTTGGTACTCTTCTGCACACTTGATCCTTCCCTCTTTGATAGAGGGATCCTTCTAGGAAGAGATAGAAACTTGCCTTCTTCATGAGTCTCCTCTTCTGAGCCTTCGTGAAGTCTTGTGGAAACTCACCCTCCAAAATGTAGCCAATAATGGGAGCCAATGACTCCAATCCCTGGTATCTCAGTTGCTTGACAGCTGCTGCCATCATGATGACCTGCACTTCTCTCTCAACACATGTAACTGCTTGTTGTGCATGTAAATCGGCATCTTCATTTTGTTTCCTCGGAATATGATATAGTTGCACTTCTTCAAGCTGATTAAACATCCTACGAATGGCATGAACTTTTGTCCTTAAGCTTTCATTCTTGCATGCCCAAATGCCTAAAATCTCTTTAACAATGAGAAGTGCATCTCCCTTTACCATGAGACGTTTTATCCCTTGGCCAATGCACATCTTCAAACCATGAAGTAGTGTGTCATATTTTGCTTCATTGTTGCTAGTTGAACTTGGTAGATTGAACTTCTCTTTCATGACCACCTCTCCACTTGGGTTGAGCAACACTAGCCCTCCCCCTGCTTTTCCTGTGGCTCGACGAAAAGCTCCATCAAAGAACAAGGTAAAAGCATTAGGAATACTTTTTGGTGGTGGCAATGGTAGGGTCTTTACTTCAGGCACCTTAATCTCCTTTTCATGCACCCTATAAGTGAGAATCCCTGCCAATTGTGCACGCACACTATCTTCTACCTTGAAAGAGTATTGAAACTCTTGCAACTCCATAATCCACTTTGAGATCCTAGTACTAAGATTCATTTGAGATGACACCCAAGGGAACAAATTCTCTGCGGTGAGGATTACAAAAGGTTTTGGTAGCAGGTAGGATCTAAACTTTCTCACCACAAACATGAGAGAAAGCATCATGAGTTCTGCTTCTGTGTAGTCTCTCTCCAAAGCATTCATGACCCTACTAGCAAAGTAGATGGGTCGCATCCTTGTACTGTGGGGATCTTGTTGTAGCAACATAGCACCAATTGTTTCCCTTCCAACACTAGAGCTAACAAAGAATGTGTACTCCCAACAAGGAGGCATGAGTGTTGGTAGCTCTGACAAAATGACTTTAATGTTACAAAAATACTCTTCAAGCTCATCAGACCATCAAATTCTACTTGTTGTGTCAACTTTTGCAAAGGGTGCAGTAACTCCGAGGCTAAGTGAATGAAGCGTGACATATACTTCACCTTTTGAATGAATGAGATGACCTCCTTAAGACTCTTGGGTGATGGTAGCTCAATAAGAGCCTTTGCCTTCGAAGGATCCACTTCAATGCCTTTGTAAGAAACTTTATGACCAAGCAAGATTACTTCATCCTCACCTATATGGCACTTGTCGGGGTTGAGTTGACCTCCCATGTCGTAGAGCTTCTTTAAACCTTCTTCTACCCTTTGTAGATGCAATGATTTTGAGCTATAAATACAGAAATCATCAATGAATACCCTAATTGACTTTCCAAAGAATGCTTGAAACACCATATTCATGAAACGTTGGAATGTTGCAGGAGCATTTGTCAGACCAAATGGCATGACTCTAAAAGCATAACAACCCCAAGGAGTGATAAAGGTTGTTTTCAATTGATCCTCCAATGCAATCCCTACTTGAAAGTAACCTGAGTAACCATCGCACACAGTGTACTTCTCATGACCAGCTACCTCATTTAGTATCTCATCCTGGAATGGGAGGGGAAAGTGATCTCTTTTTGTTGCCTCATTGAGGGGACGGTAATCCACACACACCCTCCACTTTCCGTTTTTCTTAGGAGTGACAACAACGGGAGAGACCCACTCTGAATTCTCCACTGGATAAATGAAACCTGCTGCTAGAAGCTTTCTTACCTCCTTGAGTAAAGCCTGCTCCTTGATGACTCCTAGCCTTCGTAGCTTCTGAGCCTTAGGTGTGGCCTCTGGCTTCAACTCAATTTTGTGTTGAACAGCATCTACTCCACACACATCGGTGTAGTCTTTAGCAAAAAGCCTAGGAAACTTCCTTAGCACACATTTGAACTTCTCTCTTTCATCCTTTGTAAGTGTTGTTGATAGCATACCTTCCAGCATCCCTTCATCTTGAACACCTTCGTTCTCTTGAGTACCTACCTCCTCCAAGCCTTGACAAGAGGTCTCTTGGTTGCTTGGCTTAAACCTTACCCCCATGACTTCGATGGAAGACTCCTCTTCAGTAATGCTGCCGCTACTTTCTTCTTCTGAAGTGCTATCGGTCCAACCTTCTTCCGTCTCACTTTGAGATGATTCTTCATGGAGCTCCTCTTGGCGTTGCTCCTTCATGTCAAAGACAACCTTCTTATGATTGTCATTCCTGCAAATTAATTTCCCACTCTCCCAATCCTGCAAAGCTCGCATTTTCATTAGCCATGGTCTTCCTAGGATAAATGGATAACCACTTCCCTTGGTCGACATAACATAAAAATCCACCGCTTTCTTAATGCCAAAGGCCTCTACAAAGACATTTTTACAAATGCCTACACACCTAGCCTTGCTATTGTTTGCCATCTTGACTTTGATTTCAGGTGTCTCATGGATGTGCATGCCTAGTCTTTGCATCAATCCCTCTGTCATGATGCAAATTTGTGCACCCCCATCCACTAGACCTTTCCTAACCAATCTTCCTTTGATGTAACAGTCTAGCACCGGTGTAATGTCCTCATTCATTTCAGCTTGTGCAATTTTTACAACAGGCACACTCTCTTTTACCTTTCTCCTAGTGCTAACTGCCCTTGTTAAATCCCTCCTAACTTGTGGACATAATGCAAGAAATTGAGGCCATGAAATATCAGGACCCTTACCTCTCATTTCTTCCAACAAGTTGTACGGAGCCATACCATGTCCAAGAGGGAAGTCTTGGAATGAGCTTGATTGGAGGCTTTTGGTTGCAAATAAATCTCCCTAGAGAGAATTCTAGCCTTTTTGATATCTTCTACCTACTCATTAACGAGGTTCGACTTGGCTTCAAGCCATCGTTTGTGTTCGCCCTTAGTAGCATGTCCATTGGCTTTTATAGCGGTAAGCAATTGTATCTCTGTTGAAAGATGCAACAAGTGATCCTCCCTAGCTTTCTTAATTCGGGGGCCCGAGGTTTTGATTTCTTTCTGGATGCTCCGAGAAAAGAGGTCCCACGCATTGTGCTTGTTGAGGTCGACATCTTTTTTTAGCTTACCCAATGCTTTCTTGGCTAGATTCCTGAAAAGAGGGTCTTTGAAGAGGTGTGCCCCTGCTACCAACAGGTTTTTTTTACCTCTTGGGTCCTGATCCTCCTCTTTATTCTTCTTAAATTGAATGTGCAGAGGAATGTGATCCGAGAGGATTTTTGTTAGGACTACCTTCATTTCCATCAGCATCGGTATCCAGTCAGCTTGGTGCGAGCAATAGCATCTGTCTAGTGTGGAGGCAGTGCGGGCGTACTAAAGGCTTGTGTAGGTGAACCCAATCGTGTTGTTCCATGGGCCAACATCAAATAAGTCTATCATTGGCCACTTTTTGCACAAACTTTTCCATTTAGACCTTTCTAAGCCAGCCAACACACTGGAGGATCCTGTTCTATCCCTGCTCTTTTCTACCATGTTAAAGTCACCAACCAACAACCACTCCCCTTCAATAGGGGTATCTCTGAGATGCATCCATAGTTTGGATCTATCTTTTGCATTTCAAGGGCCATACACATTCACAATGGTGAGGGGACACCCTTCCCATCTGATTCTAATCCCCAGGATCCTGCCGGATGGGTGGTTAATAACCAACTTTGGCTCCAATTCTCTGTCCACAATGCTGAGGACGCCACTGAAGGCGTTATTTCCTTCTCCATAGAATACCAGTTTCTTTCCTAGCATCTTCTTTCTCTTGCTATGGGCGTCTAGATGGTGTTCCTGAATGGCCCAAAAGTTGAATGTCTTCTCCTTTTTTATTTCCTCCCAGAAAAGGGTACTCTTCTTCCGGGTTTTCACCCCCTTTACATTCCAAGATTGGATAGTGAGAGACTCCATCATTAATACGGGGTTCATTGGGATAGAGGAACGAATTTTTCAGCGTCCGAATCATCCCCCCCCCCCCCTTCTCCTTGGTCTCAGGAGAATCCGGGGGTTCCAAGTCAGAGGATTTCTTTTCTTACAGTGTTGCAAATGGATTGTGCAGAGGGATAATGAACCCCCCTTCTTTTGAAGGGGTGGAGGATGCATTAGATCCTTTCACCTCCAGCGTTCTGACGACTTGCAGCACTTTGGAGTCTCTTGCTACTGCCTTCACTCTTTTGGCTCTTTTCAGACCCGAGACTTGGACAACCCCGTCGTCGTTGTTACTGTCATAAATTTGGGGGTAGCAGCGGGAGTAATGATCCTATTAATATTGCATGTACCTTCAGAAGCTCGTTGTATGGGAACCGATTCTTCCACCATCTTTTCCTGCATCTTTGTATCCATTTTCTCACACACCATCCCTCCTTCACCCTTCCCTGTATTTGTCCCTGTATTATTGTCTCCCTGCTTCTCCGGCCCTCCCATCGAGGATTCCATTTTATTGGGGCCCTGTGCTGTCGGAACTGTAGTACCATTAGCATTCAATGGGCAATCCTTGGCGAAGTGACCAAAGTTGTTGCATTTAAAACATACCCCAAAGTAAGTTCCAAAGTTTAGCGGAATGATAACAAGCCCAGCTCCGACATTGATAACCATGCTTTTAGGTGGCGTTTTAGACAAATCCCATCCTATACAAACCCTGTTTGAAGTTCTGCCAAACCCTCTCTTACTAGGTATAAATAGGGGAGTGCCCACTTGGCTAGCAAGCATCCTGAGATTATCCCACAGCCAGCTAGGCAGTCCCACAAACTCTACCCAAACTGGATGAACCGCTTGCAAAGATTCAGTTGAGTCGAACACTGGCTCCCAAGGCACCACACACACTGTAGTCCTACTAAATACTAGGGACCCTTTGTCAAGGATCTTATCCACATCGGAGGCCTCTTTGAATCTCACTGAGCAAAACCCTTTAGCTAGGTATGAAGTACTTTCAACTGCTCCTCCATGACCAAGGATTTGAGGGCCCTACAGCCATTGGATCATCTCAAACCTTTTTGGGATTCTTCCACTGAACCCAAATACAAGCGTCACCTTAGCTTGGCTAGCTAGCTGTTTTTTTATTAGTGCTGGTGGAATCACTACAGTAATAGCCTCGGCAGCCTCCACATGTTGTGGCAGGGACATTTTTAAAGCAGAGAAGGCTCGATCTGCCAACCCGTCTTCTACCAGCCCACTGAGTTCTGAATGGGAGCAAGTTCTTTTGTTGTTGTTAGGGCTGGCCTCAAGCATCTTGTTGACTTCCAAGAGCTCTTGTTGCAATCTAGCTTTTGTATTCTGCAGGTTTTTGATATCCCCTGCGCTTGACATCCCTTCTGCTGAGCTTTTTCAATTATCCCTAGATTTAGGCCCCTTGAGTATGCTAGCAAACAATATACCTGGCCTGCAAGTAGCCGATGAGCTTGACGCTTTATTTACATTCACACAGATTGGTCCCTGAGGAACCCCGTCTTTGATGGTTTTTACTTCGAATTTGAACCCTTGCGTTCAGCCCATTTTCACTCCTGTTTCCTCAGAGGGGACTTTTTCGGTCGGAGCAATTTTGACCTCTTGCGTGGTTGATACCTTTGGCAAGCTGGGGCTTGACATTTTCGTGTCATGCACCGGTCTCAAGACCGAGCCGCCGCCTATATCCATCGGCACCGCTAGCTCCGTTTCGGACCTTTTCCTTGCCGCTAACATCTGCGAGAATTTGTAAATGTCCTCATTTACGGCGAGGCCTTCGAATTCCATTAGCACAAAACCTTTAGTAACTTATCAATCACTCAATCCACAATTGGGCCAACCGCAAACTCCCGGCTTTAAGGTTATGGTGTGATAGGGGTACCATGCAAACGAGAGGCCTTATATAGCAAGGGCGATTATTAACTGGAGCTGCCAATGATTATTAGCTCTTTCTACCAACGATAATTAACTAACGTATGCTGCAAACGATTATTAACTACGATGCCATCGCGATTATTTAGTGCTGAGGGGTATCGTGCAACATGTGGGCATGTTGGAGTGGGGGGGAGATGTGGTGCACAAGCAGCTTGGCGCTACCCTATTCACCTCCTCCAAGCCGCTAAGGCTGACGTCCAAAAGCTCCTTGTTTTGTGGGTCCAAGATGGCCTCAGCGCACAAGGAGCAGACCTCACAGGTGAACAAACCTCACTCGGAGTATGCCCTGCACGCATGCAAAGGGAGACCTAGTCTCAAGAAGATTGCACGCTTCTTCTACCCTGCTACCGCCATCGCCACGCTTTCTCTGTTTTCATTTCAGAAAACTCAAGGAACTCAATCTTGATGTAACATTATTGTTTCTTTGAGTTGGTTAGCTACGAGATAGTTTCTTATAATGGTTTTATATAAAATAGGCATGATGAGATTCTTTTGAGGTATGACATAGTTATGTCTCGATTGAGTATGTTTATAGTTTTACGTATTGAATTCATAATGAGATTGATTTTACTGACTTGTATCCTTTCGAGGTTTTCAAAAAGGGTTGTACAATTTACATGTGAGAGACCCATTTTCCTCCTTATCTAGTAGCTTGGGGGAGTCACTACATACAAAAAATACCTATCACGTAAGTTCAATAATGAGAATTGTTTTATTCTATATTTTCACATAAAAAAAGATGTTGAAAAAACTTATCTTTAAGAATCTTTATAGATTGAATAGAAAAAGGGTCCCTTTTACTGGCTAAAAAATCACAACTAAGTGGTCTTATATATACTCTTTGATCACATGTGATATATATGTTTCACATATCGTGAACCCCTTAAGTCTAATATATCCACCTAATGGTCAATGGTCTATTTTTTCCTTAGGGGGCCCTTAAGAAACCAATGCAACTAAGTGACTTTTTTCATTATTTGTCTTACAAAATTGACCCTACTATTGACCCTATTACATATAAAATTCAATGCTTTCACACATGATATCTTGGAATTGAGATACCACCGAATTTCTTTCTAAGACCCAAAGGTTCTCAGATTTGTAATTTTCTTGCTTCTTTAGATATCAAAATCTAGGTGTTTGTATGCATACCAAACCCATAATCAAATCATTTTTAAAAAAAATCCTTCATGTCCTCCGCGCCCATTTGTAGATTTTGATGACAAGACCCCATAAGGAGGGGTAGTCTTTAAACAGATGTAGGGGATTCTCTAAATCTACTTTGCACCACCAAAGAAAATTTTTGGGCTAATATCTCTATCAAGAATCTTATTCTCAGACAACACCATCCAATTGAAAACATTCATCAAGCCCAGCTATCTAAACTCTGTCAGGTCGTTTATACTCCTCTATTGAGATGTCAAGCTCAACATGTACTACTCTTGAATGAATATCACCAAAAAGCATCGTCATTGGCATGCCTTGACAGATATGCATATCTTTTCCAGTGATACTATAGTTAGAATACGCTGGCTTGGTCTACCTAACGGAATGATGGCACACTTATCCATTCAGCTCACTCCCTAGCAATTCACACTAGACTGTTGAACTAGTTTTCTTTTATGTTGTATTTACCCATTTATGCTTTGTAGATTTCTTATCTTGAGTTATTGAATAAGAATAATAGGAAGGTTTTCCTCCATCTATGTGTGTATGTGTGTGTGCTCTTGCAAGAGCTCTATCTCCCTCCTTATCTACCTCTTAATATGGTATCAGCAGAGTCGAGTTGTGTTTAAGAAGCTTGGAGCAGCAAGCAAGAGTAGCAAAAGAAGCAAAACCCAATTTTTAGTGAGAATCTAGAGAAGATCAACTTCCATGCTTGGAAGTTTAACTGCAACAATAGAGCCAAGTTTTCATTTGAGGCAGATTTCTAGCCCTGTTTTGGAGATAGTGTGTTTGCATGCAAAAATGCTAAGATTCAAAATTTTGCAAATCTATATCTTGGTGATGCAGAGAGTTTTGTTTTGGCTACAATTTTTATTGATATTTCTTAGTATTATAAAGCAAGTACGCATATTGTGGTTACAAGAGATAACTACCTACTTTCAGTAGGTTGCTTAGAGAGTTGGTACAGTGTTGGAAATATGTTGTCCAACAATGATGGACTTAACCCAACTGTTTGCAAGAAGTTGGACTACAAAAACTTCCATACTTGGAAGTTAAGACTGAACAATTACCTTATGGGTAAAGGTTATTGAGAATACATTGATGGAAAGCATGAGACAGCACCAACATTACTAGCAGAAGTGTAGCTACTACACAGTTTAAGATGTTTAAATATTGGACCCAAGGAGCTTGTAAGGTCATGCATGTAGTGGATTTTTGTGAATGTGTAGTACACTATTATAATTGGGCACATGCAAAATTCTCACACCCCTAAGGAGCCTTGGGACACACTACTTGATTGGATTTGACAAACACAAAATCAAGGAAGTTGCAGTTGAAGACTAAGATGGAACTAAAGGTATGCTCTACACATGGCATACATAATTCTAAATATGACAATAGAGGAAGATGAAGAGGAGGAACTACAGATCATGGAGTGGTCAAGGCAGAGGACAGCACCAAGCACAACAACAAAATAATGCACAAGAAGTAGAACTCGCTTGTTTTGAAGATGTTGCCAAATAAGAGAAATGGCAGCAAGATATGGATGAGGAGATGTCTACCCTTTCTTTAAATGGAACATGGAATTTGGTTCCATTAAGAGAGAAAAACAAGGAAATTGGATGCAAATGGATTTACTAAATAAAGCACAATTTTGATGATAGTGTGAGTACGTGTACAAGGCAAGGCTTGTGGACAAGGGTTATGCACAAACATATGGGATTGATTATGAGGCGATATTTGACCATGTAGCCAAGATGGATATCATTTGTGTGTTTATCATAGTGGATATAACTTTAGGATGGGTTTTGAAATAAATGGATGTAAAGAATTTTTTCTTGAATGGAGATGTGGAGTATGTATATGATACAGCCACAAGGTTATGTGAATATGAAGGTTATAGAATGCACTATATAGGCTAAAACAATCACCTAGATATTGATATAAAGGGATTGTGGCATTCCTCATGTCTTTGGGTTTTGAGATGTTGGATGCATATCATTCATTGTATGTGAAAAAAATTGAAGCAGGAATTGTGGTGATATGCATAATGATAATGCACAAAAATATGCTTTGACTAGTTATATTGAGCATAGTCTTTTGCAAGACTGATAGCACTATAATTATCACACCACAAGGGTGTGATAGAAAAAGGAGAATGACCATTATCAACCAGTATTTATCAAAGCCAAATCATCTCATGAGTTGCAAGAGATATGGCAACATATTCAGACTCGATGGTAGAAACTGCAACACAATGTTGTTTCTTGCTGGTCCAAGAAACAACGCATCCATTAATGAAGAAGCAGGTGCCACTAGTGGATCGCATAGATAAAGGCGAGCTCACCCAATTTCCATATGTGTAACCCAAAAGAGAGAGAGATTGTATAGAGTCCGATGTCAATTGTCATTGATAGACCAAACCAAAATTTGTAGTACCTTTTATTTCAACACACATTTTGTTATAGACCAATGTTTAAGATAAGGACATGCAAGATGTTGCCCAAGATAATTAGCAACAAATAAAATATCAGGTCGTGTGTTAATTCTAATAAAGCAAAGACATCCAATCAAGTTAGTATAAGGCTGAATGCCACTTTCAAAATTGTTTTTTGTAGAGGGAATTACAAGACAAGGAGTGTCTATCGAATGTGCAAGTTCCAAACAGAACTTTTGAATAGTATCTGCAATAAACTTTGACTATCAAAGTAACAAAATATCTTTTGTTTGGTTCCTTTGAATCTCAATGCCAAGATATGAGTGAATCTCTCCAAGATCCAGCATACCAAATGCTAAAGATAACAGCTTCTTGACTTGCTGAAGAAATCTCAAATGGCATTGGAAACAAGGATGGTATCATCCTTGTTAAGAGTAATAATCACAAAACTGCCACCTTCACATTTTATATATAAGTTGGGGTCTGAAGAGTAAGAGATAATTTTTTTGGAGGTGAGAAAAAAATCAAACTTTATATACGAAGACCGCGAAGCTTGTTTGAGATCATATAATGCCTTATGAAACCCAATCAACAAGGCTTTCCTTACCAGGAATAACAAGCCCACCATTTAGAAAAGAAATTCTCACGTCCATTTGGTGAGTCTCTAAATCAAATTGAATAGCAAATGCCAATAATACTTGAACACTTTAAATGCAAATAACTGGTGAAAAAGTCTCTTGATAATTAAAATGAGCAACTTGAGAATAACCTTTGGTAACTAAACGTGCCTTGAATTTGTCAAAACTTTCATCTACTTTTACTTTTGTCTTATACACCCACTTATACTTGATAGCTATACAACCAGGAGTTAGTTCAGTCAGCATCCATGTACTTTTAGAGATAAGAGAATCATGGTCTGCTTCCATATCCTCTTGCCATTGATTATTTTGTGGAGAAGAGATAGCTTCTAAGTGATAGGATCTTTAAAAGTAGAGAAAATATTATTAACAATATCATTATCATAAATATGATAGGAAACATGTTCAAATTCAATAGGTAGATGGACAAGAATATCAACATCATCATTTAGTAACATTTGGAATTGATGGATGTGAAGAGGGAAGATTCTCTTTAGGAAGAGGTTCATCATCTGAAAGAAATGGAAAATCATGAAGCAACGATTTAGAATCATCAACATCATCCATGGACCATGAGCCACCCATAAGCTCTTCATTAATAGTAGCATCACGATTCACAATTACTTTCTTGGAGGAGGGTTCATAGAATTGGTAGCCTTTAGAAGTTTTAGAATATTCAATACAGATAAGTTTAGGTTTAGACGCATCAAGCTTTGTTTTTGTTTCTTTGGGAACATGAATATAAGCAATACATCCAAAAGTTTGAAAATGAGATTCAGAAGGAATTTTACATGTCCATGTTGTGTGGGTATCTTAACCGAAGGAGTAGTAGTAGGAAGATGATTATGAATGAATATTGTTGTCGAAGTAGCTTCAACCCAAAAAACATGAGACAACCCAAAATGAATCAATATACGTCTTACATGTTGAGATGAATATGAAATAGTGTGCTCATGATGAATACCACTGTCAAGAGAGTAACATGCAAACTCTCAAGAAACATATTTTCCTCCTTTGCCACTACAAAGTTTCTTGAGATGATGACCAATTTGAAGTTCTACATCCTTGTTTGTCTAAGCAAAAAATTAGTAGTATACCATGAGTAAACATCAATAAACATAGTAAAGTAGCTACGTTGTGATCTTAATGAAGGTAGAGGTCTGCATATATTAGTATGACCAATCCAATATATCATGAAAATGAGTTGTATTTGAGAGAGGAAAGGGTTTGCGATTGTGTTTTCCAAGAGCACAAAACTCACACATTCCCATCTGGGGATGAGCTTTAAGATACATGCCATGAACAAGGTCACGATGATAAAGATCAAGGAGTTTTGAGAAATCAGCATAAACAAAGCAATGTTGCCATACCTTGCAATCATGATTACTTTGAGCAATGACAACATTTTCTACAACATCATTGAGATATAATTCAAACAGATTATCATTTTGAGAAGAAATTGCAATAGTCTATTCAATACAATATTTGGTATGATCAAATCCAACAAACAAACCAAGATCAGCAAGTCTAACAACTGAAAGAAGATTACAAAAGAAGATTACGTTGAAGATCTAGAGCATGTAGCACCCCTTGCAAAACTCAAGTGAAAGAAGATAAGGTACCAAGATATAAATCTCCAATACGCTTTACTTATTAAGTCGTATCATTAGCAAGAGAAGCAACACATTGAACATGTAGTGGATGATAGTTATGTAAAAATGAGATTGATATGTCGTATTTTCTATAGCACGTGAGTCAATAATAAAAATTGAACCAGCATGTACATGAAGTATTCTGTCTAGAGGCACTAAATATAAAACACAGTTTGTTTTTGGTACATTATTAGTATGATGTTCAATACAATATTCTCTATTGCAATCTATGTCGAATTGACACTTGAAGCACATGTGAGTGGGATGATCAGATTGTCCACAATAATCACAAGAAGAAGAGGAATTTCTGGATAAACCTAGTTGTTTAGTGATAATTTTGTGCTCTTCATCATATTGGCATGCCCAACAATCATCTTTAGTATTTCCATTTTTTATGCAATAAGATCAGTGCTTGTTAGGAAATTTGGGACAAGAGAAAATATTACCACGATGACAATCTCTGTGATTTCCTCACTGAAATGGACGTTTTTGAATATAAAAATCATGCTCCAACAGTTGTGACTCAATCTCTTGTTGTGAAATCATAGCTACATCATTACGAGCATTACACCATTTTTGTCGTGAAGAGTATTCAATTAAAGATATACAGGTTTGATCAAAATCCATATTGTTCTTTTTAAAAAGAATGGAAAAAATTATATCATAGGAAGAGTCCTTCACGGTAACAAGGAGAAGTGTAATCAACTATTTTTGTGGAACAGGATCATCAACAACAGCAAATTGATTAATAATAGATCTAAAAGACTCAATGTGTCCCGTCATAGCAATGTCAACTTTATATTGTAACTTGGTAATAAAACCTCTCAAATAAAGTTTTTTTTTCTCGAAGGGTGCACTATGTAGTCATGCTAATGTATAACATGAGTTCGAAAGGAGGGGTTTTCAAATGCAAAACACTAAGGCAATTTAACAGAGATACATTAAAATAAGGGGTTTTTATATTTGGTTTTGGAAAAAAATTTCTAAAATAAAGGGTCATTTTATTCATCCAGACATGTTAAAAGAGGGGTTTTTTTAATACCTCACGAATGTACATTATACAGGGGGTACTGAATAGTGAACCCAGCGAGTATTTTTGTAACAGAATTCTTTTTAAAGTTTGAAATAAGGTACTTCCATACATCGTGGGAAGTAGGAAGTTTATACACATCAAGCAAAAGAGAATCAATAAGAGCAGAAAGAATATACAAATTAGCTTCTTTATCACACAGCTACCAATCTGTATACACAAGTTGCTAGTCTTTGAATACAGGTCCTTCAATGATAAGAATATTATCATGATCCGGATCAATAGGTTGAGATGGACATACATGATTTCCAAGAACAACGTCAGAGAGTTCATATCCTTCAAGAATTAACAAAATCTTTGCTTTCCAAATAGAAAATCCTTGGCCCTGAAAAGGAGGAACAGAACGTTGGAGAGAAGGAAATCCATTGACCAAATTAGTCATAGCCATATCTGGTTGTAAGAAGACGTATAAGATAAGATTGCAAAATCTACACACCATATATGAAGAAAGCCGCAATTGAGGATGAGAGAGAAATATTGTAGTCGTACTTTGCCAATAATTAACAAAAGAAGTATGCTCAACGAATATTCAAAGATGATGAGAGACGGCACCCAAAAAAGAAAGTAAAAGGAGACGACAATATTAAAGGAGTCCTCAAAATAGAGTGACGTGAGACTCAAGATAGGCCACCACAATATGAATAGTAAAACATTAAATTTATTCAAAAACGTTGATGCTAAAACTAGCAAAATGATCGCGGACTCTTCACAAAGACAAAACCTATGTCAAGCTTGATTTTACTAAAAACAGTCTAACTTTCTACTGCAAACTCCGTTTTCTACACTACACCTCAGCACTCAAATCAAAGAGCACGATGTTGTGGCACTTTGCTAGAATGGGAAAAAAGATATGAATCTGCATACATATTTGAGGTTTTGCCAAACTTATGGACAATGTTAGTGGTTGTCATGTCAGCAAGAGGACTGAGATGTATGCTAAATGTGGGTTTCGGTGCCTAGAAATGGAGCTACTGCCTTCAAGCCTAGTTGTAGTGATGCTGCCAAAATGTGATTTTATAAGACAAATTTGTAGTGTTTGATGTGCTCTCCATGCCTATCTTTAGGCTTGTCAATCAGAGCTACGGTTAAAAAGTTATGGCAGTTTGAAGGTGGGATTGATTGCAGATCTGAGCCGGATTGGGTAGTTGCAGGCTCAAGAGCGCCTCCCTCCTATCCCACCTGATGTCTCAATGGATGAGGCCAAGAAGGAGAAAAAGGTGGAAAAATCACGAGGTCCTTCATATAACCTGAGATCTGATATTGAATAGGCTACTGATGTGAGAAAGGTACTTGAGGAGCGCATTCTAAATAGTAGGGTGGAGATCACCCTAGGTGAGATCCTTGGTATTGCAAAACAAGAATTTCATGACAGTATCATTGATCTCATGAAGAGAAAGCACCAAATATTGTATGGACCTAAAAACGACCCAAACAGGACACAGGGGGTGCATAGCATTTATGAAAAAATTGAAGCTATTTTGGGTAGTGTTAATGAAGAAGAACTAGGTGAAGATGAATGGGGAAGCATAGTCACCAACAATGAGCTTCCAAGATGGGTAAAGCATGTCAAATTTTATGAGGATGAGTATGGAGAAGATGTACCTTGCAGCCATTTTACACAAAATCATTGGGTCAAGGCTACTACTGGAACTTTGGTAAAGGTAGGTGATTCGAAGGAGCCAGTTGTTGCATTAGTAGATCATGGGTCAGAAGTAAACCTTACGTCAAAGAGCTCATTCTTGAAAGGAAAGTGGCATGTTGATGTAGGACATGGGTGACGTATCCGGTCTGCGAATGCACAATCAGGGGATTTGTATGGTGCATGCCCTAATTTAAAATAACCATAGGGGATGTAAGCGATGAACAAATTTTTTTTGTACAGGATCACTCTATATATCCAGTCATCTTAGGGAAACCTTACATTACAGCGGTGAGGATGGAAACCAAGGTTTTGGATGATGGATTCGTGTATGCTAGAATCAAAAGTCGTGATGATAAGAAAGCGGTTCAATTTATGAATGTTTGTGTGGATCATGCCAGGAATAGGGATACCTCAAGAGATCATCCATTACCAAGGTTGATGAAAGAATTCAAAGAGAACAGGGGTTTTCAGGATTTATTCCAAGTGCCATTGTAAAGCAGGACTATGATGATGCTTTGGAGAAAAGTTCTCTTGCTGACAGCGGATGTTTACAGAGAGACTTTTTCTTCAAGATTTTTGGGATTGGCTTCAGAGGGTTTGGTATGTTACACAAAATTCAATGATTTGCGCAAGTGGGAGAGGCAACATGTGTGCAATGTACAAGGTATACTTTGAGGATGTGAAATACTGGAACCAGAAGAAGCAATTTCAGGTATTTTTGAAGAATACGTGTTTGTAAATACAATGGGGGAATTGGATATAGTCATACAATCTGATGATCAAGCTGGGATTGATATGGTTAAGGTAACATGTACGATTTAATTTTTCAATTATTCAAAGAAGAGTTGGATGCAGAAGAGGTACAAGTGAATACAAAATACAAAACAGTGGCAAAAAAGGTCAAGCATGTGGCAATTCCATTGCCAAAAGAGAGTGATACAGTTATGGAGAAGGCATCTCAACAGTCTATTCTTTGAGATCTAGGTAAAATTGGGCATTCAGTTACTAAAGAAACTCTACAAAAATTGAAGATAGTAGATGCATATTTTCTAAATCAAGAGGTAATAGAATGTTTTTTAGAAATGTTAAAGAAGCATGGAAAATCTTTTTTTTTTCAACCAGGTGAGATTGATTGTGTGGATCCTAGTGTGGTAGCTGCAATGGTGATATTTACTATTCCGCACTTGCCTTGGAATTTGCGGCATATTCCATGCTCCAAAGGCTCATCTTCCTAAGTTGGTTGATCTATTAAATGATAAGATTAAGATGGGCATTTTGGAACCCTCATGTGTCCCTTACTCTAATAGGTGGTTTATAGTCCCCAAGAAGAATGGTACATTGATATTCATACAGGGTATGCATCTAGTTAACAAGGTAACTATCAAAAATTTAAGAATAGGTCTAGTGGTTGATGACTTTGTAGAGGCTTTTGTAGGTAGAGCATCTATTCCATGGGATACTTGTATTTGGGCTATTATCAATTTCAACTAGCTATGGAAAGCAAGGATCTGACAACCATGCATACTCCTTTGGGATTAGTAAGAATGTGTACTTTGCCACAGGGTGCAACTAATTCGGTTGCTCATATGATGAATGGGATGAATAAAGTGTTGTGGGATTTCATTCCTCAAATTACCGTTGCCTTTTATTGACGATGTGCCGATTAAAGGATGTGAAGAGGATGAAAAGTATGAAGCCAAAGATAAGACAGTTTGTGGCTAACCATATTGTTGATTATGACAGGATGTTTATCAAAGCTCAAGGAGGTCAACCTTACACTCTCATGCCAAAAGTATATCTTTGGGCTCAAAGAAGTTTTGATTGTAGGACACTTATGTGGAGTGGCTGGTAGAAGACCAACCCCTGCCAAAGTGGATGCTATTCAAAGGATGAAAGAGACATGCAATTCCATTATAGAAGTGCGGAGATTCTTAGGTGCATGTGTATTTTACTTGATATGGTTACCCCATTTTCACATGTTACAGAGGTTTTATACCAATTTCTTAGAAAAGGATAGAAGTTTTTTTGGAAAGAAGAACACTTGAAGGCTATTTGCAAATTGAAGATGATGTTACAAGAGGCTCCTACATTGAGGAAAGAAGACTATAAAAGCGGGAAGCCAATTATTGTGATGGTTGACATGAGCCCTACAGGTATTAGGTGGGATATTGAACAAGATGATGAACAAGGAAGAAGGTATGTAGTTCAATTCAGTGCTAAAGTATTAAGTGTTTGACAAAGATCATATCCACAGGTAAAAAGGAAACTTTGGGGCGTAGCAACTGCACTGATGTGCGACAAGGAGTACTTTATTGGTGCATCCATAATAGTGGAGACAAATTGTTACCATTACTTGGGATGATTACAAGTTGTCCTACACCAGATATAGCTATGCTACATTGGATTGCATATATTAAGTCATTAAATCCTGAGTTTCATCACATTGTAGGTAAGGAAAATCCAATAGCTGATATGTTGTCCGGGGCCAGATTTGAGGATGAGGAGACTATGATTTCAGAAAATGAAGACGTGGGCTTGCATTTCTTTACCTCTACATAAATGCATGGAGAATGTAAAAGTATGGTTTATGCATTGCAATCCTTGCAGAGAATAATTATGACGGTGAATGGCTACTGATTGGAAAATATTTGAGTACACTGAAAAAGCAGGATGGATGAACCGATCAAGAGCTTAAGTGAATCCGTAAGAAGGCTTATGGGTATTTCTTGCAGGATGGGCTTTTATGGAATCATCCAAAGAAACAAAGAGGAACCCCTCAACGAGTGGTTTGTGATAGGGTAATACAACTCCAAGTACTTAAGGAAATCCATGAGTCATTATGGGCAAGTCACAGGGGAGTTTGGGCCACTTTTGCTAAATCAAAGATCGATATTGAAGTGAATGTATAAAGATGTGGTACACTTTGTTGAAACTTGTAATGTATGTCAAATGTACTCAAATATAAACTCGAGGGGTTCACCGTTCAGTGCCCCCTATATAGCGTGCATTCGCAGGGTATTAAAAAAAACCCTCGTTTAACATGTCTGAATGAATAAAATGACCCCTTGTTTTATGATTTTTTTCCAAAATTGAATATAAAAACCCCTTATTTTAATGTATGTCTGTTAAATTGCCTAATTTTTTTTCATTTTAAAACCCCTCCTATCGAACTCACGTTATACATTAACATGATTACATAGTGCACCCCCCTAGAATGTAAAGCACCATGATGGGTTACATCCAACATTCCCGTGTGTATGCATTACAAATGGGTAGTCGATTTAATTACAATGCCCATAAGATTATGGAAAATGAGGTACATTGTGCTTGCCAAGGAACATTTGACAAACCAGGCTGTAGGGAGGGCTTTGTGAACCAAAGCTACAAGTGCAGTATGCAAGTTTTAACTTAAAGATGTAATATGCAGATATGGATGTGTTGGTAAAATTACGGCGGATAGAGGAGAACTCGATGTTGATGAGGCGAGAGCTTTTTCTTCTTGTCTAGGTATTAAGTTATCTCTCACTATCGCATATAACCCGGAAGGAAATGGTAAAAGTGAGAGGGGACGTCCCCCCATTATCAAGGCATTGGCTAAAGCATGCAAAGGACGTATTGGTGATTGGCCTCCATTGCTACCATATGCTTTATGGGCTAACTGTACCACACATAGTACTATTACAGGATTCATGCCATGAGAGATGATGTATGGTCAAAAACATGTTATGCCTCTTAAGGAGACAATTGCTTCCTGGAGTATATTGCCTTGGGATACAGAGATGAGCAGAGAAAATTTACTTGCTTTGAGGATTCAACAACTAGAAAGGAGAAATGAGGATGTGGAAACTGCAAGGGAAAAATAAGGAATGCTCGTTTAAAGAGCAAAGATGCTTTTGGAAAACGACATAGACTAAGACCAAACACTATTCAAGAAGGGAATTGGGTTCTGGTTTATGATAGCAATTAAGATAATCAATACACAGCTATGTGCAAAATGGTTAAGTGGTGGTTTGGCCCCTATGTGGTCAAACATGCTTTTCCTAATGCTACCTACAAGTTACATGAAATGGATGGCACAGAGTGAAAGGTCCCAATTGTAGGTAAATGTGTCAAATTGTATAAAAAACGGGATGTTAAGCTTCAAATTGGAGATGGAGACTTCAATGTGCATGAAGATATGGATTTAGATGATGAAGGTGCGTCTTCTGATGATGATGTTTCCTTGAAGGACTTCTAAAGATTGGCACATACAGAAGGATGTGCAGGTTTAGAGCACGTGGATGTTGTGACACTTTGCGGCCATGGGTGAAAGATATAAATCTACATACATATCTGAGTTTTTGCCAAACTTATGGACAATGTTAGTGGGTGTTATGTCAGCAAGGGGACTAAGATGTATGCTAAATGTGGGTTTTGGTGCCTAGAAATGGAGCTATTTCCTACAAGCGGAGTTGTAGTGATGTTGCCCAAATGTGGTGTTATAATACAAATTTGTAGTGTTTGATGTGCTCTCCATGCCTATCTTTACGGCTCGTCAATCGAAGCTACGGTTAAGAAGTTATGGTAGTTTGAAGCTGGGATTGATTGCAGATCTGAGCAGCATCAGAGGTGAAGCAAATGCATGGGCCTGAAGTTCTTATCATGTGTCTGCTGGTCTTTTCAGATTGGAAATCTGAGTCCTGGATGTTGAGTTACAATGATGTGAAGTTTCACTAGGGGCCAGGTTTTTGCCAGTTTGACCGCTTGAGAAGATGTGCCATCTAGAAGTTTCTAGAGCTTGACAAAGTTTGTAGAGGTAGTGCTCAGCATATGGAGCTAGTGGAAAGTTACTGCTCATGAGTTGGATGCTCGGATAGCCCGGTACTACCAGCTGAAGTTGGTGCCAGACAACGGCTATGTGGTGCTAGATGTATTTTTGTAATTTCTTTTGGCAACTTGGGGGGGAGCCTTCTCAGCAAAGGGAGAAAGTTCAAGAGTGAGCTTGTTTTTGGGGAAGACAGGAAGAGTTCAAGGAGGGCTTCTTTGGGAAAAACAAAGAATCAAGGAAGGGTGTTTTGAGTATCTCTTTCTCGACCTTGAAGAGGAGTGATACAACAAATCACGAACGAGCTTCCTCTCTCTCTCTATCGATCTTGGGGATAGAATACTCAAGCAAGTTGATAGAAGGCGGGCAAATCTCGTCCGAGCATAGGGTGGAAGGAATTTTTCTTCGAAATTTTGGTAGGCAAAAGAGTTAAACAAGGTGAAGTATACTTGGCGATTTATGGATTGTTTTCATTGGGATTGGGTTATCTGAATAGGGGATTGCAAATCAACGGGCATACCGACGTTGGCATATGCAACTGATTTGTATCAAGGGTTCTAGATATTAGATTAATGGAAACATTTGTTGATTGTCAGTGTCAAATAAGTGTTAATATCTTTTCTAAAACTGGATTTTAACCATTACCTCTATTCTGATCTGTGATATTCTTCCACAATTGCTCTCTAAGTATCAATATATCTTCCTTTTAACACCAAATCAATCCTAACCGCGCTTATTTTGCTTGGTTTGCACCTCGGCTTCTTCTCCGTCTACAGCCAGAAGTGCCGCGTTTCCCGGTCGACCCCGAAGACACGCGCACTCCGACAGTGAGTAGACAAACAAGTTTCGTCAAAGACCCTCAAAAATTGAGATGAAGTTAAGGGTATCAAAATACAAATCAACAAGTAAATAAAATCAACGATTCTCCACATCAATGATCAACAAACACTTATTATATTCCTGTTAACATAAAACAATCACTATGAATAAGAACCAATCCTCAGAAATTAAATTTACAACACTTATGAATCTTAGAAGAAAACTGCATACACATGCTCTGTTTCTTCTCCATCAATCAAATCATCACGTGTTATCGCTTTGATATTATGTTGAGATGTAGAGAAAAAGAAAGACGGACAGAGAGATGACACAAGAGACACACCATGTACGCCCCCCAAAGACTAATTCATATTGAGGACAAGATACATATATATAGGTGAGACCAAGTTGAGTAAAGTGAGCCATATAGCTCCAAAAGATACATAAATTTCACTCACTAGTGATTCACACTAGATCATTGTACTATTTTACCTTTATGTCGTATTTTCCCATTTATGCTTTATAGATTTCTTATCTTGAGTTAATAAAGAAAAAGAAGTAGAAGGATTGCTTCCATGTGTGTCTGCGTGTGTGTGTGTGCACACGCACACACGCGCACACATGCACGCTTGCAATAGCTCAAGCTCTCTCCTTCTCTATATCTTAACATCCTTATCCACTTCTCTTCTAACCAATTCACCTTTCACAACTTCGAATTGAGTGAACCAATCTAGTTCATAACTTAGCTTGCTATAAATTCCCATTGTTTTTTAAAGTCACCAGTGCTATATTTTTTAATCAATCTCCATCCCAAATGCATGCATTGGATAATTGCACATAACTTTTGAGACTCTACTGATCAAATCTTATCATTTAGATTCAAAGTATACTACACTGCCAACTAGTCTACATCCATCTGGTAGAAAAAGTTATCGTTATCCTAGAAGTATGCGTTGGGATAAAGCCCCATGTGGCCGATTAGGCAAGGTGCCCGTCCATTGCACTTATTTTTTTATGTATATAATAGAATAAGGAACTCACATATACTAGGTGACTTTTTACCCTTGCAAACACAAGTCTCCTCTCCTTCTCTCTTCTCCATTGCTGCACACACAGACACATGCTCTCGCTTGTGCACTTCAACCGGTATCAGAGTCGGAGTGAAGGTCTTGCATCATTGCAACGTCGAGGCACAGAATGCGATGAAGATACAAAATTTCTAGCTTTGTTTTGTAGTAGAAATATGACAGAGTAAAAAGGTAATTTTTAGCTTGGTTCTAAGATTATAACCAAAATTGTTGTTCTTACGCTTTGTGGGCACGTTGTGAAAGACGTGAATGTTCATGCATTTTCAAAATTTGCCAAGCTTATGAGCAATGCCAGGATCTTATATGACAATAAAATGACTAGAATGTATGTTAAATGTGGGTTTTGAGTCCATCAAACAAGGTTGTTTATTGCAGGAAAAGGTGTAGTAGTTTTGTCAAAATGCGGTTTTACAGGCCAAAACTATAGTGCTTGGCATGATCTCCATGCTTGTCTTTGCAACTCATCAATCAGAGTCAGGATGAGGAAGATATGGCCATTACAAGTATTTTTGGGCGCCAATTTTGTTGGTGTTTGGACTCACCTTGGGATGTGTGCCAAGAAATTGGACCAAGTTTAGCAGGGGTTTGATGGATAGTGCTTGGAAAGGGCTACTACATGTGCTTTACAGGGTTCAATTTCTGGGTAATAATTATTCAACTTATAGCCGATTCAAAATTTCTCTACAATCTCAGACATCCATGAGTGGGGGAAATTGAAGTGGATGCAGTCAAAATTTTTCTCGGCACTACTTTAGTCAAAATCTGAGTTAGTGGGGGTGCTCATTAGTGCTTTTCTTGAATATGAAATCCACTCGAGGGAGGGGCTATTGACAAAGCATGTTATGTTTAGCAGTGCCTTGGCCGATATGTATGTTAAATGTCATGCCTTTCAAAGAATCATAATTTATGCTTTCACCTTGAATGAATGAAAAAGGGACCGCTCGAAGAAAAATTCCATGCTTGGGAGTGTTTTGATTGAATAAGAATGAAGGCACTTTTACCAGTCGAGGGAAGAGGCTAATGGAGAAAGATGCTTCGGCTATCAGTGCTTTGGTCGAATTTGAATGTCGGTAGGGTTGCTGGTAAAACATGTTATGTTTAGAAATGCTTTAGCCACCGTGTAAGCCAAATGTGGTGTATTTTCAAGTTGGTTGCCCATATAAGCTTAAGCCATCAAAGGACACCAAAATCGGCGGCCCCCTAAAATCATGCAAATTGGAGGATTATAGTGTGAACGAGTGCAACACCCGTCCTACGGACGGAAAAGAGCCTCTCTCTCTCTCTCTCTCTCTCTCTCTCTCTCTCTCTCTCTCTCTCTCTCTCTCTCTCTCTCTCTCTCTCTCTCTCAGCCGTTTTTTGACCTAGTAGACAGCAGTTCACTCTTTTGACCATAACTTGCTCATCCGAACTCTGATTTAGGTGATCTATAGCCTCAATCGAAGAGCACAAAGCCCTCTACGCATTGATGTAAAGACAGAATTTTTTTGTATAATGGAAGGCTTTGCTGTAACAGTATCTCAGAACTGAAAAAACTGTCAAAACTTTGCGTTTTTGTTGCCGACTTGAAGGCAATGTCAGACAAAACTCGCAAGGGTGGAAAAGCCACACTCGCCATGGAGAATGATGCAAAATCTCCAAGGAATTTGGATGTTAATCCAACCACATCATCTACAACAACGAAAGCAATGATCATGGCTTACTTGATCTCGTTACAAGAAACCGTCAACAAACAAGGTGAAGAGTTGCGCGCACTTGCAATGGAGAATGGTACTTTAAGAGTTCTCAATGTGGAGAATGAGCACCTCAAGAAGGTTCTTGAAATGCAAACAACACGCTTGATGCATCTTGAGACTGAAGTTCAAGAATGTAAACGCTCTCTTGTTGACATGAATGTATTGAAAGAGCGCTTGAGCAAAGTTGAGAGTGATCATGTATTGAAAGAGGAAACAATAGATACAATACGACATGATGTATGTGAGATGAGAAATGCATCCAAATCATGGGCTGGTATATGTAAGGATAATGTGGTTTCTACATCTCCTATCACACAAGCCGTTGTCCAAGCAAAGAATGTAGAGAATGTGGACACTCAAGAATTGCACGAACGACAAAAACGCTCAAAGAACATCGTCATTCGTGGAATCAAGGAGGAAAGCATAGAAACACCCCAATCTCTTGCAGTTGCTATTGAAGATTTTTTTGCTACACACTTTGGCATGTCAGGAATCATGGCTTATGGTGCACATCGAGTTGAAAAACAAGGAGTCCCTCGCTCGGGAGAAAGACCTATTGTATGTACCACGGCTGATGAGGTAAAGAGAAAGATCATCCTTGACAATGGTTGGATCTACCTCAAAGGAACAGGTTGTAATGTATATGAGGATCGCACTCTTATGCAACAAAATGTACGTCGCAAAGCATATGAGGAAAGAAGCAAGAAGGTTAAGGTATCACCTCAAGAAGAAAAGCCACTTAAGGAGGATGCAAGTCCACCCAACAAATAGGGACACATGATCTATGAGACCAACTCACGCTTGCGAATAAGCTTTTGGAATTGTAACGGGTATCCATGGAATGCGGGAATTGGGATTGATGAGCTTACCAATGACTCCGATGTGATACTTCTTGTCGAAACATGGGAGCATGATGCGCAACGAATTCTTGGATTTGACAAATACGATGTGCATTCTTTGATGTGGGCCAAAAATGCAAAGCAACGAAGAGGCCAAGGAGGCGTAGCATGTATGACCAAAAAAGGTTTGAAAGATGTTTCCATTGTCAAAGAAGATAAGTATAAACGCTACTTATGGCTGAAAATCAGCCCACCAAATGGTCAAGTCATGTTTGTGGCCGGTTGTTGCATTCCTCACTATGACTCCAACTTTTATGCTTGCTTGAATATGGATAGAGATTAGCCCTTTGTTGAACTAGAGGAAGACATTGCTCATTACAAGGATCAAGGTGAAGTCATTGTTTTTGGAGACATGAATGCTCGCACAAATATGCTACAACACGACACACAATAAGTAGACATGCCGCATGTCTCAAGAAGAATGGATGACTCATATATGTATAATCGAAGTTCTAATGATGCAAAAGAAGTGGATCACTATGGAAAGTCACTTCTACATATGTGCAATAGTACCGGAATGCTCATTGCAAATGGTGTATCTCTATGGCAAGGCACCAATGACTTTACATGTAGAAAGCACAACGGTGCTAGCGTGATTGACTATATGTTGTTCTCGGAAGCCACTCTAGAATGCATACAAAGCTTTACACTTGGTGAATGGAATCCGGAATCGGATCATAGGATGTTATGTATTGACCTCAAGTGTGGTAAACGGCCCGAGCATGTAGCCTCCAATCATGATGTGTCTAGACTTCAAACGAACACTTATATATGCTGATATGGTGGACCAAATGTTAAGCATGATAGAGCATCAAGAGAGCCCAACATTAGAATGCAAGTGGAAAGTTTTCAAAGAAGTAATTTTCTCTTGTGCGAAGGAATGCTTTTCGGTGAAACACATGTCTTGCAAAAGGTCTAAGAAGGGTAGCACCAAGAAGAAATGGTTTGACATGGAATGTAGTCAAGCCCGAAAACACTTGCTAAGATTGGATGCAATCAAAGACAAGGAAGTTTACTTGGAATGTTCACACACATACAAAGCACTTGTTCAAAAGAAGAGGAGAAGGTGGGAAGTCAAAAAACAACTTCTTTTAGCACAAGAGAAAGCACATGCATGTGGCAAGTTTTGGCAAAATCTAAAAGGTAAGCACGTTGAGAGCTTTGGTGACTTGACTCTTGAGAATATGTATATGCATTGTAAGAATCTCTATGAGCAACCCAATGTTGATAAGATGGAGTGTTGTAGCTCCCTTCCGTTTATGTCTCCCTTCTTTACCATTGAAGATGTATGCCGTGCACTTGAGAAACTTGCTACTCGTAAGGCAGGTGACCTTCAAGGTGTCAAGGCTGAAATGATTAAATGGACAAGCAAGAAAACACGATATTGGATATGCGATATGTTTAACCTTGCACTTCAGTATGGCATGCCTCATGATTGGAGTGCAAATTGGATCAAACCTTTGCACAAAGGAGGAGATGTAAACAATGTGAACAACTATCGCACTATAATGGTTGGTTCTTTAATGGCAAAGTTATTTGGATGTATCATGGAGATGAAGATAAGTGTATGGGCTGAAAAGAATGGCAAACGTGCACTTGGCCAAGCAAGTTTTCGAAAGCATCATAGCACTATTGATCACCTTGTCACTCTTCGAGTTCTTATGGAAGCGTCTCGATTGAAAGGAAAAAAGTTGTATTGTTGCTTTGTGGATTTCAAGAAAGCTTTTGACATGGTACCGCGAGGAAATCTTTGGAGACGTATGCAAAGCCTTCAAGTGCCGAGAGAATTTATGCATGCAGTCTTTCGCATCTACCAAAAAGTGATATGTCGATTACGTATGGGAGATGGAATTTCAGAATTTTTTGCAAGCACTATTGGTGTCAAACAAGGATGCCCACTTTCCCCAACCCTCTTTGGGCTACTCATTGATGAATTGGAATGCATGGTTCTTGACTTTATGCAGCAAGAAGGCATAGAAGAGGTTAAGATTGGAAATGCGGTGATCATGCTTTTGCTTTATGCCGATGATGTAGTGCTCTTGGCACATACCTTAGAAGATGCACAAAAGCTTATGAGTGTCTTGGAACGCTTTTGCCTACATAGCGGGCTGATCGTGAATGGATCCAAAACCAAGGTTATGCTTGTAAAGACCCTCAATGATGAAAATCCATGCATTGTATATAACAATGAGAAACTTGAAGTGGTAGATCACTTCAAGTACCTTGGCCTTGAGGTTCCATCCAATCATAAATGGAAGGATTGTGCAATGCGTCGCTTGGAAGCCGGAAAGAGGGCCTATTATGCATTTGAGAACATGTGCAATGCAGGAGATATCAAGTGTTGGGCTCTCAAAAAGTACCTCTTTGACACATTGGTGACACCGGTGCTTCTTTATGGAGTGGAGGTGTGGGGTGGAAGCATCGGGAAGTCTACTTGGAAAGAGTTTGAGAATGTCCAAAAGCGTTTTCTCACCAACTTTCTCCAAGTCAAGACACAAACACCCTACATGCTCTTACTTCTTGAGTCCGGATTGTTTCCCATTGAGGTCTTGGGCATGCAAAGGGTTGTGGAGTACATGCGTAAGACACAACGTAGCCCTTTGCATCGACTTCCTAGAATCGCATATGAAGCAAGTCAAATGGTTCAAAAGACATGCAAGAGCAAAATACTAAGTTCGGGGTGGATGCTTGATATCAAGAAATGGTTTGGAAGATGGGATGCATGTCACTTGGTCAAGGATGCGTCGATCGACTCCCAAGTTAATGAGGCCTTCTTACAATGCCAATGTATCACGGCTTGGAAGAAATCCGAAGGTTCTCGCTTCAGCCATTACACCACACACGTTGCCCCAAACTACAAATCTCTCTTCTTCTCGGAACGAGGTAACCGAACCCATTCCTACATCCTTGAGCCCATCCCGTTGAGTGCGATCCGCACCATTGCCTCCATTCGTCTTAGCTCCCATTCTCTACGCTGCGAGACAGGACGTTGGGGCACTGGCAAGGAGTGTCATTGACTTTGCACCTTATGCCCTCGTCAAGTGCGAAAGAGTGAGTACCACACACTACTTGAGTGCTCAGCTTTTGACCACATTAGGTCCTCTTTTCCCCATATATTCAGCCATGATCTCTCCCTACATACCTTCCTCTCCCAACCACAATGTGGACTCTCTATTGCGACGCTCATTTCAGCCATTTTTGAGCATCGAGAGTCACTTATGAACTCCACTCACACCACGTGACATGTTCATTTGGTCCCATAGGTCATATTTGACCTCCCAGGACGATAATAAAACTATCTATCTCTCTCTCTCTCTCTCTCTCTCTCTCTCTCTCTCTCTCTCTAGAAGTGAAAAGCTCCTGCCATGTGTCAAACATATAAAGCTCTCTATTTTTAGGGTGTTCAACATCCTTTAGTATATAGTAAGATAAAGAAGGAAAAGATGGGCAACGTCGAGCAACGAGCACAGACACTGAAGAAGAAGAACCACTCATTGAAGTCGCTGTGATGCTCGGAAGGCGATGAGCGAGAAGCAAGAAATGCCAAGTAGGAGGGGGCGAACTCTTTCAAAGCTATTCTCAAGCATTTTGGCGAGGGTGAAAAGCTCGGCCTACCACATCATCATGAAGCGCTTCCTACCCTTGTCACGGTGTCGTGATAAGGAAAAAAGGGAGGGAAGGGAATTGCATCTGTAAGAGTTAGGGTAAAACGTGAAAGTTCACTTTGGCCTTCATAAAGGCTATTGAAAAAAAAAAAGATTGCTTTGTCATAGAGAAAACAAAAAAGTGAATAATGTCCCAACGATTTTGGGAAGCACCTTAATTACCAGGAATCAGGGAAGATGCTCCAGCTTCAGGAAGTGAGGTCAAAGGAAAAAGAGGCCTGGGCCCCGGGGGGGGGGGGCAAGTGTGGCGGCAGGACTCGCAAGAAAAGATATTTTTTAGAGGTCTTGTTGAACCTCTTCGCCTACAGTGGAGCTCTCTCTCTCTCTCTCTCTCTCTCTCTCTCTCTCTCTCTCTCTCTTTGTGTAGCAGAACCTTGTGGAGGTGTGTCGGATAGGCCATGGTGAAAGGGGTGCTTTAAAGAAGGCAAGTTTTGAAACAAGGCTCAGGAGAGCACTCCGACAGTGGCATGCAACAATGCTACAGAGCACTTGTGCGCCAAGCTGAAGGTAGGGCATGGTTTTGCCGCCCAAGCGAGAGGCCGAAGAGGGGGGGGAGGGAGGGGGATGTTGTTGCGCCACCTTGTCATGTGCTGCAGCGATGAGGTGGAAAAGAGGGAAGTCCCGGGAATCTGAAGTCATTTTCATTAATGACCGCATTCAAGCTACATGCAAGGCTTGAGGCCATGGGAGTACGTGCAAGGCTCAGGGACGGGAGTGCATGTCATCGCAGAAAGAGTTAGGGGGGAGCAGAAGCTAGGATGGAATTAGGGGATAGTAGAGGCGATTGGGTAGGTGGATATGGTACCCCACAAGCAGGATCTCATCGTCCTGGGCCATCCAGCTCCATGACACGGAAGGACTGGACTGAGTTGAGCAAACCGAGGGAGGGAGCAAGCCAGTTGGTCTATGCGAGAATTGCATCAAAGGGGGAGGGTTTACTTTCTGCAAACTGAGAGGCGGAATCTACCCATCTAATTAATTAATAAAACTTGAATAGACCCAGTGACTACATTTTAAAGCACTTTTTTCACAACAAAATATTAGATTTTTTGAAAATAAATGTATTAATAAATTGTTAAGGTCACAATAAGTTTGCAAATAATCAAATAAATAAATAACCTATATCTTTATGAAATCCTTAAATCAAAAGACTCTTTATCAATATTTATATCATGGGAGAAAACCCTATGAATACACTTTTAAATCCAAAAAAGTGAATGCACCTCAAGAAAATATCATTCACAAAAGACCATGACTTTTAAGATTTTTAGGGACACTTGTCAAGGCATAAAATTTAAACAACCGTCACCCAGAGTACACTAAGGCCTTTAGAAGGCCAAAATAAACGTTTTTGTTTTCTTTTGGGAGTCCAGCAAAAGCCTTAGTTGGTCTTGGGAGGAAGATCATCGAAAGAGAAAGAATACATTCCTTTCACTGATGCGCTATGAAAAGAAGAACTGAAGGTTTAGGAGTTCTTTTTGGGGAGGGGTTTCTTAGGAGAAGAGAAATGTCACGCAAAAGGATAGAAGAAGAAAGAGGAGGAGTTCTCTACGCTTGCTCTTGGGATCTCAAGGCCATGGGAAGGTAAGGGAAAGGTGGTTCTCTCGCTCACACTCAGCCTCAACAAAGATAGAGAAAAAAGAAGAGGGGCTTTTCGTCAAGGAGTGAAGCAATTTGAAGCAGAATTGAAAGATCCCTCTCTTGATGGTGTTGATTACCGAGCAGAGAGAAGCATTTTTTTTTCCACAGCAAAGCAAGTTAGAAGAAGGAATTGAGACAAATTAAGAAGGGTGTACAAAAGCCATGTGGTTTGCAAGATAGAGAGCAGGCAAAAATCGATCGAGTAGAGGGCAGAAGGGAAAATTTTGGGAGCTAAAGAGCAAGAGAGTTATATAGGGTGGGATTTCCCTTTGGCGATTATAGATTACCTTCAACAGGTTGTGGATTTCTGATTAGGGGTTTGCAAATCAGCAGGCATACCGACGATGGTATATATAATCGATTTGTAACAGGGTTTTCAGATATCAAAAATTTGGAAGCATCCACTGGTTGCCAGCATGAATTAAGTGTCGACATCTTTTTTCAAATTATTTTTCACTCTTATTTTTGTTTTGAGTCGTGATTTCCTTCAGTGATTTCTCTCTAATCATCTCTATATCTTCTTACTAACACTAAATCACTCCTAATTGCACTCGTTTCCCTTGGTTTATGCCTCGGTTGATTATCTGTCTATAGCCAAAAGTCTAATGCTTTTCCAATCAACCTCGAAGAACAGGCACTCCAAAATTTTTTGTGAACCCAACGTGAATCTGATCGCAGTAGATAGATCCAGCTACATCGACACGCCAAGAGAAAGAGATGCAAAAAATTATGGGGCTAATAGATGTTATTTTGCAAGAACAATATGCAAATCAAGTCCAAATAATAAACCAAAATTCTTACACTCGCTATGGGACTAACCGGTAGAGTGAAGCATGACATCCATACACCATTATGTGCATGTATGCATCCCACTACATAGAGTTCCCTAAACAATGCTTCTTTATAGTCACATGCTATTCACTATAGCCATATGCTATTTGACCATTTTTCCACATGTGATGAACATCGCAGGCTTTAGCATTAAATGTCACCTTCCACTTTGAGCCTATATAAGTCCATATTGCTTAACTTGTATTTTGCTCTTTCATCTCAATTAATCAAGAAAGCCTATTTTCATTGGTGCTCTCTCTCTCTCTAATTTGTTCGCTCCAAAGCACTTCTTGTGTGTTATCTATTTGTCAGTCCACCTTGCATGACAGGTGCCTTAGGAGATAGCGATCGAACTTGGGGCATGGTGAAGATCTTTGGACAAGTAGTGGGCAATCTGCCACAAATCTCATCATAAAATAGTGATCATAGATTAACTTAGCTTCCATGTCCATAATAATACTGATCAAAGCTATTTATATCCCATAAGGTACTGGCATCACAAGAGAAAACATCATATGGATATACATCAACATATATTCCAAGAGAGTCCATTATTCTCTTTCCATAGGAGCCATATCTTAATCAAAACAATTTCCATGACATATAGGCTTGCCATAACTACACCCAAAGCATCATCAAAGCATTTTTACTCATCACCACAAGGAACATTATAATTATTAGCCAAGGCACCTTCAATATTCATTTGTATCTCATAATGAAACACATGATGCACATGCGCATGCATGAAATTAGAATTTTGAAGGGACTCATACTTTTCGTTTTCTTGTATTAAATTCTTACAATCGCTTTCCATCTCATCATGGGAGCTTGTAAGAATAAGCATTTCATCATAGACCTTTATTTTCACATAAACCATTCAAACTAGCATCATGAATATCCCAAAGAGTATCCAAAGCATTATTTGTGATCGAAACATTTTCTTCACCATTGTGGCCATAGGGAACAACTAAAAAAAACCCATATAAAGTGAAAAAAAAATCCTCATCTACAACATACATATCATTAGCATCCTCTTCATTATGAATCTTATCCACATCAAAATTTTCATCCTCAAAATAAGACTGCATATAATCCACACCATGATTCTCAATTATAAAATATGCTCCCACAATTTTACATTCCATAGCATCATTATCAAACGAACCATATGTAGACACATAGTTGTCATCCACTTCAACATCATGCATACAAATGGGCTCCAAATCAAAATCTTATCAAAAGGGTAACCAATGAATTTATCTCCATCATTCAAAGGGGAATGGCAAGTATCAATAGCATCTATGGCATCATCTTCCACATGTTTACATGCTCCTTCAATTCTACTTCACAAAAATCTATATGAAGCTTCCATAACTCAAAATAAAATGTATTCTTTTCCAATTGATGGTCTTCCCACTTGAAGTTCAAGCTAACAATGTGCAACACCTCAACTATTATGCATAACATGATAGCTTCCTTTTTTCCAAAGATACATATATTCAACAACATACTTTGACTTCCCATCAACAAGTCCCTTATTAAAATTTAAAATAGCATACTTTGTCTTTGACTAGCTATCACATGTGTCAAACGTGGAGTCATCCAATATATACTCTTGTAGCACCTGCAAGAATTGAAATGTCCTATATTGGTAGGCCAACATGAAGAGCAAACCCTGTTTCTTATCATCATTGAGTCCAAAATTATTAAATACATTATTGCATGGTTCCAAGTACTTCTTCAAGTGATCCAAGTCTTGCCAAATCATATGAAAATCAAGAGAACACAAGGACTTGGGCTGATTTTCAAATGGATGTCAATATGTAGATCAAAACCTTGTCAAAAGGACACTCTTCTCCTCAACAGGGGGCACCAATTTATGCGTGAGAGAATAGATATCTCAAGAGGATATGGACTGACTCCCACTCACAAGTTTTTTCAATCTTACACATACGCAATCTCAACTAGTCCCTAATAGCTTCTCCTCACACTATTACAACTCTCACTGCACTAAAGGAATCAAAGGCATCAACAAAGTAAAAGAAAAAAATTGGAGGAAAAACAATGAAAACCTTTTCACGTTTGATAATAAAACCCAAGGGCTTCACACTTTTTCAAATGCCCTTCCATGTGCTAGTAGAGACTCTATTGATGCTCCCATACATAGACATAATTGAACCAAAACCCTTTCAATTCAAGACCTAATCAAAATCACTTTAAGAGAAAAAAAACTCAAAACAATGTGATGGAAAAAATGGGAAAATCCCTCCCATCCATAAGCATACCATGGAATTTTTGATGCAAAACTCTAGAAGCAAACAAGGGCATAGAAGAGAGCAATATTCCACATATCTTTCATCACCAAACCAAACATAAACAAGGGTGAAGTTGTGGAGCTATACCGCCATGTCCAAAATCCCCACCTTTCACCATCGCAAGATGCAACTGTGGGGAGCTTCTTGTTCTTCCCTAGAAACCCAAGCTCTCACTCATGACCAAAATCTTTAAAAAAAGTTTTTTTTTTCATGTTTTCAAAACACTTACTCACTCTTTCATTTTGACACTTCTATGTACAAAAGCAACAAAACTATCTACCTTGCACAAATGTCACGCATGCATAGAGACACCTTGCCGCCTTTTTACACTTTACACAACCTTGCTTTATTTACATCCACAAGCTCCAAAAGCATTAAGAAAAACTTCTTAAAGTCTTTTTTTTTTTGGGGGGGGGGGGGGGGGGGGGGGGGAGGGGGCTTGCATCATTCTATAAAAGCGCATCACACTGTGTATCTAGATACCTCAACATGTATCAATTTTAGAGAGAGAGAGAGAGAGAGAGATTCATTTAGTAGACTCTAAAACAAAACACACACCCACACATGCGTACAATAGATACTACTTCCATTTGATGTACCAGATACACATGCACACACGCACGGACACACACTAATAGAGATAGTAGATAGATTTCATTATCGTCCATAACCGCCAAATATGACCTAGGGACAAAAAGAAACATATCATGTGGGGTGTTTTGAGCTGATAAGAAACATGTGTGTGCGCAGCAACACACATGCTACCATATACATGTGGTAGTGATGTGTGTGAACACACTAGGACCGTCGAGGCATTTTTTTCCCTCTTTAGGAGGTTTTTTCCCCCGTGCATTGTATATACGCCCATCACTCTAGGGCTATCTATCTTTCCATTTCACACTAAGTAACACACTCTCTATTGTGTGTCTTGAGCTTCCTTCATCTTCTCCAAGTTGTGTAAGTTTCTCTGCAATCCTAATTCCAACAACTGGTATCAGAGCAGGTTGCATCCTCCGAGGCTTAGTCGCCAGCTGCTCCAGCACACACGCCTGCTCACTTTCTCCGATTACAGTGAGGTTTGGCTAGCGTTCACAGGTCGATAAATATGTCGAGCAATCTCTTCGAGCGCAGTGTGCTCAGATTTCTGATTCGGGCTCATTTTGGCCTCCGTTTCCACTACAGGCAGGCCTGCACAGGTAATTTCATCATTTTGTGTAGAATTTTTGTCAGTGCCGTTTTTTGCATAATAGGTTCCTTACAGTCTTATACGGTTTGTGCTATATAGAATGTGTTCTTTCTGCTCCATTTCTCCTCTTTTCGGGCAGTTTTCACATCAGGTGTAGCATTTACCATGGCTGACAACAACACAGATGTGTTCAAGATGTTTGCTGTTGAGGAGAGGTTGGATGGGGACAGTTACCCAATGTGGGCTTATATGATGCAACACGTTCTTGTGTCAAAGGGCATCTGGAATATTGTGCAGGGCATTGATGTACGTCCTGGTTCTGAGGATGTAGCGATGTTAAGGATGTTGCAGGTCTTGCTGCAAGGATTACTGCTATTAGAGTTGTTTTGCCTACGGTAGAACAAGCTTGTTGGGATGTAAAGGATGTGCATGCTCATGCATTGATTGTGTTGTCTGTGAAGTGCACCATTGTTCCTCACATCTATTCAGCAAAATCTGCAAAACAGGCTTGGGATATTTTGGCTGGTCTTTATGCAAGTCACAATGAGGCTAAAATTGCTTTGCTGCGTAAAGAGCTAGAGTCAAAGATTATGCATGAGGAGGATGATATGGACACTTTTCTTGCTGGTGTCAAGGATATCAATGAGCAACTTATTTCTGCAGAGGTGGTCATTTCAGATAGTTCCCTTGTGCAGACTATTCTTGATGCCTTACCAGATTCTTACCAGACTTTTGCTAGTACTTGGAGACTTATGACCCAAGGAAATCCAGAAGTTGTCAAGTTTGATGTATTATGCACATTGCTGTTGCAAGAGTCACTTTCCAGAAAAACTAGACA
This sequence comes from Adiantum capillus-veneris, assembly GCF_014529385.1. Taxonomy (NCBI): domain Eukaryota; kingdom Viridiplantae; phylum Streptophyta; class Polypodiopsida; order Polypodiales; family Pteridaceae; genus Adiantum; species Adiantum capillus-veneris. Next base: position 97,306,424 of record NC_140960.1, read on the forward strand.
GCGTGCAGTTGAATAGGGTTTTATTGATTCTCAAAGAAAGGGTGGTAACAACGATGCAACCACTTCTTATGGTTTTGCTGCGAGTAGCAAAACTTTTGTTCCCAATGCTTCTGCTGGCAGCACTTTGTCTGGCAATTCTGGTGATAAGGGCAAAAAGAAGATGCGTTGCCATTATTGTAAAGCTAATGATCACTTGATCAAGCAGTGTCCTAAGTTGAAGCCATAGAGGCTAAGAAGACAGAGGGTGGTTCCACTACAAATGCAGCCATTGTTGAGTCTTATGTAAAAGGATACTGTAATGCTGATGTTGATGCAGAATGGGCTTTTAGTGCAGAGTGCACTTACAATCCTATTGTCCATAATGCATGCATGTCAGTTGCTGCAGATTCACATGTGTGGTATTTCGACAGTGGTGCTACAAAGCACATTACCTCACATCGTGAATTGTTCGCCTCTCTCGAATCTGTCCCTCATGGAAATTCAGTCACTTTTGCCAACGATGCCTCTTATCCGGTTCAGGGAGTTGGAAAGATTGTGCTTACTGCTGCTAATGGCAGTTCTTTCACACTTGTTGATGCACTTTATGTACCTGGGATCAAGAAGAATCTTTTGTTTGTATCTGAACTTGCTAGACTTGGACTTGTAGTCAAATTTGTGGATGACAAATGTACAGTTCATCATGTTAGTTTTGGTGATGAAATCGTTGCATCTGGGCTTTTGTGCCGTGGGCTGTATAAGCTCACTTTGTATGACAAGTGTGGACAAAATTTTGCAAATGCAATTGCAGATTCAAGGGCTATTTCAGATGCAAAACTTTGGCATGCACGTTTTGGTCATCTGAATTTTGCCAGTTTGCTACGTTTGCAGAAATCTGATATGGTTGCTTCTTTGCCGCCTCTTGAAGCACCTGCCAAACATGTTTGTGAAGGCCGTATTTTGGGTAAGATGCAGCGTTCTAAGTTTCCAAAGGATGGTTCAGTTCGGGCCACATGAAGGTTGCAGCTTGTGCATAGTGATGTTTGTGGGCCCATGCAAACTCCATCCTTGGGCAATTACCTTTACTTCGTGACTTTCATTGATGATTACTCCTGGCATGCATGGGTATTTCCGCTTAAAGAGAAGTCCGAAGTTTTTATGTGCTTCAAACAATTTCTGGCTATGGCTGAAAATGTCTCGAAATGTACTATGGGCACCCTCCGTTCCGATCGAGGGGGGGAGTATATGTCTCATGAATTCAATGAATTTTTGGCTAGTCGTGGGATAAAACACCAATGTACAGTGCATTATACGCCTCAACAAAATGGTGTTGCTGAGAGGAAAAACACGTCACTTACGGAAATGGCAAGATGTATGGTCAAAAGTCAAGCTTTGCCGCATTCCTTTTGGCTTGAGGCCATCATGTGTGCCGCTTATGTACTAAACAGGTGTCCTACGAAAGCTTTTGCAGTCTATTACTCCATATGAAGCATGGCATGATAGAAAGCCTTCTATTGAGCACATGCATGTTTTTGGTTGTTTGACATATGATTTGGTGCCACAAACACAACGCAGAAAATTGGATGATAAGGCTGTCAATTGTATTTTTGAACAAATAGTGTTGAAAGCAAAGGTTACAGGCTGTATCATCCGCAAACAAAGCATATTCTGGTTTCACGAGATATAGTGTTTGTGGAAGATTCTGTTCAGCCCTTGTTGTCATGTACTAGAGACAATAATGTAAGCTCACACGACATTTATGACACTTTGTTGCCTCTTTTCAGTGGTGGAAATACAAATGTAAATTCCAATGAGCAAATGTACAGCCAATGGGGGTTTTCGAAAATGTTACAGATCAACCTATTACTGATGCAGATGTACATGATGTACTTGATGATGAAAGGGCTGAAAATGAGCAGGCTAGATGTATGCCAAAATGGCTGGTGCATACATTGTGTGACAGTAAATTGGATGCACCTTTGTCTAGTCGTACTCATTTAGGCTCTCGCCATGCATCTTATGCATCAGATTGTTATGCTTTGGTTGTGTCTAGCTTACATGATGTTGAGGAGCCTCTGTCTTTTGATGAAGCACAGAATTCAAAAAATTGGATGGCTTCCATGCAATCAGAATATGATGCACTTATAGAAAATGACACATGGACTTTATGTGATTTTCCTTCTGGCAAAAAGGCCATTGGTACGAAGTGGGTTTACAAGTTAAAACGCAAGCCGGATGGTGAGATCGATCGCCACAAGGCTCGACTTGTTGCAAAGGGTTATGCACAGCAAAAAGGCATAGATTATGAAGAGACTTTTTTCCTCACTTGTCGTATGACTACTCTGCGTTTTCTATGTGCATTGGCAGCTCATTTTGGTTGGGATGTACATCAATCAGACATTGTTACTTCTTTCTTGAATGGTGACATATTTGAGGAAGTTTATGTAGCGCAGCCTCGCGGTTTTGTCAAGAAAGGACAAGAGGACAAAGTGTGCAAATGTAACAAGGCTTTGTATGGGTTAAATCAATCTCCTCGTGCTTGGCATGAGAAAGCTGACACTCATTTGGTCAAACAAGGCTTTCGTAACAGTCCAATACAAAGCACATTGTATGTAAAGCGTGAGGGTTATGTACTTCTCATTGTGGTTCTTTATGTAGATGATTTTCTGATCACTGGACCAAATGAGAGACATATTGCTGAATTTAAGACTGATTTGAATGCTACTTTCAAGATGAAAGATTTGGGGTTGTTCCATCATTACTTGGGTATACAGTTCAAGCAGTGTGATGGTGGTATTGCCTTATGTCAGAAAAGTTACATAGAGACATTGCTATGTAAGTTTGGACTTGAGGATTGCACTCCCATGGAAACAGGTTTGAAATTGATTCTTCATGACGCTGGTGATCCTGCTGATGTCACTCTTTACCAAACTATTGTTGGATGCCTCATTTATGTATGCAACACGAGGCCAGATATTCAGTTTGCAGTCTCACATGTCAGCAGATTTATGCATAGCCCAGAGTCTAAGCATTGGCAAGTTGTCAAGAAGAGTCTCCTCTACCTTAGTGGCACTTTACATCTTGGCTTTTTTTATCCCAATGGGGGATCATTGCCGCCAGACTTACATGCTTTTTTGGACTCACATTGGGCTGGTTGTTTTGACACGCGAGTGTCCACAAGTGGTTTTTGTTTCATGCTTCGCAGTTCATGTATATCATGGTTAAGCAAGAAGAAACCTACTGCGGCCACTTCGAGTTGTGAGGCTGAGTACAGGGCAGTCTTCACAGCTACGGTTGAGTGTGTATGGCTCAGACACCTTATGGCTGATTCGGGTGTTGGACAGGACACTGCCAACACTATCTACACTGACAGTCAGAGCGCATTGGCTGTTGTGAAGAACCCAGTTTTTCATGCTCGCACAAAGCACATTGAGGTGCATTACCACTATGTCAGGGAGAGGCTCTCAGCAGGAGAGATCAGCTTGGCTTATGTGCCAACACAGGACAACTTGCAGATCTTTTCACAAAGGCATTGTCTCATGAGAAGCTCGAAGCTTTCTGCAAAGCTTTGGGCTTACTCTCCTTTGTGGAATGATCATGTCCTTAGGGCATGGCACTTCCCTTTACTCATGTGTCAGCTCTCATTCACCGCATCACTCCAAGGGAGATTTGTTACCATATACATGTGGTAGTGATGTGTGTGAACACACTAGGACCGCAGGGGCATTTTTCCCTCTTTAGGAGGTTTTTCCCCCCGTGCATTGTATATACGCCCATCACTCTAGGGCTATCTATCTTTCCATTGCACACTAAGTAACACACTCTCTATTGTGTGCCTTGAGCTTCCTTCGTCTTCTCCAAGCTGTGTGAGTTTCTCTACAACCCTAATTCCAACAACACACACACACACATACACATACACACACACACACACTAAGAGAGATACTAGATAGATTTCACTATCGTACACAACCACCAAATATGACCTACGGGACCAAAAGAATCATATCCTGTGGGGTGTTTTGAGTTGATATTAAGTGACTCTCAATGCTCAAGAAATTTGGAAATGAGCATTTCAATAGAGAGTCCACATCGTACTTGGAAAGGGAATGCGTGTAGGGAGAGATCATGGTTCAAATTGGAGGGAAAACAAGTTCCAATGTCATCAAAAGTTGAGCACTCAAGTAGGGTATGATGCTCAAACTCACGAACTTTATAGGTGCATAAAGTGCATAGTCAACAAGACTCCTCATTGGTGCTTAAAGTGCATAGTTGATGAGACTTCCCATCAACTACAGGTTTCCTTGCATTGTAGAGAATGAAAGTTGAGCCAGATGGAGGCAATAGTACGGATGTCATTGTGACGGGGATGGACTTGGGCATGTAATGGTGGGTGTGATTCCCTCCTTTGGATAAAAAGATAGTTCGCATAGATGCTCCTATAGGCTTCCTTGCATTGTAGAGAATGAAAGTTGAGCTAAATGGAGGCAATAGTACGGATCTCATTGTGACGGGTATGGGCTTGGGCATGTAATGGTGGGTGTGGTTCCCTGCTTTGGATAAAAAGATAGTTTTGTAGTTTAGGACAACATATGCGGTGTAATGTATGAAGCATAAACCCTTGGATTTCTCCCAAGTTGTGATCCATTGGCATTGTAGAAAGGCCTCCTTGACTTTGGCGTATATTGAGCCATCATGCAGCAATTGTAATGTATGTCATCTTCCAAACCACTTATTGATGTCTTGCATCCATCCTGTACTAAATATTTCCTTTTGTGTATTTTTTGGACTTTTTCAAATTGCTTCATCTTAACCATGACTCTCCATACCCATAATGGATTTTAGCGTTGGATTGTTTGGCAGCTTTTTCTTTCATAACATTTGCTCAATCATATATCAATATGCATATGTGTACATTTGAAGTCTTGTACAAAGATTATTCTTTCACACTATGGTTGGAGTATGCATGCTTGGGTCTCTCTGTACATTTGAGATCAATAAAAATTCATGTGATCTAATTCCAAACACCATTGACCAAGTCTTAAACTTTTTATGCAATCAAAGATGGCTTCTTAAAATAACATATAGTCAATCATAGTATCTCCATTGTGTTTTCTACATGTAAATCCATTAGTTTCATTCCATAAAGAATTAATTTGCAATGGAAATCTCGGAACTATTACACATATGTAGAAGTGATTTTTCATATTAAACTAACTTTTTCTTATCACTAGAGATTTAACCATACATGTGTGCATCCTCTAGTCTCCTTGAACATACTGCATATCAAATTGTTATATGTCATGTTGCAAAGTTCTTATCCGCATTCATGTCACCCAAGAAAATAACCTCACTCTTGTCCTTGAACTCAACAGTGTCTTTCTCTAGTCTCTATCCAAGCAAGCATAACAGATGGAGTCGCAGTGAGGAATGTAGCAACCGATGACAAAAGTAGGTGTGCTAATTGGTGCCATCCGATGCTCTATCCCTACTCATAAAAGAAGCATAAGCTACACACTTTGTATCCAAGTATTTTCCCTATCATTTTTACCCACTTTGTATCCACCATTTGCATCTACTTGATCATTAATCAAGTCTATATTTTGCTACGTATTAGTATTAGTCGAGATCTCTCTCTCTCTCTCTCTCTCTCTCTCTCTCTCTCTCTCTCTCATGTGATACTAATAAACCATGGACGGTTCATTGTCATTTTTTCCATATCCTAATTCCCTTTCATGTGGTATCAAAGCCATTGGTTCACACCTAAGCCTATCTCAATCACTTATCTTAGATCTACCCTCTCTCTAATAAGCACCCTAATCAATTTCAATAAGGAATGCTTAGGCATGTTCTTGGATTCGCTACTCAATTGGGGGCCACAAAATCTCACTTGATTTTACAAATTATTTTTATGTTTGTGTAGTTACTTGTTGGAGCTTGAAACGGCCAAAGGTTGCCATTTCAATTACTTAATTGAATTGACATCTTTTTACACACCACTATGGTTTTCCCATAACAGCTCAAGGATTTTTATTTTTTGTGTGTGTGTGTATGCTTGCGAGCATTGAATGCTCAAGGCACTTTAGTTGAAGGTTAGGATTCAAGTTGGTCTTCAAAGTATTCAAAGGCAATATACGGCACGTGGGAAAGCTCCTAATTCAAGTTTAGAAAAAGGCACAAGGTCACATTACGGATATCCGCGCTCAACTAAATTGTATTGATTCTCAGCAGAGCTGCCCCTCGTCCTCTTCATGCGAAGCTACCCAATCAGTCTCTCTTGCGTGTACACAAGTTTTACGAGCTTCAAACGGTGCCATCAGTACTCAACATCAGGCCTTGCAAGCTCGCCAATGTCATTTCATCACAGGCACCGTCGTCGTCCTGCCTTGTTGCCCTATTGCTCGAACGCCTTGGCTGGTCGCCCACCTGCACCAAGGCCACTCGGATGCTTCCTTTCTCGCTCAGCAGTGTTGCTTCATCGTCACGAGCCCCGTCAAAGCAATTGACATCAGCAACTACACCCGCAAGCTCGCTGGCACCCGTTGTTGGTTGCGGTCCTCAACTTAGTGGCCTACTATCACTCATCTACTTGCTCGCCTGATTCGGCTCGTCACAGCGCCGACCTGTAAACTTTTTTTGTGCTAAATTATAATATCCTTTATTTGAAAACACCTTATTGAATCCTCGATTCCCACGACTCACATTTTGACCCTGTGCACCTAGATCTTCAAGCCTTGCCTAATGGGGCATTCTCATGCAGCTAAAGACCTTGATTTCCAAGGTCTCACCAAACGATCAAATTTAAGGGGGAGAAATCTCTTGCCGAGTACGCATCTTCTCGCCTCGGGTCAAGGCCTAGGCACTTTTCATACATTGCAATAAGGGAGAAAATATATTGCAAGGATCTTTTCTCCAAGTAGAGTGATATGTATGAGGTAACCATTGAGATTCATGTCTTCATGAGGTAACTCCTTAACCTTCTTGCTTCTCTCTTCATATGCTTTACAATGAGCATGTTGTCACAAAAGGGAATGGTCTTCATATACAAAACATCCCATCCCTTTGAAGTAGATCCAACTATTATCAAGAATAATCATTCACTTGTTTTCATCTATCATAGTGTAGATAGCAAAATCATGATGGCCATAATCATTACCATTGCCATAAATAAACCTAAAACTATAAGTATAACCATAATGATAATCATAAAAAAGATCATAACCTTAAGTTTAAATTTAATCATTGTAATTGCCTTAACCATAAACAACACCATAATCTTAATGTTGCAAGTCCATAATCATAACCATTGTTCATAATCATAATCATTTTCATTGCCATAATCATAAATAAAATTATAACCATAAGTAATGTCAAAACCATAACCAATGATAATGGCATAATCATAAATAGAATCATAAATATGATCATAACCATAAAAGGGTGTCAAAACCATAACCATTTCCACTATCATAATCACACACATAAGCATACCCATAACCATAAAAGTGTTTTCGAAACCATAACCATTGGCACTAGCATAACCAAAAATAAACCATAACCGTTGTCAATGACATAACCAAAAATAAATCATGACCATAAGCAGTAACATAATCGTAACCATTACCTCTATAAAAACCATAAGCAAAAGCATAACAATAAAAGTATTATTAAAATTATGCGTGTGATTATACATGTGTGTCTACTTATGTGTGTATATTTAAGTGTATGAGTGTGTGCATGCATGCATGAAAGCAAAAGAAAGGGCACTCACATTGAAAGAACACGAGTGTGCGAAGAGTGCGAAGGGTCAAGCAAAAACCTGCAAAAACAATGCAAAAGCGTTTTCTTAGCCTCACACAACACAAACACAATTTTTTTCACACAAATACAACAAAAATGTGTACCTTCTTTGTGTAGAAATGTGTGGAAGAGTATATTAAAGGTTAGAGGGGGAAAATCTACACAAGTCTGCAAGGCAGACAAAGGTGGGTAGGAGGTGTGGAGAAGAGAGAAAAAGGAAAAATGCAAGAAATTAGCGCTCAACTTCTGTAAAATAGCAGATCGTCGATACATGCATCGGTATACGTGTCGATATATGCGTCGATATATCTTGCATTGATATACGTCGATATAGGCGTGGGTATACACGACAACAAATCAAATTTGAATTTTGAATTGAGCACTGTCTCCCTCCATCTTTATCAACGCTTGTTCCGATGCTCCTAGCTACGTCGAAAAAATGGCGTTAGTAACCAAGTGATCCCTTGTATATATTCTTCATTTTTCTTACATCACATTTCATTGTATCCATCTTTTTCTCTTTCAATGTAAAATCATTCTTGGCCTTGCTCAAGGGATCTTTCAAAGCATTCATATCCACAAGCGAGTGCTTACATTCTAGCATCTCGTTCTCGGGTTGTACCAAGCGCATCATTTTCATTTCAAGAACCTTTTTTATGTGCTCATTCTCAACAACAAGAACTTTTAAAGGGTCATTCTCCATTCAAAGTGCATGTAGCTCTTCACCTTGCTTGTTAACGATCTTTGCAATACGATCGAGTGATCCATAAGCATAGCTTCTGTTGTTGATGAGATTATGGGTTTGTGTTGGGATTTAGAATCTTGGGGATTTAGGGTCATTTTCCACCATGTTTTTGGATCTTGTTGATGAAGAAGCCCCCTTGCGATTTGTTGTAGACATCGCCGATAAGATGGCCAAGAAAATCATAAGTTTTACAACCTGATCATTTCTAAAATGCTGCAGCAAAGCCTTCCATTGTTCAACAAATAATTGTTTTTACGGGCATCATCCTCTTTGATTAAAGCGGAAGCTATAAAGTTTTGTATGAGGAAGTTATGGTTGAAATAGTGGACTATTGTCTACTAGGTCAAAAACGAACTGTGTGTGTGTGTGTGTGTGTGTGTGTGTGTGTGTGTGTGTGTGTGTGTGTGTGTGTGTGTGTGTGTGTGTGTGTGTGAGAGAGAGAGAGAGAGAGAGAGAGAGAGAGCTTGCAACTTTGTGTTTGACCACAGGAACCACCCCCTAGAAAGCCATTGGAAAAGTAGAGCCACAACTTACTGCAATTGTTGTCATTTGCAAAGAATGTGCTTATCACCTAATATGCGCTAAATAAAATCATCTTGAGGCCAAGATCGAGATAATGTGCACCTCAATTAGTGGGCATAGAAAAATGACCTTCAGTCTATTATCTTGTTTGGAATTTTTTAAAATTTTCTTTTGAAGAAGATTGGCCAAACTTGAAAACAAAAACACTGAAAAAAAAAGGCAAGTGTATATCCTCGTTTGCCTTGGTTTAAAAGGTAAGAGTGAGCACCACATGGTGTGTTGTCTCGTCGATGGGGAAGAAAAGGTCTCCGTACAAAAGAACTCAAAGCTCAAATCCAACCGTTAGTCCAATCATCACTTTTTTATTACATTTATTATGTGAATTCAAATCTACCTCCATTGATGTCTCCAATTATTGCATGTAGATAATATCATTGTATCTTGTCTTTAAAGTTGCTTGTCTATTTATGCATCACCCGCCACTGACTGTCTACATTTAGTTGCCCATGGTCTTTCATGCTGATGAGGTTGTCCCTTGTCAATTAGATTGTCTTTTATCTAGCTATAGCAGTTGTTTGATTGTCATGAGTGCAAAAAAATATCACCTTATTTCTTGTTTCCACAAAAAATATTGCATGCATGGATGATTGAGACATTGTTATCAAGATACCCTAGGGACTTCTTTTGTACTTAAGCCTACATAAAAAGAACAATGTGTTTTGCAAGTGACTCTTAGTTTTTCCTTACTTTGGCTTCCTTTTACTCGCAGAGACACGTCACGTTGTTTGTAATGTAGAAATGTTCGTGCATCAATAACTTCTTTCATTCCCTATATGGAACATGATCGATTGCTAATAAAATCCTTTTGATACTTTTTGGACATCACAAGATATTGCCTATAGAATGTGCTTCACATCTACAAATTTAGCTCAGTATAGTATGCCCCATAGATTTACAACCCTTGGATGAGGATAAGAACTCACCATGAACATATTCCTATTGTGAAGGTGAATATGAAGTACATTGCTCCTTATGCCAAAAATTACTAGACATGCTCACCCTCAATGAAGCTAATTTCCAGACAATCTATGATCACGCAGCTTTCCATCATGAAAAGATGCTAATATGCTCGTAATAATCTTCATCCAACAAATTCAGTCTACACTTTTCTACAAATGTTGCTAAAATAATCATGATGTACATTAAATGTTTAATTGTGTCAATGCATCACTTTCACAAGTTATTTGTGCCCAATTGCATTATGATGTGCATTTGTATATATGATTTCTTGTCATTTCCAATCCTTATTGAAGATTGCCTGCACACACCATATCTCAAACAATCATTAATGGCAATATGATACATCTTGTTCAATACAATTTATTATGTAATTAGATATGTTATATTGCAAATTATGTTTTGCTCCAATTCCACCTACTTGGCTCCAGGATTAATTTTGCATTACTGGATGACTACACACACTTTCACAACGAGGTTTAGATCCATCCATAAGGTTTCTTTTTGGGTCACAAGTAGAATACGTAGCATGGAGCTACTAATTGTTCCCCCACCCCCCTTTCTTTCCCTCTGCCATGTGCAACAGCTTTGAAGCTTTTCCAGAAGGCTGTTCTTTCTCCATGCCTCTTCTTTCAAGTGTCGAAATCCACAATCTTGAACCAACAGGTGCGCTTTCTTGATTCTTCTGAGATCAGCCTCTCTAAACTGGCTTTGGCTAGCCCATAACTAATTCTTTCCCCATGATTGGCAAATGTAGAAGGTGAGGTCCAAGCTCAATACTCTGCCCCATAATTAGGGAAGAAAAGCAACACACAAACATAGGACTTGATATACATGTAATGACTTCTCATTCATGGTTTTCGTGGTCCTTTCAGTTAAAAAGTGAACAATTGTAGAATTGATTTTACATATACTTGCAACTAGAGAATTTAATTTCCTAAACCTGAGAGTACTGATGCTTGCTTTTTGTTTAACGCATCGCCGGTTCTTACACCTCCATTTACTCAAGCCAGTGCTTCCACAAGCTCGATTGACTATAAATGTAGACATCAAGCATTTCAGACGGCAAAGTATAGCTTTAGTAGTCTTTGTGTGAAAGCTTCCTTTTCTGAGCCAAAATTATGGTGCACAAAAACGCCTGCAATGCTTGGAAACCCTAAGCCTACCTTAGCATAAAGCTCATGCCACGGAGCCACATGCACCATTTGTCCCTCACAGAAAATTGGCACGCCTCACATGCTAATGCCTCTAACCTGGGGACTGGAAGTTGCTGGAATACATTCTGCAAAAAATCAACAAAAAATAGAGCATCTTATGCTGGAGATTGACTCTTTTCTCCATTGTCTGCATCTGCTTTCCAGACTATATCTTTGATACCAGCAGATAGGTTGTTATAGAACTGCATCAAAAGCACACTTCTTATAAGACATCTTGCTTTAATAACAAGGATTTTGTCAAGACGAACTGCCCAACAGAACAGATTGAAGAGAAAATAACTCTTTACATTGTGGAACTCCAACGTGTCACCGCCTGCCTTGCGAACTTCCACCACAAAAAGAGAGGGAGCCACTTGGAAAACCTGTTACAGAAGAAGCAGTTTTTAGTGACCATATGGAGAACTTGAAGAACCAATCGGTAGATTTTCATGGGCGAGTGATTATGGTAGCTCTCAACTAAAAGTGCAGTACCAATACAGCCTGGCTAAAAGATGCATCTAGTACGCTATCGATTCATTGGTCAAAACTGGCGATGGTATTGCATTGACAAGGCTCAAACAAGTACCTGAGTTGCTACAGAAAGATGGCCTTTCCTCCCTTTCTTTTCTCCTTGAAGCTTCATCTGTTCATGAGCGATAAGAAGCTGAAAATTCACAATCACACAGCATATTGGTTCTTGTTACCTTGTAGTTTTTTTTCTCCACATTGAACCCCAAAGGCTTTGCTGTAGCTTCAATTTTTGAGACTATCTCCGGAGCAGGATGGTTTGATGTAAACCGAGTCTCCCGCTTCACAAGACCCTGTGCACTCCAAACTTCAGAGAATGTAGAGGAGCTCAAATACACACAACTAAACCAGATTAGAAAGAGAGAATCTATTGGTCTTTAAAAATTTCTATATATTTTTGCCTAAGATTGAAGTGGATGATTTTTCATGCATAAGTTTATTGAGCTTCAACAATTCTATGCAATAGCATTGGCTTCTCTCCTAGCCCCCCCCGCCCCCCCCCCCCACACACACACACACACATCAAAAGAGCAAAACAAGAAAGGAAAGTATTGCATGTTTCAAAGTTAGTTGATCCATTACACTTCCGATGGTTATTTTGATGCCAATCAATCTTGTACCTTGCCATAACTGCATCCATTTTCATACCTAACCTTATCAACTTAGGCTTTGTACACCAAACTCACATCGAAGTTAGAGACGCCTCCTTCTCTTCCTTATTGCAATCATGTCTATAGAGATTTATGAGACCGAAATGTTGCAGTCATTTCGTCTTTCAGTTCCTGTACTCAAACATGTAAAGTACAAATCAATCATATTCAGTTTCGGAAATTCCAGTTTGTAAAGTCATACAGCAGAATACTGTCAGCCCATCAGTATCCCAGAAACCCAAAAGGGACATTAGTGACTTTATTCAAAATCGGGGTAATCCGTTGACAAAGGAGCGGAGTGACTCCCCTCTTGTGCAAACCCGCTGCACTAGATTCACCCATGCTGAAATCGGAGTTCTAACGGAGTAGACTATGCTAAACTGAATGCTTCATGGTAAAGTTCCAAAATCTAAGGAGTATCTGCTAGGTCCTCCTCCATCCACTTCGCATTTAATGCAGGATAGTTCTTGAACTTAGCCAAGAACCGCCTAATCACTTTACCTTTAATCTTTCTATCTGTGTGTCCCAATAGCTGTTCTGGAACAAGTATCTCCTCGCTTTCCTCCACTTCGGGTTGCTCATCTGGCTCCCCATCATCGGGCACATCGCCTTTAAAAGGCTTCAATAGACTCACATGAAAAGCATTGTAAATCTTCCAAGTATCGGGCAGCTTCAGTCTAAAGGAGACATCATTTATCTTTTCTTTTATCTAGAAAGGGCCATAGTATCTCATGCTAAGCTTTGGAAAAAGCCGCTCCTTTCCCTTTTTCTTTAGGCGTGCCTTCTCAAAACGTAAGAGCACCCAATCCTCTTCCTTTAATTTCATATTGCGACGGTATTGATATGTTGCCTTCTTGTGTCGTCCTAAGATTTCACTAAAGCCTCCCGGACCTTGGCAAAAGCAGTATCCAAGTCCCTCAAGTCTCATGTACTGGTCGGCTTCAAGATTCTTATCATGGGTCTGGGGAATGTTCTGATCTACAAGCTGATTCCCTTTTTCCTTTCTTCCTTGTACCCTGGGACCTGTGGGTAGCGTCCTTCACTTCCCTATCCATTGGCACGTCATAGTCAATCATCGGAACCCTAAGATGCACTATCATATGATTCCTCTTTCTCTGGAATCCTTTAATGAACTTGCATCTGGTTCCCTCTGATTCTCCAGAATCCTGTGATGAGCTATCATTTGGTTCCCTTGATTCATTCTCTTCACTGGCAGACTATTGCCTTTTTGAGGTGGATATTATCCTGCCCGTCGCATAAATTAATGAGCCGGCATGCATTTCCAATCGTTGCTTAGTCATGTCGCATAAGTCTCTGAATGGAGTCAGACTTCTGGTTCAAAGCATAGTCTTGAATCTCTTTAGCAAATCATAGCAAAACCGCTCAATCTGGTCTTTTAAAAGAATCTTCAACAAGTATCCCAAAACCTCTGGGTTCTCAGTCATTTTCAAGTGATGCCTAGGCATGATGACATCTCTTGCATATTCATCTAATATCCAAGTTGACGTGAGAAAAAAAAACCACGTGGCATGTGTTTCTCTGCGTAACAACAGAGTAGATCACCATGCCTGCACCGTTCTTTTCAAGTAAGATGCCACCTTTCGCTCCCTGAAATGTTTTGAGAACCACCCTCCAGAGAAGGCGACGTCAAATTGTTGTTCAACTCAAGGGCTCGATGGGTGTCCTGGCCCGACTCCCTTCCTTGAACTCCTTGGTTTTCTTGTTGATTCGGTCATTGTCAAAAGAGGACGACCTCTCCTCCTTTAAACGGATAGATGACCTTCGATGCCTTCTAGGCTTTGTTTCAAAAATCGTCTTCAAAAGAATCTTGTCTTAGGTGCTTAGAAATTGAAGAAGCTTCTTAGCACCCTCAAACACTTCAAATGGCGTCTTTCCCGTGTGTCATTGTAGGCAAACTCCACCAAGGGTTAATACTTTTCCCATTTATTCTTCTGATCCAAAGAAGAAAACTTGAACAAATTCAAAACCATTGAATTGGCTATTTCAAATTGCCCATCTGTCTACGGGTGGAACGAGGACGAGAACTGCAACCACATGCCAATGTTCTCCCAAATTGCCGTCCAAAACAACTAGTAGATCGGACAAAACAATGGACTCAGACATGCCATATATTCGAACAATTTCGCCAAAGGATCTGGCTTAACTATCTTCTTTACTGCAAAGCAGTGTGCTTGCTTACGGAATCTGTCGATGACCGTCCAAAGGCCATCATGCCAACTCTGCATCTTCGGGAGATCAAAGATGAAATCCATATCAATACTTTCCCAAGGGCGGGTGGAAATAAGTAAAAGGCTGTAGCAATCCTTTTGCTTTATGCCTGTCAAACTTGACCTTCTGGCATATTGAACAACTGCGAACAAAGTCGTCCACATCCTTCTTGAGTTTCAGCCAAAAGAAGTAATGCTCCACACCCTTCAAGGTGGTGTCGATGCCACGGTGACCTGTAAAAGGTGGACCATAACACTCAGTCAAAACCTTTTCCTTCAACGGTTGTGTGACGCACAGCATCGTTTTCTTCATCAAGTAGCCATCCCCTAAGGAATATCCCGCTACTTTCTCCCCATTCTGTATTCGAGTGAATACATCGAAAAAATCCGGATCTGTGGCGTACTGATCAACCATGTCCTCGAAGCTTCTATGATGAATCGCGGAAATAGCCAAGACTAACGGCTTCCAAGACAAAGCATCTGCCACCAAGTTTTTTTGTCCCTGAACATGGACAATCTGAAAGTGAAACTGTGACAAGATATTAGCCCACCGCATCTTCTTTTCTGAAAACTGCTTCTGTGACAAGAAGTAGCATAAACTCTGATGATAAGTGAAGACCGTAAAATCGGCTCCGAGTAAGTAATATCGCCACTGAGTAAGAGCATGGATCACTGCCATAAGATTTTTCTCATAAATCTGGACTGTCAATTCTGGCCTTCAAAACAATCGGCTTTCATAGGCAATCACATGGCCTTCTGGCATTAAGACCACTCCTAGACTACGACCACAAGCATCACAATATCTTCAAATGACTTTTGCAAAAGTCCGGCAAAAGTCAACACTGGTCCAGTAGTCAGTTTTTTTCTTTGAGTGTGTGAAAGGCAGTCACCTCTGTCGATCCCCACGAGAAAGGGACTCCTTTCTAAGTCAAAATGTGCAAAGAGAAGCCACCTCTGCAAACTTTCGAATGAACCACCGATAGTAAGAACACAAGCCCAAGAAGCTTCTAGCTTCATGAACATTCTTCAAGTCAGGCCAATCGCGGATAGTGTCATTTTTTGGCCAAATCTATCTGTACCCTTTCTATTGAGACGATGTGTCCCAAGAAATGTATCTCAGGCAAGAAAAGCTCGCTCTTTTTCACATTTATAAGCAATTTATGCTTCCTCATTGTCTGGAAAACCCACAAATGATCGGTATTCTCTAAAAATACAAAAAGTCGTCTTGAAAGCTGTCTTGTAGACGTTTCCAAGAGCAATACAGATCTGATCATAATCACTCTTCATATCAATTCGGCAAGTAGAATTTGGAAGTCTGTCTAGTATATCATTGTCCTTGTAATGTGGAAATCTGTTTTGGTTCATTGTTTCTTTATCTTGGCCTCGGCTAACGCTGTAAGGTGGCAAGTTCGGTGGTGTACTACCACGAATCAATCATGTGATCTTCACGACGTAAAGGAGGTAACTCGCTTTGTACGCCTTCAGAGAAATAGTCAACCCCTAATGCAAAAAATCTTGTCGTTCGTTTTTCGAGGTCAAAACATATTCAACCTTCAATCATCATTCAGTTCTCTCAAGAAAATCGAGTAAAGAAACTGAATTTCATCAAGTACAATCTCTTTGCCCTTCATTTGTCAAAGTCGCTTTCTCAGCCCGATAGTCAACCATGGCCTTGTTCTTGTGGTACCAAGGGATTTCGAGGACGTCGCAACCTTCCTAAGGGCATTACGTAGAAGTCCTCATGCCCTAAATACCCCTAACATTGCAAGCGAAATTTGCCAATGATTGGTGTAATGGCAACATTCCGTCCGGGTGCCGCTAGAACTGCCTCCGCCTGTGGCCTCAGCCTATCAAGTTTAATTCCAAGTCGAGCCGCCAATTCAAGAAGTTGGCCTTGGCTCCTCCATCAAAGAAAACGAGGGCTTCCTGATCTTTCACTTTGCCCCAAGGGCGGCAAAGTTTTGTACTTTCGTTCATCTGATTCGGTTCGGGCCCCACTCCGTTCTGCTTTCATCTTTCCTTTTCTTCCGCACTCGGCTACTGCTCTGTAACTCTCAAATTCGTCTTCTGGTGGTCCTTTGGTTCATCTTCTTTCTGCAAGTACAGGTTCTGCTTTTCTACACTCGTCTGTCCTTTCGGCTTTCCCCCCTACCTGAGAGGAGAAGCAATGGTCACACGCCATCTCGAGTAAATCTTATCAATCGGATAATTCTTCGTGTGTTTCGCCAATCTCGGATCCCTGGGGTACTTAATCAATCTGTACACACATATGCCAATCTGCAGTTGACGTTTGTACTCCATTCTAGCAAACTTGTCCGTCAAAAAAAAAATTGCCCAAATCTTCATTCTTTTTTTCAGTGTCACACCGGATTTTCAACTTTTCTTTGCCTTCCCACTGAGAGGTGCCATCTCTGTCAGATTCTTCACAAGAACCCATGTATAATCTAGGATTCTTTATGGCATTATGCCCTGTAAGACAGAGCGATCAAGACGGGAGTGCGCCCGATGCGCCATGTATGAAGGGTGGGAATGGCTAATAAGTTCGGGGTCGGGACACGGAGATTCTTTCACAAAAGTCTGTGTGTGCCGCAATAAGAATCGGATCCTCCGAAGAAGAAGAATCTTTTTGTGCTCTGATACGACTGTAATAAACTTGGACACCCCAAGTCTAGATTCTACCGCGACACAGCAAAGATTCACTTTAAAACAGTTCACAAAAGACGACATGGCCCGGCGTAGTTCCGTGCCAAGAGGTATTGGCCCCAAAGACTGGTGCCCCTTGCGGTATTTCTTTTAATATTAATCTGTGTGTAGAGTACAAGGGAGTCTGCGGGCACTCACACTCAAACTCTGCGTCCAAATGCTTTGAATAATGAGGGCCCAACAAACTTATTTATTCTTACAAGGGATGCCCAAAAGCAGAGCCCCAAAATCTCAAACTCAAAAGCTTCTTAATCTCAAAAGCAACTGTAATCCAAAAGCTATTAAAATCAGTTAGCGTAATTTTCGGAAATCCGTACACTGCCACGTCAGCATGTTAGTAAAAATTGCGACGATACGTACGGCCTGCCACATCAGCATGTCAGCGCGTTTTTTGGGGATTTTCCCGCTGGCCTACTGCCACGTCAACCTGTCGGCGCATTTCAGGGGCTGTGTGTATGTCCGGAAGCCTACCACGTCACCAGCTTGTGACACCTCGAGCAAATAGGGATGTGCGACCTATGAGGCCGAGTTACAATTAAAATATGTTTTTGGAATTGCAATGGATACCCATGACTTGGAGAATTACAATGTACCATAGAAACTCCTTCATGTTCCAAGGCACTTATGTTGACCCCTTTCCCTATTTCAAATTATCTCTTGGTCAAGCACTACATTTTGCTTATGACGCTCGAGACATCACTCTTGATGCCTACAGGATTTACTTTGACTGCTTCTAGCTTTCGGAGTCTCATAGTGCTCTGCTCTTTGTATCCCTTTCTTTTCATGGGTTTTCCTCGCTTTGAGGTTTCCCACTTGTAAAGTAATCAAAGCAGATTTACAAAAAAAAGTGTGTGTGTGTGTGTGTGTGTGTGTCTAAAAGGAATCATCATTCGTGCTAAGTAGCACACATTCAAGCAAGGAAAGAAGTTAAGATTTGTTGAAGTGTAAAGTCTGGATCATGTCACCATTTCAATTCTGCTGCAATTGACATCTCTAGTGTCGAGAGGATCTTTTTGGAGTGTAGTCAAATTGGAGTCGAGGTGTCCACCGGATCAGAAGCCAGTCCGTGTTTTGATTGCATCTTCCACTGCCTAGTCTGCCATGATGTTAGAGCCTTGATGTCTCGACCACCTCGGATGCTTGGTGTAGGCTGATCTAGTCCTATACTGGACTTGATTAAGAGAGAAGAAGCTTGCTGTTTTTCCCTGGTTTTTATTCCGTTTAGGGCTAATTTGGGTATGTGGAGCTTATGGATCCTGCCTGGTCTTCTACCCTTGTTTACCCCAGCCAGGGGAACCCCAAGGAAAATTAAGGATGAAGAGCATTTCTGGATGGTTTAGTTTTCCCAGATGAAGAAGTTTTTTTGTGGCTTCCCGCAAGGGGAGCAAGCTTGTCGTTTTCGGATCCATAAGGGGAGACATTTTTTTCCCAAAGTTCTTTTTTGACGGAGAAGCGTTTGGACAGCGGTGGGATTTTCTTCAAGACTTGTGGAGTGGGTTCCTATGGCTGTGTTTTCATCGAGGAGATAGATTGGCTGGTCTGATGTGTCTCTTGAAATTGCATTTTTATCTTGAAGTTGTCGACGGAGTTATCTTTTAGAGAACTTCATGAAGGCTGATATCGGGTTCCAGCCTTGTCTTGCACAGGCAAGTGTGCAATTTCGGTCCATCTTCAAAGAGGGGTTGCAGGCTGATGACTCAATTGCACCTTTGTACCAGGTTGCGGATCTTGGATGGCAAGAGGGGGATTACTTTCCTCCTAGAAGGAGAAGATGTACTTTTTTCTTTTCCATCTGAGGATGCAAGTTTCAGTTCCGTCTTTAGTTGACTCTTGTCCATATGGTATGTAGCAGACCATGTATATGTTTCAGTGCATGTGTTGGAATTGGCTTGGGCAAGTAGAGGGGGATTCTTACATCTCCAATACCACTTCTTGTATGATCATCCAACTGTTTGAGGATGAGGCCAAGAGGTGGAGCATGTGGTGCCAGATGCTTAGCCGACTCTAACAACAATTTGAGGAGGTTTTGTTGGAGTGCAGACTACTCCTATCTCCATGTTCTCTCTTCACCAGCGGTAGTGTGGCCCTACACATTTGGTCACTCCGATCATCTATGCCCTTTTGTGAGCTTGTCAGTACCCATTGAGAAACAGGTTTGCATCTCTTATGGGCTGTATTCTTGATGTCTGAGAGCAGATTTGTTGAGATGCTTTGGATGACAGGTTTGCACGCAAAGTCGGCAGTTAATGAAGACATCTAGTTCCTACTTCAGCAATCAGCAACATATGGAGGCTTCTCCCATACATGCCCATTCCGACCTTTGTGGGCATGTTGCAATTCCCCTAGGCGGTTCCTTACTCTCACCTTGAGTGTTGGTATTATGTTGTGTATTGGATATCGATAGTGTAACAAGAGAGAGGACCTTGCTCTGATACGACTGTCACAAAAACGGAAGCGTGCAATTAAATACTTTAGAGTTAATTTAGCTATTTCATGTAAGATTCCGCACAAAGAAATAATGAGAAAACAATGCAGAAAAAGAACACAGCACTAGAGACCAGAAGATGGACTGTTCCCCCCCTTGAGGAGATTTTTCTATTAGTTCTGGACTGTTACAAGCACATAACCGGAAAAGTTTATATCGTTCCTTGTCCCGAGAGACATCCTAATTAAGTGTCAATGATACACGGTGGCCAAGAAAGCTCTGATGTTGGCGGTGTCGAAGCTCAAGCAATGCAAGGAGAGTGTTCTGTAAAGAGAGACTCTAGACCAAAGATCATTTTTGAAACTCGTTCAAGACTGCCTGGTTATACAACTGATACATATAGCCCAAGACTACCAAGAAATATAGAGCTACACATCTATGGACTGTAGTGGAAAGTGGTAGGCTAGCCATGGTGTCCACTTGGCTACCAATCATCTGTGTCCCGCCAAGCGCCTCTGGTCTACTAGACCATCAGTCAAGCCCAGACCAATTGTTAACTGTCTATCCAGTACATAGGACACTGTAGCCCAACTTTACACAAGAAACTTTCCCCATTAGCTGGCATCCATGACTCTGCCAACATCTACTAGCCTCTTCCCTTTAGAGGAGATACAGCAATGGGCTGTATGGTTGGGATGAGTTTGGCACCTTGATAGCTGGTCTCCCCTACATATGCCTTTTTCAATGGAAACACTTTTAAGTTGATTGATGATTGGCAGCCTTTCTGAGCCACTGGCCTTGCAAGGAAAAAAGCATGCTATTTGACAGAAGAGGCTATAAGCCATTTGAAAAGATGTTTGATTTGGGAAGATCCAAATTCTTCAAAGCACTTGCAAGCAGGGCAAGCGTTGTAACTCCACTATAACCCTACCCATTGTTAGAACATTTTGACCAAATAAGAAAAGAAGATACACAACAATCAATGGCCAACCAATTCATCTAAGGAAAAAATAACCTGTTGTTGTTCAAAGAGGTTTGACAGGTTTAACCCTTCTGACATGGAAATGAATTCAAACGCATTCATCATCACAGGCTGCCTTTCCTTCCTCTCAGTTACAAGGTGCTCCTGTACCACATTTTTCATCCCAATTCAAAGCATGTACAAAACAGAAAAACTAGGATGATCTGCATGTTGGATTCCTACAAATTAAAGACATACCATTGAGTCATTAAAGACAGCATCCACATCTTCCAATGAGCTGGCTTCCTCTCCTTGGAACTGGGGAGGTTTATAGCCCTTTTTGAACCAATTATTCTCGAGGATTTCGGGAATTGTAATCCGCTACGCAAACATTGGCTGTGATCAGCACAATTTATTTGCATGCAACCACATTTGCTAAATGTGGATGCACTTCTCTGTGTATGCAAATTCAATGGGCCGAAACAAGTTTGACCTTACAGTTTTAGGGTTGGGGTCAAGTATTCTTGTTATTAACTTTCTTGCACCAGATGAAAACCATGGAGGGCATTTGAAATCAGCTTTGTGTATCTGAAATACATGAAATATCTTTTGCTCCAGATCAAGCATATCAAATCATGAGCTTATACCTTAATCAGAGTTAATATCTTGCCTTTCTGTACAGGGCAGCAAGATTCTCTTCGTCAAATGGTAAATAGCCAGCCATGAGCACATAAAGAATGACTCCACACGACCATAAATCAGCGGTTGCACCACTGTATCCTTTGTCTTTTATAACCTGAAACATGCAAGCTTTGCAAACTTCATTCAATTAATCCGTAATCATGGTTTAATACTGGTAGTCTTGTTACCTCAGGTGCCACGTAGTTAGGAGTTCCACATGCAGTGTGAAATAGTCCATCTTCCTGCAGAGTCAAAGATTTGGATTCAGATGCATAGAGAACACTGTAAAGGCCAGCTTAGAAAGCCATAAAACTTATATTTGGTGCCTATAAATTGAAGGCTAAGATCATGCTGGCAATGAATCCCAGCGAGCCCTTTAAATATTTCACAAAGGTCTTCCAACTTGTACTAGACACAGCCAGTCTTGTACTAATGCAAGCCATACACTGAAGCTGCAAAGCAGGTGGATGGTTCATCAAAATTCTTCTTTGAAACAAAACAGGGTCTGGTACTCGAGCAAGCCAATTGAAGGCTGCAAGTATGAGTGAAAATTTAAAGGAAAATCTCTCTCTCTCTCTAGCAATCCTGCTGAAATTCTGAAAGTTTGTGTTTGTTAGTAGCATTTCATAAGAAACCTCAAGTTATAGACGCACTTGGCAGGATTTTCCATGAATTGCAAGATGCTGATGTGGCATCCGTACGGCGTGATGACACCTTTTTGGCCTCAGTTATGAAAAACGCTGACTTTCTAGGCTTTTGAGTGCCAGATTTTTACAATTGCTTTTGGGCCACGTGCCTTTAAGATGCCGGCTTGGGAGGGAGAGCTCTACAGATCATTGAGAGTTTGCAAATTGCAGAAAGCTCTCCCCAGAAGTTGTATCTGTGAAGATCAATAATAAAGTAGAACCGCAAGGAAAGTGATTTCAAAGTAAAAGAAAAGAACCACACGCGCACTGCTGCCCCCCCCCCCCCCCCCCCCCCCCCGCGCATGCAGGACCTCTCCCCCCCCCCCCCCTCTCTCGCGCCATCACTCTCCCCCCCCCTCCCCAGCACGCACTGCCCAGCTGCCTGCCCGCTGCCTGTATTCGGACCAGCGCACAGCCACAGCCAGCCCGCCCGCCCGCTCGCCTCAGCCTCAGCCCGCGCCACCCCAACTGCGCACTCCCAATTCTTCCGCCTTGCTACCCCCACCCCCTCCCCCCGGGTCTTGCTCAGCTGAAGTCGTCCGCATTTTCAGCGTTTTCGGCGAGCTCATCCAATCGAGGGCCTCATCTCCTCATTGCCTTCTCGCCCTTCTCCACGGCAGCAGACACAAATGGAGGCTCATGCTCCGCCCCAGAGGGACTCCTCAGAAGTCCCCCTCACCCGACCCTGCAGAGCCCACCATCCGACTTGCTCTTTCACCGACAGAGCAAGCGAGCCTCGCAGTAGAGGTGGAGCGCCTCCAAGAGACCTCTGTCATCTGCAAGATTCTCGGCACCACTAAAAGCATCTCATCTCCCAAAGGCTAGCACTAAAAGGGTTGTCCATATAATCTACCACATCAGCAACTAGAAGCGCAAAACGTGGATCTGTCCATACAGTGCCACCTTAGCAACATAAATTACAAAAGTGTGTACTACAGGCCACATCAATATGTCAGCGTTGGATGCAAGCGTCCATATTGTCCTGCCATGTCATCAGCTTCATACGCAAGTCCTTGTGTGTGTGTGTGTGTGTGCGTGCGTGTGTGTGTGTGTGTGTGTGTGTGTGTGTGTGTGTGTGTGTGTGTGTGTGTGTGTGTGTGTGTGTGTGTGTGTGTGTGTGTGTGTCCTACTTTACCGCTAGTAGCTTGGGCTCCATCGGATGGGGTCCCATATGTTGGACTTTAAATATTTTGGCCCACTCAGCGAGGACATGTAAGTCGGTGAGAACTTTGTCTTCTTCTGCTGCTTCTAGGGTTTAAGCCCCTAGGCCGAGATCTACAAGTCGGCTAGGGTTAGATATGGGGAACCCTACCCCACTGTGTCTTCAGTGGCTTGACATGTCAGCAGTTTGTGACATCCCCCCTTCTTCAAAGAAGCATAATCGTCAGTGATTACAGTATATCTGCAAAACAGCTCAAGTAAGCTCAAAAATATATGAGGGTCATTCCGAGTGACAATCAGTTTTCTCATTCCATATCAAAGCTCTTGATATTTTGGCGTAGCAAGATTAGCCAGTACACCCAGACCGCGTTGATCTGTAACGGGTGTCTTGATGTACTAAAATTACATACCCAGGCAATCTCACCCAAATAAGGAATATTCAGTGGTTGGCATATCAAAATGCAACACAAATGCTTGCATATGCATGTTACAAGACATAGAAACATATGACTAGTCACCAATGAGCACTCCACCCGCAAATAACCATCCCGATCCAGGCCATGAGATGTTCAACGACTCCCTCATCACTTCTCCCGCAAATATTCTAAACAGATACGTGCCATGAGATATAGAGGCCTTTTACAACCAAACGGCCCTCAGACCGAAGCCTGCATCGCTTGGAGGTGTTGCGAGTAACCACTACTCAGACTTCAATACTCCCCTTGTAAAAAACCATACAGGTCCGGGCCATGACTAAAAACAGTACTTTTCAAACATAAAATACTCCCCCCGCAAATAGCCACAAGGGTTCGGGCCATGAGTATGTACAAGCATTCTTAAGCATCAATTCTCTTCAGTTTTGCTCCTGGGAGTAAATCACCAATCATTGAAACCAATAGCAAAA
Source organism: Adiantum capillus-veneris (assembly GCF_014529385.1). Lineage (NCBI taxonomy): Eukaryota > Viridiplantae > Streptophyta > Polypodiopsida > Polypodiales > Pteridaceae > Adiantum > Adiantum capillus-veneris. Next base: position 97,330,607 of record NC_140960.1, read on the forward strand.
CCAGAGTCGAGCAATCTCAAATCAGCATCAAGACAGGTTTCAAACAGATAACATCCATTTCAAACAGATTCCAAGCAGTATTTCAAACAAAGTGCAAAAATTATCTAAATACAAAGCAATTAGAAAATTCATTCAAGGTTTTGTTCGGATGGTTGAACTTTAAGGACGACTGGCTTGTCCTTCTAGATCACAGTGATGGGAGTGTCGCATCATTCTTGTCGTGCCAAGCCATGTCTAGGAGAGCATTGCACTTGCCCAACTTCATAATATGAAAATCTCCTTTTCCATGTTATCCTTGGATGGTGACTAGAAGAGCACCGATGAGAGGTAGCACTATCTGAGTTTTCTCTATGGCTAGCTCGGCTTCAAGTTATCTCCCTTGGGAATCGTAATCAAAGTTGATCTACTTCAGGAAGTTGGGATGGATAAGATTCTCAATAGCTCCCGGGTCAAAGAAGATTAGGGATTTCAAGCCACTGATTTTGCCATATGCTCTGCACAATTCATTTGAACTTTCGAGGTTTATGCCATAAATATCAGATACAGCCCAATATCAGATACAACCCAATTGCAAGTCTAGCTTGCTTGGCAAGAGGTGGTTCCGAGGCTCTGCCGGCTATCGGAGCAGGCATCGATTCGGCAAGTCGATTGGTTCGAAGGAGACAATTGAAATAATTATGCCCTGATTGAAAACATCCAAAACATCTGCCTTCTTGTAATAGTGTCCCATTGTTGAGGCATCAAACGAGGCCTTTGAGTTTAACTTTCACGAGAATCTAGAGAAATAGTTCATTGTGGTCAAGTATTCTGATTTGTTTGGGGTGTCTTTTGTAGACAATTGCTTATCAAGTTTGATGTGGAGGCCGGTGATCCAAAGACATTGCAAGAAGCGGTACGCTTGGCTCAACTCCAAGAGATGAAGCACAACAAGGGCAAGCTTAAGATGGCCTCAGGTAATGGTAATTATTCCTCTCATGACTTGTCTAAGGAAAAGGACAAGAATTCTAATGGGAATGGCAACAATAAAAAGAACTCTCCAAATTCTTCTCAATCTCAATCTAAGGGCGATAAATCTAAGGATAAGGGTAAAGGAAAATCTGATAAGCCTCAACTCACACCTGATGAAAAGATTGCCCAAGGAGTTTTAGGTGGTTCATTAGGTAGAGAGGAACAAGCATTGTATGCAAAAGAACGTCGGTGTTTCCATTGTTCAGTCGTAGGTCACATGGAAAAGGAGTTTGCTAAGAAAGAGTCTAAAAAGGAAAACTCTACTGTGTCGAATTCTGACTCTACCCCTCAAGTGAATGCCGTGAGTGTGGTAGAGCAAGAAGCTAAGCACTTTCGAAGAGGATGAACTCATCAAATGTTATGGACATGTTAATGGTTAAAGGGTCATTGTGTTGTTTGATTCTGGAAATTCTCACGATGTCAAAAGTGAATCTCTTGTGAAACGTGCACGTCTTCAGACTAATCCGATCCCCACCATCCCGGTGCAAGGATTTTTTCAAGGCATGGATGCTTCTCTTTCTCACGAAGTTAATGATGTCAATTTGATTGTTCAACAAACTCAGTTTACTGGTCGATTAGTAGTCTCTAAACTTGCAGGATGTGATATCATTTTGGGCATTAAGTGGTTTCATGTTGATAGCCGTTTTTTCGGCTCTTTGTAATTGCCACAGTGAGTTACCTCACCCTACCAAAATCACCCAAACACTCTGGCTATCCCTACCATTTCACTGTACATAGGCGTGCGTGAGTCACGGGACTTTTCCCATATTTTCTTAAAAACCCTCAGCTAGCTAGTCACTGGGCTAGGTGAGCCAAAAAAAATAAAAAAAATAAAAAAATAAAAGTATATTATGGCCTCATTGTGTGTAAATATTTCATTGTATATATGGCCTAAATATAGGGATTTTTTATAATTATTTTGGTATTTTATTTAAATATTTCTACTTAGGTGTGTGTTTTATTAAACCTATGTACACCTTCTTTCATCCTCTTACACCATAATTTTATTTTTTTGCCAATATGTACATACTCTAACCTCATATTTTTCCTTTATACAAATCACTCCCACATTTTCACCCTCACCCGCGTGAAAACAAAAAATTGATTTCTACTCATTGGTTACTTTTATTATATTATTTACTTGCATACATTTTCCTCTTTCACCCAAAATAATTCAAGGAGGGACCATATCATATGATTCCAATATCTTTCCATATCCATAACTCCTCCATATTTTTATTATTATTTTTACTCATTATTCTAACACCATGTGCTCATTGAGCTAAAGCCCATGAATAGTCCATACACTAGTCCCACCATGTATATATTTCTTATTTCACCAATAATCCTCCTCCATGCATGGGTCAAGGGCAACTTGAATGCTTTGTATTATAATATGACAAAGGAGGGGCTCACCTTTGGATGCATTGTACAAATTCAACAAAGGAGGGGACCACAAAAAGACTTTTGCAGGCCTAAAAAACAGGCTTTTTGGTGAGAATTTTGGCACCTATCTCCACTCCGAATTTGGAGCGGTGGTCAAAAGAGAAAATGTAGCCCACGCTCTGAATAATCACCCCAAATTTTTTCATGATTTTTGGAGCTACCAGCTGTGAGCTATGATTTTTTTAGTGGACCCCAGTTTTCCCATGCTATGCAGCCACACTCTCTCTTCCACTTTATCATTTTCCTCTTTCACACACACTTCTCCACTCATCATCCCCATCTCTCTCACCACTCCTCTCTGCACACTACTCACCTTCTCCTCAACCTTGAAGAATAAGAGAAACCATGGTGAACTCATACCTCCCACACACAATTCCATTCCAAAATTGACCACCTAGTCTCATTTTTCCTCCTCCAAATTACCCATATCTATCAAAAAACCACAAAATTCAGCCTCTTCTCTTAAAAGACAGCATCATGGTGGTTGATTACTCAGCTTCAATTACCTTGGCTCTCAAGGAAGGTCAAGAGTGGAGAAAAAATGTACCGTCAAAGCTAGTGGACCGTCAACAAGCGTCAAAGTTGGCTCTACTCAAGACACTTGGAGCATCAACCTTGTAAGAAATCCACCTTTTCTTACCTCTTAAGAGTTTTTCTTCCTTATTTGTATCCTACATGGATACTCCCATTGTAAATATTCAATTCCATTTGTAAATTAATACTAACTCTACTAACACTAACCCACTATGAAAAGTCCTATCACCTCCATTTCTCTCCTCTCTCTTTCCCCACCAACTTCTTGATAATTCCAAGCAAAAGAAATTAGATAAATTGCTGAAAATCTAACCCAACCATGGTTAGAGGAGTAACCCTAGCCTTTAAAATTGCTATAAAAGGAGGGTGTAGCTAGCATAAGAAAAGGCCATAAGCAAGAGCACTATGCTATAGCTTGAGAAGCCAAGCTCAACCTCTCTAGAAGGAGCTCTTGAGTGGAAGCTCATTGTCTTATGCATGTGCATGTGTTGTAATAGGGGATTAGCAAGGGAAATCTATGCCATTGTAAGAGAGAGAGTGATCATTCAATTGAGAGTAGGAAATCTATCATTTTTCCTACTAGTGTAAGCCCAACATTCGCTGAATCAAGGAGGGTGGATTTGGACTAAGCTTGGATACTTTGTCTCCCTTCCAACGTGAAGTAATGGACAACAATGATGCGTAAGTGTCTTGGTGTTTTCTTTTAAGTTCTTGATAGCTTGTCTCTGGTGTTGTCATCAATCTAGCCATAAATCCCACATACTGTAAGAGGGCGACAGGGTGGAGAGGACTCCCCTGGCCTTAAGACAGTGATTTGGGTGGCTTTTCTTGTGATGTGTTGTGGTGAAATTTACGCAAGCTATGTTGAACAAGTACTAATCTCACTTTGATTTGTCATGACAGATTTGTAAGAAGGTATTAATGCAACAAGCACCCCCTCCCCCTTTCTCTCTCTTTCTTAAATATATAGTTGGTTTGCTTGATCATTGCCGATACGTTTCGAAGCAGCCCGAGCACTATCTCTCTCTCTCTCTCTATCTCTCTCTCTCTCGTGTTTTAGTGTGTGAGAGTATTCCATTGGTGTTAGGGTTAGTGTAAATTCCTTGCTTGTTTGAGGGTTGCTCTAACGATTCTCCTCTTTTGCGTCCTAGTTCGCTCTTAAACTAGGTGGTGCCCCTTGTGTAGTTGGGATTTGGCGGTGGGTTTGTTGTTTTGGTTTATGTTGTGTTGTGCCCCAGCCCCATTGAGCAGCACGGGAGCCTTGAAGGGTGTCTAGAGGCCACTCTTCTTGTTGCCCGCCCCGGACCGCCTCAATGTTTAAGCCCATTACACGCTTCTCATCAATCACAATGTGTCACAGCCAGTCCTCATTCGAGGGAGAGCGGCATTCCCTCTCATTTCTCACGTCTAGGCTAAAAGAGAGCTACGTCGAGGATCCCAAGCGGCAGTCAGGAACATGGGTATTCTTGACAGGTATGGTGAGTTATTTGAAAAGTTTGAGCATTTGTTTCTCCATGATGATCTTCCCCCTACACTCCCTCCCAAGCAACCCGAGGATCATGTCATCGATCTAGTAGATGGAGCACAACCTGTAAGTAAGTTTCCATATCGTATGAACAAGGCTAATGAAGAGGAACTAGAGCGCCAACTAGGTGAGTTGTTGGATAGGGGTTTTATACGTCCCAGTGTAAGTCCTTTTGCTGCTCCGATTCTTTTTGTTCGTAAGAAAGATGGCTCATCGCGGTTATGTGTTTCAATGGGGCGGTGGTGTTCTCGAAAATCGATTTGAAGAGTGGCTACCACCAAGTAAAAATCGCAAAGCGAGACATCTATAAGACCGCCTTTCAGCCCGAACGCCGACACTACGAGTTCATTGTTATGCCGTTTGGTCTAACGAACGCATCGGATACGTTTAATCGCATGATGATGCGTATCTTCATTGATTTGGTCGGTAAGTGCGTGTTTATCTTTTTGGATGACATTCATTTTCTCCTCTTCTTGGGAGCAACATGCTATTGATGTGGAGAAAGTTTTAGCCCGCTTGGATGCTAACCATCTTTATATTGCAGCAAAGAAGTCGGAATTTTTTCTGACTACTGTGTACTACTAGTGTAAGGTGCAGCGGAAGTGAATGTTGAACTTAGCTCAAGATGAGTGCTCCGAATTGTGCTCAAGGGTTCCTTTTACTTACGGAAGGGAGAGCCTTCGTTCTTTTAGTGAGAGAGTGCAAATGATCACAAACAAAGTGGTAAATACTGTGAATGAAAGGCTGAGACTGAGAGATAGAGAGAGAAGAATACGACACCACAATGTTGTCAAACCCTCCTCCAAGGGCCCCTCTCTCGATGGCAAAAGAAGTCTTTGCTATTGATTGCACAAATCTCTACAATGGTCTAAATGCAATGGTCTTGCCGACGATGTCGACGACAGTGATGGCGACGACAAGACGAGCTGAAAACTGAAAACACTAAGGGCTGAAATCTGCAAATCTTGTATCTGCTGAATTCTGACTCTATCTCGGTGACGAAGGCGATGATGACGACGCGAGGACAATGCGCTGAAAACGTAGATGCTGAAATCTGCGAATAGCGGGCTGAATCTGCAAATGTTTGCTGATATGACCGTGCGGCGAGGATCTGCCTGCGGGAAGGTGAGATCTGCGAGGTTTGGGGGCTGCACACTGATGCAAAAATGGGTCTTGTCGCCAAGGAACAACAAACGCTAGGGCTCATCTGTTGTTCCAAAAACGCTAGGGCTGATGAGGCATCTGCTGCAAAAACGCTACGGAATCTGATGTCGATCTGCAACTTGCAAGACGTTGGGCTTGTTCTGCAATTGATGAAAAACACCGGATGGTCTTTGGTGGCTGTAAACACTAGGTTCCCTTGCCGGTCTTACTGAGAAGGTGCACTGCCAAATGCTATCTGCTGCCTCTTCTGCCAGAAAGCGCTAGCACTAGCTTTTCTTATATACTGAATTACCAGAATTGCCATACCCAGTTTCCCAACAAAGTCGCTTAATAATAATAAGTGAAAAATGGCTACAATAGGGAAAATGGGTTCTATGCACTGTAAAATGCTCCTGATGGGTACTGACTGTAATCTGATGATCATGTTGTGTGCAACCAGAGGAAATGCAACTACTCTAAGTGTCTGGACATGCAGGGTCTGCGAACAGACTCACAAAGGTGCCAGAACACTTCCTAAGCTAACCGAACCCTTGTCATGAAGTAGCTTGTCCACATGCACATAGGGTTAGATGTGCACGTGACAATTTGGGCTACATTCTCTCTCCCGAGGGTATTCGATTTGATCCCGCGAAGGTAAGTGAGGTAAGCGAGTGGCCTATGCTTGAGACGGCACATGATGTTCGCTCATTTTTGGGTTTCTGTCAAGCATACAGTTCTCACATTAGGCACTTTGCACATATTGCCGCACTATTATCCGACTTGTTAAAGGATGTCAAGACACGCCGTCAGCACGTTGTCATGATCGATGCTCCTAAGAGTGCTTTTGAAGCGCTCAAAGTAGTAGTCACCGAGGTGCCATGCCTCGTTCTCGCCTCTTGGGATGAGCCTTTTGAGGTGTGGACTAACGCTAGTAACATTGCCCTTGGCGTAGTGTTACAGCAAAACAACCGTCCAGTGCCATTTCTCTCTCGTTAACTCAATAGTGCTGAGACGAATTATTATGTTTATGATAAGGAACTTCTCTCTGTCATTCATGCATTAAAGCATTGGAAGCATTTTATGTCACAAAGTGATGACGTGGCTGCCGATATGATGGCCAGAAATCCTAAAACTGCAAAAACCCTAATCCTAACCCTAAGGGCAGCAGGGCTGAACCCGGAAAATGCGGAGGCATGATGACGTGGCACCGTACGGCAGAATCCGCTTTTTGCGGTGCAATCTACGGCAGCCAACGATGCTTTTTTGCTTTTTCTACGCAAATTGGAAAGAGAGAGAGAGAGAGAGAGAGAGAGAGAGAGAGAGAGAGAGAGAGAGAGAAGAAACTCTTTGCTTTAATTTTGAAGCTCAAGAGAGCTTGTGAGAGAAAGAGCCTTTGCTTTTATTTTCAGGCTTTTGACTTTAAGCTTTTGGGGCTCTGCTTTTGGCATCCCTTGTAAAATAAATAAGTGGATTGGGCTCCCACTCTGCAGAGCATCTGGACGCAAAGTCTGAGAGTGAGACCCAACCACTCTTGTACTTTGAACACTGATTAATACAAAAAGAAATACCGAAAGGGGCGCCAGTCTTTGGGGCCAAGATCTCTAGGCACAGAACTCCGCCAGGCCAGTGCAAATCTATTGTGAACTGTGAACTGTTTTGAAGTGGTTATTTGGTGTTGTCGTGATTGATTCTTGACTTGGAGTGTCCAAGTCTGTTACACTAATATCAAAGCACGGCCGATTTCTCTTCTACGGGAAATCCGATCCCAAATTTTTTTTTCCGCGGCACCTATGGCTTCAGGCAAGGATCAGTCGACTCCCTCTGCATCCAGAGATGCGGGAAGGGATCACAATGAAGATTCATGCGAGGAGTATGGCCCGCCTCGGCCTACTCAGGCGGAGCGTCGAGAGATGGAGCGTCGACAGTTGATCGACGATGCAACAAAGATGATGCTTAATTTTGCCAAGGACCCAAAGATGGCAAAATATATGAGCAAGACCTCTTTGGAGGAGGTGCATACGGAGTGGCAGAAAACCACACCACCACCACCGAAACCCGCTCTCAAGAAACCTCCTGTTCCCAAGAAGTATTCAAAGAAGGAATTAGAAGAGGTGGTGGATGCACGAATTGCTCAGCTTTTTGACGCGCAAAACAAAGCTAAAAAGCACGGCAAAAAGCAGAAGAAAGGCACTGACTTCCCGACTTATTTGGGTCGTCAGTCGACATTTGATAAGGCAAAGAAACCAAAGAAGCGTGTTCGATTTGAAGGAGTACCCAGTTCTTCTTCTTCTTCTTCTTCTGTCAGTTCTTCTAGCTCTTCAGATTCAAACGAAGAAGACAGAAAAGGCAAAAAGCGAAGCAAGAAACAACGCTTTGGAAAGGGCAAGAAAAAGGCAAAGAAGTCTAAATCTCGCCCAGTAAGTGACAGTTCTACAGAGGACTCGTCTATAGACAGTTCAGACTCTGATGACGGCAACTTTTATGTGAACAAGAAGAATTTTTATAAAGCCAACGAGTATGACTTTCTGGAAGACAAAAGCAAGAAAGTCCGAGAGTTTAAGGAAGGTGGACAATCAATCAAATTTGACACTTTTTCAAGATATAAAGATGCTTCGAAGGCTTTGTCTTTTATACAGTAGTTTGACATCGCTTTCGCGGAAGGATGCTACTCAGAGCACTCCAAGATTCGAAGAGCTTCCTCCTATTTTAAGGGGAATGCTCGAACTTGGTGGTCCACGCTTTTTTTAAACAAGACTGCGCCAGTTAAATGGCTGAAATTTAAGAATCTTTTTATTTCTTCTTGGCTGACTCAAGAGTATGAACGCGATATACGAGCTACTTGGAACCATCTTCGGATCACCAAGAGAGATACAGTGGATGCTTATTGCGAGAGATTCTCGAGCTCTTTTCTACCCACCTCTTCATTCAAGAAGATCTCGTTCAGAGAACAGATTGAGTGGTTTACCTTGGGTCTACCTACAGAGATCTGAGATCACTACTTGGAACAGAAGTCATCTTCTATTCAGGAGTTGATGAGTCATGCGGAACGGGGTTTTGCCATTCACTCTGGCAATCTGACCTACCCCACCGATGAGGTCATGACACAACGAGCAGAACAGACTTCAACGAATGAAAGTAGAAAGAGAAAGAGCAACCCAGAAAAGAAGGATGCACAACCCAAGCTTACTCCTCAGGAGAGAGCTTGCTTTATCAGGGAAGGGAAGTGCTTTGGATACGGGAAATTTGGACATATGTCCGCGAAGTGCCCTAAAAAGGCACAGAAAGAACGGAACGACAAGGACGACGAAAGGCCTGAGAGTTCGAGAGCAGCTGAGGAACGTGTAAGAAAAGGCAAGATGAAAACAGGACTGGTTCCAGATTGTGTAGGTACGGATCCCAACACCATGGACGAGAGTACAGAATTTTGTCGAGCTTGGGGCAAAGTGAAAGACCAAGAGGCCCTGATCTTCTTTGATGGAGGAGCCAAGGCCAACTTCATTCACCAGAATTGGCGGCGCCGCTCGAGATCACTCCCGATCGGATGGGACCACTTGCAGAGGCAGTTCTAGCGACACCCGGCAGGGACGTAGCCATTACACCTGTCATTGGCAAACTTCGGTTGCATTGTCAGGGGTATTTGGGGCATGAGAACTTTTTCATAATGCCTCTGGAAGGTTGTGATGTTCTCTTGGGAATTCCCTGGTACCACAAGAACAACGCCGTGGTCGATTATCGGGCGAGGAAAGCGACATTGACTACAGAGAAGGGCAGAACCATTGTACTTGACATTAAACTAAAGGGCGAGTCTGTCCCTATTGTATCGGCTTCGGCCATTTCTAAATTAATGAAATCCAATCTGTTTGTTTACTCGATCTTTATGAAAGAGTTGAGTGATGAGCATAGCAAATATGTCTAAACTTGATAAAGAACGCCAAGATTTTCTACACTCTCATGCCGATTGTTTCTCAGAGGGCCTCCCAGGCGAGTTACCACCTGCTCCTCCTGAAGATCATACCATTGATCTGATACCTGGAAGCACACCACCGAACCTGCCACCTTACCGTGTGAGCTGAGCACAGAATGAAGAAGTGAAAGACCTCTTGGAAAAGGTTCTTGTCCAACCTAGTACTTCACCGTATTGCTCTCCAATGTTGGTTTTGAAGAAAGACGGATCTTCGAGAATGTGCATCGATTACAGAGCTCTCAACAAAATCAACATCAAGAACAGATTCCCGATTCCTAGGATTGATGATATACTCGACAGATTACAGGGATCCTCATGCTTTAGCAGGATTGATTTAAAGAGTGGATATCATCAGATCAGAATCGCGCCGGGAGACGTCTACAAGACAGCTTTTCGGACGACTTTTGGGTTATTTGAGTTTTTGGTGATGCCTTTTGGCTTAACCAATGCTCCTGCGACATTTAACCGGATGATGGACAGGATTTTTCGAGAGCACAGGTGTCACCAGGAGGTGTATTTTTCCTATTGCCTTCCGTAAATAAGTACTAGATATTTTTATTTATTTTTATTTTTACTTGTTTTCCCCGGAACCCTTGAAAAGGTGCAAGTGGACATTGCATGGCCATTGTGAAACGGCTACGGCTGAATAGGTTTCTCACAGCGGGAGTCTCAGTCGGTCGGTCTGGGACTGGTCGGGCCAGTTAGCACTGAATTCTGATGAGTATGGAAGCCTGTGTGCGCCAAATGAAGTCTGGGCCACTCGGAAAGTCACTTATAACTTTATAAGTCAGTGGGAACTAGAGAATTAACTCAAAAGGGGCAAACTGGACACATGGCGGCTCCAGGCAGTTTTGCCACTTCCAGCATGAAGAGGGGCCCCCCAATTTGAGAGAGGAGGCTGATTTTTTAACACAAGTGACCTACAGTGTGTGTGTGAGTAGTGGGTGCAGGTTTACAGCTTTAATGGAAAGCTTGCCTTCTCCTCTGTCTCATGTAGCGCGATGATTTGCTCTCGTGCATCTCTCTCTCCCCTTTGGCACATATGGTAATGCCCCACTAGTTGGGCTACTCAGATGAACATGTACAGTTCTGGGGGTTTATGCGCGTTTGCCAAGGCAAGAGCCTTCTGAACAGGAACCGGATTAGCTAATTGCTAATTCCCCACAGGTACGCACAGTTCCATCGCGAAAGATTGCGAGTTTGGAGAATTTCTCGCGTGAAAACTCGTCCAATTCACAGGGGAACTGTCCCATTGTGTGCGGCAGCCCTTGGGACACGCGTAGGCGTGTTCGCTCCGCTAAAAACGATCCGAAACAGGGAATTACAGCCTGCTATGTTTTTCTGCAGGTTTAGGGTTTCGCACCTAAACTGCAAGGGAACACCGGGGGAGCCTCGTGAGAGCCTTGGGATGCGTGTACAGGCTTTGGGCACCCGGCAATGAAAAACAAGGAATTACAGCCCGCTGAATTTCTGTGACAGCTCACCAGAAAGCTTCCAGATAGCGAGGGAATCCGTCCTAGACAGGTGCTTTTGACCTACAGGTGTTTTTGCGCCGTTATGCTGCCAAAATCAGGTCGAAAACCTGCGTTTTCAGCCCTCGCCAGGTTTGGACAGCTTTGTGAAAGCTTGTGCGAAGTGGTCGGATCGTCTACCTTAATTTGAATAAAGAAATACCAAAAGGGGCGCCAGTCTTTGGGGCCTACAGGGTGTCGGTCTCATGTGCGCAGTGACATTCTAGTCGCTGGACGCATCTGTGTTCTCTTCCCTTCTCAGTGCTCTGTGTAAAGTTAACAGGTAATTGAAATAGTACCGCCCTCTACGTTGTACAGGCCGGTTATATGGTTCCATCGACGGGATAGTCACTTTTTCTTCAAAAAGTGCAGCGTGGATTGTTGTGGGGTGAAAGCAACACAGAGCTTGTCGATATGGCAGAGAAGAGAGACCAAGTACCTGAAGAGGAATCTTCCTCACATGGCACAGAGAAAATTCCTTCAACTCTTCAAGAAGAGGACAGGTTGTTTAGAACTCAACTGCATTGTTGCATGGACATGTTTCAGCAGTTGGCTAACAACCCAAGGATGCAGGAGTTCTTACAGGCTCCGACATAGGGTTTTCAGCCTCCTACACAGGGCATGACTGAGCCGTTGCAAGAAAAGGAGATTTCCAATGCGCAGAGGACTCATGATGCTCGAGGGAAAGCCCATGTGGTTGAGCAACTAGCGATGTCCAATGATCCAAAGCAACTTGCTTTAGCTGGACAGGAACCGTTTGTGAATGGTCAAGGGAGTAATGAACACGCTATGCGTCAGACCCTTCCATTACCTAATACTTATCCTAGTTATTTTGGAGGTGGATCAGTGTTTCAAGCTATGGTTGGACCTTCCACAGGTTATATGCCAGGGAATGTGTTCGGGACAATGCAAACAGGCATGGGTAACCCTATGTACGCGAACATGGGTGTCCAACCAGGTTTTCAAGGTGCCTACGGCCAGTTTCGAGTGCCTGGAACACAATTTGGTATGGCTTGTTTTTCGCAGCCATACGTACAAAATGCAGATATGACAGGTAAAACAGTTGATGCGAGTGCTGGAATGAACAATCATGGAGCACCACTGTTACAGGCACCTGTTTATGATAATGTGGCTCCTTTGAGTCAGCTAAAGGATTACAAGGAAGGTGGGCAGGGAGTGAAGTTTGAAACTTTCAGAGGAACTGAGGATCAATTAAAGGCTTTGACCTTCATACAGCAGTTCGATGTAGCTTATGCTGGAGGAAACTTCACGGAATCTTCAAAGATACGCAAGGCTGCCACTTTCTTGAAAGGGAATGCGCTTCAATGGTGGACCGCATTGTTGAACCAGGGTCAAGCCCCAACAACGTGGGTCCAATTCAAACAGCTTTTTGCGCCTGCATGGTTGACAAACACTTTTGAAGTGGATGTGATGACAGAATGGCACGAGTTGAATGCTAAACAGTGTGCGAATTTGGAAGAGTACAATAAACACTTTTGGGCCGCACTGTTACCAGTCACCTCTTACAGGTTTGTGCCATTGTCAGAACAGATTGAGAAGTACTGTTGCGGATTGCCCAAGAAAATCAGGGACTACTGCACAAAGACTATTGTCATGAATATGTTTCAGTTGATAGAGAATGCAAGAGTGGCCAGCAATCTGTCGAAGGGAGATTCCGATGGATTTAATAGCCACAAGAAAGGGTCCCAGGGCAAACAGTTTTCAACCAAGGGCAATGTTGCAACAAAGCCTTCTGAGCCTCCCACAAAGAAGCCCTCCACTGAAGAAGGTGATACGTCCAAGAAGCAGTCTAAGTCTTCTTCGGGACGAGGACAAGGACAAAAAAGGCATTTTTCAGGCAAAACTTTTGAAGAAAGGAAAGCTCTTAGGGAGGCCAAGAAATGCTACATTTGTGAACAGGAAGGACATTTTGCAAATGAATGCCCACAAAAGAAGTCACAGGATAAGGATGACAAGTCAGACCATAAAGGGAAGAAGTCAAAGCCAAGTGCAGGACTTGTTCCAGATTTGGTTGGAGACCAGCCAAACACAGATGCCACAGAGCTGTGCAGAGCTTGGGGCAAAGTTAGAGACCAGACAATGCTGGTTTTCTTTGATCCAGGAGCCCGTGCAAATTTCATATCACCAGAATTGGCATCAAAGTTGGGCATTCGTGCAGAGGAGATGGGTATGACAGGGGAAGCAGGTTTGGCATGCCCAGGTCATTCAGAGCCTGTTACTCCCATTTTGGGAAAGCTTCGTCTGCACATTCAGAGCTATGTGGATGCGGAAGAATTTCATATTATGCCACTTCAGGGCTGTGATGTGTTACTGGGTATCCCATGGTGTTACAGGTTACATGCTATGGTGGATACAACAAAAAGATTACCCTTGTACATAGAGGAAAGACTCATGTCCTTGATGTAAAGCTTAAAGGCGAGTCTGTTCCAGTTGTTTCTGCTTCTGCTATTTCATCTGTAATAAAGAATCATCTTTCTACGTACTTGATCTTTGCAAAAGAAGTACCTCAAGTTGTATCTAATTTGTCTACCTTAGATAAAGACAGGTCAACTTTTTTGAGTGGTTTCAGTGATTGTTTTTCGGACTCTTTGCCAGGGGAGTTACCTCCTGAGAGACCTGAGGATCATACTATAGATCTTGTGTCAGGTTCTAGTCCACCGAATAGACCACCATACAGGGTTAGTGTAGCCCAGCAGAAAGAGATTATGAGTCAGGTCAACGAGCTTTTAGAGAAGGGGCTGATTCAGCCCAGTTCATCCCCTTTTTGTTCGCCTGTACTCTTAGTGCAGAAGAAGGATGGTTCATGGCGCATGTGCATTGACTATTGCGCCTTGAATAAGAATACCATCAAAAACAGGTTCCCCATACCGAGGATAGATGACATTCTTGATCGGCTTGAGAGAGCGTCATTGTTTACAAGGATAGACCTAAAGAGTGGCTACCATCAGATACGCATTAGGCCAGAAGATGTCCATAAGATTGCATTCAGGACAACATTTGGTCTCTATGAGTTTCTTGTCATGCCATTTGGTCTCACAAATGCTCCTGCCACGTTTAATAGAATGATGGACAAAATTTTTAGGACACATAGAAACTTCGTGGGTACCTTCTTTGATGACATGATTGTCTATTCGAAGTCCGAAGAGGAGCATAGGGATCACTTGATTGCAGTTTTCAATGAGTTACGTAAGAACGGGCTACTCATTAATGCGAAGAAGAGTGAATTCTTTTTGCAAGAAATTCACTTCCTTGGGCACATTGTTTCAAAGGATGGGGTACGCATGGATCCCGCTAAAGTGGAAGCAATTAGGTCATGGCCAGACTTGAAATCCGTACATGACATTCGAAGCTTTCTAGGCTTATGTTCCTACTACAGGAGGTTCATCCGAAATTTTGTTGAGATTGCTTCTCCACTCCATGCACAACAAGGAAAAGGAGTTACTTTCAAGTGGACAGCCAAGGAAATTTTAGCGTTCAAACACTTGAAAGAGAAGCTAACTTCAGATCCGGTAATCATTTTGCCAGATCTTTCAAAACCTTTTGTGGTTCAGTGTGTGCGTGTGGCCATAGTCTTGGTGCAGTTCTAATGCAGAATGGCCGAGTAGTCGCATATGAGAGCAGAATTCTTTTGAAGACTGAAAGGAATTTGCAAGTCTATGAGAAAGAATTGTTGGCAGTAATTCATGCTCTCACTAGTTGGAAACACTATCTGCTAGGGGCTGATTTTGTTGTCCAAACGGATCATCAAACCTTGCGATATTTTCTCACACAGACAAAGTTGTCTGAGAAGCACATGCGATGGGCAAACATCTTGTCAATGTTCCATTTTCAGATTGTGCATGTGCAAGGGAAAAAGAATGTGGTGGCAGATGCGTTGTCACGAAAGCCCCAAATTTCAGCAGTGTCAATTCCGTACCATTGTGAACTAGACGAAATGAAAACACAATATGCTGAAGATTGAGATTTTGCAAGGATCTATGACCAGCTTGTTGATGGGCAACATCATGAGCACTATATGCTTAAGAATGACTTTCTCATGATGCATGGAAAGTTATGCGTTACTAAACAGTTACGGCCAAAGATTTTGATGGAAAGTCATGCTCCACCTTATGCTGGGCATCGTGGAATTGATGCGACAGTGAAAGGGGTTGAGGCATTCTTCTATTGGCCAGCTTTGCGTCAAGATGTTGACACATTTGTAAGATCGTGCTTAGTATGCCAAAAAGTCAAATTTGACAGACAAAAGCAACCGGGATTGTTGCAGCCATTGCCAATCCCAGATAGGCCATGGGAAAGCATAGCAATGGACTTTATCTTTGATCTTCCAAGGACGCAAACAGGCAATGATGGCATTTGGACTATCATTTGTAGGTTCAATAAGCAGGCCCATTTCATTCCTGTGAGGAAGAAGATAAAGCCAGAACACATGGTCAAGATATTTATTAGCAATATCTTTAAATACCACGGGATGCCTCAGTCAATTGTCAGTGACAGGGATCCACGTATGACGAGTCTTTTCTGGAAGGCATTGTTTGAGAACATGGGCACTACGCTAAAGTTCTCTTCTTCCTTTCATCCGCAAACTGATGGACAGTCAGAAGAGGCAAATTCTATTGTCCTCGACATGCTCAAAAGTTATGTGTCAGAGCACAAGGCAACTTGGGAACACCATCATCCATTGGTTGAATATGCTTACAATAACACTGTGCATACGTCAACAAGTAAGGCACCATTTGAGATAGTGGAAGAAGGGAAGAAAGTCCCACCCATTTTGCAGACTAAGGACAAGATTTTTGAGGCAGATAAGTATGTGCAAGATATGGATGAAACATACAGGAAGATAAAGATTGCTCTTGAGAAGACTCGGGCTAAGCAAAAGAAAGCTGTTGATCGTCACCGTCATGAACTTATATTTTCACTTGGTGATTGGGTGCTTTTGCGCTTTGAAAAGGCCAGGTTAAAGAAAAGGAAAGGCAAGGAACGCTTGTTTCCTAAGCTCAGTATGCGATATTATGGTCCTTTTCAGATTTCAGAAAAGATCAGCGATGTAGCTTACAGATCAAAGCTTCAGAAGGCTGGAAAATACATAATGCTTTTCATGTCAGCCTTCTAAGACCCTTTGTTGGTGATGTGCCAGAGAATATGCTTGATGAGGAACAACCCGAAGTGGAAGAATTGGATGAAATCCTTGTTCCTGAACAAATATTGGCACATAAAGAAAGAAAGGTTAGAGGAAAGGTTGCAAGACGCTATTTGGTGAAGTTCAAGAACTATCCATCGTTGGATGCCAAATGGATGGAAGAGTCTGAATTGGTTGATTCACCTCAGCTATTGCAATTGTATCTTGAAGCCTTTCAGATGGAACCCACAGTGACTTGATGTAGCCTTTTCTCGAGCAAGGCAAGAGCATGGTTCATGATGCTCAAGAGTAGTTAAGCAATTGTATCTACTCTTTCCATACAGAATTTAGCTAGAGAAGTTTGTGCTTGAGAGTACACTAGAAGACTTCTATGCTTGATATATGTGTCGTAGCCAGGTTGGTCGGATTGTTTAATCGTCCAACGCTACATTTCCGGAAGCATGTATATCTTGGATTCCCATCATAGAATATGTGTGATATCAAGAGATACTGCATGTATTATTGGCATGCAAGCGAGGTCGCTTGCAGTATTTCAAGGGTGGGGTGTGTCACCAGGAGGTACTAGATATTTTTATTTATTTTTATTTTTACTTGTTTTCCCCGGAACCCTTGAAAAGGTGCAAGTGGACATTGCATGGCCATTGTGAAACGGCTACGGCCGAATAGGTTTCTCATAGCAGGAGTCTCGATCGGTCAGTCTGGGACTGGTCGGGCCAATTAGCACTGAATTCTGATGAGTATGGAAGCCTGTGTGTGCCAAATGAAGTCTGGGCCACTCGGAAAGTCACTTATAACTTTATAAGTCAGTGGGAACTAGAGAATTAACTCAAAAGGGGCAAACTGGACACATGGCGGCTCCAGGCAGTTTTGCCACTTCCAACATGAAGAGGGGGCGCCCAATTTGAGAGAGGAGGCTGACTTTTTAACACAAGTGACCTACAGTGTGTGTGAGTAGTGGGTGCAGGTTTACAGCTTTAATGGAAAGCTTGCCTTCTCCTCTGTCTCATATAGCGCGATGATTTGCTCTCGTGCATCTCTCTCTCCCCTTTGGCACATATGGTAATGCCCCACTAGTTGGGCTACTCAGATGAACATGTACAGTTCTGGGGGTTTATGCACGTTTGCCAAGGCAAGAGCCTTCTGAACAGAAACCGGATTAGCTAATTGCTAATTCCCCACAAGTACGCACAGTTCCATCGCGAAAGATTGCGAGTTTGGAGAGTTTTCTCGCGTGAAAACTCGTCCAATTCACAGGGGAACTGTCCCATTGTGTGCGGGAGCCCTTGGGACACGCGTAGGCGTGTTCGCTCCACTAAAAACGATCCAAAACAGCGAATTACAGCCTGCTGTGTTTTTCTGCAGGTTTAGGGTTTCGCACCTAAACTGCAAGGGAACACCGGGGGAGCCTCGTGAGAGCCTTGGGATGCGTGTACAGGCTTTGAGCACCCGGCAATGAAAAACAAGGAATTACAGCCCGCTGAATTTCTGTGACAGCTCACCAGAAAGCTTCCAGATAGCGAGGGAATCCGTCCTAGACAGGTGCTTTTGACCTACAGGGGTTTTTGCGCCGTTATGCTGCCAAAATCAGGTCGAAAACCTGCGTTTTCAGCCCTCGCCAGGTTTGGACAGCTTTGTGAAAGCTTGTGCGAAGTGGTCGGATCGTCTACCTTAATTTGAATAAAGAAATACCGAAAGGGGCGCCAGTCTTTGGGGCCTACAGGGTGTCGGTCTCATGTGCGCAGTGACATTCTAGTCGCTGGACGCAATTGTGTTCTCTTCCCTTCTCAGTGCTCTGTGTAAAGTTAACAGGTAATTGAAATAGTACCGCCCTCTACGTTGTACAGGCCGGTTATAACAGGCTATTTGTTGGCACTTTCTTTGACGATACCGTTGTTTTCTCCAAGAATGAGCAGAACACAGAGATCTTCTGCTTCAGGTCTTTCAGGCATTACGAGATCACAAGTTAGTGATTAATGCAAAGAAAAGTGAATTTTTCCTACCAGAGATACACTTTTTGGGACACATTGTGTCAGCAGCAGGAGTACAAATGGATCCGGCCAAGATAAAGACTATCCGTGATTGGCCCGATTTGAAGAATGTCCATGAAGTTAGAAGCTTCTTGGGACTGTGTTCGTACTACAGGCGGTTCATTCGAAAGTTTGCAGAGATTGCTTCCCCTTTGCATATCTTGACATAGAAAGGAGTCCCTTTCTCATGGGGACCCACAGAGGTGACTGCCTTTCAGACACTGAAAGAGAAATTGACTACGAGACCAGTTTTGACTTTGCTAGACTTGCAGAAGTCATTTCAAGTATATTGTGATGCTTGTGGTCGTAGTCTAGGTGCGGTCTTAATGCAAGAAGGCCATGTCATTGCTTACCAGAGCCGATTATTCTCAAGGCCAGAAATGACAGCAGAGATTTATGAGAAAGAGCTTTTGGCTGTTATCCATGCTCTTACTCAGTGGCAGCATTACCTACTTGGAGCGGATTTTACTGTCTTTACAGACCATCAGAGTTTGCGCTACTTCTTGTCACAAAAGCAGCTTTCGGAAAAGCAGATGCGGTGGGCGAACATCTTGTCACAGTTTCACTTCCAGATTGTCCATGTGCAGGGACAGAAGAATGTGGTGGCAGATGCTTTGTCTCGAAAGCCGTTGGTTCTGGCTATTTCCGCGATACATCATAGGAGCTTCGAGGATATGGTCGACCAGTATGCCACAGATACAGATTTTGCAGACGTTTTCACACGGATACGGGATGGGGAGACAGTAGCGCGATATTCCATTCAGGATGGCTAGTTGATGAGAAAAACCATGTTGTGCGTTACACAACCGTTGAGGGTAAAGGTTATGACTGAATGCCACTGTCCACCTTTTACGGGTCACCACGGCATTGCTACCACCATGAAAGGGGTAGAGAGATACTTCTTTTGGCCGAGACTCAAGAAGGATGTGGAAGAGTTTGTGCGCAGTTGCTTGGTATGCCAGAAGGTCAAGTTTGACAGGCATAAAGCACAGGGATTGTTACAGCCTTTACCCATACCCACCCGCCCCTGAGAAAGTATTGCAATGGATTTCATTTTGATCTCCCGAGAACACAGAGTGGTCACGATGGTATCTGGACTGTTATTGACAGATTTAGCAAACAGGCTCATTTCATTCCAGTGAAGAAAACCGTCAAGCCGGATCACTTAGCGAGACTGTTTGTGGCCCATATCTTCAGATTACATGGCATGCCTGAGACAATTGTTTCCGACAGAGGACCCAGATTTACGAGTTTGTTTTGGAAGGCAATTTGGGAGAACATTGGCACACGGTTGCAGTTCTCGTCATCGTTCCACCAGCAGACTAACGGGCAATTTGAGATTGCCAATTCAGTGATTCTAAATTTATTGAAGTCTTTTATCTCGGATCAGAAGACTCAATGGGACAAGTACTTACCTTTGGTGGAATTTGCCTACAATAACACGATACACTCTTCGACGAGGAAGGCGCCATTTGAGATTGTTGAAGGTGCTGCGAAGGTTCCACCCTTCCTAAGCACGAAAGATAAGATTTTTGAAGCGGATGAGTATACGTGCGACTCAGACACGGCTTTTGCCAAAGTCCGCGAGGCTTTGCAGAAATCTCAAGAACGACAGAAAAAGGCAGCGGATCACCATCGTCGCGACTTGAAATTGAAGGAGGATGATTGGATGCTCTTACGTTTTGAGAAGGCACGCCTGAGAAAGAAAAAGGGAAAGAAGAGGCATTTTCCAAAGCTCAGTATGCGATACTACGGACCTTTCCAGATCTCTGAAAAGATAAATGATGTCTCCTTCCAAGTGAAACTGCCTGATTCTTGGAGGATTCACAATGCATTTCATGTGAGTCTCTTGAAACCTTTCAAAGGTGATGTGCCTGATGATGGGGAGCCTGATGAGCAACCCGAAATGGAAGAAAACGAGAAAATCCTTGTTCCTGAACAGATTTTGGCACATAAGGATACGAAGATTAAAGGTAAAGTCCGAAGGCGGTTCTTGGTTAAGTTCAAGAACTATCCTACATCGGATGCGAAGTGGATGGAGGAGGAGGACCTAGCAGATACTCCTCAGATTGTGAAACTTTACCTCGATGCTTTTGGTTTAGCATAATCTACTCCAAATGGAACCCAGAATTCAGCTTGGCCGGAGATCTAGTGCAGTGGGATGCACAAGAGGAGAGTTACTCCGCTCCTTTGTCAACAAATGCCTCGATTTTGATACTAGAGTCACTAATGTCTCTTTGAGCTTCAGGGATACAGAAAGCTGACAGTATTCTGCTGTATGACTTTATGAAATGAAATTCTTGAATATGATACTGATTTGTTCTTGACTTCTTTTTAAGTGCAGGAACTGATAGACAAAATGACTCCAGCATTTTGGTCTACTTGATCTCGAATAGACATGGTTGCAATAGGGGTTAGTCAATCGGACATCGATGAGGTCCCGACTGGATCTAGATGCGATTGCTAGCTACATTGCCGATAAATCATGGTCTAAGATCTGAATGAATGTTGAATGTCATGTGATGTCCTATGAAGTCTAGTGATGTCGTGTTGATGTGGCTGTCGATTGGTACATGTGCTAGATGTGTGTTCCTAGTACGTAGGTACTAACAGTCAGTGTCTGCTAAAACGGTTTATGACCTCTGTCTGTTTTGCAGGCGTAATCGAGGGAGATTACAATGCTTTCAAGAGAGGGTATGTCACAAAGTGATGACGTGGCTGCCCAATATGATGGCCAGAAACCCTAAAACTGCAAAAACCCTAACCCTAACCCTAAGGGCAGTAGGATTGAACCCGGAAAATGCGGAGGCATGATGACGTGGCACCGTACGGCAGAATCCGCTTTTTGCGACGCAATCTACGGTAGCCAACGATGCTTTTTGCTTTTTCTACGCAAATTGGAAAGAGAGAGAGAGAGAGAGAAGAAACTCTTTGCTTTAATTTTGAAGCTCAAGAGAGCTTGTGAGAGAAAGAGCCTTTGCTTTTATATTCAGGCTTTTGACTTTAAGCTTTTGGGGCTCTGCTTTGGCATCCCTTGTAAAATAAATAAGTGGATTGGGCTCAGAGCATCTGGACGCAGAGTCTGAGAGTGAGACCCAACCACTCTTGTACTTTGAACACTGATTAATACAAAAAGAAATACCAAAAGGGACGCTAGTCTTTGGGGCCAATATCTCTAGGCACGGAACTCCGCCGGGCCAGTGCAAATCTATTGTGAACTGTGAACTGTTTTGAAGTGGTTATTTGGTGTTGTCGTGATTGATTCTTGACTTGCAGTGTCCAAGTCTGTTACATTTTATTTATGGGTGTGAGTTTGTTGTTCGCACAGATCACCACGCACTTAAGTGGCTTCAATCTATACCTAGTGCAGATTGGAGTGATAGGCAAGCACGATGGTCTCAAATTTTTAAACAGTTTGGTGGTATGATTGAGTATATCCCTGGAAAAGCTAACCCTGTTGCAGATGCTCTTAGTAGAAAAGGTCAAGTTCTCTCTATCGACTCTCATTCTTTTCTTTCTATTCAAGGTGTTAGCTTTGATGATCTAAAAGACAATTGCATGGGCTCTAAGTTTGAAAAGCATTGGTTAAATGATGAGGACCAACCAGAGATTGTTGATGAAGCAGAAGTGATGGAGCCCGAGCAGATTCCTTTGCATCGATTCAAGCACGGAAAGAAGAAGCAAGCACGACAATATTTCCTCAAATTCAAGGATCGAGGGACACATGAAGCAGCATGGGTGGACGAGGAATTCTTCACCGATTACCCAATCCTCATACAAGGAGGCCATGCAGATCGGTACTTGTACCTCACCTTAAGCAGGAGGGGATGTCGCGTGCAAATGGCTCTGTGTGCCACGTGGACATACTTCATAGACTTCCAGAGCCACTTCTCCCCTTCTTCCTAGATAGAGATGTCTAGAATCCTAGGAGGATTAGTACTGGCAATTTTTGTGAGCCTATTCGCAGGACCTACATATCAGAACAAGTCCATTAGATTAGGTTTTCTAGTTTGGAACCCTCTTGCATAAATGGTTTGTATAAGCGTCTTGACATAAGTTATTACATTACGGTGGGCATCTAGCATGACGAGCATGTAGTTCTAGGTTAAAGGAATCCAATGAGCCATTATTCCATGCGACAATCATATTCCCGGGTGGGCGGATGTGCGACAGTTGCACCCAAATTTGGACCCCCTAGACCTATTTTTGATTAATCATTTTTATGATTTATTTGTCCTGGTGGACAGTTGTCCTACCTAGGCCTTAATAATTACTTAAGGCCCATTTCACACCTATATAAAAAACCATCTGCCAACACTTGGAGCAAGAACGCCAAGATCAGCCAGCGTTTTGCAACAGGAGCAACCAACGTTTCTGGAATTCAACAACCAGCTTTTTTGGTTTTCAACCCCATCGCCGGCAAATCTCAGCCATACCAGCCAGCGTTTTTGGTTTTCAGCCCTAGCGCTGCGGCAACAACAGATCAGCCCTGCATTTTTCAGTTTTCAGCCCATCCCTCGCCGGATGTGCAAGAGATCCACAGCGGTTCCCATTGACAGATGCGATCCGGTACTTCGGCAGTAAATTGAGCCCTCCCCTCGGTAATTCCCTCACCGAAATTGAGTGCTCTATCACTGTCCTTCATCAACCTCGTCGAGGTCCTGCGTTTTCAGCCCATCATACTTCTCACATCGGGAGTGCAAACCAGCCCATGGTGGTCATCCGCAATTCCCAAATCAAGAAGGATCCAAGGTGCATCAAATCAGCCCCAAAGGTGCCTCTTCCCGAAGAGTTACCGCAGTGATTTGTCGTCGTCCAGTCAGCAGAGTCTGCATTGAGGTATTGCATTGTGTATACATTCCAATTTACGCAATCTAAAGCAAATACCACATTGGTAACGGTGTGGGGGGCCCTTGAGAGGGTTAGTTGGGACCCCATCGGGTGTCGCTCTTCTCTTCTCTCTCTTTCTCTCTCCCTCTACACATCTCTATTGCTTTCTCTCAGCCCCTCTCTTCAGGGGAAGTAAAAAGAACAATCATTCAAGCACAAAGCATTCATTTAAGCAAGGAAAGAAGGAAAGGATTTTGTGGAAGTGTAAAACTAGATCTTCACCATTTCAATTCCGCTGCACCTGACACCAAAATACATCGATCCTCCACAAACCTGTCTATGAAGCACGATGACGTCGCGCATAAAGACTTTCAAGCGCATACTAAGCATGCAAGAAAAGATCTTTTATACGGAAGACATGACAGTGATCAATCTCCACAATCGGAGAGATGATGCATCTCCACCTTTCAACATAAGTCCCGAACACATAGAGGCAGGCATCTCTCCTATGTAACATATGTGTTGTAAGCCAGAAAGCATAACATCCCAAAACTGCAAGCAAAATTGTCGAGTCAACTCATCCTCCCCAAAACCAGATGTACTACCTAGGCCAACCACTGCGTCATGCATCTCCTGCACAAAGAAGGGGGCTAGTAAAGTGTGGCACATAACCTCTGTAACCACAGGCTGAACATGAGACCAAACCGCTTCTCTGGCATGCAAAATATCATCAATCAGCTGATCTACAGTGAACAAATGCTCAAAATAATATAAAGCTATGTCAAGGACCTTATCAGGATCCATGTGCAACCATGCGGCATCTCAGAATGCCCTAACAGAAGTCCCCTTGGGACACTCCCGGAAGTGTGCAAAGAAATCCTTATTCAACCTATCCGCTTTGAATGTGACTAAGAGTCTCTCTCGTGTTAGCTTGGCACACTCCTCGAAACTCCTCAAGCTACCAGTGTATGCAACCCAAATGGTCCTGTAACGTTCCTTGCAGAACAAGTCTCAGTGCCTCTCTACAATTGTCTGTCTGCAAGTTTGGGAAGAGGCAGTGATGCATGTAGCTAGATGGGATGCGGGATCTAAAAAACGATTGCATGTCCAAACATCATAAATCATCAGAGACAATGAAGCATCCTCAAACACCAAGTCAAGTATGCCCAATCCTTGTCTAGGCATAGAGGACGTCTCGATCTCAAATGCAAAGAAATTAGGGCATGATCAAAGAGCACTGTGGATCAGAGAGCATTGTAGCAAGCCAAATCGTAACTGTCCCACCATGAGATGGTGCTCACGCACCAATCTAAAATCTATCTAGTCGCTCTAGCAAACGACCTGACTACCTTATGAAACCCCACAAAAACTTCAAAGACTCTGGAGTGCGAGTCAAAGCATGCCATGCAAGCATCTCTCTCGCATGGTGCTACAAATGGGAGAGGAGGAGGCTGAACGGCTTACCAGTCCTCAGGGGTCTCTATATTCTTGAAATCACCTCCAACAATCCACAAATCCACAATAGGCAATACATTCACAATTTGATACCAAAACTCAGTTCTTTCCTGAGCTGAAGTGGGGGCATAGATACGCATCGCACCAACTAGAGACTCATCCATCTCTAGAGTGATCCACATCGCTCTACCATGTACCAATGCACCATGGTCTTGCACACAATGATGCCGCACCCACAGAAATATATACACCACTGCTAGAGTCTTGCTGGTCAATCGCAGTTGCCCAAATGTGTGAGAATCCCCAGGTACCAACTTGCCACATCTATGGTAATTACATGGATTGTGCTCCTGCACAAGAAGTATATCCACATCTCAATCTACATGAGAGCGCAAATCTCTGCGAAGAAAATTCCATCTTGGGCCACTGATGCTAGTGTGATGCAAACCATTGACATTCCAAGTGACAATATGTATATCCATGTTGCAAACAATGGTGAACCTGAAACCTCAAAGGCATACATCAACCGTGGCATCAGCTACAAGACTAAAGATCAATGTCGAGCCCTCTTGATCCCTGGCCGAAGCTGTGGAACAAGAGCTAATGGAAGTGCATCCTCATCATGTGGTAGTGGACGCAAGAGTTGTCATGGAGCAAAGGAGCGAGCAACTGTAATTCAAGAACCAAAGTAGTCTGAAGAGCATCGCAGTGTGGAAACAATTGTCGGCTCCGCATGTGCAACCATGCACTGATCTGCTGAGTGTGGCCCCCTAGGTGCATATTTAAAGGCATGGTTACAAAGGCAACTGATACAAAAGCTAGCTGCCCTCAAAAGCACCCTTGCTAAAAGCAGGTCCCGAAAGCCTGCTAAGTCAACTGCTTTCATAATAGCCAGATAAGCTGCCGTATGGCCTGCTGCATCAACACATCCCTACTGCGACTTGTCCCACGAATCCTGCCATGTTTCACACGTGCTTGGCTTCAGACTCGAGTCCTTTGTTCTGCCCTTGCTTTGTCGGGTCAAGTCATGATCATGCCACATCAACACTTTGTAGCAATAAGGGATCCCAACAAAAGCTCGAAGAGTCTTAAAATGAAACTTTTACCTCGTAGAATTTATTGGTGCAGCTACAAAAATAGAAGGAGCTCGAAGACTTTTCAAAGACCTTTCTAGAGCTATGCCAGTCACTATTTTCATGGAAGATGCATCTGAACTTGGTTTTGTTGTGTAAAGGAGCTTGAGGGGCTTAAGCTGGAGCATGCCTCATAGTGCAAAACGTCCTCCCTCCACTCTGAGGCAAGAAAGGTATCTGCAACAGCTTTGAAAAATTATCTTCAGACCTATGATGTGATTACCTTGAGAAACATCTGGAGGCATCAATGGTCACTACTTTTTTGGGACAGTCCTTCACTTGCCCCAAGTCGCTTAAATCTGTTTCTTCGCATAGTATGAGGGGTTGTTTCGAGATCAAACTGGAGAATGATGACTCCTCTACACAGTTTAAGACATGTCATATTAAATACATGGAAAGGACTAGAAACATCAAAAACAAGAAGGCTCCTGAAGAAAAATTTTCAATTTGTTCTTTCAGCTTGAAGCAAGGTCCCCTGGGCTTACTAGCATTATGCTAGTCCACAAACTCATGTTAGCAAGGCAGTAAGTAATGAACTCTATTATAGGAAAAAGGGTCACATTGGTGTTTTTGAGCACCAAAGTCTTGTAGTCTTACCCATAATACTTAATCTGATAATCGTCCATGTCATATACAAAGCAAATTTTACAGATGCCTTGAAATTACTTATGGCATCAAGTATCTATATTATGCTAAATTGAAGGTTAAAAACTTCAAGCGGATATGTTGTGCAGAAAAGAATATGTGATATCTTACACGAACTTGTTGAGAAAGGGCACTAAGTCCAAAATCTGATACTTTGAGGTTTCCTTCAGAATCCAGAAGAAGGTTCTCAGGCTGAAACAGGTAAGACTTAAACAATGTAGATGGCAAAAACGAAGGACAACCCGTAAGGGTCAACCAAGCAACAAGGAAAATCAATTTATGACTTGAACCGCTTCATACGGAAGATCACCAACCTTTAGGTCTCTATGGTAGACTCCTCGACTATGACAGAAATCCACAGCATTGATGAGTTGTTGAAAATAACTTCTTGCTTCATCCTCTTTCAGCTTACCTCGATGAACCTAACATGATTCCTGGATTAGCACAACTACTGATAATGTAATAGCAAGGTGTTATGCAGTACATAACCACATTATTACAATTTTGTCGAAAAGCTCCCCTCCTTCTACAAACTCAAGAACAAGATAAATCTTTGTTCGGCTAGCCATCACCTAGAGCAGAAAATCCATGTTTAAGTACTCCAGAGAACAAAATTCTCAAAGTAGCATGCCCTTAACATTTATGAGTGTCAGGGAAACAGACAAGAAACCATGCATCGACTAAGACAGACACCCTGGCTTATGGGAGTGCAGCTGCATTTTCTTCCACATTGCAAGTTAATTCTTATAGAGATAGACCATGCAACCCCAAATGAAAGATGCACAAGCCAGAATTAAACATGATTGTGCATACACAAACATATTAATATGGCTTGAGACTTTGCACAGAACAAATACTTCAAGTAATGAAAAACCATGAGTCAAGGAATCAACCTCAAACAATTGCACTACATTTGGGTGTCTGATTAGCTTCATAGTTGAGATTTCCCTCTTGATCTGTCAAAATAACGTTCCAACTTGCCATTAATGTAGCCTCACCTTCATGCAAATGCACCTTGTGCAAATTCTCAAACTTTTCCAGCTAACAAGTCAAGCTTCAGGCAATGCATATAATCCTCTCATGCACCATCGATAGGAGCAACTGTATGCCAGAAGAAAGCTCCAAGCACCAAAACACTGAGTATCGAGTATAATGATTCGAGGCAACAATCACATCAAATGTGCTCGTCTAAGGGTTGTGTTGATCCATCCATTGGTACAAAACGATCTACAACTAGAGATCTAATCAAAAAACATACCTGTTCCACCATATGATGCTTGAGAATTTTCTCCTTGTCTAAAATCTTAATGGCAACCTTCTCTCCAGTCTCAACATTCTTGGAATACTTGACCTTGGCAAAGCTACCTTCACCAATTGTACGTCCAAGCTCATATTTGCCTACACGGATGCGAGTATCAGGTTGGCTCATATTGAATCCAATTTGAAAGCAATGTGCAATTGCCAAGCTATACTCCTGGACTTCGTTTTCAAATTCTGCGATGGTTCCTAATGTCTGATCAGCCTTGCCACAGAAATTATACCCTTTTCATCAATGGCCGAGAATATTTGTTTACGGATGGTAGACAAACCCAAATGAATGTAGTATTTCGATAATGTCACTTGCTCTATCAGCTAATGAAAGCTGATGTCTACAATCTCAATTTGAAATGAAAGCCATGTCTGATCAATTTCAACAAACACACTTTAGTGTAATGCTCAAGCTTTGCCAAAGCCGTGTTCCTGAAATTCCCTTTTGAATTCTGGATGTTTGATCAACCTTGGCTTAGGCACTATGCCCTTTTCCCTCTAGGAATGCCAGCATGCCTTCAAACGAGCACCGTAATTTGATAAGTACACTTGCACTCTCAGCTACATGAAAGCTGATGTGAAGTAGGTAATCTTGCCGAAGAAAAAAATCCCTTGCGACAGAAGTTTTGTGGGTATGTTAATCCTGCAAGAATGGTAGACAGTCTTTGTGTCTAGCTGATCTGAATGAACATAGTATGTTGATCATCTCACTTCCACACTCAGCTGCATGTAACTTGCTGATGTCAATTATCTCAAGATGCTGATGTTACCAAAGAGAAATTCCAGACGCAGAAACTTTGTCGATACTACTTATTTTGGCAGAAAATATCGGTATCAGCTTGCTCCTCTCTCCATATGCATGCTTTGAACAGCCTGTTGCAGCTCACTGACACAAATTATGCACGTAAGAGGGTAATTGAAAGCCAGCCTACAATCTATATGCATACAGCAGACAGCAGCAGATTAGTCATGTGTCTCTGCAGTGTTTGTAACTTTTGTGGGTGTCTGTGTGAGAGTGAGAGAGGCGCGCGCGCGCGCGCGTGTGTGTGTGTGTGTGTGTGTGTGTGTGTGTGAGAGAGAGAGAGAGAGCACGTGTGTGTAGTTTGTCCGAAGTAGCAACCCGACAAGGGGAGGATGCGTACAGAACCTGATCGCTGCTCCATCACTCCGGCCAACTTTTTCGTACGCAAAGTGTTGAGGGAATCAAGGCCAGCCTTCAGGACTTTTAGAAGACAAAACTTAAAATTAGGAATCATCTGCACTGTGAAATCACCTGGTTCTTCTTGTATTGAAGCTGCTCAGTGCTTGTTACAATCTACATGGACGCTGGCCTATCCATGTCACGCCTTCCCCTTAACAAAGACATACATCATGAATGATAAAACTTAATATGAGTGACATCAGCACAAGTGATGATCTGATTAGAGTTGCGTTGGCATGGCCGGGAAAATATGCAAGTGGATTCAAAGGACATGGCAAATTAAGTTCTTCAAGATTGATTTGTTCTTTGGTAGTAACAGGTTGGGAAGTCCTGATGTGCTTGTCTGCATACAAATAATCAGGTACTACTTCTTTCACCATATTTGGCAAGCAAGGAACCACCGGGTGTTTGAGGGGGATCTGGCTGTGGCAAGCTTTTGTGAAATCATACAAGAAAACAGGGTGACGATCCACATGATCGGAGGTAAACAAGTCTCAGAGGATTGGTCTAGAACAATACATATCATGATGACATCTTGCAATAAGTAAAGCCTAGGAGCAGTTGTGGTTTCTCTGTCAAGCAGAGAACTTGTAATCCTTTGACTCTCAAGGCTCGGTCTAAGCTCGAGGTTGGTGTATATTTATGATGTTCTTAATACTATCCACTCACAATTGTGAGTTTTGCAAAAAAAAAAAAAGATGCTAGGTATTGGTTCTAATGCGTTGGAGGATTATGGATCTAGCCATAGATGCAGAAGAGCTTCACTAAGGCCTGTCTTGCACACTGGATAATAGAGTAACACATGTGCTCCTTCTTTGTACTCTACTGGATGGTGCCCTTCATCATAGTTAGGCATATCGAGAGTTTGAGCGGAGATTTTATATTTGCGAGCTTTCGATTTTGAGCTTTTGCAATCGAAATTTTATTTTTGAGCTTTTTAACGTTCGCATTACACTAACGATATCTTAAAATATCATTGTGGTATGAGAAAACCTACTCTGGATTGTGCATTCCTTCAATTACTAAACAATTAAATGTGACATGCATGCATATCTATATTTGAGGGAATGTAAACTTAAGCACTCTCTTATTAAACTAAAATGTAACTTTAAAAAAAGTACATTTGTAATCAGTACTGAGTGAATATCAGACTATGAAGAATACCAAACAACACAAGTAATGTCAAAGTAACCTACCAAGTCAACTCAAGTAGGCCCAAACCAAACTAGATTCCAAGTGGTAGTGTGGCATGCATATCATATTACATAGTAAACCTTTAATCACAGAATCTAGTCACATGATTACCAAAATGCCATGCCCACATCATGTGGTCACCATGTACACGAGATACACAAATCAAAACATCAAAATGCAATGTCTAAAGAGAGTAACCTACCAAATCAACTCAAGAAGCCTCAAAACCAAACTGCATTCCAAGTGGTAGTGTGACATGCATCTCATACTATCGTAACAAGCCTCCAATCACATTATCTTGTCACACGATCACCAAAATGCTACGTCCACATCATGTGGCCACCATGTACATAAAACACATAAATCAAAACATCAAAATACAATGTCTAGAGAGAGTCTCCTAAAGCAAGTTGCCCTCCCTGCATCAACATATCACTTGTCCACATGCCATGTTGGACAAACATCTTTCATAGAGCACATCATTTAGCTCTAGACACATGCAATGCCTCATATCCTCTGCACGAGCTCGGTCTAAACCACCATAGCCCGCAAACACATCCAAAAATATAGTTGTAAGGCTCAGTAAATGTAGTATGATGTGACCTACCAGATCCCAAAATCTATGCTTCGCCTCAATTGTTTTACCAAAACTGTCTGAGAAATTTATTCACATGTCCCCCCAAATTCAAATGGCAATTTTTCAAATTTTATCCATGAAATCTTTGATGATATGGCCTAGATACAGCTAGCTGCTTTTAAAGCTTCTCCAAGCAATAAAACTACCTTTCAAATGAAGGGTCACATTTTGAGATAAGCTTAAGTCTTGCTTGTCTTTCGTGACGGCCACCTTCAAAACAGGCCTTTTGCTATGTATTGAAATGCTTATAGCACCCTCTAGACAGTTGTTTGGACAAATGTTTTGCACTGTAAGGTCTATAGACATATTAGCTCTTTGTAGACAATGGAATACACCAACAGTCTTACATGGTCATAGAATGTTCATGAGCATGTAATGCTTGCCCTTTCCTTAGGCCATCACGTGGTAGCTAAATTGTTTCTTACCAATTAGTAGCTAGTTCTTCCCATAGAGGAGCATGTATCTCTTGCCCTTTCCTTAGGCCATCATGAGGTAGCTAAACCCCTTCTTACCGATCAACAGTCCTTTCTACCCATAGAAGATTTTGTTCACATGTGAAAAACCTTCAAGGAGTGACATGTGTGTCAGTTTCACCAGACTCCTACAAAATGCAAAACCAACAACTGAAAAATTGCTTGGGCGTTGGAATTTTCAATGCAACTATGATCCCATGTAACTCTCACCACAAGCATGTACTTTATCCCATTATACTTATCATAATTTGCAACTCTCCACAAGCATGGGAGCTTTGAAACCAAGCATCTCCAACACACTACTTGTTGCTTGTTGAAGTCTTTCTTTGATCTTCTCCAAGCCTGCTCTACGATCCATAGCTAGGTCCCTCTTTTGGTTTATCTGGTCTTTAATGTCTAGAGCGTTGTTATCTATCTCATTGGTCCCAAAGGTGAAATGATAGTTCTTCTCAGCAATTGAAAGCATAACCTTTGAAAAAGAAGCTAATTTTTAGCAATCAAAAGAATGGCTTTTGCAAAAGAAGTTAAATGATGCAATACTTTGCAGCGGAGAACTTCAACTCACTTGATTATTAGTAGCAGTAATCCCTTTGTGATTACCTCAACAACCTACTTTAAGATGCATGTCACAAAACATGAGCATGTAGTCAATTGAGAGCAAGCCAACTTGCTTAGAGCATGTGTCCGGGTGTAGCTCCAAAATTCCAGCTTCAACCATCACAAAGGTTAAAACTAGACGAGCAGGTGTAGTTAGAAACCAACTAGCACCCCTGCATTGAGATAAATAAGTTGCTCACATGCTGCATACT
Organism: Adiantum capillus-veneris; assembly: GCF_014529385.1. Classification (NCBI taxonomy): domain Eukaryota; kingdom Viridiplantae; phylum Streptophyta; class Polypodiopsida; order Polypodiales; family Pteridaceae; genus Adiantum; species Adiantum capillus-veneris. The sequence continues at coordinate 97,362,611 of NC_140960.1, forward strand.
TGTGCTTTGGTAGACATCAAACAACAATTTTTGTCTCATGTCACTTGACAACAAGAGCAAGTAGATGACCTTAAAAGTGTTACTTTTCTTCCTCATTTGACTAAGGGAAACATGAGATTGATGTTGTTGACATTTGTGTGGTTGTAAAATGTGACAAAAGATACTATAAAGGCTTTGGAGTGATGGTTTATTTGGTGGATGTAGAAGATGAAGACAGTCTCAGCAGGCGGGAATTGTGTCCTGGAACGTCGAACTGTAGAGCAGTCACACAGTAGTAATTACCACGGCAATTAGTACAATAACTTCTAGAAGGCTATAAATAGGACCCATTACATTGTAATCGGGCTTCTTGCCTCTTACTCCTTATTTCTTAGTTCTCTTAGCTTAAGCTTTGGAGTATTCTCTGCTACAATCTCTTCGCCTGTAACTTCATCTTGTAATCGTTACTGCAGCTATAATCATTTGAGCTTCAATCAGTTATACCTTGTACTAGTTGTCTCTATACAATGAATATGAAACTACAAACAGTTTTCAGTTGTCCAATCTATCTCTCATTTCAGTATACTATTTCAGTTCATATAACTATTTCAGTCTAGTCTCTAGTCTCTATTCCAGTTTAACTGACTGAATTGATGACTTACCGCTAACTCTAAATTCCAACACTGGAATTATCTATCTAAAGAGATCAACTCCAATTCCATTTTGGCGATCACGATGGCTAGAGCTGATTGCTCATTGACCAGTAAACTCTTCTCTCCCAGTTGGAATTTTCTACTGTAGTAATGGCACCCAAAACCAGTCGTGGTCGTAAACAGTCACACCGTGTTGATCCTATTCCTGAGGAGTCAGACAGAGATTCTAATCCTAAGAAGGACCCGGGGACTGAGACTGAGGCTGAGGAGGAGCACAGTCATGCTGATGAGGCTAAGGACTCTCAGCACTCCAGCCAGTCGAGAAGGAGAAGGGCTGAGCGCAAAGAACGCAAGTTCAAAAATTCTTGCACCACATATAATGAAGGGGGCAAAGGCAACAAGGGTAGTCGCCTCAGTTCTAGTAGGAAAGCCAGAGAAGAGACAACAACTGAGACTGATGAGAAAATTGATTGGGATGATGATACAGACCATTACAAGAAGTCTTCAAGACGAAGTCAGGTTCCTAACGTTAGGAAAGGCAGAAATGATACTGATCGACATGATTACACTTCTTCATTGAAAATTTCTTTCCCAATGTTCAAAGGAGGGAAGAAAGATGATCCAGATGTTCATATCCAAGCTTTTCAACAGTATGCTGAGTTGAAAAATATTGATGAAGATGATTGGGGGGAATACTTTCCTCAGACACTAAAAGATACAGCAAGGAAATGGTACTACCATTATCCAGCTTGCCAACTTAGATCATACAATAAATTATTGAAGGCTTTCAGACTGGAATATTCAGACAACAGAGGGGATGAGGACATCCTTTGTGAATTGGATAAGATAAAGCAAGGGAAATTATCAGTCAGAAGTTACGTTGAGAAAATCAAGGAGCTAACTAGATAGCTGGGGGGTTCACTATGTGTAAAACTACCATATCACGTGCGTTCAAGACATGTTTGTAGAACCCCTTAACTGTGAATTTTTTAAGGAATAAAATGTACCCTTTTCTTTTAAAATTTGTAAGTTTTTTTCAAATTTGAAAAATAGTATCCCTTTTGTATATATATTTCTGTAAGTTTCAAGAACTTTAAATACCCTTCTGTTGAACTCATGTGATAGGTTACATTTTTCTTAGGTGACCTGCCTAGGCCAGATAGTTGCAGGAGCCACCATCAAAAAAGAGGTTGCGAGCATGGTTTTTAATGGTTTCCGCAGTAAAAAGCTTAGGGAACAGGAGGTGCCTGCACCAACAAAGAAATTCAATGATTTGGTGCAGCGAGACCTGAAGCTTGAACAACAGGCAAAGAAGGAGAGGAGTCACAAGAAGAGGAGGTCCAGTGGTAGCAGTGATTCCACTGAGAATTATGATTCCAGTAAGACCTCCAGTAGCTCTGAAGCAGCTCAGATGAAAAGAGCAAAGACAAGGCCAAGAAAGGGTCTTGGTCCAGATAGATTGATGAGATGGCCAGGCAGATTGCTAAAATCAGCCAGACCGGACAACCAGCTAGAAGAATGGAAACCTGGTGTTCAAGGTGTAAATCTAAAGATCATGTTTCCGATGAATGTCCACAGTGTACTTATTGCAAAGCGTATGGTCATTTATGGAACAATTGTGGCATTCGCATTCATCACTTCAAGAAAGGGAAAGATTTTTCTGTGGTGGCATTTACTAATGTTGAACCAGCCAGACTGGAGACAACCAGTGTACCTCAAGAGGAGAAAGCAGGTACCAGTGGTACTGGTACTAGGCACGACAGATACCAGGGAGATACTGGCTGGGGCCGGGGTCGTGGTAATTTCCAAAACAGAAGTCTGAACTATTATAGTTGTGGTAAGTATGGGAATTTTGCGGCTCAGTGTTCAGAAACACCTACTACTGTGGCTACTGAGGCAAAGGCCCCAGAGCCAGTTCCTGCTAGAGCAGTTACACGCAGTAAAGGGGTGGTCATTGAGGAGATTCCAGATGAGCCAGTCAAACCAGTTGGTCCTAAGAGTAACAAATAGACTCAGCACAGAGAAGTGTGGAAGGCAAAGGGTAAAGAAAAGGTAGTTGATGAATGGCAGGAGTAGAGGGAACTGGCGGCTAAGATCACAGAAGATTTAGCCAAAAAGCTGCTAGAGCAGCTTGAAAGTTCTGATGCTCGGGCCATTCAGAAGATACCATCCCCGTCTTCTGAGAAAGCACAACCAGATCAATCAGGGTCTGGAACTCATGAGACCATGTTGGCTACAGTATAAGGACTAATCGAAGATCTAGAAAATGACAAATCAAATACAACTGCAATAGGAAGCACTGGACAAGGCACGAGTGGTATCAAAATAGAAGAATGGCATTATGCAGATAGTCCTGATTCTTCAAGTTTTGAGAATGACTCTGATAAAGAGAGAGAAGACATTCAAGTTAAGATTTGGGTGAAAGAATTCAGAAACTCACAGTTGAGTTAGATGACATTAGAAAAACTTTACCTGAAGCAGCAAAATTCATCAGACAGGGAAGGAAGGAAGGCTGAGACGGAAGCCAGAGCAATTGACTTGGCTGCTGTCAGAGATGATGAAGTGCCGGTGATCCAGGTAGACTATAAGGTTAGAAAACAGTGGGAACCACTATCTGGTGTAATACTCGATGGGGGAGCAGGTGTAAATATCCTGGGGACACACCTTCAGCAAAGAATGGGTATTACAAATCTGAAACCAACACCTTTCAAAGTTCGAATGGCGGATCATTGGGTTGTGTAGGCAACATGGATGATAGAGAGTATGCAGATAAGAGTGGGCAAGGGAAAGTTCAAGACCAGTTTCCTAGTATTAGATGTGCAAGGCGCATATGGGATGCTACTAGGCAAGCCATGGTTGCGAACAGCACACGCTGTTCACGATTATGCCAATCAGACTCTAACGATACAAGGTGCAAGTAGCAGAATTCAGATTGAGACGAACAACACTAGGATCTGGAAAAAGGAGCTTTGACCAGAAGAGATTTTCCAGAAGTATAAGGTGAAGAAATTTTAGAGGATGCTAGCAGCAATCAATATCTTTCCATTAGCTAAAATAGATTTAAATGCAGTATTATTGGATAAATATCAGGCGGAAAGTCAAGAGAGGTAGTTTCCAAAACAATTTACTGAATTAAATTCTGGGGAACGACTAGTTCAATTATCAGGAAGGTCAGACAAATCAGTTGATTCCAGTACACCAGAGGCTTCTGAACGAACACAATCTCGAGAAGTTACTGAACATCAGAACATCAGTTCAGAGCTCAGAGGTCCGTCTTGGGACTATGCTGAAGAATCAACCAAAAGAAAGGGTGGTGGGCCTAACTGGTTGCTGTCAGATGATCAAGAAATAGAAGAATGGAATCTGGGTTCTGAGGAAAATCCCAGAATGATTAAAGTCAACAAGCATCTGAATCCAGTGATGAAAGAGAAGGCACGACACATGTTCTAGCGGTACAAAGATGTGTTTGCAGGGGAACATACTGACCTCAAGGGAGTGGATCTAGAGGTATGTCAACACCGAATACCATTAAAACCTGATTGCAGACCAGTGTGGTTACAATGCTACAGGATGAATACAAATTATGCTAAGAAGGTCAAGGAAGAAATTGACAACCTTCTGAAGGCTGGGTTCATTACTGAAGTAGCTAGTAGTGACTGGTTATTTTCGATTGTGGTGGGACCCAAGAAAAATGGAAAGCTGAGAGTCTGTGTGGATTACCAGAAGCTGAATGCTCAAACAATCAAGGATCCCTTTCCATTACCCTTTACAGACATGCTGTTTGATGAAATTGCAGGATATGAGATGTATAGTTTCATGGATGGTTATAGTGGATATAATCAATTACAAATTGCTCATGAGGATCAAAGTAAAACCACTTTTATCACTGAGTGGGGAGTGTTCATGTATCTAGTTATGCCATTTGGTCTGTGCAATACTTCAGCAACTTTTCAACGATGTATGATGGAAATATTCAGTGAATTTATCCACCGATTCCTGGCGATATTTATGGATGATTTCACTGTATATACTGCGGAGGATAAGAATTTACTTTTTTTGGAAATGGTTTTCCAGTGTTGTCATGAGAAGAGGATCTATCTAAATCCATTCAAGTCTTTTTTCTTGGTTTGGAAAGGACAACTGCTGGGACATGTAGTGTCCAGAAATGGTATAGAAATGGCCAATGACAAGATTCAGTGTGTCTAACAGGCCAAGGCACCCTGCAATGCATCAAAAATGAGTTCTTTCTTGGTATACATCAATTTCTATAGAAGATTTGTGTATCAGTTTGCTTCCCAGGAATTTCCTTTGTATGAGCTCACAAAGAAGAACAACAAGTTCAATTGGATTGCTGAATGTGAAGAGAGCTTTCAAAATTTGAAGAATGCCATTATTAATAAGCCAGTACTCAGACAACTGAATTGGGAGGTCCTTTTTCATGTACATGTAGATGCATCAGGGCTGGCAATGGGAGCCATATTAGTTCAGCCAAAAGGAAGGACTGACTATCCAGTATATTTTGACAGTCGGAGATTCAATCAGGCTGAACAAGGATATACAACTACTGAAAGGGAAGCTCTGGGAATGGTTTTCAATGCTACTAAATTTTGACACTATTTGTTGAGCAAGCTAATTTCATTTCTATGTGGATCATCATGCATTATTGTTTTTTATCAACAAAGTCATTATCCAAGGCAGATTGATAAGATGGATGATGTTCCTGATGGAATTTGAATTTCGCATTTTTGATAAGCCTAGCAAAAACCATTTGGTGCTGATTTCCTATCCAGGAGTATGGATGGTTATTCTGAATCATCCCTAAGAGATGAGCCAGTGGATGCAAAACTGTTTTAGATGACGGTTGAGGAAACAACGGATCCATAGTTGTTTGATGTATATCAGTTCCTTTCTAAGGAAGGATTCCCAGAAAGCTGGACTTAGAGTCAGAAGAAGGCCCTGATTATTAAAAGTTTGAAGTTCACAATCATTGGTGGATCACTTTACAGGCTGGGGGTGATGGGGTTCTTCAAAGATGCATGCCCATGGAAGGGAGAATGCAAGTTATTTCAGAGGCACATGATGGAGACTCTGGAGGACATTTTGCCACTGATGTTACTTACAAGAAAATTTTACAGGCTGGATTGTGGCGGCAAACCTTAATATCTGATGTCAGAAGCTTTTGTAAAACATGTGATATATGCCAGCGGATGGGCAAACCAACGGCAACAGATATGACTCCTCTAACTCCAGTGCAGCCACTGGAAGTATTTATGAAATGGGGTTTGGATTTCATGGGTCCATTCAAGAAAATTACTCCAAGGAAGAATAGATATATATTATTGATGGCCACCTGTTATGTCACCAAATGGGTGGAAGCAAAGGCTCTGCCTAACAACACCGTGAAGTCCACTGTTGTGTTTACCTTGATTATGTCAGAGCAGTTTTAGAAACCTTGAAAAGAGAGGCAGTCCACTTGGCTCATCTTCATTGGAGAGAGAACTTGGAAGATTTAAATTAGAAACCAGTAAAAAGAACTCCTAAAGTAAAGCTAAAAACTCGACTTGTAACGCTAACGCTAAAAAAAGCAAGAGGCCACCACCTTTTATAGCAGCGCGCGCACACACGGGGGGGGAGAGAGAGAGAGAGAGAGAGAGAGAGAGAGAGAGAGAGAGAGAGAGAGAGAGAGAGAGAGAGAGAGAGAGAGAGAGAGAGCGTGAGCAATTGACGACGCAGAGCAGAAACCACAGCGGAGAAGAGAACAGGTACTCGTTTTTTTTTCCATCCTACTGCCGATGAGAGAGACAGAGAGGCATGCTACTGCCCAGAGAGGGAGTAGGAGGGAGAGAGAGAGAGAGAGAGAGAGAGAGAGAGAGAGAGAGAGAGAGAGAGAGAGAGAGAGAGAGAGAGAGAGAGAGAGAGAGAGAGAGAGAGAGAGAGAGAGAGAAAGCTGCGTCCTCGTCCTAGAATACCACCCCTAGCGCCACCTCCACATTCGACCGTGCCACCTCCACACATTCTGAAAATCCTTGTGAGCCTGTTGGAAGGTCTTCTGGGCTTCGAATCCTGCCTTATAGCCTTCTGGAAGTGGTGCCTGCAGCTTTAGAGTGAGGGTGACACACTGCCAAGCATTATTCCAGGCCTGTTGAAAGCCGCTGGCCTGACCCGACTGACTCATATAAGATGCAGCAAGGGCTTCTTGAAAGGCACGAAGAAATCCTTCTGGGCTGTTATTGAGCCTAGCACGCAAGTCTTCACGCAGTATAGCAGTCTTCCCGCAGTCCTGTGGCCCAATCAGCAAACAAGTGATGGCCTTCCTCCCACAACTGACGGACTGTCGAGAGAGAGAGAGAGAGAGAGAGAGAGAGAGAGAGAGAGAGAGAGAGAGAGAGAGAGAGAGAGAGAGAGAGAGAGAGAGAGAGAGAGAGAGAGAGAGAGAGAGAGAGAGAGAGAGAGAGAGAGAGAGAGAGAGGTCCTCTAGCTCGTAGCTGCATGGCAGACGACGTCTCAGGGAGGTGGTATACCCCGCACGGCAGTAGCATGGCTGCCGAGAGAGAGAGAAGGGACTCATTCAAGGTGAAGCTCTCACAAAATCTCATATTGTACACTTTTCATTTCATTTAAACATCACAATGTCAAACATGCCCAGTGCCAAAAAAGAGAGAGAGAGAGGGAGTTTGCGTGCATTTTGGCTCATTCCAAATTCTAGAGAGAGAGAGAGAGAGAGAGAGAGAGAGAGAGAGAGAGAGAGAGAGAGAAAGAAGAAAGTTTTATCGTCGTAGGAAACTATCCCAAGAGATGTTAAAGACCTAGCCGACGAGAGAGAGAGAGAGAGAGAGAGAGAGAGAGAGAGAGAGAGAGAGAGAGAGAGAGAGAGAGAGAGAGAAGAGAGAGAGAGAGAGAGAGAGAGAGAGAGAGAGATCCTATTGTAGACAAAAAAAAAATTACAGTGATATTGTTAGTCTAATATAGACCAAAAAAAAAACACGATGATTTTGGTAGTCTAACGTCGTAAGAGACTATCCCAAGAGACCTTAAACATCTAGCCACCAAGGAGCTGTTGAATGAGAGAGAGAGAGAGAGAGAGAGAGAGAGAGAGAGAGAGAGAGAGAGAGAGAGAGAGAGAGAGAGAGAGAGAGAGATCCTACTGTAGACAAAAATAATAATAAGTACAGTGATATTGTTAGCCTAATATAGACCAAAAAAAAAAAAAACACAATGATATTGGTAGTCTAACTTCGTAAGAGACTACCCCAAGAGACCTTAAACATCTAGCCGCCGAGGAGCTGTTGAACGAGAGAGAGAGAGAGAGAGAGAGAGAGAGAGAGAGAGAGAGAGAGAGAGAGAGAGAGAGAGAGAGAGAGAGAGAGAGAGAGAGAGATGCCGCTGTAGACAAAAACAAATAAAAATTAAAGTGATATTGTTAGTCTAAGAGAGTTTTAACATCGTAAGAAACTATCCCAAGAGACCTTAAAGACCTTGCAGACGAGGAGTTGAACGAGAGAGAGAGAGAGAGAGAGAGAGAGAGAGAGAAACAAAGTGTAGCTTGCAAAAAATTGCAAGATGCTAATATAGACAAAAAAATAAAAATCACGATGATATTGTTAGTCTAAGAGACTATTAACGTCGTAAGAAACTATCCCAAGAGACCTTAAACATCTAGCCGCTGAGGAGCTATTGAACGAGAGAGAGAGAGAGAGAGAGAGAGAGAGAGAGAGAGAGAGAGAGAGAGAGAGAGAGAGAGAGAGAGAGAGAGAGAGAGAGAGAGAGAGAGAGAGAGAGAGAGAGCAGTCTGTAATTGTAAGATGCTAATATAGACAAAAAGAAAAAATCACAATGGTAGTGTTAGTCTAGGGCTTTTCGATTATACTGTTGAGCAGTAGCCAATGACTTTTTGGAAGTATAATTCACGAAGATATTGTTAGTTGAAGGATTTACGATTTTCTAGCTGCCTCCAAGAGAGAGAGAGAGAGAGAGGGGGGGGGGGGGGGGGGGGGAGTCTGCGTGCATCTTGCGTAATTCATGATCATATTGTTAGTCTAAGGCTTTTCGATTATACTATTGCTAATTACTTTTTTGAAGTACTTCACGATGATATTGTTAGTGGCCATGCTAGTCCTTTCTTTAAAAATACTGCGTGCATGCTTGTTCCTTGAATCAAATGTAAGAAAGCAAAGCGAACAAACTATCGTCATTTAAAAAAAAAAAGATTTTACTAAAAAAACTAGCCCCTCTAACACTAGAGGAAAAGCATAAGCCCCCCTTCAACACTGGAGGGGATAAAAGTGGCGGGGGAAGGGCATATTCCTTACAGTATTATAAAAAATGTGGAGAATTGTGCCAACTCCACACCATACTTATGTATGGTTTTTTTTTTCACAACACACCAGCATTCTGTGCACGATGTTTGCACAAAAAACACTAGCATTTTGCACGTGCATGTTGCTGAATTGTACAGTTTACTGCAACAAATAATTCCATGTTGTCAATTAACGTAAAACTTCTGCATTGCCTTTTTAATTGAGAAACCATATTTCCTTCAGTGATGAAGGTTACTCATCTATTATGCAGTACTATGATATTGTTGACGAAAATCTAGGGATCAATTGATTTCTATGTTAGGAAATAAGACGTAGCTAAATAGATAATTGAGTAGATTACTTAATGGAGAGAGACAGATTTATATACACGAGATTATACAGTAGAGAGAGAGAGAGAGAGAGAGAGAGAGAGAGAGAGTACACACGATATACATGGTTCACCCAATGTGGGCTACGTCCACGGAAAAGCAGCCACTCAATGGCTTTAGTACTTCAAAACAAGAAGTAGTTTACAATGGGATTATACCCTTAATGGAGCTCCCGCCTTGCTTCACTCTCACCACCTCACACTCACCTTGTTGCATCAACTTCACACTATGAAATGTGTGTAGAAATGGCCTCCTTTTATAGGCCAAAAGGGCTGCCCTCTCTTATGAGAGACAGCCATGTGTAGCCGCCCTTGTGCGAATAAGTCCAAATCGGACCCTCCAATCCGCCCATGTGTGGCCGCCCTTGAGAAGACGAGTCCACTTTTGAATTCGGCCACCGGCCATTGACTTCCGACCACCGGCCAACCGACCGGTTGTTTTCGGACCACTTTTCGGCCGCCGTCCGGCCATAATATTCCGGCGAAAAAGAATATTCCGACCGAAAAAAAAAAGTCTCGGGGGCCTCCGCCCCCGAGGCCTTTAAAGTTGCCCATGATTCTTGTCCGTGAAAATTTTGGTTTCCGGTGAGTGATTTTCCTTCACGCACGATGGCTTCTCCTCATAATGGGGGCCTTACAAATGTGTGCTTTTATCACAGAAAATTACAAGGGTAAATCAGGCTCCATACTTAACATTCTAGTATATTGTTTACTATCATCAACTTATCGTTCCAAGTTTAGAGGTCGTTTTTTTTGTGTGCATATCAATTTAGGGTATGAAGAAGAAAAGTGAACTTTTTTTTTTGTGTGCGTATCAATTTAGCGCCTTAAAAAGAAAACCGATTTTATTTCTGTTGTTGAGTAGATGTGAACGACTGTATGACTCTCCAAAAGCTTGATCACTTCGACATCAATCGTCCTCTCGATTGCAAATGTCGTAGTCTCCCATTCCTATATGACACTCCAAAAGCCTGATCTCGTCGACATCAATTGTTCTTATTGATTGCAAATGTTGTCATCTCCCATTTGTGTACGTCCACGTGCATATTGATATATTGTACGGTTTACTGCAACAAATAATTCCATGCTGTCAACTAATGCAAACCTTCTGCATTGCCTTTTTTTTATTGAGAAAAAACCATATTTCCTTAACACTCTGCCATTGGTTGGTGATTTAGTGATGAAGGTTGCTCATCTATTATGCAATACTATGATGTTGTTGCTGAAAATCCAAGGAACAATTGATTGCTAGTATATTTTTTAGTGTTATCAATTTATCATTCCAAGTTCAGAGATCGTTTTTCTGTACATATCAATTTAGGGTTTTTTCTTGTACATATCAATTTAAGGTATTAACAAGAAAACTGAATTTTACTTCTGATGTTGGGTAAATGTGAAGGACTGTATGACTCTCCAAAAGCCTGATCACTTCGACATCAATCGTCCTCTCGGTTGCAAATGTGTGGTCTCCTATTCACACACTATAGTCACCATCTCATTTGTGCACCTCCCCGTCTTAAACTATAAAATTAAGCTTAAATCTGCTGTGGCGTAAATATAGGGACCTATATGACACTCGAAACGCTTGATCACTTCGACATCAACTATCTTATCGATTGCAGATGTCGGCATCCCTCATTTGTGTACATCCCCGTCTTCAACTGTAAACTTTACCGCACACCAAAAGCATGATTACTTAGACACCAATCGTCCTCTCGATTGCAAATGTCATTGTCTCCCATCCAAACACACTGTGGTGATTGCGTCCTTTTTACACACACCCCATTCTAAACTGTAAAGTTGCAATTAGTTATAGAACTCCGTTGTTTAACTTGGCGACTACAAAGATCCGATCCCGTTCTACAACATTGGCTACCATTTTGACCCCCCACATGTTGTTGCGCCTAACCGAGCCACTTTCTGTTAGTTCCCATTGTAGGAGCACAATTCCCATTAGTTGTTACCCTTAGCATGCCATCCAATGTGAAACAATTGCACTTCCTATTAGTTTGTATGTGGAGGGCCCGTCCTAGGCTACGAGCATTGATCTTGCCCAAACATATTGCACTACTTTATCAACTATTTGATGTCATTTACAAAATTCATTTATACACACTAATTTATTCAATACAGTACTGGTCATTGATGCAACAAATGTCGCTCCCCTTTTGAGCTGTGAAGTGATAAATTCTCTCGCCAATACATCATAATGTCGTTTGAATGGTTGTAGGTAAAATGCTTCCCGATCAAGCAGTGCAATTGAAAAAGAGATTACGCACACAATTAGTGCGTGTAGTGGATGCCCTCACATTAGACGAGATAACAACAACCTTGAGAGATGAGCGGCGCTTGCAGGCCTTGCTCTCTGAAGTGGTCCGCTCAACAGCCTCGAAGTTTGAGGGCGCAGATATTAGTGACGTGCAGCATCTTCTCTTTAGTATTGTTGGAGACATGCCAAAATGCGCTATCGACCTGCGAGCTGACTTACCAGAGGGCATACAAATGGAGAAATTACAACATTGGTATAACTGCTGGAAGATTGACATTAGGAGAAAGTTGGACTCACTTTTGGGCCCTATAAGAAGTGCCACGTCGGCTTAGAGAGAGAAAATGAAAATGTTAACTTGTGCATTTTATGTGATACTTTTCTGCACAACAAAAAGCCAAAATGACATTCTTTGGTAGGTAGCTGCCGTCTTTATCATTCTTATCCTTCGTTCTCTTGTCAGTAATCCAACTAACCGTATGACTAATGATTTGAAATGCCAACTTACAAGCATTCCCTCCAGAAACATAAGCCATACGAACTCTATCAACTCTAAACTTGAGAATATGGCTTTCCCTCCCAAAACCTGAGATATTTCTCCGTCTTCGTCTCTATCAACTCTAGGAATGGAGAACGCATCTTTTCCTGATGAAAACACTAATTTGAACTTACAATCCTCGGCCCCTTCATCTTTAACACTTACCCAAAGAAAGAACACACATCATCTTCATGTTGATGTATTGCAAGAGTACACACCGTTGCAGAAACGTAGGAGGGAGTCTTTCTTATCTCAACGGGAGAAAGAACTTAGAAGGACAAACAAGGAACATCATTTGGATTTGTGGACCGATGGGTCTATTTATCCAAAGGATCCTATGACAAATGCGCCACCTCCCTTTGCTAATATCACTAACCTCTTACATTTCACAGGCGATGGCAAGGATGGGCTATTGGGATACACCGAACATTTGGAAATGAGAGGATTGAATGCGGAAAGGCAAAGAAACTTCCTAGCAATGGAGAACATGCAGCTGTAGAAACTTAATGAAGCATGCTCTCAAAAGATTTCATCAAACAAAGAGACAATCCAAGGCCTTGAGAAGAAGATCACAAGTTTGCGAGAGAAAGACACCGTGCTTGGTAATCGGAAAAGAAAACGAGATTTGTGCAACCTTGAGAACATGAAGGTTGGTATTGATGGCCTGAAAAAACGAATACGAGCTTTAAGGTAACTCGAAGTTTGTTTCTTCAATGTGCTTCATTAAGAAGTGGATACACTTACTTTCCTATACATGATCATAACGCATTGTGCTTTTTTGGCAGGTCTTTACTGCATCCAAACTCGAACGGTGCAAGCTTCAATGCCGGAGTGCATTACAGCCGTCTAGTTCCAAAAGAAGTAGTTGAAGAGATGATAACTCAGAAAAAATTTTGTAAGTTGAAAGGGAGGCTACTTACCTCCTTCATGAACGAGAATCAGCTGGAACCAATGGAAGTGCAAGCAATACTTGATGAGAGTGGCATCTCGCAGATGGGATACAGGGCACTCTTCAAAGCATTAGCTAAAAAATCTCAAAATAAACTACAGAGAGGATCATTGCTGCCAAAGCCATCACATGTAAAGGCTGCTCGCCGGCACGTAAACGATGAGGTGTTTGATAAACTGGGGTCACCATTCCATATTGAAGCAACGTTCTTAGGCAAGGGCGGCAGAGAGGTACAGTTTAACGATCACAACAACCTCTTCGTTGATCTTGAAGCATTGCAAAGGTATGCAGTTCACTTCTTTGACATCAGCCGAGACGAGTGCGGTGGGGTTCTCAAGTTTGTTTTGAAGCTCGACGAGTGCGAGGTCCTGAAGAACAAGAAGTTGGAGAAAGTCACCATTACCCTCATGAACAAAGCTCTAGATCCATCAATAACGAAAGAGGATCCACGATACTTCAGCGTGCAATCAGAAAACAACATTCTATCTCTAGGATCATTTTAGGTATACTTCGGTCAATCTCTGACAACAAAAATATTGATTATTTGGTTGTTGATTTTGTGTTTTCATTTTTCACTGCAGGTTGATAAGGAAAATTTTGAAATCCTCGATTGGGTTTTTAGTCAAACCCAAATTCCTTCTATCATCAGTGAACAAAGAAACGGAGCCGTTCTTTCAGTGGAAGGATTTGGCGACTACACAGTGGAATGGCACATGGCAGGTGACTTAAAGACTCTTAAGTGTATGTACAACATAACACACGGAGCAGCTGTGGCAAATCCATGCTTATATTGCATGGCTGATGCACAATCACTTGAGAGTGTGCAATGGATTAGAGCTCCCAATAGACATCTTCAAGATAAAACTTTTAAACCAGTGCTTGATATTCCTCTGAGTAGAGTTCACGTCTGTACACTTCATGCACTCTGTCGAATAATTGAAAAGGTGGTTCATTTGTACATATGTTTTGCATGGACATTAAAGCCAGAGAGTGAGTCGAAAAGAGTGATCAAAGCATTAGAGGGAGTGCTCTCAGACATTGGTTTGCATGGAGGCAATGTCAAAATCGAAGAGGACCCTAAGATGTCTCAAAGTCGGTACAAGGTACCAAGGAAAGCATCGATAGGCGGAGTGAAGGCAAGAAGGTTTCTTGGGTTTAGCCTCAAAGATTCAGATAGAGAAGAAAGGAGAATCATGTTCAACAAATGGAAACAGTTACATAAAGTGGTTAAAGACAATGCTGGTGGTGGGGCAATCCAGAATCACAAAGCGAACGTGTGGAAATCACTAGATAAAATTTTCCACTACCTTGAGCAACATTCTTGGGACCAAAGTAAGCTCACATCATTTCAAGCAACCTTGCTGGATTGGAGAAAGGGTTACCTTACAGGGTGGGGTGGGCAACATATCACACATTACATGGTAGGTTGGCATTCTACGTATACAAAACAAAATTTTAAATTGTACTCAACTGACCATTTTGTTTTATTTCAATGCAGCACATACTGTTCAATCATGGTCCATATTTTTCCAAGACATAAGGTTCACTATCAATATGGTCCACACAAGGCATGGAAAAAATCCACTACATGGCAAGAACAAGTTATTTTAAGCACACTCGGCATAGGGAAGGAAAAGAAAAGGCCAATAGCCTATTAGAGTTACACCAATGGACTTATAGACGACTAATTCATAAAGCAAGGCAGAAGGAACTTCTTAAGAGTTCAGAAATTACACGGTCTTTACAACACATCCGCAAAGAGAAGAAACAGATGGCTTGGGGAGCATCAAATGCGGTCGAGCGCCATGCAAGGTGGCGCCGGTCACGAGTCAGGAGCGGGAGAAGATGGACCTGAGCCCGTCGTTTTTATCCTCTTCGATGCACCTCCTTCCTCCTCACTTTGTACCTCTTCAATGTGCAAGCTCTGTAGACGAGCTCGTTCCTCTGTTGATGGCAGCATCCCTACGGGCATCACATGTTCTTTCCCTCAGAAACAGCTGCTTATTGTATGGATCTAAGCCTTCCGGGTCTTCAACCCCTGCAGCCAGAGCCTGAGCTGTGTAGGACATGAAATATGGGGCTCTGAGTGCCTGGCACCCATACCCAATGCCAAATACACGTAGAGCAAATTGTTTTTCAATCAGAATTACTCTTTCTGCGTTTAGTGGGAGGGGGTGCCCACCACACAATCTTGTAATAGCTTTCATTGCAAACAGAGGGAACTTTGCATTGTCATCGGAATATTCCTTGTGGTATATTATGATCTATATAATAATTGCAATCAATTTATTATCCGTAAGTGAGATGAGTACAATTGTCAAGTACTTGAATTGTTTCTACAAACCTTTTTGTGGTTGAAACGCCCGATGTAGTGAGACAACGTTGCATCCTTGCCTTGGCTCCAGTGACAAGCCCTTGGCATGAGCCTCCCGCTCTTCTAAGGAAACTATCGTCATACACTAGCACCTGGCAGCAAAAAAAATTGTTCATGATATTTTATCACTCGGCCATCTCTAATACTATATGAATGCTCGACAAAAGTTACCATCCGATTCTTGTCCATTTCCAGCATCGACCTCCCCCATAAGTGAATAGACTGACTATTCATTACATGATCTTCTGGTGCCACGTGTCTACCCATGTTTTCCAAGCCAAGTTGTTTTGTTGTCAATTCAAACTGCTCATCTGTTGGCAAATCGGCCTCTCCGGACTTCGCCTCATTGAACGTATCTTTAATCAGTTGCGACCCTGAAGTGAACTGTGAGTCATGGACAACTGTGTCAGCAATAAGATATTGGTCCACTGCATCATCGTCCACAAACCCCATGTCTGCCTCACAAAAATTTGCAATTGCCGCTAGGCGGTAGTCCTCCAGTATATTGAGCTCATGCATGATATCTGTGAGTAGAATATAGTGGGTGTCGCCCGCCATAGCAAAGCTAGGAGCACAATTGAGAGGCAAAGTCGCTTCCATACTTGGGCTTTCTTGCCTGCACCCTATTGCTGCATCCGCAAGAGAAACAAGAGTTAAGCCCGCATCAAAGGTTTCCTTTAGTACCTCTTCCCGCTCTTCTTCTGGATTGAATTGCACCTCCACATCCTCTACCTCTTCCTCCGGCGCCAATGGACAACTACCGAAAGTTGTTGACTATGAAGTCTCTGACTCACCATCCGTCTGCAAGTATAAGTAACAGACAAACCCATGGTAGAATTCCAATAAGCGACATTTTTTTAAGTGCTTCATACACCTGTCTTGTACAAGCAGTGCATTGGAGGGACACTTTTCAAGACAACGATTCAGTCTCCTTGAAGCACTCTTGTCAGGGTCAAGGTCGGCAGGGTGCACATATCTCATGCCATCAACTGTCATGGAATTGTCACAAGTGACTACCTCATACTGTTGCAAATGGTTTTGTAGGTACTCAAAGGAGCAATCTATAATCCTCTGTATAGAAAACTCTACATTGAACATTCCTGATAGTTCTGGTGCACGGTGATGAGCTCGGGCGTTATATAAGAATGTGAATAGTTTTTCTTCACATGTATCCTCGCTCACGTATGTCTCCAGGACTATGATCCCCATGACTGAAAGAAAAAGCAAGCCAAAACTATTTGGTGTCATAACAAAGCGAATTTTGGGCCTCGAGTACCCCTCAATGTCCTATTTTGCCTGGTTCGACCCCGTGCGCTCATGTCATAAGAGGTGACATTAGTTGAGTCAGAACCAAGCGAGTAGGGTACCCAAGAATTTCCGAAGGACCCTCTTCGCTTGGTTCTGTCCCGTGTGCTAAAGTCATAAGAGTTGACGTTAGTTGAGTCAGAACCAAAGCGAGTAGGGCTCCTAAGAATTTCAGAAGAACTCTATTCGCTTGGTTATGTCCCGTGCGCTAATGTCATATCGACGGGTTATGTCCCGTGCATTAATGTCATAAGTGGTGACGTTAGTTGAGTCAGTACCAAGCGAGTAGGGCCCCCAAGAATCTCTAAAGGGTTCTATTCGCTTGGTTCTGTCTTGTGGCATTCGGAACAGGTGGATAAGAACAGAGCATATTATGTTTTTTTTTTTACCATAAGCGTGAGTTAATAAATTACAGGAGCAAAATATAATTTACAAGAGGGGTAGCTACACACGACTGCTGCATGACAGTGATAGATTTATAGTTCACATAAGGAGTAATTATTCCAACCATGAATGCGATACGGTCACCACATAAGGAGTAATTATTCCAACCATGCATGCGTTTTTACCCTAACGCAGTGGCTTCGGTGCGCACACAGTTAACAACACACAGGAAGGGGAGAGGCAGGGAGAAAGAACCTGTCTCTGCAATATCCAATGGCGCCGAGTTGGATGGTGATGTCGCAGGCCACCGACAGCAAGAACCAGTAGGGGGGCGATGGCGATGGCGACGCGGCAGCAAAGGACTCGACCCAGTGGAGGTCACTCAACGCAGGATCACGAGAGCTGGGCAAGGGGAAGAGCGCAAAAAATGCAAAGGCGATGGCGAATGCAAGGGCGATCAGCGTCTGACTCTAAACGCAGGATCACGAGAGTTGGCCAAGGGGAAAGGCGTAGAAAAGGCAAAGGCGATGGCGAATGCAAGGGCGATCGGCGTTTGACTCTAAACGCAGGATCACGAGAGCTGGCCAAGGGGAAGGGCGCAGAAAAGGCAAAGGCACGAGAGCTGGCCAGGCAGAAGGTGCGAGATGGAGATGGAGATGGCGACTGCAAGGGCGATTAGCGTCTGTCTGACCCTTAACGGTCACTCAAAAAGGCACGTGGGCTGCGCTCTCAAGGACAACCAGTATTAAATGGTCTCAGATTCCCATGCAGTACGATTTACCAACCGCAATCTCGCGCATAAGTGAAGTTGTCACCCTCCCCGAGGTAAGCATTCTAAGTTGAGGCATTACCCCCGCCAAACATCTCAAGTTTCAACTATTCTGCCTCTTTTCGCGTCCTCTACTGCGCATCATTCTAATTAACTCTACCCCCATCGATGCCACGCGGTAAGCAAACTCCATCACCTCTTACTCTCGCGCATCCTCCTTCTCTTACTCTTGTTCTGCAGTGCTTCAGCGACGCGGAACTCTACACACAGTGACGAGGTATGCTACTTACTACCCTTCTGCGCACTTGTATTTTGTGTAGTTGGTTAGTACCAAGCGAATAAGGTAAGGTCACTTAGTCCGAAGAGCCCTATTCGCTTGGTACTGACCAAAAGAAAAGTTTAGTGATGTCTGCTAGTACAGAGGTAGATACTAAGCAAATAAGGGGAAGGTAACCCCTGCTTGTTGTGGATTTAGGGTTTTCCTTGCCAAATACGCCTTTTGATTTCGGTCCCGTGCGCTATAATTTGCTGTAGTTGGTCAGTACCAAGCGAATAAGGTAAGGTCACTTAGTCCGAAGTGTCCTATTCGCTTGGTCCTGACCAAAAAAAAAGTTAAGTGATGTCTGCTAGTACAGACGTAGATACTAAGCAAATAAGGGGAAGGTACCCCCTGCTTGTTGCGGATTTAGGGTTTTCCTTGCCAAATACGCCTTTTGATTTAGGTCCCGTGCCCTTTAATTTGCTGTAGTTGGTCAGTAACAAGCGAATACGGTAAGGTCACCTGGTCCGAAGTACCCTATTCGCTTGGTACTGACCAAAAGAAAAGTTAAGTGATGTCTACTAGTACAGAGGTCAGTATTAAGCAAATAAGGGGAAGGTAACCCCTGCTTGTTGCGGATTTAGGACTTTCTTTTGCAAAATACGCCTTTTGATTTAATAAGAAAGAAACAAAATTACAACTGAACACCGGGTTTGAGTTAGAAAACACTTCAGACTTTACAAAGAGTGGCCTATTAATTTCCGGGGGGGTTAGGGTTTAGGGTTCACAGCCAGCTTATCTCTTTGCAAAGCATGTTTGCAAAGTTAATGGCCTCCTCATATTTACTAGCTAGCTCAAGCACTTCATCCTTCATTTCCTGAAGCCAATTAATGATTGCCTCCATAGAGCCATTCTCGGCGAGCAATCGCTGCATGTCTTCAGGCCTTCTTGCTTCCAGAGAGTTTTTAAGGATTGAGACCCTCTGCCTGACGATCAACATTTGCTGCAGCTTCAAGCTAGCATCCTACACATAGCATTTAGCAAGTAAGCTCTTGAAACTACGAGCTTGGAAATTGGGAGCGGAAAGCAAAGAATTACCAGCAACTTACCTCGAGAATAGACTCCCGTGTTGAGAGCAGCCACTCCCGAGCTATGTCGGACGAGAACACTAAAGGTAACATCGGGGGAGGGCCAAGGGGGGACCTCATGAGGAGGGCCCGGATGCGGTGTTGCTGGCGCTGCGGGAGTATACCTTGGAAAGGCATCGCCAGTATCCTAAGCTTCTTTTAGTTGTTCTGCGAAACCCTGAGGGAGGTTCTGAAACAATTGCTTCTTAAATAGACTTTCCGACAAGCCTAAAAAGCAGAGCCTGGGCATGAGGTTTTATGAGAGGGTGGTACTGCCATGAGGTTTCATGAGAGGTGGACGTGGGAGAGAGAATCAATGGTATCATCCCCCCGATATTAGGGGAGGTGATCGGAGGGAACGACATGACAGTTAGAACCGCATCGATTTAAGATCTCCTTCACATTGCTTGTAAACCTGTTCGCTTGCTTGTACACTTTTTGAGGTCACCACTTAACGAATAAGGTATTTTTTTTGCAGGGGCTGCAAACCTGTTCGCTTGGTAGTGATCCCAAAAAATGTAAGTGATATCTGCTATTACTATTTCTGAAGTCACTACCGAGCGAATAAGGCAAGGCAAACTCTTTCCTATGCACCTATTCGCTCGGTAGTGACCTCAGAACATATAAGTCATGTCTAACATTACTATTTTCTGAGGTCACTACCGAGCGAATAAGGCAAGGCAACTCTTTCCTATCCATCTTTTCGCTTGGTACTAACCTTTCCTTAAATCTGAAGTCCCTCGTGCTGACAAATGAATTGTCTTTTGTAGAGATGCCTCGTGTTAAGGCCTGCGCTAGGAGGGCAACATGTGAATCTTTGAATGCTCAAGCACGAAGACGCTGATATGAGGTGCACAGAGGTGTACTACAAGAGCTGCGCAGGATAGAGCGACACGTTCAACCTGCTATTCCACGTCTCCCTTTCTAGCGAGTAGTGCGAGAGATTTGTGAGCAGTGGAGAGTCGGCATGCTATGGGCTAGCAGTGCACTCCTCTGCCTTCAAGAAATTGCTGAGGACTACCTCGTGGAATTCTTCAGCGATGGATATATCCTGGCTGCCCATGCACACCGGGTCACTATCATGCCGCGGGATTTTGATACTCTTCGTAGGCTTCGTTTCCGCTACGATGGGCTGCTTCAGCCAGTACCAATCCGGGATAGTAGAACCATGGATATTCTCAACATCCCCCCTCTCCATCCTCGTGCATAACAGACAGAGCCGTCTAGGGCTGAAACAAACAGCAGAAGGACCCGATCACGGGTCGAGAGAAACGACACAGATGGGCAGGCTGAGATAGCCGCAGAGGGACAAGAGCAAGCCAAAGTGGACCCCGAGGCAGTCATGGAAGAAACAGAGACAGTTATCGAGGATCCAGCTAGACACCAAAATGAGCAAGTCATGGAGGATCCGCAGTCCACCATGGATGATGAGGGACAAGAGCAGGTCAGGGTGGAGCCTGAGGCATCCATGGAGCAACCAATATTGAAGGAAAATGATCCGGAGCCTGAGGCAGCCAGGGAGCCAGCTCAAGAAAGGGAAGCGCAAGGCTTTGCGTCAGAAGGGCCATCCAACGTATCGGATGAGTCAATTATTTTAGAGCAAATCAACGAGGAGAATGAAGAGGAGTTGAGAATTTTGTTGAGCTACGCACCTCTGCGTGCGCACATTCAACTGCCTGCAAGGTCAGAGGAGGCCTGCATTACCAACCTCGATAGAGTAGACTTCATGTGCATGCGCAATTTCATCGACTCGCTCGCAACAAATTAAGTCGTCAATGTTGCTTTGTGGTAATTCTCATTCTCTTTAATTCTTATGCTCATTAAATGGGTCTCTACCAAGACATGGGTCAATACCAAGCGAGACAGTGGGTAATGAAATTGAATTTTGGAACTACTCGCTCGGTATTGACTCATTCTGTGGCCGGTGCCAAGTTTTTCTTTATAATGGTTCACTACCTTAAAGACATGGGTCAATACCAAGCGAATCAGTGGCGTATGGAATTCGATAGCTGCCCCCTTCGCTCGGTATTGACTCACTTGGTGTTCAAGTCTAATTTTTGCCTTTTGTTCATGTTAGACACGCTGTCTCGCTTCTGCCCCCTGAGGTTCAAGAGAAAGTATACGTAATAGATCCGCTGATATCGCCTTATCTGCAAAACAACTCATATTCCTTTTTGAGTCTGATGAACTGGTTTAGCAGAGTCAACTTTGATCTAGCGCGCTTTCTGGTCACTGCGTACAATCAATCGTGATATTTCTTGCCTTGTAAAAAACATCTTGCATTGCGAATCTCTCCTCATCTTTGATGGTGTCTTTGTAGTGATCATTGGAGTCTGATGTTATTTGACATGGAAGCTAAGATTGTTTACTACGCAAACTCCGGGCAAAGCAGGGCATTTCACGGTCGTGTAAAAATGTAAGGTCCATTTGGGTACATTTGGAAAGCAGTGTAGTGTCTCTTTGGAATGTGTTGCTGACTCAAGTGGTTATGTATGTAGTGCCGCGAAAAACCTTGTATGTTGTGTAGAGCATCTTTTGTTAGAACATGATCTAGGAAATGTAGTCAAGCACGAACGGGTAACCGTGTCCATGCAGACTAATGACTATAGCTGTGGCTGACGAACCTGTTTAAATGCCGTGTTGCTCATCAGTAAAATTATGGATATACCGAACGTAAGTAATCTGCTGTTTTATTGTTTGCTACAATGTATGTATGAAGCAACAGATGTCTGTATCACGCTTCTACAGGAACTTTGATGACATAACTACACCAACAACAATGTGCGACATTTTTCTGTAATGGCCATCCAGCATATTATAATCTCAGTAAACAGACGCACAAGAGAGGAAGCGGCGAGAGCTGACGAGTTCGAAGAGGCTCGAATTAACAAAATGACCCAACGCCACAATCAGACTCAAGAAGAAGTTCAAAATATGCAAGAAGCAATAAACCAATATAATGCGAACGCCGCAGAAGTAGAGGAATGGGCTGCACGTCGACGGCAAGAGCAAGAACAGCGTGAAGCTTCACAGGTGCAAGAAGCATGGGAAGCCATGGAAGAGGCCCATGATTTCGAGCGACGCGAAAGGATGCCTGAGACCAGCGTCCCCAGAGGCAGAGGTAGTAGCAACCGGAGCAGAGGGCAAGGGACGAGTAGCACAAACCGGGGGAGAGGACAATAGCTGGGAAAGGGAGCAAATTACTCTTGACAGATACAACACAATATGTAAAGTTTTGAAACATTGAAAATGTACATTTTTGAAACATTGTTTGAGCGCCAAAAAATATCTCTGCATTAGTCATTTTGAAGAGTACATCATGGTTTGCATGGCATCAAAGCTCTTTGCGTGCACAAGGTATGTGACCTAGCTTCCGGTGGAAGCAATTAAGTGAAGTGTATTTGTTATGGACTCCTTGCACAATGTTGTTTTCTCCTTGCACCTTGGAATTTGAAAAGAAGAAAAAGTTAGATTCAGTCATAGTGTATTAAAGACAATCAAAATTTATCGATTTAGTAAGCAACTTTCTATTGTTGAGACTGAATGCATACAATTCCGGCAAAAGTGGAAGTTCTTCACATGTAAGATCTATCATGAGTTGTGCTTGACATTGTCTCCACATCACAGTAAGTAGGCTGTCTCGAAAGTAGAGTTCCATTGATAAAGGTTTGTTCTCGAGGCTGTTCTCTGTATCTTGGTCGAGTAGAATAAGCTGCCCACTAAGAAGATGATATCTAATATAGTAAAATGATACTAAGAAATTTTGAGAGCTTATAATGAACTTGCAAATTATGGACTTCTTTTGCAAAATACAGATTTTGTTCTGTGATTGTTTCCTATCCCAGTTATCATCTAAAAAGTCCAAACAACTCTCAGACTTGCAAATGAACATTGTTGCGGTAGTTCTTATTTGTTCATCGAAGAAAAAATCTGCAAACACTTCAAGAGGCATAAATAGTGCGAGCCGAACTATTTTTGTGGCAATTGAATACTTGAGGGACTTTTGTATATCTTGAAACAACTTATTCCTGAAGCTTTCACTAGTTTGCGAAGTAGGCAGGGACCAATCCTTGCTGTCAAAGGATGGAAGTGACAAAGGAGCTACACGACCCCAACCAATGGATGTTCTCGGTTCCACATATGATATATCATAAAAGAAAATTTCATTATCTGCAAGTTCCTTGTGTTGTCTTCCTCGGTACATTTGCTCACCAATAAATGCATGGAAAGCATCAAAAATCCCAACTATACTCTCAACTGGTTGCCAATCTGTCCTATTCGATGGATAAATATCTGAAACATACCAAAGATGATATCCACCACTTAATATTCGAATATAATCATGCACTAAGCGAGATGCTGAAATAACTTACAGTTGGATCGATGCCTTGGAAAACTTGGAGGAGATGTTTGTAACCTTAAGTCTGCATGCTGGAAAGCATGTTGTATGAGGACCTCTTTCACCCGCTTGCTTTGTGCACACACTTTAAACTCTTTAACTTGACCCTTGAAAGCCTCCACGAAATCATTGCGTTGCCTCCTCTTCCTCCTCCTAGTTTGCAGTAGAACCCAACTTCCGATAGTTATACGAGATGGAATCCATGCTTGATCGTCTGTAGTATAACTGTTAAAAATGCTAACAGAGTCAATGGTAGTGCTAGGCCTTCGAGAAGTAGACATGGTTTGCAGTAGAATTAATACATAGAAAGGTTAGCGCAAATATAAAAAAGGGAAGAAGTTTTGAGAGGGAAGTAGAGCTACTCAAAGTCATATTTGGGCGAGAACAAAGTACTAGATAGAGTCTTCAATGAAAGTTCTGAAATTCCTCGGTACATAGTTAGTACGACTTACGGCATTTATGCCTTGAAAGCGTGAAATTTTGCAATTTGATGAACCAAAATAAAATTTCCTCCCTTTTTTTTGAAAGAGCTTGACTCCAAAATGTCGATTTTCAATGTAACGTTAGCCTCTTCCTCATTGGTCGAGCGCCACTCTCTCTCTAGAACTAAAAGGCCCAAAAGTGAGTCCAACTTTCTCCTAATGAAAGGAAAAATCCACTCGCGCAAGGAATATTGACACACAGAACACCTTCAATAAGAAATTGCGGAAGGAGACCCTTCAAGATAGCAGAGGACCGATGTCTAGTCTGCACATTCAGAAAACTGTACTGAACTCATTTTGCTCTGTCACCTTGGGCATTCCATTTGAGGCTATAAAACGAGGAAGAAAACTAGGATCTGGGTCATATGGAGACACTTATGAATGCAAGATCGAAAGGATTTCTTTCCTTCCGTCCAACAATGTGTATTGCTGTAAGGAATTCAAAGGTCAAGCAAAACAACAATTCAAATCATTCGCAACCGAGAGCAGTGTTGACCTCAATCATCGAGGTATTGTGCGTACTCTTGCACATACAAATCAATCACCATGGATACTTATATTTCCTTATTTCAATGGATCTTCCCTTGGCGATTTGATGGAGTGTGTGCCTACACCTTTTGGAAACAGCAGTGAAATTGTACTTGCAATGGGTGATCAAAAACACAAAAAACCAACTGAACTGGAGTTGTAGCAATGCAGGCTTATCATCAATCATGCTTTGTCTTTGATTCATGCACTAATAAAAGCTTTGTCATTTGCACATGAGAATGGAGTTATTCACAATGACCTTCACCCTTGGAACATTATGCTAGACTTCACTAGAGAGGGAATACCAAGAGGATATTCCAGAATCTCTCTCAATCTTCTTGGCCCAAACATAAAGACTATGCGCTGCTGGAAAAAGATCTTCCTGGACACATGAACATTAATCTGAATTCTTTGAGTTAAATGAAAAGGAGTGAACTGAGGGCCATTTTGATCATCCATTAAAGCCAACCATGAAGCTCCCAAGAAGGCACACCTGACTCAACCTCTGATTTTGCCAAAATTTCAGCAGCATAACAGCATAAATGGCTCAAAAGACCAAAAGACCAGCCATCATAACTTGGAAAAATTTTGACAGGGTTTCCCCAGAAGTAGAGCAATGAGAACCCAAAATATAGACTGTATCTGTATGCATAAACTGTCAACAATAGAACCCGAGCATCAAGTAGGACTCACTAGTACATAGCCTATGGCGAGGTCACAAAAAGGGTGCTCCAGATACCTGTATCACCGAAAGAATCTCCACATTTGAGAATCCCCCAGCTCAATAAAAACCTCACGCTATCGACCCTCACACGAAGGCTAATGCAAATCGCATATAGTCAAGTCTCAGAAATGACTATCTTCCAGACCAAGTCTCAGAAATGGCTGGGACTGCCAAATACAACCAAGTATGGCTCCACAAATGCGTACAATGGCAATTTCCACAAGTAACGTACAATCCAACAGACAATGCGCTCAAACAGGCGCCAAGTGATGCATACCCACAACAACTGCAAGTGACATCACTGCTAGTATATCACTGTACTCCAGCTACGTGTACCTGTGTGAATCACCTGTACCTGTACCTGTAACCTGTAATCTGCAACCTGCAACCTGTAATCCGCAACCTGCAACATGTAATCCCGAATCTCGAAGCTTGAAGCTCAAAGCAGAAGGTACTCGAAAAAGATCCTCCGTGGGGGCGCCAAAAGAATGTGAGCGGGATGAAAACACACACAGCGCCTCTATAACGACCCGACACACACTCTTGGAAAGATACACACACACACACACACACTATGGGGCACCACTCGGCTTAGACAACACACCTGGCCGAGACAGGGAACACACCTCTGGAGTGAGAGGAGAGAAACTATCCACTTGTCCACTCCACACAGATACACACACACACACACACACACACACACACACACACCCAAAAAACTCAGCTCAAAAGAGAAGAATTTCTGATGTTTAGATACAAATGAGCTTGGGCCAACACCAATGGGGCAAACAACTCACACAATATGGGTAAAAGATACCAGATACAATCACAAATTGGAGAAGAAGCTTCACTCACCGGAGAAGATTACACAGAAAAACAGCAGAAAAAGAGTGAGGAATTTGGCAAAATGGACAGCGCCATCGCGTCCGGAACGGCCCAAAACCCCAGTCTACAATGTCAAAGTGCTCAAATCCGACATCGGATGAGCAGTTTACGGCCAAAACAGGCTCCAAAATGAGCAAAAACACACCTGCGGCTGTTCCTCCTCTCTTCTCCACGTTTTTTCTGGTCTTCTCTCTCTTTTTTCAGTTCCCACACCTAGCTTTATTAGTTGGGCACCCTTGGCCTTTTAGATGACCTCAAACGGACCCCGAACAGGTCAAAAACTGACCTCGCAGTGCATAGTTGTCACCTTTTTGCATCATTCGCACACCTGGCACTCAGCTTTTTTCCAATAATGCATTTCGCCACCACGTGAAGTGGCCCCAAAAAGTGGTCCTAATGATGACCTTTCTGCATAACTCTCACAAGAAAACACCCACGTTGTGTCCGTCCTCATCTGCGTGCAAATATTGACCTCGTTCGCCCTCCTGACGCCACTAGATGCCATCTGACGCACCTGCTGACCTCACGTCGTCGGCCCGCGGATAGCTTCCTCGAGAAGTTTTACGCGTTAACCAACTCCTCCTTATTGTAGAAAAAACACACTAGTATTGATAAAAGTGAAAATCGCTTCACTATGTACATGCTGTCCTACCTGTACACATGTGGGCCCCACGTAACCACCTGGCTCTGGAAAATGGGCAATTCCTTATTTGATGCACCATGCATGTGTATGTACATATGCACAATTCCTTGCTCCAAAAAACTCCTGACACCGTTATCCTGACTTCATCAACTGGAGCAGCGGCCGCTCGCCTTAGCAGCCTTGCAACCACATTCCACTATCAATTCAGGATCCCTTGTTCTAAGTAACATTTCCCACAAGCAATTCATCCCACAGATGAAAGATTTATCGCTATACATGGTGCCAACGTCATTATCATAGACGAGATATCAATGCTAACGAGTACAATCTTCAATATGGTCGTTCGCCAGATAGTTAACATCACCAACGGAACACTCCTTGACCCATTCAGTCAGAAGCTCATATTGCTTTTTGGGGATTTGGCGCAACTTCCTCCAGTCTTCCATCACCAAGAGCCATTATGCCATGTTTGCAGTATACAAAACTCAGCTTACATCGCTGCAGCCACTACCCACAACATGACCTTCTCAGTTCGCCATGCTGCAGACCCCACTTACGTCCAATTCTTGGATACGATCCGTGTCAAGCAACCAACAGAACAACAAATAGCAGAAACGCTGTCACAGTGTGTAATCAATGAAATTGAACTCCTGCGAGTAATCGATGACGCTACTACACTGATATGTACTCATAGGAAAGACGAATATAAGTACAACAACTTGATTCTGTAAAAGTCTTTCTCGGCATCTGATATTGTTGCCATTCCACTGAAGACCAACACTCTCGACAAACCATTGCTGCAGGAATGGCTCCAAGACAAGGCATTCCATGAGATGGACAATACTGCAATTGGGCCTAGATGTATGATTACAGAAAACATTAACTTGGCTATGGGTGCTGCGAATGGATCCACCTGCCATATACTTTTCTATTCATACGACTGTACCGGTCAAATTGCTGCTATAGAAGTAATGCTACTTTCCACTGATACCACCATGACAATACGAAGGACTAAACATGCTACAAGAGCAATCAATTGCAAATGGTTCCACAAAAGCACATTTCCTTTGTCACTCGCGTACGCAATCACTGGACACAAATCTCAAGGAGCTACGATATCAAAGAAATCCATCCTCATTATAAAACAAGCTTTCGCCCCAGGATTGGCATACGTCATGTTCTCTCGAGTGACAGAAAGACGCCATCTCAAAATATTGAACATCCCAATCCCAAGGATGTTCTGGCCGGCCAGTAGAACACTCCCCCAATGGTTAGACATTTCCTCGCTTGTCTTTAGACATTTCATCGCTTATTTTTAGACATTTCCTCCCTTTTTTCACAAACAAGTCCTCTAGCTCTTTCGGTCTTTCATCTCGTAAGGTGCATGGACTACACAAACAATTATTTGACGACAGTTTTCTTGACTGCAGATTTTCTTCATAGCAAGTAACAACCTCCAGCATCTCCTCATGGACACCGATTAGGTAACCATTCCTCAAATTAATCTATTTTGTAGCTAGATTTTATGCCATTCAATATGTACAAAACTCAACCATCATATTTCTCTTTCTCTATCATTCAGATATTCGATAAATTCATCAACATCGCAGCTACCTCAAAACCAAAAAACAATGATTCTGCATACCCATCTTCAAATCAAATGCGCCTAGCAAATATGGTTGGCGAGGCTCCGAGTGCATTCATCGAAGGGTTCCGCACGACTCAGCTCCTCCACTCATACATCAATAAATGCAGCAATCGAAACAAAGAATATAGAAATAACGAGCTAAAGCTGGCAACAAGTACTTCGAGCTCTTCATATTCTTGTATTGCAAACACTAATAGTTAACAAATTTGGTTGCTTCTACAACATCTACCCTTCTTTTTCTACAGGGTTACAAAAAGAGATATTGCTATCGTTGGGCATTGACTTCGATGAGTCAAACAAACTACTGCTAGACACAGAAGACCAAGAAATACTGAACACAAAGACTGCTGGTATCACCACCTATGCAATCGAGATTCTACACTACGGTTACAAAATTGTCCTCGACAAATTGGTCGTTCTCGACAAGAATACCGCAAGCCAGGCACTTTTCAACATGGTCAAAGAGTTTGGGAACGAATTCAAAGGGAACGAGAGAGAAATCTTAACTGATGAGAAATTCACATGGCATATTAATAGAGACCTTTTTCATGCCCGTTTTAGTCAGACAACTGATCCATTTCGAAAGCTTGAACCACTACATGGTAACCATATTCACCCCTTATAGAATATAATTGTCTGATTATATACTAATTCAGCACATCACTTCAGTGCAGGACATCGACAACGAAACCAACAAGGAGATCCCCAACAACATAACAAATTCACAAGAGGAAGCAACACGTTCCGACGTTGTTCCAGCTCCCAAAAGACAACGACAAATGAAGAGAACTACATAGTTTACTCTATTAGGTGCAAAATCAATAACCGTGTTTACATAGGCATGACATCCGATTTTGAAGCTAGGAAAAGAGCACACATGACAAATCTACCAAAACGGATGAAACATGATGTGTCGTCCTTTCCCCCATTTTGTCAAAACTTTGAGTTTCATGTACTGCACAATACACATGATAGGAGAACTGCTATTGCACTGGAAGCACAAGAGATAATTACTCAAGATGCAACGTCCACGAAAGGATACAATAATTTGAAGGGACATCCTCCAAACTGCAAGAAATACTATTATTTAAAACACCATAGAAAAATATAGCGTGCAATGAAACTTAATCTTTGTTCTGAGGTAGCAACTCCCATTCAGTTTTCTCCTTTGTATTCAATCACTTCTCAAGAGTCTTTTCCTCTAGTATCTGCGATAATTTTCATGTTATGCTTCTCTATTATCTTTGAGACTTTCTTTATGCTGTCTTCTGTTCAGGTTAAGTTCTGCAATTTTTTTCTCGATATCATGTTATGTTTACCTTATGTTCTTGCTTTCCTCTACATGAACATCATTCAGCTTTCAAATTTTAGGATTCAACTGTTACCTAGATGTCCTGCAATAACATCAAGAGAAACAGACAATCCATTCTAGCAACCCCATGTCTAATACTTCTACAAAAAATTATCAGGTAATAAGAAACAAATCATGTAGCAACAACTTATATATTTTACAAAAAAATTATAAATGTACAAATGCTGCACCTTGTCTTCAACATATTACACAACACAAAACAACAACTGCATTAGGTTATAACACTATTCTGGACATCCACCAAGGTTGAGAACATATACTATTTTTTGAAAAAAAAAAAAGAAAATATAGTTGCGAACTTATGCCATCTTTATTTAATTGCTTTGTTCAGTGTCTTTGTCATATAACGTTAATCAGTGGCTACAACAATGTCTTTTTTTTTCCATTCAGACTATGACAGACTTGACTACTTATCAGCTTCCTTGATTTGAATGCTTTTTATTTTTTCAGTTTACAATGGGTAGGCCGATCCCAGCTGATCTGATTGAGCAACAGCCAAAATTTGAGACTGCAATGTATAAGTTGCAATCCTGTCTTTATCCACATTTGCAAGAGCAGGTGCTCAGACACTACATGCATAAATGGACTGAGTTCATTCCATGGCTAGTTCAACCACCTACCCCATGGCATCCACATTACATCACTTGGAACACACTCGGTCGAGAAATCACCATCGACATCGCCATACTGTCTGGTTGCTCCACAAAACACCATTGTATGTTGTTCGTGCAGATTGCGAACGTGCTCGGCCTACTCGAGACTATAGAATTGAATTACTCTAACGTGGTCCCTAACCACCTTCAGTCAGCTAAACAATTCGTTTCGCGCTATTTTCCTGTCAACCAGTTAGTCACATGCGCAACTTTGAAGATCATCTTATCGATATAGCCCTTACTTCGTGCATCAAAATCTCCCACTAATATGTGTTGTTACCTAGTCCACCTCCTCTTCTCCACAGAAGTTATGTCCGTTTCATTGTGAAGACGCCATTGCATGCTACATTCAAAGTCTTACCAACTCTCGTTCGCTTAGTTCCGTTCTTGATTCATCAACTTTTTACCATACTATTTCCAGTGACTTGCACTCACTTAGCGTAACAAGAATTGAGCAAAACAAATAATAAGCTCTCCCTACCTCTCTCTTTTGAAAAAAAAAATGCATGCCTCTCTCTCTCTCTCTCTCTCTCTCTCTCTCTCTCTCTCTCTCTCTCAAAACAAAACAGTACATAAATTCCTGTATATATGAGTGACTTCTGCTAACTAACGCTCACAAGATTTGTTGACATTAGAATAAGTACGTGCTTCTTTCACACACTCCCTCCCTCCCTCTCTCCCCCATCTTTCACTTCTATGTTCTTTTTACTAATGTATACTCTTCTTCAATGCTTCGATGTGAACAAAATAGTATTTACAATGGTGCCCTTGCTCTCCATTCATTTCCATACACATCCAGGTACCAAATCCATAAACATCCAAGCACCAAAGGGAAGCTCTCTCTAATTGCAATAGTATTCCTTCAAACACTCTCCAACTTCATGCCTTCTCCTCCAAAGCTTGGCAATCAAGGCATACTAGTTTTGTTTAAATACATTATCTGCCGATATGGATGTCCTGTGGAGATTGTGTTTGATCAAGGGACACACTTTATAAATGATACTATGGACATCTTAATGGAAATGCTATTAGTAAATCTTGGAAAATCATTGGATTTCAATCACAATCTTAAATAGAGACTGGAGGAGTTGACACAGTCGGATGAGTTGAGACAGAGGGCTATGCTAGAACAAGAAATTGTTCAGCAAAGAAGGAAACATTGGCATGATAGACCATAAAAGCCAGGGAGTTTCAGAAAGGAGATTTGGTTCTAATCTATCAGTCGAAACTGGGTCCTAAGAAACCAAACTTGAAAATAGCTTGGTCAGGTCCATATGAATTTGATTGGGTGTTCTCAAATGGCACAATAAGGCTGAAAGATTTATCTAGATTACTGTTGCCAAGTGTTTATAACGGGGCCAAAGTCAAGCTATATTATTCAAATGTCAAAGAAACTTCTAGGGATAATGATACTGGTATTCTGGGAATCAATTATTCTAAGTCTTTTTCATGTGCAACCAATACCAGAGCCAGTCAAAGGGACAGAAGAGGCTCGGCATGACAAAACCACGTCAATAACAAAATCAATAAAGTGTCAGAGCCAGTATCAATTTTTATGGGGAAAGAGCCAGTAGGACTGTCTGTAATAATCATTTCAAGGACAATGGAGATTATTAACCAATGCATGGTTGCCACGTCATTGGTGGTGCACAGACCTCTAGGAACAGTAAGTAGTGGAGCTTTTATGGCATGGACACGTATAACAGTAAGGACAGTAGGCATTTTTCCTCCTAAGTCTCCTGTGCGGCGCTTGCCTGTTGTTACACATTTGCCATTGCCAAGCTCTGAAGCTTCTTCACTACAACCACAAACTTCTTGATCTGACGCATCCAGTTGATTGCTGTTTGTCTTTATCGAACACACCTGGATACGGATTTGAATATTCAAGTAAGTCTTCTTTTGCTACAGACTCATCGTCTTCACAGTGCATGTGTAGGAAGAAACTATCGGAAAAGATGTAGGAAAGCTTAGAAGAGACCTCGGCACTTGTTGTTGCTGTTGCCAAAGCTTCTTTACCACTTATTCCCTACAGTAAAATATAGAGGTATGTGTTTACTGAGCAAGCAGAGGTGTTGCTACTGTGGGAATTACATGTGGTTGTGCAACCACAAGAATTGAGTTCGACACAGCTATCGTTAGACAGGTTCTTGATTCCTTCAATGTTGATGACGGCAACGCTGTGTTTTATGGTAGGAAGGTGTTAGCAACCCCAAAAGACATTGCTTATGCCTTCAGAATGCCAAATGAGCCAAAGCCGACTGTTGCAACCGTTGAACAGATAAGTGCAGCCCTGAAGGAAGATGAGGCAGCCAAGAAAAAATGCAAGGCCAGTGCACAAGGGGTTCCAGTAGCAGGTATGGATGTCCCCGTGGCTTATCGGTTTGTGGCTGAAGCTGTAAGTTTGAAGAATAACCCCACCTATGTTTCAGAGAAGCTGTTTGCTATGTTACTGGCAAAGAAATTAGATGCCATAGCTTCAATCAACCTATGTCAGATTCTATCGCATAATGTGCTTCAACAGATAGCCAAGTTGAAGTCCCAGACTATTTTCAAAGCCTGGTATATCTAGCAGTTTCTTTACTGGGCAATTTCTCCTGATGCTCATGACCAGGTACGGATGGCTTGGAGTCAAAAGCCCGTTCGAGCAACAAACAATATTGATTTATCCTTTGATGAAGAAACCCCAGGAACTCAGTTGGCTCTCACAGGTTAGAAGAGAAAGGCCACGCAGGTGGAAGCTGGTAGTTCTAAGCGACCAAAAACTACATTGGCCAAGAGCAGTGCTTTCTTGAAGCAGCTGGAAAGTCAGGCCAGAACTGTAACTACTGAAAAATCTCCAGTAGGCAAGACTTTAGTTGGCCAATCAGACCAGCCTCCAATAAACATTACTATTGGGACCAGCTAGCAAGTGGGGCAGAGTTCAACAAACACTAGTGCAAGAACAGACCAGCGAGATAAGACAAGTGCCGAGCAGTCGGCAATTCATATTGATAAAGGAAAAGGTTCGGCACTTGCCAGCCCAGTTAGTAAAGCTCCTATCCCTTTCAGTGAATTGGCTTTAGCCTTAACCAAGAAGGACAGATTACAAGCTGCAGATTCATCCTCTCACAAGACGATTAGTCCTGCATAAACTTGACTTTACCAACTACCATATATGGCGCCTATCACAATTTATGTGCCAGTTGCCTCTGACCCAGTGACGGTCATGGATGGTTGCTCAGTGTTGATCCAGTCATCCTGGAATACGATTGTCCATGCCTTGGGACAAATGATGGATGAAGTGGCCAAGATCAAAGCTGTATTGAAGAATAGTGAGCAGCAAGTTGAGAAGCTAAAATGGGATATAGGGGATCAATCCTTGAGGCATAGTGTTCTTGAAAATCAGTTAGTCAGGACAATTCAGACATTGGAAAGCAAGCTGTCAAATCTTGAGTCTGAGATGCAGCGGATAAATGAAGAAAGGGCAGAAGCTGAGAGAGCTGCTGACAGATTTGAAACTATGCTAAGAATGAAGAGAGTTGAGTTCAACTCATTACTGACCAGCCACACTACATTGAAAGCCTCTTTAACAGAGAGATACATATACAATAACTTGGCTGATATTCTGAAACCAAAGGGCAATGCCATTTTCAATATGGATAATTTGAGTCCACTCATGGAAACAATGCAGAGTGATTTGCAGGATAAGCTCTCTGAGTATAACAGTGCTTTGGCAAATCAAGCCATTATGGACTACATTGAGAAGCAGAATGACCCACTTGAGGATTCTGAAGAATCAGAAGAGAAGGATGAAGAGAGGGAGGATGAACCAATAGATAACATGATGATGTGATGATAACTCTCCTTTGTCTCTCCACTGTAAGGATCTGGTGTTGGTGGATCAACGGCCACAGGGGGCAATCAGCCTAACATAGACCAGCCAGACTAGTATAAGGGTCAGCAGTTGGGAAACCAAGGGGCTGATGATCAGTACCGAGGCAACACTGAAGATTCCCCAGTACACCACTCACAGCACAGTTCAGATGTGAAAGGGAAAGCTAAGGCTGTGTGACTGAGACTTTAAAAAGTGATGAGCAACATTTATTACAGTTCATCACACTGAACAAGAGGTTGCGACATCAGCAAGCTCCTATAACTAGGATGTATCTGGAGGATGATGTTCTCCTTTTTGATTTGGAACGCTTTCAGAGATTATATGTTGGCGCCAGAGAAATGATCCAGCATTGAAAATCAACTACTTTTCATGATCAGGAGTGGTGCCAACTACCTGAGCATCCTAGCAGAATTCAACTACTAGAGAGAGTACCTGAATGGGTACTAACCTCTGATGATAAGCTGGTCAATCCACACTGGCAACGGCAGTCCACTGTAGACTGTCATTCCCTAGCCATTGAATTAGAGCTCCTGCTAGGGAATAGGCCTATGTATAAATGTATGAAAGAGGTCAGACATCAACTCAAAGAAGTCCTATTGCAAATGCAAATTGCCAGAGGAGGTTTGGACCAGAGGGTTCAAGCTATTCTTGAAGATCAAACTTCCAACATAAGGAACCACAAACTCAAATGACAGTAGGGGAACAGGCAATTTCTCTCCAAAGATTGTTTCAGCTGGTTCGAGTCACCAGGAAGATGATGCAACAGGAGAACTAGGCTATCCTCAACTTTTTAGAGTTTGTCCCTGATTCCTCAATTCTTCTGTATGCACTGCCTGCTAAAGAGGCTGAGCTGCCTAGGTTTTTCCCAGCATTGTATCCTCAACATCTAGAACCAGTGGATCGGCTCACATACTATAACATAACTGATGATCTTCAGGATTGGTATGAGCGAGCTACTGTAGAATGGAAAACTTGGCACACACTGATCAATGATGCTCTCCAATTAAATGATGTTCAGGAAATGCAAGAAGAAATGAAGAGAGTCGAGCTCTGTATGGGATAATGGAAAATCCAGCTCAAAGGTCTCACCAAAATCACCAATCAACTACTTCAGCTTGCTGTGGAGTCCTCTAAGATTCCTAAAAAGGATATTATGGCTAAACAAGGTCTGGGGCCACAGTACAGATAAATGGTTGAGATACTCTTTGAGCTATGATTAAAACAA
Organism: Adiantum capillus-veneris; assembly: GCF_014529385.1. Classification (NCBI taxonomy): domain Eukaryota; kingdom Viridiplantae; phylum Streptophyta; class Polypodiopsida; order Polypodiales; family Pteridaceae; genus Adiantum; species Adiantum capillus-veneris. Next base: position 97,398,332 of record NC_140960.1, read on the forward strand.
ATCAGCCTCTCCTAGAAGGATGGATCCACACAGCTTTGCATTGCCATAAATTGGCCAGATGCCGACTGACAAAGGGTAGATGCACACTTTATGATCCCGACACCAAAACATATAATCCTCTCACGCCTTATGAATTGGAGATGTCCACAGCAAGGCGGGATCAACTTGAGCAGGAGGCCATCTATCTATTTATCTAGAAGGACATTGTTGGCACTGGAACTTATGAGGCACCAGCACAGAAGAAAGGCAAGAGGAAGCGGATTCAGTGGAAGGATACTCGGTAGTTCCATCTCAGAATCAGACGGTGGATTTTTCCAGTGAGGCGTAATTTCTTTGGCTGGGCACCCTTGGAATTACAATTATAGGGGTGTCAAGCACTCAACAAGCATGAAATATGGCATAAAGCTAGCAATACCAAAAAGGCTAGCATTTCCAGAGGAGTACTAACATGAGGAACATCGGCCAACCCATGAGGAACATCGACCAACTCAGCAAACAGATAAATGGATTTAGGATTTACAGTTTGAGCCACAACCAGCAATCCCGATGGATTCCTCAACACCAATTCAGAATTAGCCGGTGGATTTTTTCTCCAGAAATTTTGGAAATATACAAAATTCAAGAAAGAAGGGAAGGATGTAGAAGACGAAGACAGTCTCAACAAGCGGGAACTGTCTCCTGGAACGTCGGACAGTAGAGCAGTCACACGACATATAAACTTTTAGAAGGCTATAAATAGGACCCATTACATTGTAATCAGGCTTCTCGCCTCTTACTCCTTACTTCTTAGTTCTCTTAGCTAAGCTTTGGAGTATTCTTAGCTACAATCTCTTCGCCTGTAACTTCATCTTGTAATCGTTACTGTAGCTGTAATCATTTGAGTTTAATTCAGCTATACCTTGTACTGGTTGTCTCTATACTATGAATCTAAAACTGCAAACACTTTTTAGTTCTCCAGTCTGTCTCTCATTTCAGTATACTATTTCAGTTCAGATAACTATTTCAGTCCAGTCTCTAGTCTCTATTCCAGTTTAACTGACTGAACTGACCACTTACCAGTAGCTCTAAATTCCAACACTGGAATCAGCTATCTAAAGAGATCAGCTCCAATTCCCATGGGAGCAACGAACTGCCCATTGGTGAGGAGTTGAACCAATGATATACCAATCTATTCTTTGATTTTTACATTATACATGGAAATAGGGCTTCACGAATATATGCTTTGTTTTGTCTTGGATTTATAGGCCAACAAGAGTCCTTGGGATAATGCTCAAATTCATAGCATAAACTTGTCAGTGATGCAAGTTGGTTGGCAGGTGAAGAAGGAAGACAAAAGATCTCACTTTATGATGCATGTGTTAGCGGCGTTTTGAATGCATATATTGAATGCGCAAAGAGGTTGGGATATACCAAAGGCAGATTCATGGGAATTGGTTTTCCATAGAAGCAATGATGGCCAATGCCAAACAAAGATAATCTCCAAATCCTATATATATTGCAAGTACATTGAAAAGTTTGGTTTCTAGCAGTCCCTTGTATGAGGCGCCTATGATGGAAGGTAACAAAGAGACCATGCAAAGGAAGAAGAAAGGAAGTACAATCGATACAAGTTCACGTAAACTTGAATATGTAATGGAGGCAAGGCAATGCAAAGCAAAACCAAGGGTACACCACGAAATATACAATTTGATAGAGAGGATAATGAAGAGAAATGCCAGGATAATGGAAGGTGACAAAGAGACCATGCAAAAGAAGAGTAAAGGAAGTACAGTCGATACAAGTTCACATAAACTTGGATATGTAATGGAGGCAAGGCAACGCAAAACCAGGGGTAGACCACGAAATATACAATTTGATAGAGAGGATAATGAAGAGAAATACCAATTGCATAGAAAAATGTTTTGATATGGAGGGGAAGAAAAATTGTAAGCAGCAAATTATAGAGTCGTCAAGTGGGGTTGGTTGCACCATGTTTTTTATTTGAGTGAGCCTTTAAATACAAGACCATTTCACAATGGATATGATTCTACAGTCATGATGTAGGACATACAAAGGCAAGTTGAATTCACACCTATTGTTCCTACGTTCTAGCCAGTGGATAGTGGAAAAAATGTATGTAAGGAGGAGAGTGCCATCGTAGTGCAAAGTTGTTTTCAATTTGTACATTTTGCAACACCACCACAAAATATCAACAATAACTTTGCTACTTCTACAAAAGGAGGCTCAAATAGTAGCAGACGCAAGTGGAGGAATGATATTTCTAAAGAAACACAAAAGAGATTGGAGTCAAGTGCATGCATGGTTGCAACATTCTTGGAAGAGAAAGTTGAAAGTGAACAGCACATGGTTTTTGACAGAGAGTTTTTATGATGTACACATAAAGGCAGAACCCAATTGCACCTGCCCCGATTTTCAAAAGAGAGCATCTATGCAAAAGCCTTTCTAGCATGTAAGCACATGTATTATGTGTATGTGCACATACTTGAACATTAACCAAAAGAGCACATGGTCATTCATCAGCTTGCACTAACTCCCATGAACCTTGCATTTGTATTGGGGAAAACATGCAAGATACACCCAATAGTGTATTGAACTTATGGAAAAACAAAGTGGTCTAGAGCTATGCATCGAAGGAGTCATCTCTTTTGTATGAGTTGTGGAATTACTTCGCTCCACCTTTTGAAGTCTTTTTTGAATCCCATCTTGTTATAGATGTATGCTTTGTGGTTCATAACTTGCCAAATGTACGAGCTCAAAGTTAGGACTTAATGGAAACTTATACATGTTTTTCGGTGTGTGTCGTATGAGCAGTTTTTTTTTAACTTTAAAATCTTTGTGTCATTAGAAAAGGCTCCAAATTCAAAGTCAAAAAGCTCACAAAAATGGGTTTCATTGCAAAAGCTCGAAATCAAAAACTCGCAAAAAGAACATGCCCAGTTTGAGCTTGTAGGAGATGGTTGAGGAGAGCGTTGCATAGAAGAGGTGGTGCATGTTGGAGAAAGTGAAATTAATCTATGGCATTAAATTTAGTGGGGTGAATGGGTGTAAGATATACAAGGCCTGGTTCTCTACCATCTAAGGGCCATGCAAACGTCTCAGACAAGGTCTAGATGATGGTCGTGTGAGTACAAAGCCTAGGGCATGGCCCTGCCACATGTCAAGCATGCATGCATGGGGGCTCTATAAGAGAGCATGGTTGGGAGGTGAGTGGCATACCGGACTAGTCGTGGTCTTTTAATGATATCAGATACATTCGTATTTTTGGAAAAGGAGGAACATGGATATACTTTTAGCATGCTTTGCATAGAAGTACATAGAGGATCTGTGTGTGTGTGTGTGTGTGTGTGTGTGTGGAATGCGGGAATTGGCATTGATGAGCTTACCAATGAGTCTGATGTGATACTTCTTGTCGAAACATGGGAGCATGATGCGCAACGAATTCTTAGATTTGACAAATACGATGTGCATTTTTTGATGTGGGCCAAAAATGCAAAGCAACGAAGAGGCCAAGGAGACGTAGCATGTATGACCAAAAAGGGTTTGAAAGATGTTTCCATTGTCAAGTATAAACGCTACTTTATGGCTGAAAATCAGCCCACCAAATGGTCAAGTCATGTTTGTGGCTGATTGCTACATTCCTCACTATGGCTCCAACTTTTATGCTCGCTTGGATATGGATAGAGATCAGCCCTTTGTTGAACTAGAGGAAGACATTTCTCATTACAAGGATCAAGGTGAAGTCATTGTTTTTGGAGACATGAATGCTCGCACAAATACGTTACAACACGACAGACACAAGTCGACATGCCGCATGTCTCAAGAAGAATGGATGACTCATACATGTATAATTGAAGTTCTAATGATGCAAAAGAACTGGATCACTATGGAAAGTCACTTCTACATATGTGCAATAGTACCGGAATGCTCATTGCAAATGGTGTATCTCTATGGCGAGGCACCAATGACTTTACATGTAGAAAGTACAATGGTGATAGTGTGATTGACTATATGTTGTTCTCGAAAGCCACTCTAGACTGCATACAAAGCTTTACACTTGGTGGATAGAATCTGGAATAGGATCATAGGATGTTATGTATTGACCTCAAGTGTGGTAAACGACCCGAGCATGTAGCCTCCAATCATGATGTGAATCATTTCTACCTACGTATAGACTTCAAACGAGCACTTATATATGCTGATATGGTGGACCAAATGTTAAGCATGATAGAGCATCAAGAGAGCCCAACATTAGAATGCAAGTGGATAGTTTTCAAAGAAGTAATTTTCTCTTGTGCGAAGGAATGCTTTCCGGTGGAACACATGTCTTGCAAAAGGTCTAAGAAGGGTAGCACCAAGAAGAAATGGTTTGACATGGAATGTAGTCAAGCCCAAAAACACTTGCTAAGATTGGATGCAAGCAAAGACAAGGAAGTTTACTTGGAATGTTCACGCACATACAAAGCACTTGTTCAAAAGAAGAGAAGAAGTGGGAAGTCAAAAAACAACTTCTTTTAGCGCAAGAGAAAGCACATGCATGTGGCAAGTTTTGGCAAAATCTAGAAGGCAAGTGTGTTAAGAGCTTTGGTGACTTGACTCTTGAGGATATGTATATGCATTGCAAGAACCTCTATGAGCAACCCAATGTTGATAAGATGGAGTGTTGTAGCTCCCTTCTGTTTATGTCTCCCTTCTTTACCATTGAAGATGTATGCCGCGCGCTTGAGAAACTGGCTACTCGCAAGGCGTGGGACCTTCAAGGTGTCAAGGATGAAATGATTAAATGGACAAGCAAGAAAACACAATATTGGATATGTGATATGTTTAACCTTGCACTTCAGCATGGCATGCCTCATGATTGGAGTGCAAATTGGATCAAACCTTTGCACAAAGAAGGAGATGTAAACAATGTGAACAACGGTCACACTATAATGGTTGGTTCTTTGATGGCAAAGTTATTTGGATGTATCATGGAGACGAAGATTAGTGAATGGGCTGAAAAGAATGGCAAATGTGCGCTTGGCCAAGCAGGTTTTTGAAAGCATCATAGCACTATTGATCACCTTGTCACTCTTCGAGTTCTTATGGAAGCGGCTCGATTGAAAGGAAAAAAGTTGTATTGTTGCTTTGTGGATTTCAAAAAAGCTTTTGACATGGTACCACGAGGAAATCTTTGGAGACATATGCAAAGCCTTCAAGTGCCAAGAGAATTTATGCATGCAGTCTTTTGCATCTACCAAAAAGTGATATGTCGATTACGTATGGGAGATGGAATTTCAGAATTTTTTGCAAGCACCATTCGTGTTAAACAAGGATGCCCACTTTCCCCAACCCTCTTTGGGCTACTCATTGATGAATTGGAATGTATGCTTCTTGATTTTATGCAGCAAGAAGGCATAGAAGAGGTTAAGATCGGAAATGCGGTGATCATTCTTTTGCTTTATGCCGTTGATGTAGTATTGGATACACGATATGTTTAACCTTGCACTTCTGCATAAAGTATTGGATACACGATATGTATTGGATAAAGTATTGGATACACGATATGTTTAACCTTGCACTTCCGCGTGGCATGCCTCATGATTGGAGTACAAATTGTATAAAACCTTTGCACAAAGGAGGAAATGTAAACAATGTGAACAACTATCACTATAATGGTTGGTTCTTTGATGGAAAAGTTATTTGAATTTATGATGGAGATGGGACTGAAAAGAACGACAAACATGCCAAGCAGGTTTTTGAAAGAATCATAGCACTATAGATCACCTTGTCACTCTTTGAGATCTTATGGAAGCGTCTCAATTGAAAGGAAAAAAGTTGTATTGTTGCTTTGTGGATTTCAAGAAAGCTTTTGACATGGTACCGCAAGGAAATCTTGGAGACGTATGCATAGCCTTCAAGTGTCGAGAGAATTTATGCATGCAGTCTTTCGTATCTACCAAAAAGTGATATATCGACTACGTATGGAAGATGTAATTTCATAATTTTTTGCGAGCACCACTGGTGTCAAACAAAGATTTCCACATTCCCCAACCCTCTTTGGGCTACTCATTGATGAATGGAAATGCATGGGTCTTGATTTTATGCAGCAAGAAGGCATAGAAGAGGTTAAGATCGGAAATGCGATGATCATGCTTTTTTTTTATGCCAATGATGTGGTGCTCACATACTTTAGAAGATGCACAAAATCTTATGAGTGTCTTGGAACGCTTTTACCCACATAGCGGGTTGATCATGAATGGATCCAAAACCAAGGTTATGCTTGTAAAGACCCTCAATGAAGAAAATCCATGCATTGTATACAACAATGAGAAACTTGAAGTAGTAGATAGCTTCAAGTACCTTGGCCTTGAAGTTCCATCCAATCATAAATGGAAGGATTGCGCAATGCATCGCTTGGAAGCCGGAAAGAGGGATTATTATGCATTTGAGAACATGTGCAATACTACAGAGATCAAGTGTTGGGCTCTCAAAAAGTACCTCTTTGACACGTTGGTGACACCGGTGCTTCTTTATGGAGTGGAGGTGTGGGGTGGTAGCATCGGAAAGTCTACTTGGAAAGATTTTGGGAATGTTCAAAAGCGTTTTCTCCCCAACTTTCTCCAAGTCAAGACACAAACATCCTACATGCTCTTACTTCTTGACTCTGGATCGCTTCTCATTGAGGTCTTGGGCATGCAAAGGGTTGTGGAGTATATGCTTAAGACACAACGTAGCCCTTTGCATCGACTTCCTAGAACCGCATATGAAGCAAGTCAAAAGGTCCAAAAGACATGCAAGAGCAAAATACTAAGTTTGGGGTGGATGCTTGACATCAAGAAATGGTTTGGAAGATAGGATGCATGTCACTTAGGAAAGGATGTATCGATCGACTCCCAAGTTAATGAAGCCTTCTTACAACGCCAATGTATCACGGCTTGGGAGAAATCCGGAGGTTCTCGCTTCAACCATTACACCACACACATTGCCCCAAACTACAAATCTCTCTTCTTCTCTGAACAAGGTAACCGAACCCATCCCTACATCTTTGAGCCCATCCTGTTGAGTGCGATCCGCACCTTGACTCCATTCATCTTAGCTCCCATTCTCTATGCTGCAAGATAAGACGTTGGGGCACTGGCAAGGAGTCTCATCGACTTTGCACCTTATGCCCTCGTCAAGTGCGAGAGAGTGAGTACCACACACTACTTGAGTGCTCATCTTTTGACCACATTAGGTCCTCTTTCCCCCATATATTCAGTCATGAGCTCTCCCTACATACCTTCCTCTCCCAAACACGATGTGGACTCTCTATTGCGATGCTCATTTCAGCCATTTTTGAGCATCGAGAGTCCCTTATGACCTCCACTCACACCACGTGACATGTTCATTTGGTCCCATAGTCATATTTGACCTCCAAGGACGATAATAGAACTCTCTCCTCTCTCTCTCTCTCTCTCTCTCTCTCTCTCTCTCTCTCTCTCTCTGAGCAATGGAAGGCTGTGATGTAACAACATCTCAAAATTGAACAAATTGTCAAAACTTTGCGTTTTCGTTGCCGACTTGAAGGGAATGTCGGACAAAACTCACAAGAGTGGAAAATCCACACTCGCCATGGAGAATGATGCAAAATCTCCAAGAAATTTGGATGCTAATCCAACCACATCGTCTACAACAACGGAAGCAATGATCATGGCTTACTTGGTCTCATTACAAGAAACCGTCAATAAGCAAGGTGAAGAGTTGCGCGCACTTGCAATGGAGAATGGCACTTTAAGAGTTCTTGTTGTGGAGAATGAGCACCTCAAGAAGGTTTTTGAAATGAAAACAACACGCTTGATGTATATTGAGAATTTCAAGAATGTAAGGATCTCTTGTTGACATGAATGTATTGAAAGAGTGCTTGAGCAAAGTTGAGAGTGATCATGTATTGAAAGAGGAAACGATAGATACAATACAACATGATGTATGTGAGATGAGAAATGCATCCAAATCATGGGCTGATATATGTAAGGGTAATGTGGTTTCTACATCTCCTATCACGCAAGGCATTGTCCAAGCAAAGAATGTAGAGAATATGGACACTCAAGAATTGCAAGAACGGCAAAAAAGCTCAAAGAACATCGTCATTCATGAAATCAAGGAGGAGAGCATGGAAACACCTCAATCTCTTGTGGTTGCTATTGAAGAGTTTTTGCTACATACTTTGGCATGTCTCGAATCAAGGCTTATGGTGCACATTCAGTTGGAACTCCCTTGGGAGAAAGACCTATTGTATGTACCATGGCTGATGAGGTAAAGAGAAAGATCATCCTTGATAATAGTTGGATCCACCTCAAAGGAACAGGTAGTAATTTATATGAGTATCACACTCTTCCATATGAGGAAAGAAGCAAGAAGGTTAAGGTATCATCTCAAGAAGAAAAGTCACTTGAGGAGGATGTAAGTCCACCCAACAGATAGGGGCACATGACCTATGAGACCAACTCACGCTTGCAAATAAGCTTTTGGACTTGTAATAACAGGTATCCATGGAATGTGGGAATCGGCATTGATGAGCTTACCAATGACTCCAATGTGATAATTCTTGTCAAAACATGGAAGCATGATGCGCAACAAATTGTTGGATTTGACAAATACAATATGCATTCTTTGATGTGGGCCAAAAATGCAAAGCAACATAGAGGCCAAGGAGGTGTAGCATGTATGATCAATAAGGGTTTGAAAGATGTTTTCATTGTCAAAGAAGATAAGCATAAATGCTACTTATAGCTGAAAATCAGCCCACCAAATGGTCAACTCATGTTTGTGGCTGGTCGCTACATTCTTCACTATGAGTCCAACTTTTATGCTCGCTAGGATATGGATAGAGATCAGCCCTTTGTTGAACTAGAGGAAGACATTGTTCATTACAAGGACTAGGGTGAAGTCATTGTCTTTAAAAACATGAATGCTTGCACAAATATGTTACAACACGACACACAACAAGTCAACATGCCGCATGTTTCAAGAAGAATGGATGACTTATACATATATAATTAAATTTCTAATGATGCAAAAGAACCGGATCACTATGGAAAGTCACCTCTACATATGTGCAAGAGTATCGGAATGCTCATTGCAAATGGTATATCTTTATGGCAAGGCACCAATGACTTTACATGTAGAAAAGACAATGGTGATAGCGTGATTGATTATATGTTGTTTTTGAAAGCCACTCTAGAATGCATACAAAGCTTTACACTTGGTGAATGGAATTTGGAATCAAATCATAGGATGTTATGTATTGAGCTCAAGTACGTTAAAAGAACCAAGCATGTAGCCTCCAATCATGATGTGAATCATTCGTCCTTCGTCTAGACTTCAAACAAGCACTTATATATGTTGATATGGTGGACCAAATGTTAAGCATGACAGTGCAGCACGAGAGCCCAACAGTAGAATGCAAGCGGAAAGTTTTCAAAGAAGTAATTTTCTCTTGTGCGAAGGAATGCTTTTCAGTAAACCACATGTCTTGCAAAAGGTCTAAGAAGGATAGCACCAAGAAGAAATGGTTTGACATGGAATGTAGTCAAGCCCAAAAACACTTGCTAAGTTTGGATGTAAGCAAAGATAAGGAAGTTTACTTGGAACATTCACACACATACAAAGCACTTGTTCAAAAAAAGAGGAGAAGGTGGGAAGTCAAAAAATAACTTCTTTTAGCACAAGAGAAAGCACATGCATGTGGCAAATTTTGGCAAAATTTAAAAGGCAAGCGTGTTGAGAGCTTTGACGACTTGATTCTTGAGGATATAGTACACGCATTGTAAGAACCTCTTCTCGACATCAGAGACTCGTCCGACGGCGGGAGGTGACACATCAATTTTTGACACTGATTTGATGATTTTCTCAGCATTTCTCCTCCACGGTTTTGAGCATCGACTATTGGCATCATTTTACAACACTTATTAAGTGGCTCGGCTTTAGCGTTTTTCTAGACGCTTTGCGTCGGCTGGGCATCGACGATTAGCCGTTCCGTTATCGGTTTTGACACCAATCAGACGGCTACTCGGCTAGCGCACTTCCATCCAGCGGTGAAAGACGACATCGACAACGATTTTCCGACTTCGACTTCTCCAGTTTTTTAGCTTCAACAACACATACCGACAGATACAACTCTGACAAACCATTTAAGAGCGGGTTTTTCCTAGGGATCACTCAGCTCTTGGTAAGTTTTTTTGGTCGATGTGTTTACCAACCGATGAGGTAGTAGTTGCCAGTTTTCCAGCAGTTTTGCTGACAGGTTGCAGTGCAGCCTGTGTGGAGTAGTAGAGAATATTTTTTGCACGGTCTTGTGTAGTTTCATGCTATGTATGCATTATGCGGATACAATTTGAGCTTGGTATAGCTCGCAAGTAGTAGGTTTACAGGTTTGCAGTGTCTTTGGACAGGTACATGTCCATAGAGCCACTTGGTCAAAAGTAAGCCAATTTGCTAGGCTTTTGGCATTGCATGTAGACCATTTGTGGATCTGTTTACTGAGACACTGAGTTTCTGTTCTTTATGCGATTTGGTGAGAATTTTCTAAAATTTTTCTCAGTTTCCAAGGGAAACTTTATCGGATTTTTCATAGGATTTCTCGCCATGGTTTATACGTATTCTCAATTTGCTCTCTGATGGTATAGTGGTTGATATATTCCCACTTTGACAGTGATCAAGCGTTTACTCTCACTTTGACAGCTTTTGTCATTTTTGGACATAGTTTGGTGTTCTTTGTACCCACTCTCCCAGGAGTGAGGATTACGTATGCTTGTATGGCTACAGACTTTGCTAATCACATGTTTCACAGGTTTTTGCAGGCAATTTCTCTTGTGGGATGCGTTTTGAGCTAGTTTGCTCTCTACTTGCATATATGGTTATGTGCTTTATGGTCGGTTGAGCAGTTTGTCCCAGTTTATGCTTGCAGATTTTGCAGATTGTGGAGTTGGTTTATGCATATGTGAGTGTCAATTTTGATGCATTGATCATTCTTTTCATGATTGTGTAGTGATCGAGTTACCTTCTGCTTTGTTGCCAGTTTTTGGCATGGTTTATGGTTGAGATTGTACTTGAAGTTTTGCTCAGTTTACAAGGGAGATTTTGCCAATTTTTTCCCAGATTTCTTGCCATACTTTGGTTCTTAGCCATTCACTTATGGTTGTAGATATGTGTGACAGTGTAGAGTCCACTATGGTGACTTTTGAGAGACGACGATCTCGTTCTTGCCGATACTTGTGTTGTTGGCATTGCGATCACACATGGTACATTAGACGCTGTTGTTTCAGACGTATGAGACAACAGCGAAGATGTATGCGTAGTGCAGATACGGCTTTAACATAGGTTAGAGAGGCACTTTCAGTGGTAGTCTATGCCAGTTATGATGATGTCACGCTTGCCTTGAGTGTATCTCTTGTAAATTTGTCTTTGGATAGCACACAATGGTTACTAGATAGCGATGTTTCTTTCCACGTCACACCATGTCGTGAGTGGTTTAGCACATTTTCTAGTGGGAGACTTGGCTGTGTGCACTTGGCCAATGGTTTGACATTTGATATAGAGGGTGAAGGAGACGTTTGTTTGTCATTTCCTAGTGGTGCATCATATACACTACGACATGTGGGCTATGTTCCTCAACTGAGACAGAGTTTCATCTCAGTGAGACACTTGGCAGAATTTGGTTGTCAGATACTACTTAGAGAGCAGTCTTTCCAGATGCATTGCGGTTCACTACTGATTGCCAAAGGAGCCCGCAGCGGCGGCCTGGTATATCCTCTGCATGTGTCTAAGGTTCGAGACGATGTAGTCTCAGTTTTGTTGCTGGCATGCTTTGAGCAAGAGACAAGACATGTCTCTTTTGTATGTGAGATCCACCAAGCTCACGAGGTAGAGCATTTAACTGTGTAGGACGTGCCAATAGACTCTGTAGAGACAAAGATAGAGCAGTACTACTCTAGTGAGACACAGCACGTGTTGTCAGACTTTGTGCAGATAGAGGTAGAGCAGGTATGCTCGCTAGAGACACAGACATAGCTGACAAATATGGAGTTCTTTGATATGCTCATGTTAGAGGCAAATGAGTTCGTACCAAGACGCAGGTTTTGCCTGTGGGTGAGAGGGATATAGCTTCCCCAGTGTCGGTGTTGACACATCCATACGTGATGGGTAGTCCTAAGGATGTAGTGATTGCAGATAGCGTAGGGAAGGTGAGTACAACCAAGTTTGTGTAGATTTTGTTAGCGTTTGGGAGTCTCATGTCCAACTTGTTAATGTCGAGTCCCGTTCTAGTAGCTGCACTGGGAGCATTTGCAACAAGGATAGTTGGTCGTACGTGACTGGCACTAGCATGATGCTTCACGGAGCTTTGTCGACAATATAGAGTTGTCTGTAGGATTTACATGCATGCTCTAGCATGGGTACACACACTAGCGTACCACTAGAGTCGATATGACTGCGTGTAGATCGATAGAGTGAGCCAGCGGGCATAAGTTGAGAGTGTCTCTCACCTGCTTTCTTGTACATACTAATAGTTTAGCTAGTAGGTCTCACTTATTGGAACATCACCTTTAAGTGGAAGATTATTGGTGTAAAGGCACTACGCCTTTTGCGCGGCCCGGACGTCCAGTGTTCGACTGACGCCCACATGTGTACATACCCTTATTCTTCATATACATGAGGATAAGGAGCTCCTCACTACTACTTGCGAGAGGATGCTCCACCCACACCAACTTGTGCTCTTCCCCTTCCCTGCACGCACCACACCACGCACGCACGCACGCATCCGCGCACACGTGCACTCACACCTGGCCCCATGAATAGGTGCCCAAGGGGAGGAAGGGCAAGGCCTGATAAAAATCCCCATGACCCAATAGAAAATTGATATATGGAAATATATGAGGGCACCCAGACAAAGTGGGCGACCGGCCCCAAACTCGGGTTGCCGAACCAGGTACAACTAGACCATGGGTGGCCAACCCAGAGACATACTAGCCATACAAGTATGCCCTACACCTGTGAAGCAGCAGAGTGATGTAAGTTTAACACCCCCTCTTAGCACCAGATGCTGAACAAACCACATGAAGCCAAAGATGATAAATGATGAAGATGTCTGCTATAATGTGTGCAGTAGTCTGGGGTGTCCCAACCCTTAAGAAATCTCCATGGTAAAGTGTTGTCAACGAGCAATCTTACTGTTGTACTCCACTAATGAACTATGAAGGTACTCTGCGTGAAGGTCCCAAACAGAGTGTGAAAACAACTCCTGGCCTCATGAAAGAAGTGCCAATCGACCTGCAAGTGTCCTGCCCAATAGGATATGTGGTGTATGTAGTCAAACCGTCTGGAGAAAATGGAGAAGCCCAGTGATTGTTTGCATATGTACAATTTTGTAGTGCTTATGTTTATGGTTTATGGTTATGTTTATAGTATGGCACAGATGTTATGATTAAGATTTGGCAATCAAGTTAAGGTTATGGTTTTGCTATTATGGTATGGCAATCATGTGATGGTTATGGTTATGGTTATGATTATGGTTATGGTTGTGCAATGATGGTATGGCTATTATGGTTATGGTATGACAAACAAATTATGGTATGGCAAACAGGTTATGTTTATGGTTTTGCAATTTTGACTCATGTTTTAATTATGGTTATATAATCTTTATGTCGTGATGCCATGATCAAGCTTTTGTTTTTGTGGTTATGTTTTTCTTTCAATTTTGCTAATTGCCATACACTTGCTCTTTAGCGTCAGCTTGTAGGTGGAGTGCGGTTGTGCACTCTTCCTTTGGGCAGAGAGGGCTATTTTCTTTTGCTGCAGTACATGCAGTATCAGTTCCCAGGCCTCTCTACCTTAAAAAAAACTTGCAGGTTTGGTCGTCGATACAGAGTACAGTATAAGCGTCGGTATAGACCTTGGTAGCCGCATCGAAATATGCTATAGTATTACCGGCAGTTATTTCATTGCCTATTCCGACGCTCATTTCATCGTTTATTTCGACGCTTAATATACCGGTACTTATACCGATGTTACGATACCAGCATCTCTTTCAGGGCCTATTTCAATTCTTTTTAGTTTTAAAACTAACTTTATTTTGTCGATATTTGTGCCGATTTTTGCATGCCGTGTTGTAGTATTGCCTCAGGATATGATCTTTGCCCTTGCAGTACAAGGTGATGTTTATAAGGTGGTATCTTGTTGCCTTTTGGACAAGCCATTGTTTCTGGCCCTTTGTATACCCTGCAGGACATTATCCTGTATCTAAGAAGATGATGACATCAGGCATAGCATCGCTACCCTGGAAGTGGGGCAGCTTCATTTTGATTGCTCCTATGGGAGCATCTTGTACTCTTTCCTTGGCTAGAGCATCTGCTTCTTGATTTTCTTCCCTAGGGACATGAAATAGCCGCACCGCTCCAAACTTTCGTAAAAGATCCTTAACTTGGTATAGTTGGCCAAGCAAAACCTGAGTCTTACAAAGCCAAGTGCCATTTATTTGCTTAATCACGAGCATGGCATCGCCAAACACATTTAGACGTTGAAACCCTTGCAAAACACATTGTTGTAATCTAAGAATTAGGGCCGCATACTCCAATTCGTTGTTGGAGGTGGAGTGTAGCAGCTGTCCAAGAGAGAATACCTTTTCCTTTTGCTCACTGAAAATGGCAATGCCTGCAGCCTGGTCCATTGTTCTTTGGTAAGCTCCATCAAAGAAAAGAGAGTGAGCTCCTTCTAGCTTAGGAACTTCCACCATTGGTGTCACTCCTTTGCCTTCTAAGCTAACGTTTAGGTTCTTCTCATAGTGACGATGAGTAAGAATACCCGCTAGACTAGCCCTGGTGGAGTTCTCCACTTGCATACTGTAATCAAACTCTTGTAATCTAACGAGCCACTTAGAGATTCTAAATGAGACATCCATGTGTTGTGTTACATACGGAAAGACTTCTTCCATTGTTAGAATTAAAAAGGGTCTAGGCAATACATAAGAGCAGAACTTTGTAGTGGCAAACATCAATGCAAGCACCATGTGCTCTACCATGGTGAATCCTTTTTCTGATGGAGTCATGATACGACTAGAGAAGTAGATAGGACGCATGAAAGAGGTTTGGGGGTCCTTCTGCATTAGTAATGCTCTTGCAAGTGTATCACTTCCTACACTGGGGTGAACATAAAATGGCTCGTCCCATCTAGTGGGTGCAATGGTGGGAAGTGAAGCCAGGATCTATTTCACTTCGCTAAACTATTTCTCATTTTCTTCACTCCATAGAAAGACATCTCTATGGGTGACTTGTTGTAAAGAGAGAACCACTTGAGAGAGCAGGTGAATGAACCTGCTCAAATACCTTACCTTCTGAAGGAAAGAGACCATTTTTTTAGCTTTTGTGGGTGATGAAAAAGATACTAAAGCTTGAACCTTGCTTTGGTCAGCCTCAGTTCCTTTGGCTGAAATTACATGGTCGAGAAGAGTGACCTGCTTTTGCCAATGTGACACTTATCTACGTTAAGCTGGCCACCCAAGGTTTGCAGCTTAGCCAGACCATCATAGACCTCGCTCAAATGGAGGGAGTGAGAGTTGTAGATGCAAATATCATCTATAAAAACCCATATTCACTTACCAAAGTATAGCTGAAAGACAAAGATTACATAGCATTGGAATGTGGTCGAAGCATTGGTGAGACCAAAAGGCATCACTCTGTAAGCAAAACATACCCATGGTGTTATGAAGGTTGTCTTTTTCTGGTCTTCTTCTGCAATGCTAATTTGGAAGTAGTCTGAATAGCCATCACATACTATGTAGCGCTCATGACCTGCTACCTCGTTGAGAATCTTGTCTTGGAATGGGAGGGGAAAATGATTCCTCTTTGTTGTTGCATTGAGAAATTTGTAGTGTACACAAACCCTCCACTTATCGTTCTTCTTTGGCATTGTTAGGAGTTTTTTGAAAGAAGTGTTTGCGTATATGTACATACACATGCATGGTGCATAAAATAAAGAATTGCCCATTCTTCAGAGCCAGGCGGTTACGTGGGGCCCACATGTGTACAGGTAGGACATCATGTACATAGTGCATCGATTTTCACTATCACCAGTACCAGTGTGTTTTTTCTATAATAATGAGGAGTTGGTAGCGTGTAAAACTTCTCGAGAAAGCTATCCGCGGGCCAACGACATGAGGTAAGCAGGTGCGTCAGATGGCATCTAGTGGCATCAAGAGGTCGAATGGGGTCAAGACTTGCACGTGGATAAGTCGGACACAACATGGGTGTTTTCTTGTGATAATTATGCAAAAAGGTCATCATGAGAATTGTATTTGGGGGGAACTTCACGTGATTGCGGGATGCATTATTCGAAAAAGTTGAGTGCCAGGTGTGCGGATGGATAGCAGGGTGACAACTACGCACTGCGAGGCCACTTTTTGGCCTGCTCGGGGTCCGTTTGAGGTCAACTAAAATACCAAAGGTGCCCAAGTAAAAAAACTAAGTGTGGGAACTGAAAAACCTGAGAGAGGACCAGAAAAAACGTGTAGAGAAGAGGAGGAACAGCCGCAACTGAGTTTTTACTATTTTTGGAGCATGTTTTGGCCATAAACTGCTCGGATTTGAGCACTTTGACATTGTAGACTGGGGTTTTGGGCTGTTCCGGATGTGATGGTGCTGTCCATTTTGCCAAATTACTCACTGTTTTTTTGTTGTTTTGGCTGTGTAAGTTTCTCCTCTGAGCGAAGCTTCTGCTCCACTTTGTGATGTATCTGGCATATTTTACCCATATTGTGTGAGCTATTTGCCCCATTGGTGTTGGCCCAAGCTCAATTGTATCTAAACATAAAAAATTCTCCTCTTTTGAGCTAAGTTGTGTGTGTGTGTCTGTGTGTCTCTCTCTGTGTGGAGTGGGCAAATGGATAGTCTCTCTCCTATCACTCCCTCGGTGTGTTCCTTGTCTCGGCCAGGTGGGTTGTGTAAGCCGAGTGGTGCCCCATAGTGTATGTGTCTATCATCCCAAAAGTGTGTGTCGGATCATTATAGAGCCGTTGTGTGTGTTTCCATCCCGCTCACATTCTTTTGGCACCCCCACTGAGGATCTTCTTCGAGTACCTTCAGCTTTGGGAGTATAGATTGCAGATTATAGGCCCGGGGCGGTCACTTTTAGAATGTGTATGCTATCACGTGAGTTAACCGGAGAGGATTATTAAAATATCAAAATGTATACATACATAGGGGGGTGGGGGTTTTTTAAATAGGCACGTAGTGTAAATATAGTATGTACATTGAGGTATTGTTAATAACCTCTTGAACGCACGTGATATAGGAAGCTTTTGATAAGTGACCGCCCCAGGATTATAGGTGTAGGTTACAGGTTACAAGTTACAGGGACAGGTACAGTTACAGGTGATTCACACAGGTACAGGTAGATGGAGTAGAGTGATACACTGACAGTGGGAGTCACTTGCAATTGCCGTGGGTATGCATCAATTGGCGCATGTTTGAGCGCATTGTCTGGTATTGTACGTTACTTGTGGATATTGCCATTGTACGTGTTTGTGGAGCCATAGCTGGTTTTATTGGGTAGTCCCAGCCATTTCTGAGACTTGGTCTGGAAGATAGTCATTTCTGAGACTTGACTATACGAGATTTGCATAAGCTTTCGTGAGAGGGTCAATAGCGTGAGGTTTTATTGAGCTGGGGGATTCTCAAATGTGAGATCCTTTCGGTGATACAGGTGGTTGGAGCACCCTTTTCGTTACCTCGCCATAGGCTACGTACTAGTGATTCCTACTTGATGCTCGAGTTCTATTGTTGGCGGGTTATGCATACATATACAATCTATATTTTGGGTTCTTACTGCTCTACTTCTAGGGAAACTCTGCCAAAATTTTTCCAAGTTGCGGGCTGGTTTTTTTATCTTTTGAGCCATTTATACTGTTATGCTGCTAAAATTATGGCAAAATCAGAGGATAAGTGAAGTGTGCCTTCTTGGGAGCTGCATGGTTGGCTTTAATGGATGAATGGACGTCAATTCACTCCTTTTCATTTAACACAAAGAATCCAAATAAATGTTCATGTGTCCAGGAAGTTTTTTTCCAACACCGCATAGTCTTTATGTTCGGGCCAAGAAGATTAAGAGAGATACTGGAATGTCCTTTGCCTGTTGTAATTCCAATGATTAACTATGAAAACTCATTTGATGTACATGTGTTTTTCCTTATCTAAAGTTGAGCTCCATGAAGTTTTTGGGGATCGAGTCAGTAAAAAGTTTTGGGTTCTTGCACATGTGTTCGAAGGGGTTCTCAAAGCATCGTAACTTGGGTAACCATGGCTTTCTCTTATCCGGAATTTCATAGAAGTGAGGAAGATGTGGAAGACTTTTTGGAAAAGATGGAGGTTGCATGCATTAGCAATCAAATTCATGATCCAGCACAGATGTTACATCTTCTCCATATTTTTTTGAAGAGTGATGCACGAGTTTGGTCCAAAGCATTTGAAGAGGAGTTGCATGTGGCTGATCCACCTATAAGATTGAGTTGGTACAACCTAAGGCATGGATTGGAAGTGGAGTTTGTGAAAACAGAAGACCCTGACAAAGTGTGGCAAGAAGTACAAGGTTTGGTGCAAAAGGAAGGTGAGCCAGTAGATGCGTATATACGTAAGTTTTCATTGGCATGGGAGTGGATGTGCAAGGCCTTAGCACCACAAGTACCCCCACTTGACATGATGAAGAAGGTGGGAGAATATACGTTGGAGAGTGGAGCTAAAGAAGCCTAGGACATATGAAGATGTACTAGAGGTAGCAAGAAACAAAGAGTGGAAGCTGAGAAAAATGAGTCAGCTTGGAGTAGAGTCTTTTCTTAGGAGGTCTGAATTTCAGCCAATGGATTCTTTGCAAGGTCGCATGCCAACGGTTTCTGCTACTCCTCAAGTTATGCCAGCAGTGGTCACTACAGCAATACAAGATGATGGGCTAAGGCAATACATGAGGCAAGTGGTAGATTTAATGAAGAATATTAGCCTAAACATGTTAAGGAATGTGGGGAATAATCGAGGTCAAGGGAGGTTTGCAAATCAGCCAAGAGGTGAAGAAAGGCCCAGGAATGGTGTTGCACAAAGCAATGGTAGGTTTTGGAGGAAAATGCCCACGTGTTATAATTGCGGAGAGTTGGGCCACATCAGCCCGCAATGTGATAAGCCACCAAGGATGGGGAGAGACATGTATCCATTGCCAAGACAGGTGCTAACTAGGTCAAATGATTATGGCATCAAAATTAAGGGAGAAGAAGGAACCAGTGGATTAACCCAGGAGGAAAAGGGAAAGACAAAAGTGATAAGTGTAGTCACCTTGGAGAAGGCATCAAAGCTAGAGGATACATTAGTGATGCCTATTGGGAAGAGGACCACAGAGGACAAGGAAGAAAGAAGTGCCCCAGGTCCTAGTAAGAAGAAGGGAAAGAGCCATGAAGGCGAGGATGTCAAGGCCAAGAGGAAAATAAGGGCTCGTCGCAAGTTTCATGTTTCAGATTTTCCACTAGGGGATGGGCAATTAAGCTATGACTTGAAGGAGGATCTGACAACCAAGAAAGCAGATGTTAATTTTGGGCAGCTTATAGAGATGGTGCCTAAGCTAAAGCGACAGTGGAAGAGGATGGTTAACCCAATGGAGAAAGAACCAGAGAGAGGTTCAGTAAAGGTGTTGGCAATGGACGAGTTACCAAAAATTTTCCCAATAGTGGATGTGTGGCACAAAAGAAAAAAATATAGGACAAGGTTATGTGCATGACGGAGCCCAAATATGTGTCATAACACACTCATGCGTTGAGAAGATGGGTCTTACAGTGATTGGGGTGTCAGGCTATCCGATTAGATTGGCAAACCATCAAAAAGTAAAATGTTGGGTGTTGTAAAGAGCTTAGAAGTGGAGGCATATGATGCAAGGGTGATGGTTGATTTTCATGTGATGCCAACGAGACTGGAGCATATCCTATTATACTGGGCGGACCATGGTTACGTGCAGTGGGAGCTGTTCAAGATTGGAGAGGTGGTACAATTAGCCTCTATGGAAAGATAGGTGCTAAGAAGCTATATAATATGGACACAAGGAAAGTATTGGAAGAGCTTTATGAAGATGAGGATGAGTCTAGTGATGAACACTATTCCTCGGTGACTGATGAGGACAGTGATAGTACTACCAGCAGTGGTGAGGATGTTGATGTTTCATTTCTTTTGATGGACAAAGAAATCCATGATTCTGGTTTAGTCGCATTTGCAAATGAGGTTGAAAATGAAAGGGAAGGGCCTTATGAAGTGATTGAAGGGCTGATGCAAACTAAGAGTAAATTGTCAAATAAGTAGGAATTGATGACACAAATGATCAACGGAGACCTCTCAGCTATGGAGAAGGAGATATATTTGCACATGCTGGCTAGTTTTCCTGATTTGTTCATTATTTCATATGAAGAGATCAGAGGGTTCAAGGGCGAAGAGATACATATAGAGCTGAAAGAGGGTGCTAAGCCAGTGCGGCAAAGGCTAAGGAGGATGGATCAAGATCAAACAGAAGCCTTGCGGGAAGAGGTGGACAAGTTATTGAAGGCAGGGTTCATAGTCCCAGTGGAAACCACAGAATAATGGGTGAGTCTAGTAGTAGTCAGTCCAAAGAAGGATGGGAAGTGGAGGATTTGTGTAGATTTAAAACCCTTAAATGCAGCCACTAAGAAGAACCCATATCCTCTTCCATTCATTGATCAAATCTTGGATTCAGTGGCAGCTTATGAGAGGTACAATGTGTGTGATGGTTTTTCAGGCTATTTTCAATTGAAGATTGCTCTTAAAGAACGAACAAAGACAACTTTCATTATGCCATGGGGTTGTTATTGCTACACGGTATTGCCATTTGGGTTGTCAAATGGACCATGTTTCTATCAAGAGAGAGCAAATTGGGTATTGGAACCATTCATTGCTAGTTGTGTTAAAGCTTGGACGACTTCTGTGTCTACAGCAGTAGGGCTGAACACCATGAGAAGTTGCAGATGGTATTGGCTCGATATGATGAATGTGGAGGACAACTAAATCCAAAGAAATGTCATCTAGCACAGCCAAGGGTGAAGTTATTGGGTCATATGGTGTCAGAAAATGGCATTGAGGCTGATCCAGACAAGGTTAAGTCTATTATTCTTCTTCCATCACCTACGAGTACGAAGCAATTGGCAACCTTTATACACAAAGTGAAGTACATGGCGTGGTTTATTCCATTGTCTTCACAGCTCCTTTATCCATTACAACAAGTGGCAAAGCATGATCCATTGCAATGGGATGAAAAGTGTGAAGAAGTGTTTCAAGAGGTGAAAGAGGTGTTAGGGGGGCTGTCAACCATGCAGGCTCCTGATTGGGAGAAAGTGTTTTATGTAAATCCATCAGTAGGGGATGATGCCATTGGAGCCATGCTATTGCAAAAGGGGAAGGGCAGCCATTATATGAGGCCAGTGTATTGTGCAAGCCGAGTGAAGCTGGTAGCAGAGAGAAAATTCTCGGAAGTAGAGCTAGTGATGGCCAGTGTAATATTTGCTTGTTGACGATTTTGTCATTACTTGCTACCACGACCTTTTGTTTTCTTGACGAGCTATGCTTTTTTGCCACAATTAATTAATGGCATTAGCATGTCAAATGTGGTCAAGAAATGGGTAATTGAGTTGCAAGAGTTTGAGTTCTCTTTTTTAGTGGAAGACAGTACAAGAGCTACCTTAGTTGATTTGTTGACTTACAAGGAGAATCCCCTTCTTGTTAAGGAAGAGGTGGTGAGAAGGGTAGTTGAAGAAGTGCCACAGATCAACAATGCACATGTTTTGTTCTTTGATGGCTTATATAGAAAGAGCCATGATGCAGCTTCAAGGGGGTATAGCACTTTATGATCCAGAGGGGAAGGTAGTATGCAAGAGAGGGTTCAAATTGGATGCACATAGTAACAATGAGGCTGAATATGCTACTTTGGAATCCGGATTACACATTTGTTTGAAGCATGGGATTAGAAGGTTGAGCATAAAAGGTGATGCCTTGTTAGTTGTGAAGCAAGTATGGGTGTGTGGAAGAGCAAGAACGCCTCATTGAAGGAAATGTGTTTCAAAATTAAAGGCCTGTTAAAAAATTTTGAAGCATGGAGCATCAGACACATTGAACGTGCTCTAAATGGAGAGGCACATGAAGCAGCTCAAAGCATGATTGGGGAGCTATTTGTGTTAAGGACCCATTTACCTATTTATCATGGTCGGGAAAGTTTGGCTCAAGAAGAGGAGTTTTTGCTAACAGGAATCATTCCAAAGGACATTCAAAAGTCTAAGAAGTATGGTTTTGTGCATAGAGCATCTAGGTACAAATTGATTGGTGATGTCTTATACATGAAAGGGGCTGATCTCGTGTTGAGACGTGTACCTTGGTGGGAGGAGCTTTACAGAGTGTTGAAATAGCATCATGAAGGTGCATGTGATGGACATTTTGCTCTAAAGATCACCTTGCATAAGAGGGGTATGTATGGCATAGTTTGCACAAGGATGTTCACCATTGGTGTAGGTCTTGCAATAGGTGTCAAGCATTTGGGAAGAGAGTGTTGAAGCCAGAACTACGAAAAACCATTATGGCGTTTGATGTGTTTGAAAAGTGGGGGATTGATGCAATAGGCCCGTTACTTATCACAAGCAGGGGCAAAAGCTATATTTTGACTGCAGTGGACTATCTCTCTAGATGGGAAGAGGCTATAGCAGTAAAACAAATCACTGCAAAGGATGTGGCAAAATTTGTGTACGATGAAATATGTTGCAAGTTTGGGGTGTCATTAGAGCTACTTTCAGACAAGGGGCCAGGCTTTAGAGCTAAACTACTAGACTTTTTATGCGCGAAGATGAAGATTAGGCACCAGCATACCACTCCTTATTACCCGCAGTGTAATGGCTTAAATGAAAGATTCAATGGTGAGTTGGTACAAATTCTTTCGAAAGTGACAGAGCACCAAGGAAAGAATTGGGATTTGGAATTGCATAGTGCATTATGGGCTTACCGCACTTCGATGAAGACAGGTACATGGTTTACTCCATTTCATTCGGTATATGGAAAGGAAGCACTATTGCCTGTGGAAGTAGAGTTGCCTGCGGTCAAGATGCTAGAGAAGCTGCTTGGGCCGCCTAGTGATGCATTCAAAGAGAGGCTCTTACATTTACAAGAGGTTCAGCTGGATAGGATGAGTGCATTGGAACATTATGGGCAGATGCAGGATAAGGCTTTGGCAAAGATAAATGAAAAGGTCAAAAGTAAGGGTATCAAGAAGCATGACTCGGTTTTGTGCTACAACAGTAAGTTGGACAACACCTTCCAAAAGAAGTTTCAAGTTAAGTGGGAAGGCCCTTTCAAGGTAGTGGAGTGTTTTCCGAATGGTACATATCAGTTGAATAACCTGGATGGGATTCTACATAAGTCAAGGGTAAATGGATTGCGTCTTAAATTATATCATGCCAGGTTAATGATGGTGGAGCAAGATGAGCTGTCTGTGGAGCAAGTAATGTTGGTGAGGGATGAGGAGACCTGTGACGCGGCGAGTCTCATATCTCTTTTTGCTGCTGTTGATCATGAATGATCTAGCAGGCTAGGGGATAGGCAAATTATGTTAGGCGTTTTTTGGAAGAAGTGATTGCGTATATGTACATACACATGCATGGTGAATAAAATAAAGAATTGCCCATTCTTCAGAGCCAGGCGGTTACATGGGGCCCACATGTATACAGGTAGGACAACATGTACATAGCGCATTGATTTTCACTATCACCAGTATCAGTGTGTTTTTTCTATAATAATGAGGAGTTGGTAGTGCATAAAACTTCTCAAGGAAGCTATCCGTGGGCCAACAACATGAGGTAAGCAGGTGCGTCAGATGGCATCTAGTGGCGTTAGGAGGTCGAATATGATCAAGACTTGCACGTGGATAAGTACGGACACAACGTGGGCCTAGCTCTTATCCGAGTGGACCTATGCCCGGTTATGTTCCATATCCTGCATCATCCACACATATGCCAAGACCGGCACCCGTCCCTCTCCCACATATGATTCCAAGAGTACCTCCACCGGCCCTACCTCCTCACATAGGTGACTTGGCAGCGTTTGCTCAAACCATAGGTCGATCTATCGCGGAAAATATGCGTCATGCATCTGATAGAGAGCCTAGAAGTAAGGCAGTACAAATTGCCAAACTCACGCAAAAATTCAATGGGGACGAAGATGCTAGGAAACACATTGAAGTGTTTGAACAAGTATGTGATTCCTTAGGGGAACGCAACGAACTACATAAGTGCAATGCCTTAAGCTTGACATTAAGTGGGAAGGCTGGAGATTGGTATAGGACCCTAAGGGTGGACGAGAAAACAATCTACCCTACCCTTCGAAGGTTGTTTCTAAAGGAGTACATACGAGAAGGTGTGCTTTGGGGTGTAGCATCTCAGCTACAGAAGGCCGAATGTAAGGAAGGAGAGTCAGTAAGGGACTTCATTAGTTGTCTAAAGCACTTAAACTCTCGTTGCCCTGTAAATGAGCGCTTCAACAATAATCAACTGCTTGATCGATGCATCCGAGGGTTGAGGAATGAAGGAATCTATAATGGACTAGTGATTAGAGGTATCACAACCTGGGAAGATGTCACTGCCAATGCAATCCAATTAGAGGACAACTTGATGATAGCAGGCATGAGGGTGTCTACTGACACGAGATCCACTAGCTCACAAGCCATTGAGTATGAACCCATGACTGCATATCCCATTGCCAATGAGCCAAAGGTATTTGAGACATTCTTGACAGACCTCACCAAGGCAATCCAAGAGTCTCTTAAGGATAATCGACCCCCTCAAAATAGTCACATGTATCCAAGAAGGGAGCAACAATGGTGTTCCATTTGCTTAGGTCCACATAGCACTAGTGAGTGCCCTACGTTTAGAGTAAAATTTAATGGAACTTGCAACGCATGTGGTAGGTATGGTCACCAAGCTAAGGATTGTTTAATGATCAAACGTATGATGGCAAATAGACCACCTGTAGCCTGGACGGATGCGCCTCGAGCTCCTGTATTGATGCCTACTCCACCTGTTGAGCAACTACCGCAACACATGGTCCCTAGATCTCAAAATGTTGTACAAGCTACACCGCTACCACCTCCTGTGCTAGGACCGCAGCCCCCGCATCCAAGAGTCGCCCCTATGAACCAAGTGGGTTGCGAGCCATCAAATGCTTATCCAGATGTCTGTGAGGAGGAAATAGACACTAGTATTGCCTACGGACTTGATACATTGGAAGAGTGTCCTATATACTACATGGAAGATTGTTGGGGGCAAGTCAAGCCGGTTTATCAAGCTGCTGCTCTCGCATCCAGAGGTCAAAATATCAACACCCAGGCTAGGAGGCCACCTCTTCAATGCTACGAGTGTGGTGGACCACATCGAGCAGCGGAGTGCCCTATTAGGCTGCAAAAGAATGCTGCACAGATGCAAATGAATCAAGGGAGCACGTTTGCAATGCCAATACTCACATGTAATCGTTGTGGCATAGATCACTTGATTGCCCAATGCCCCTATAACCCAAATGCGCCTAAAATCACACCCCTGAATTTGGTCGAAATTGCTAGTGTGACATCGCCAATACCACCCGTCGCACCCACTTATGCGATTACACGGTCCATGCTTCAAGGGCCAGGCCATATCCTCAAAGAGAGAGATACCGCGTCAGTTATCCAAGCAAAGAAAAAGAAGACACGAAGGAAGAAGTCGCAGAATACGGAAAATTCAAAGCCAAGTTCCAAAACAAACATAGGAACAGGAGATGACCCCGTGTATATGAATGACCTCGAGGATGATTCAGATTCAGTCGAGACAATGGAGACTAGAACCAATACCACAAAGGGAAAGACCGACAAAGAAAACCGTAACATGGAACCAAATGAAAACCGAATAAGAGAAAACCATAAAGAGCCTCTGAAAACACCACAAGTGTTTCCAAATCCAATCCAAGACCCCCAAGATAAACCGCAGGGGCAGAAAGGGAAAAATCGTAAAAAGAAGATTGGGACGTACCCAAACCCAATAGACGAGATTAAGCAGGTGAAACATCTAAGAGGTTTAGTGGAGGAGACTCAAAGGAAACTAGAACCAGAACCCATGCAGGTCAAAATTCATGACACGGTGTTTCCCACGCAAGTTCATCCACCCCACATGAACCATAGACCGTTAGCCATATCTAGTATCATCCAAGAAGGGAGTGAGGACGGGACATCAGAAAGTGAGCATACACCCTTCTTGTTGGAAAGGATGTTTAACGAAGGAATACCTGATCCCATTGAGGAATATGAGATTCCATCCTCACCAGTTCCTAGTCAAGGACCTACACCCTGCAAAACGCCAATGAATGTTGCCAAACTAATGGACTTCATGTCTTCTGAGGTTCGAACCACGATCATAACAAAGCTGTATGGAGATCCTGAGTTATTCCTTGCACTTTGAGCATTCCTTAACGGAGAGCTACGAACGGGATTACCGCAGTTTGCGCAACCAAATAGGCCTGACTCGATTATGATTGATGAGGAAAATCATGTGCAATCACTTGACTTAGATGGACACGAGTCTGTGATTGAGGTACCCATTAACGAATTAGGGCAGTATTTTGAAGGCGACGAGTCTAATGCGACCCTACCCATCACTACCAAGGGATTAACTATAAAGGGAATTCTTGATGGTGGTGCAGGAGTTAGCATCGTTACAAAAGATTGTTGGGAATCCATGGGAAAACCCCGCTCAGTGTTACTAACATTGTGGTAAAGATGGCAAATGGTACCATAGCGAAACCTATGGGGATGCTCAAGGATCTTAAGATCAAAGTTCTAGGACACAAGGTACGACATACGTTCATTGTAATGGATTTCTCTAAACACCTTATGTCATATGAAATGATTTTAGGACGACCATTCATGAGGGAAGCACAAATGGTTCACGATTGGTCTAAAAATCATGTCTATTTGCAATTCCAAGACTCTGTCCTTAGAGTGGATTTGGTGACTGGTAAGGTACACCCCTTAGGGAGTAAAACCATTATTGATCATCGCTCTGACACCACAGTTCACTCGGCCCCACTACAATATTGTTACACTTGTAAGAAGGATACAGACATTGGCCAAGATTCTCCTTATATGGATATCCTACCTGGGATGACTGAATCAGACAATGTTGATTGGGTCCACCTAGCATCAACCATAGACACTTGGGGAAACAGGGGGATGACCTGGGTAACACCTGAGGGGGATGAAATGCCTATACCCTTAAATATGCTACAAGCAATGCATATCGCTTCTGACAAGACTCATCCTAATGTAACGAAGAAAACATACAAGTGGGTCCCTAAAGCTTCTTTAGTGACCATAGCTAGTGCTAAAAAACAGAAGCCTAGTAAGAACCGTACGACTCACTCCAAGAAATGTAAAGAAACGCTGCGTTGGATTCCTAAACGACTATTGGAAGCCCAAGGATACTATGAAGGAAATGATCAAATCTGGGTGCCCAAACGTAAAGTGTACTCTTACCTGTCACCTAGCCCATGTAAACCCAATCCTGTGGCTCCAAAACAAATTGAAAATCGCGGAAAGAAAAAAATCATGGAATGTTACACACCCGTTCTAGAGCTAGTTTGGGTACCAAAGAAAGAACGATTTGTTCCACCTAGCTCAGGAACAGGGAAATCAAATGAAGCTTCTTGCTCTTCATGTAGTTCCTATACGCAAATAGAAGCTTCGACACAACCTCCACCTACCACTGTACATATCCATACAAGCACGAAAGAGTTTGCACCTTCCGGGGTAAGCTCACCACCTACAACAACGTTGCAAATAAAATCATGGGAGAGTACCTTACCACCCTTGCAACTAGATGAAACGCATAGGGCGGTCGAAAACTATTGGTTAAAATCCTCACCTATTACCAACTGGAACAATTGGTTTCAAAGGGTGACAAGCTCATTTCAAACGGTATGATCTACCCAAGGAAGGGGGGAGTGTTGGCTGACAGTCATCATTCATTTGTTTCCCTCTCAACCTTTTTCCCTGACCTCTCAATCTCCGATCTTAGGGAATCTATATATATAGCCTTATACTCACAAAAAAAACAAAAATAGTAAAGAGCAAGAGCGCCTAGCAATGAGAGAGCACCCTATCAGATCTTACATATAAGTCCAAATTCACCGTGTCAATTCAAGAAACACACAAAAACAACTCTTATGTTTTAAAGGCCTAACCAAATCTATCTGTCTTGTCAAAAATGGCTACTTCACCAGAGGCATGCACTTCTATTTTTGATGAAAGGTACCCTTTGTCTTTTCCTCAAGTGTTCTACGTATGCTACCCTATACTTTCTTGCGAATGGGATTTGATAGAGAGCCTTGCATGTGAGAGAAATTTTGAGGAGTTAGAATGGCTGATACGTCTATGGCTAACTAGTGATCCCTACCCAATAGCGAATGTGTCTCCAATGGCACATGCTTATTCTTTTGCACAAGATGAGTATCCACGCATCACGAGGTTCTTGATTAGCATGCTTGCACAAGAGGATGATGAAGAGGAACTAATAGAGACCGAAGAAGACTATGGCCTCACGGACAACGATTTTATTTATCTAGATGATGAGGATAGAGGCCTAGCCTTAGGGTGGCCACCCGGTTTATATAATATCCTCTTTCCTTGATTCTAAAAGGGGTGACAGATAGGTAGGTTAGGGGTCTAGATTGTGTTTTGAGTTTGTTTTTTAGGAGTTTTAATTTTTCCCACTGATGTGCCTCCTCGAGGTATTCCTTTTGTTTCCTAGTGTGTACAGGAGAGTGTTGCTATTGATAGGATTTGGACCTTCATGGAACCTTTCTCTCGTTCACACTTCAAATCAAGCACGACCATCAACACAAACAGGTGTTTCTTATCCATTAGCATTGCCCTTATCTTTTTGCATCTATGATTGTCTGCTTTGATTGTGATTGGTAGCATAATATTCAGCGCATTTGCTTAGTATCAAACATTTAATTCAATGTAATGTTTTGTCATAATCACTTGTCTAGGTTTAAAACTCAAGCAGTCCGACTAAGCTAGTTTGACCAAGCTAGGTATTAGAGATCTTCTCTTAATACCATGGGGAATGCCTTCCTAATAAGCAATGGTTACTTAGGTTCTTAATCCGATTTAGGCAGCATTGTATGAAATGTACTAGGGCTTTCTAGTGGGCTTAACCCTATTGACCTTTAGCTTAAGTATTATAAAGGGAGTTTACTAATGTGATGAGCTTGGGGAGGGTAACAGTGTTATATGACCCCCCAAAGTTACAAATTAAAATGCTAAAAATGAACAAACAAAAAATCAAAGTGCCACAATGTAAAATCTTACGCTGGAAGAGGAATCTCAGCTTGATTTGGTACTTCACTCACATGTATTGCCTATGGTACTAGAGCCCTAGAGGTTCCCAGTGTGGGCGCTTTTCCTTGAAAAGCAAAAAACCCAAGGCATACAAAATAAGCACACACATCAAAATTGAATCACTGTGAAAAGACTTTGGGGGGTCAAAGAAAAAGTAATCAGTCAGGCGATGATTTCATGAGAAATTCCTTTTATGGTAGCTTAACTACAAGGTTTTCTAGATATAGCCTCTAGTCAGCCCTCGAACATCAATACTTGGCTCTCGCGATTAAACAACTTAATTGACCACAGAAAATTAAGAAGCTTACCCATGGTATTAATATTCGATCTCTAGTGCCTTTTGACCGTCAAATTAGTGACCCCAGACTTGTTTAATTTTCTACCTTTACATCTGTTTATGCATTTGATTACATTACAATTTAATGTTCATTGCTAACAAATTGTTTGAAATTCTTTGACCAATCAATTTGTCTACCTAAAACTGCATATGCTTTTTAAGGGAATGCAATTACTGTGCCAATGTTGTTTGATTTTGCAGTGACTGAAGAAGGCTAAGGACATTCATCTCAAATGCTCTTCCACCTCGACGAACCAGCTTCAACTCAATAGCTTCCGCGGACGGAATCTACATCAGGAAGGGGGGCATGTTAACCCTCACGGCACACGGACACCTTATGATCTATAAACGTTGTATTATTTAGAGTCAGGTACCGGGCTTGTCGGACCAATAGGGAAAGGTAGAGTGATCGCCGATGAGAGGCGCACTTTAACTGGGACATTCAAGGGATTAGTTGGCTAAGCATGGGCGCCCAAGTGTGAATGGGGTGAGCTCCTATAAAAGCCAACTAAACCTAATTTTTACTCATTCTCTCATTTGTGCAATAGAAGAGTGCTCTTGCTCCATCTCCATCTTCTTCTTCTTCACCTCCTTGTGTGTGTGTGTGAGAGAGAGAGAGAGAGAGAGAGGGAGAGTGTGTGTGCGATCGAGCATTACGAAGGCACGACGGCGGCGAAGCGGTTGAGCGCGGCACAACTGCAGCTTCTTCTTCATCGCGGCGAGGAATCCACCACGAAGGCGAGCGTAGAGCGGTGAGTGACACACCCTTTGCTCTCTTGAGCTTGCTAGTTTAGGCTTGTTGTGTGCTTGGAGCCGTTTGTGGCTCTCACACGGTGTATTGGCAAGTCCCTTGCTTCGACAGTGCGGCAAGGAGCGCACAGGGGGGCACTTCATGTGATTGTTGGATGCATTATTGGAAAAAGTTGAGTGCCAGGTGTGCGGATGGATGTAGCAGGGTGACAACTATGCACTGTGAGGTCACTTTTTGGCCTGTTCGGGGTCCGTTTGAGGTCAACTAAAAGATCAAAGGTGCCCAAGTAAAAAAGCTAAGTGTGGAAACTGAAAAACCTGAGAGATGACCATAAAAAACTGTGGAGAGAAGAGGAGGAGCAGCCGCAATTAGTTTTTGCTGTTTTTGGAGTTTGTTTTGGCCATAAAGTGTTCATCCGAGGTCAGATTTGAGCACTTTGACATTGTAGACAGGGGTTTTGGGCCATTCTGGACGCGATGGCGCTGTCCCATTTTGCCAAATTCCTCACTGTTTTTTTGTTGTTTTGGCTGTGTAAGTTTCTCCTATGAGAGAAGCTTCTGCTCCAGTTTGTGATTGTATCTGGCATATTCTACCCATATTGTGTGAGCTATTTGCCCCATTGGTGTTGGCCCAAGCTCAATTGTATCTAAACATCAGAAATTCTCCTCTTTTGAGCTGAGGTTTTGTGTGTGTGTGTGTGTGTGTGTGTGTGTGTGTGTGTGTGTGTGTGTGTGTGTCTTTGTGTGGAGTGGGCAAATGGATAGTCTCACTCTTAACACTCCATCGGTGTGTTCCCTGTCTCGGCCAAGTGGGCTGTGTAAGCCGAGTGGTGCCCCATAGTGTATGTGTGTGTGTGTGTGTGTGTGTGTGTGTGTGTGTGTGTGTGTGTGTGTGTGTGTGTGTGTGTGTGTGTGTATCATCCCAAGACTGTGTGTTGGGTCATTATAGAGGCGTTGCGTGTGTTTCCATCCCGCTCACGGCGTGACCAATACTAGAGAGACCCACTCTGAGTCTTCAACGGGGTAAATGAAACCTGCCTCTTTGAGAAAATTCCTTACCTCTTTGAGCCATGCCTCTTGCTGAACTACCCCAAGTCTTCTGAGATTTTGCACTACATGCTTACTTTCTTCCTTGAGTCTTATGCGGTGTTGCACCAATGTGATGCATGTGATCTTGTCATAACCATCAATGAAAAGTGTGGTGAAGTTACCCCGCAGAGAGATGTATGCTTCTCGCTCTTCACTAGCTAATTCATTGGAGAGCATTCGATGTAACTTACTTGTGTCCACCAAGGGTCGCGTACTTGATGGTCCCTCTTGGTTCTCATGTGGTGCTTCAGATTGTGTCAATCTTTTTGGATCTCTAAGGATGACTCCCATCACTTCGATGCTACTGTCACTCTCTTCAGTTGTTGTCGTCTCTTATCCTAAGGTGGTCTAAGAGTCACTGGTGAATTCATCTTCCAATGCCTCCAAGATCATGTTGAGTTGCTTTCCACCCTTCATGTTGTAGAATATG
Organism: Adiantum capillus-veneris; assembly: GCF_014529385.1. Classification (NCBI taxonomy): domain Eukaryota; kingdom Viridiplantae; phylum Streptophyta; class Polypodiopsida; order Polypodiales; family Pteridaceae; genus Adiantum; species Adiantum capillus-veneris. The sequence goes on from NC_140960.1 coordinate 97,430,383, forward strand.
GGCTTCCCCTTAGCATCCTTCATTTGTATCATTCCGGTACTCCATTCCTCTTTAGCCTCCATAGCCATGAGCCATGGTCTTCCGAGAATGATAGGGTAGCCCTCCCCTTTGTGTGGCATGACAAAAATGTCTACCTCCACTTCCGTGTTGAATGCCTTCACCTTGACTACATTCACAATGCCTACGCATTTCACTTTGATGTTATTTGCCATTTTAGCTCAGCAGGGTGCCGGCCTACTCACCTCTAGGCCGACCTCTAGGCCGAGATGGTGCATCATCTTCTCACTCATGACGCATATTTGTGGGTTGCCATCTATGTAGATGTTTGAGATACGTTGCCCCTTGATGTGGGCATCCATGATAGGTAGGATGTCATCTAGATTCCTCCCAGAGATAGCCCCAGCTATCCCTTGGTCTCGACTTTCTAGTACTTACCATCTTCGTCCATTGTCTCCTCATCCTTTCTGCAAGATGGAGTAATTGGGGCCAGGTTATTTTCGGACCCTTCATCACAACATCCTGAACTAGGTCATATGGTTTAGCATACTCGCCCAGCAAAAAATCCACGATGTTGATCTTCCGCCGAGGCTTAGACGCATGTTTACTAGACTCTCCTTTTCCTTTCATCTTTTCCTCCCTTTGAGAGGCCTCTTCGTGCCTAGCACGCTTCAATCACATGGCATCCACTTCTTCTACTTTTCCTTTTCCTTTTCCTTTGTACTTGTCTTTGATGCGCTCTTCCACCTTCGCCTTTCCTTTAGCCTCAAGACTGATGACACTCATTGCTGGTTTCCAGCAGGTGGTGGAGGTAGTGGTGGAATGAGAGGTTGCAGTGGTGGTGGTGATTGTACGAGCGATTGAAGGATTTGGACCAGTGGAATCTGCTCTGGTTGCCTGGGCGGTGGTGGCCTCACCCTTGGTGGAGAGATCTGATTCTACCTTACTTCCCTATTGAAGTTATGCCTTCTTGGATGAGGATAGTAATACATGCCATGGCTATCCTCTCCACATTTATAACAATGGTAGTTCTGATTTTGTCTTCGTTTCCCTCTTCCTTGCTTTGGATTTTTGGCAGGTGTATGTCCTTGCTGCACCAGGTGTAGTGAAAGATTCTCTAACTGGTTGGTGATTTGGTTGAGCAGGTCTTGTTGATCTTCAGTCGGTTCCTATGGCTAATTCCTCCGGACGGCTGCTACAGGTGTGGCTAGATGTGGTCGGGCCCTTCCCGATTCCTCTTCCTTGGTAGTACTGGCTTGTAGATGCAATTTCTTATCTTTAAGGTGGGCTACTTCAACTGCTACCTCATACGTAGCAGGAAACCTTCTATTTAAGAATTGGCCATAAACCAGCCACAAACTGCCGGTCTTTCTTTAGGAAATCGGGTGCCCCTTTACCCTCCCTTAGCGATGCAAACCACTGTCCCCATAGATCCACAAACTTCAATTCGTATGCTCCATATTCAGTCATACTTCCTTGCTTCAACTCCATCAGCAACTGCCACAATTTCTCTGATGTGGTGCCTTCTCCAAAGCGCCTTAGAAATGCTGCTCTTAGAAGGTTCCACCTCTCCTTGGTGGCTTGCACCAAGGTGTTGTACATTGATCTTGCTTCCACTTTCATTAATAGTGAAAAAATACGCAGGTGCAAAGCATCGTCATCCCTTCCAGAGATGACACGTGCTATTTCAATATTATCTAGGAAATCTGAAGCATCTTCCCCCACCTTACCCGTGAAGGTTGGGAAGGAAATGTTTGCCATTACAAAACACGATTTTCAAACTCTTTTTAATTTTTTTCTCTTTTCATGTTTACACAAGTAGCTTAGGGGCTTATAGCGGCTTCTTACAAGGTTGGGTGGATAAATCAAAACAAGATGAAGATTGAAACATTAAGGGAGTGATGGTAATCCAACACGGGAAGGATAATGGGATTTGGGGAGCTAAGGATCTCTCCCAGCATCGCAGCACCAAACAAAAACACAATCTTCCGCTGATAGAAGATCTTCCTATCTACATATATATGTACGTGCATGTGTTGCAAAAATCTATACAAAAAAGCGGTTGGTCCGTTACCCATGATGCACAGAGTGTAGAGTACTCACTTATACGCTTACCATGCCGGTTTCAACAAGTTGACACATCCACAGGAGGTCATCGCCCTTCATAGGCTCCACCTTCCCTTCATTGCTTAACACATATGGAGTGATGGCAACGTGTTTGACCACTCCTAGCCTTTTCGCTACCAACATTTGCAAGTAGTTATCATAATCGGCTTGTTGCATGAATTCCACACCATTTAATTGTAGCTCATCTCCGGTCCACTGGGTTTCATCCATGATAGATAGTTTCTTCAGGATGAGTTGTACGGAGAGAGGAGGAAGGCCCTCTACTCGCCCTCCAAAACAGTGAGGACAGTAGCCAAACCACTCTCTCTAGGGCATGAAAACCTCCTTATCACCTCCGCTTCGGGGTTGTTGAAGTGAACTGGCAGCACTCGCATGCGCACCGTGAATCGATAGGCGATCTTTCGCCGCTTTGCTTCGGATGACCTTCTTTTTGGCAGCCTAGGCACGATTCTGCTTTCTGAATTCAAAGCACTCGCATGGCCATGTGTTTCTCCTTCCTTGGGGGTCATGTGATTTAGGACTAGCCTAGCCCTCCTTTTCCCTTGGCACAAGCAGGCCCTTTGGACCAGTTAGGAGCTGAGGCTACACTTTTATTTTCAGATTCCTTGGGGAAGAGAGGCTTCACTAATCTCTTTCCTTCCTTAATATGGATGATTTCTTCACGGTCGGCGTCGATGTAGAGGATTTTTGCTTCTCCTTTACTTCCATTGATGGCACTCATTGATAGAGTGCGGTGGGTGACGGCAATGAGAGCAGCATGCTGCCCTCCCTCCGGTGGCTCTTGATTTACGGTTAGAATGAGAGCTGCGAGATGGAGAACTTACTTCCTCGATGTTGACGGCGGTGTATTCCAGCAGAAGCACTTCGATAAGGGCTATTAGTGTTTCTTTAATTTCTTTCTCCTCCGTTCTCCAACTGGAGAATTCCCGCAGCCACTCATCCATGGTCGATGACGTGTATTGTTTTCAGTGTTGTAAACTGAAGGGTTCTGGGAAGCCCTCCTCAGTGGGGGCACCAAATGACAAGCGCAAATGCAAAATGGACCCTAGCGGCCTCTATGTTAGGACCGTGCATGCCGAACTCGTCACAGGGAGTGAACAAGGGGCACCACCTAGCTTTGAGCGGCTAGGACGCGGACAACAGTGATTCAAATAACACTAACATAGCACACCGCACACACACACACACACACAGAGAGAGAGAGAGAGAGAGAGAGAGAGAGAGAGAGAGAGAGAGAGAGAGACGGAGATGTAGAAATAGATGATGAAAACCCCTCGAGATGTGAGGGAAAACTTGATTCAAGGTGGTATTTACAAAAACCTTCGTTTCGACGAGATGGAGACCATGGTGAGAGAGAGAGAGAGAGAGAGAGAGAGAGAGAGAGAGAGAGAGAGCCTATAGTGCATTCTCTAGGGAAAATTCACGTGTGCAGAGATCCTACTCCCGTGCGTAGCGACCCTTGGAGTCAGTGTGTGTGCATGGCTTCCCTCTCAAGTGCTACCCCCCCCCCCCGAATAGTGACCTCTCAGTGCTCTTTTTTAGGTGCAGGCTGCATTAGTTTAGCACAAAATGATTAGGTTTAGGGCCCTAAGCTGGAGAAACAAAGCAGGCATCCGGTTCTTGGATGGTTGACTGATGCTTTGTTTTAGAGGAATTAGAAAATTATATTCTCCTAGGTGGGCCTTTGTGACCATCACCTAGAGAGAGGTGGAATATACAAATGATTTTTCTTTTTACAAGGTTTGGCTTGAAAACGGGAAAATGGATTACCCTAAGGATGTTTATTGAGGAAGTGCGTCGTGGACGAGATGCCGACGCATTGTAGGCTTTGTTGGTGCGTTGGTGTGGTGTGCTCGTCGATTTCGGTGCCGACTGGGACATGCCTTTGGTGTCTTTCTTTGAATTGTGGTCACCATTGCATGTTTTTGGTCTGTTTGTCGATGCGTCGTCAGCCGTTCTTGTTGTTTTTTTGCTTCTTGTGTGTGCCGTGTGTGTGCGTTGTTGGTGCGTATTTTGCGTGTGCATTAGTGTATGCATGTGTGTGTACATATGTGTGTGTGTGTGTGTGTGTGTGTGTGTGTGTGTGTATGGAGAGGGAGAGAGAGAGAGAGACTTTTTCCTATTGGTTGCCGACACAGAACGAGAGAGAGAGAGAGAGAGAGAGAGAGAGAGAGAGAGAGAGACTGAACGAGAGTGAGAGATGGAGAGAGGTGTGAGGGTGAGAGAGAGAGATGGTGAGAGTGTGTGTGTGGCATGTGTTGAGAGAGAGAGAGAGAGAGAGAGAGAGAGAGAGAGAGAGAGAGAGAGAGAGAGAGCCTATGATGCGTGGCGATAATGGATGAGAGAGAGAGAGAGAGGGTAGCGACACAGAAAGAGAGAGAGAGAGAGAGAGAGAGAGAGAGAGAGAGAGAGAGAGAGAGAGAGAGAGAGAGCCTTGGCCACTTGGATAATGGAGGAGAGAGAGGGGGAGATAAGCCACGCAAGAGGGAGAGAGAGAGAGAGAGAGAGAGAGAGAGAGAGGGTGGTGCCAAGCTTGGCGGCCCCCTCTGTGAGCGCACGAGCAAGGAAGGGGGGTGGTGGCGGTCTGCAACAGGAAAACATATATTTTTTTTGACTCGTATAATGCTCCCCCAATTGGGGTTTGTTCCCATGACCGCGGCTTCGAAAGCCGGCCGTAAGCAATATGCAAGACGTTGACAATGTACAACTTAATGACATAGTTGTGAGGAGCAGCCATGCTTGTCAAATGTTCTATCCTTACAAAAGCACAAAAGGATCTCAATGAAGTTTTGCCAAGGATGCACCAACACGTTTATGTTCAACAAGCGAGTCTAAGACCATGTTTCCCAATTTACTACCTCTCTTAAGATGTAATTGCCTACACTTACAACTAGAGCTTAAGTGGCAATATGTAAGACATTGACATGGGTAAAAAATTCATGGCGAGACTTGTGGCGAAGGATTGTTAAAAAATATGTCATGATTTCCAATCCTTTTCCCTAGTATATGTTTGCAAAATGCAGATCAATACACCAAAGACATGAAAAATTTCTATTTCAGAAGTTGTTCAAAACATGTACTTGAAAATGATTTGGTTTTTCCTAAACAGTAGCTACTAGAGGTCGAGAGGCCAAATTGTAGAATACCTTATTATAGCTAGAGCTAGGGGCAGGGTGGACCTTTAATTGGGTCGTACCCAAATAGGTGACAACAATTTTGAAACTCCCTTTGATTAGGGGGAATCTTGAAAGATCTTCCCCTTTTCTGTTCATTTACAAAATAGAAAGTGTTGGGTACCTATCCTGCGAGGAGAACATCCAGAACGGTCTTGAAATATGGGGCTCCTTTCAATTGATCCTTGAGCAATTGTAATTAACAAACCAATTGCTATTCAGTCGTACCGGTTTATGCACAAGTTCTTAAAGTTCTTGAAGCTTAACCTAATTTCTCTGTAGCAACATCTTCATCACACAGTGCTACAAACAAGACACCCTCCTATTGTAGTCCAAAACTCAGAAAAAAGACAATTCCTTGAAGACTCAAACTCGTCACACATTTAGCGCCTTGCTTGTCCTCTAGGCTCCCGAGTTTGTTTGCCAATTAAGCAAGTCATGGAGCCTCACTATTTGGAGCTTGATGTTTGCAAGTATAATAGCATGGTCAACTGTGAAGGCAATATAACAATAGGGACAACTCTGAAGGCTTCAACTAGTGCACTATCAAGCCCCCTTCTCATCAGTGCAATACACTCCCGGGTCACATGTGCACTCTCCCTTCTGAGCAATGCATTACAACCTCCCCTTCTCATTAGTGCTTCTATCGTGGTTGACTACAACCCCCTTCTCTAGTTGCCTTAACGCAAGCAATGCTTATTTAATTGATCAAGTATAAGGCTCATTGATTTGAGACTTATTCTTTCCCTTAAAATTTTAAAGTCTGTTTTTGTAGACACCGAAGTCCATGCATTAAGTTCCATAAACCCTTGAAAACAGAGCATAGGTGAGCTTGTAAAAAACCCTAAAGGATAAACTCGAAGGTGAGGAAACTTTTTTTTTTTTTTTTTTGCAAAACTCGCAATTGTGAGTTGATAGTATTAAGAACATCAACAATATACAACAATCTCTAGCTCATATCGAGCCTCGAGGGTCACAGGATTGCACGTTATCTGCTTGGCAAAAAAACCACTACCACTCCTAGGCTTTCCATATTACAAGATGTTATATATCGTTCTAGACCAATCCTCTGAGGCTTGTTTGCTTCCGATCATGTGAATTGTCACTCTGGTCTCTTGTATGATTTCACAAAAGCTTGCCACAATCATATCCCCCTCAAACATGCGGCAGTTCCTTGCTTGCCAAATATGGTGCAAGAAGTAGTACCTGATTATTTGAGTGCAGACCTGAAGAGCGAGACTTTCCCAACCTGTTACTACCAAAAAACAGATCAATCTTGAAGAACTTAAGTTGCCATGTCCTTTGAATCCACTTGCATAATTTCCCAGCCATGCCCCTGATTGTCCGGCATCCCATGAAAAGGTGGGCTAGGTCTTCACTAGCCATTCTGCACCCTGAAGAAGGTGAGGAAACTTACAAAATGTAAAGAACTTGTGTAGAAATATTTAAATATAGGTAATTTACCCCTAAAATTGATCATATGTAAGGTATCAAAGTAACATTTATTTTTTCTACTGTTGTTTGACATCTTTCGATTATGAATTTTTTTATCATTCAATTTTTTGGATTGCCTAGAGCTTGAGAATAGTATGCATTACTTCTTGGTGACAATATTAAAAGACTTTTAAGGTTATTAATAAAATCAAGTGAGAGGCTTTTGGCCATGCGATTTGGGTAGAGGGCAATGACCTAGATCATGGTAGGCGACCATCTCCATGCTCAAGAAATGGAACTAGTTTACCTTGATTGCTTCACTATGTATATAGTAAGAAGTGAAAAAGTGATAGTGGTGTGGATTTTACCGCATGGCATAGCTTTTGTGGAAAGCTCCAGAACATCTCTCCTCAAAGATTTCGCCAAAAGCTCTATGATCTCGCATCACAAATGAGATTTTGCATTAAAAGATGTATGGATGTAAAAATTTTCACATTATAATAAAAACGGAGCAAGATGCATTTTGTTCATTTACGATGCTTGTGCCAAAAAAAAAAAACATATGTATGTATGGTGTGGAGCTGGCACTGTTCTCCACATTTATAAAGATACCGTAAGGAATGTGCCCTTCCCCCGCCACTTGTATCCCCTCCAGTGTTGAAGGGGGACTTATGCTTCTCCTTCGGTGCTGGAGGGACTTTTTATTGTAAAAATATTATAATTGTACAAGGAAGAACTCATTACCGATGTTTTATAAAGACATGTATCATTCCACATTGCCATGTCTTGGTGTATTGTCCGTGTGTCCCTTTGTTGGGCATAACAAGTCCTTGTCACCTTCATCTGAAATCTTTTCAATAAAAATGATATAACTTCATTGCTTTATTGTATACATGATGTAATCTAGAACTTTTGAGATCACATAGAGGAAATCAAAACACAAAACATAAGTGTACCTTTGCTATTGGTCGTTTGCATGAAGCACAATGTTGGATGGTGTGCGCTCCTTGCCGCACTGTCGAAGCAAGGGACTTGCCGATACACCGTGTGCGAGCCACAAATGGCTCCAAGCACACAACAAGCCTAAACTAGCAAGCTCAAGAGAGCAAAGGGTGTGTCATTCACCGCTCTACGCTCGCCTTCGTGGTGGATTCCTCGCCGCGATGAAGAAGAAGCTGCAGTCGTACTGCGCTCAACCGCTTCGCCGCCGTCGTGCCTTCGTAATGCTAGATCGCACACACACTCTCCCTCTCTCTCTCTCTCACATACACACACACACACACAAGGAGGTGAAGAAGAAGAAGACGAAGATGGAGATGGAGATGGAGCAAGAGCACTCTTCTATTGCACAAATGAGAGAATGAATGAATTTTAGGTTTAGTTGGCTTTTATATGAGCTCACCCCATTCACACTTGGGCGTCCATGCTTATCCAACTAATCCCTTGAATATCCCAGTTAGAGTGCGCCTCTCATCGGCGATCACTCTTACCCTTTTCCTATTGGTCCGACAAACCTGGTACCTGACTCTACCAAATACATAATACACGTCCGTCGTAGGTGATGGGGTGTCCGTGAGCCGTGAGGGTTAACATGCCCCCCTTCCTGATGTAGATTCCGTCCTCGGAAGCTATTGAGTTGAAGCTCGTTCATCGAGGTGGAAGAGCATTTGAGATGAATGTCCTTAGCCTCCTTCAGTCACTGCAAAATCAAACAACATTGGCACAATAATTGCATTCTCATAAGTGATTAAAAAGCATATGCAGTTTTAGGTAGACAAATTGATTGGTAAAAGAATTTCAAACAATTTGTCAGCAATGAACATTAAATTGCAATGTAATCAAATGCATAAACATATGTAAAGGTAAAAAATTAAATAAGTCTGGGGTCGCTAATTTGACGGTCAAAAGGCACTAGAGATCGAATATTAATACCATGGGTAAGCTTCTTAATTTTCTGTGGTCAATTAAGTTGTTTAATCGCGAGAGCCAAGTATTCATGTTTGAGGGCTGACTAGAGGCTATATCTAGAAGACCTTGTAGTTAAGCTACCATAAAAGGAATTTCTCATGAAATCATCGCCTGACTGATTACTTTTTCTTTGACCCCCCAAATTCTTTTCACAGTGATTCAATTTTGATGTATGTGCTTATTTTGTATGCCTTGGGTTTTTTGCTTTTCAAGTAAAAGCGCCCATACTGGGAACCTCTAGGGCTCTAGTACCATAGGCAATACATGTGAGTGAAGTACCAAATCAAGCTAAGATTTCTCTTCCAGCTTAAGATTTTACAGTGTGGCACTTTGATTTTTTGTTTGTTCATTTTCAACATTTTAATTTTGTAACTTTGGGGGGTCATATAACATTGATACACCTCCCCAGGCTCATCACACTAGTAAACTCCCTTTATAATACTTAAGCTAAAGGTCAATAGGGTCAAGCCCACTAGAAAGCCCTAGTACATTTCACACAATGCTGCCTAAATCGGATTAAGAACCTAAGTAACCATTGATTATTAGGAAGGCATTCCCCATGGTATTAAGAGAAGATCTCTAACACCTAACTTGGTCAAACTAGCTTAGTCGGACTGCTTGATTTTTAAACCTAGACAAGTGATTATGACAAAAAATTACATTGAATTAAATGTTTGATACTAAGCAAATGTGGTGAATATTAGGCTACCAATCACAATTAAAGCAGACAATCATAGATGCAAAAAAGATAAGGGGCAATGCTAATGGACAAGAAACACCTGTTTGTGTCGATGGTCGCGCTTGATTTGAAAAGTGAGTGGAGATAAAGATTCCATGAAGGTCCAAATCCTATCAATAGCAACACGCTCCTGTACACACTAGGAAACAAAAGGAATACCTCCAGGAGGCACATTAGTGGGAAAAGGTACCAACACTTATTGAACACAACAAAAAACATAAGGAACCCTAACCTAATTATTTGCACTCCCCCTAGAGAGTCAAGGGAATAGGATATTGTAGAGGTTGGGGGGAAACCCTAAGGCTAAACCCCTATCCTCGTCGTCGAGATAAACAAAGTCATCATCCATGAGACCATATGTGCCATCCGTGTAGTCCTGTAAATTTTCTTCTTCATCATAGGTGCCCATGTTTACTAAGAAGGTCACTAGATGCCTATAGTCATCTTGGTCAAAAGGGTAGGCTTGTGCAATGGGAGAAACGCTCTCTACTAAGTATGGATCAAACGTGGTCAAGAGACGTATCAACCATTCTAACTCCTCAAAATTCCTCTCACATGCTAGCGTACCTATCAAATCCCATTCACATGCAAACACTGGAAGGACCATGTGAAATATTTGTGAAAAGTAACGAGGGTACCTCTCACCCAAGGCAGGAGTGGATGACTCTAGCGTACTAGCCATATCTGTACACTCAAATAGATGATGGTTAGAGTGCAAATATTACAAGGGTTGTGTTCTTGTGCATAATTTGTTTTTATGATTTTGTGTTATGGCTCTTGCTCTTTTACTTTTTTATGTTTTTTTTGTGAGTATAAGGCTTTATATATACATTCCCTAAGATTTGAGATTAAGAGGTCAGGGAGAAAGGTGGAGAGGGAAGCAAGTGAATAATGGATGTCCACAAACACTCCCCCCTTCCTTGGGTAGATCATACCATTTGAAATGATGTCGTCACCCTTTGAAACCAATTGTTCCAGTTGGTAATAGGTGAGGATTTTTGCCAGTAGTTTTCTATTACCCTAGGTGCCTCGTCAAGTTGCAAGGGTGGTAAGGTACTCTCCCAGGATCGAACTTGAAGTGGTTCATCAGGTGATTCTTGAACACTGGGAGGTGTGGATTCTTTTGTAGCTTCATGGAGGTCCACTACTATAGATGGAGGCTGTGTAGAAGCTTTTACCTCTATGGATGAATTACATGAGGAGCTAGAAGCTTCAGGGAACTCCCCCCTTCCTGAGCTAGGTGGAATAAATTGGTTTTGCCTTGGAGCCCAAACTAGCTCTGGACTAGGTGTGTAGCATTCTGTAATCTTTCCCTTCCCACAGTCTACCATTGGCTTTAGCGTTACACTGTTTGACTCATATGGGTTTGTTGTCGATAGGGAAGGACACATTTTACGTTTAGGTACCCAAATTTGCTCATTTCCATCATAGTAGCCTTGGGCTTCTAATAGTCGTTTTGGAATCCATCGTGATTTGGTCTTGAATCTCCTAGGGCGCGCTCTTGGTTCTCCAGGAAATTTTTTTCTTGAAATGGATGGGAGGGTTGAGGTAGGTGGAAGTAAGGCCTTGGGGACCCATTGATATGTACTCTTAGGTCGTGCAGGTTGAGTACTTGCAATATTACTGCTTGTTGCAACTACAAGTGTTGAAGATCTAGGTTCATGGGTAGCCGGCAAAGACGAGTTAACCACCTTGGCTTGTGAATGTTGGCTATCCTTCAACTTTGCTAGAGTTTGCAACGTAGGTGACTTTGCTTGAATGATAGGGGTAAGAGTCGGTGGTCGCGTCGTGACACTACCAGTATCCCAATCAATAGTGCATTTGGTTGCCAACATCAAGTGCGTCCCAAGTTTACGTTGCCTTCCATAGCTCCTGCGGACATGACTAGAAACCTCTACACTATGCTTCCATTGTCATAGACAATAGGGGTCTGAAGGACTCCAAGAATAGTAGTTTTCTTTTTATTAATGCCCTTGACTTGCATCGTACTCGGGGATAGGGTCGGTTTCCCTAATTGACACCAAACTCCATAGGATAACAAATTGTGTTTAGCTCCCGTATCTAATAAGGCATTGTATAGTACTTTCCCATAGGGGCTATTTAGCTCAATTGGGTATCGTAGGGGTGGCTCAGATTCTAATGAGTCGTCATCTGTGTCCTCGAAAAATGCTTGCGTGATTCCCAGATTAGCCTCTCGTTGGCATCTAAGATGTTGTTGTTGTTCTCGAGCCTTAACTCTTGCTTGGATTTTTTTAAGCTCTGCTTGTTCCTTGGCAGCCTTCTTTTGATGGATGGCTTGCAACTCTTCCTGGCTTAGAGGATCATAATATCTTTTGAATTTACTCCCATTAGGGAATCCAATGGTTTCAACTCCATCTAGAGTCTCCACACGAATGGTACCTTGCGGGGTAATTTCACACACTCGATATGGTCCCTTACCAACGTATTTCAATTTCTTCTTTTCATTACGTACCCCGTACATAAGAACTTTATCACCAACCTTGATGTCTTTATCCTTTAAATGGCTATCGAACCACTTCTTTCTCCTATCCTTCTCCACTAGAGCATTTCGCACAGCTAATTGCCTCTCTTCATCTAGCCTTTCCAGGATATATAATCGCTCAACTAAGGGGTTACCATCCCAACCTTCTTGAGAAGCTACTCGAAGACTAGGAATGACAAACTCCCATGGCATAACTGCTTCTTGGCCATACACCATTTTAAACGGTGTGCAATTAGTAGCAACTTTATACGCAGTATGATAAGCCCATAAAGCTGATGTAAGCTTTAGGTCCCAATCAGTGCGATTAGCCTCAACTGTCTTTGTCAAAATGGAGATGAGAGTTTTGTTGGTACTCTCAGCTTGGCCATTTGCTTGGGGATAATAGGGTGTAGACTTGTGGTGAGATATCATGAAGTTTGATGTGATTTCTTTTATTACTTCATTTATAAAATGAGTTCCATTGTCACTCACAAGTTCAAAGGGGCATCCAAAACGTGTGATAATGTTCTCAAAGAGGAACTTAGCTGTTGTTTTTGCATCCGCCTTCCGTGTTGCTTTTGCTTCAGCCCATTTGGTTACATAGTCGGTAGCCACAATGATATATCATGACTGCATGTTACGTGCAGCCGGACTAATCGGTCCTACAAAGTCTAAGCCCCACTTTTCAAATGGTTGGGTTACCTTGATGGGATGTAGAGGCATCCTATCACTTCTTTGTGGCTTCTTGAAGCATTGGCATTCATCACATCCCTTTGCAAAAAGTGATGCATCCTTAAACAGAGTGGGCCACCAATAGCCTGACTGTAAGATCTTTCGGGCAGTCAACTTTCCTGAAAAGTGACCACCAGCTACGCCCATGTGTGCCTCTTGTAGAATATATAAATACTCATCCTCGCGGGCACAACATCTAAGAATATCATCTTGTCCTCTCTTATAGAGAGTTCCAGCCTAGGGTTCGCATTCCTTGATTAATTTTCGAGCTATATCTTTTCGCAGCTCTTTGGGTGGAAAACCATTAACTAAGAAGTTAACAATCTTTTCACTCCATTCAGGCATTGTCTCAACAATGAACAAAGGAGTATCAGGCAATTCATCATCAACCCCCGTAGGAGCTTCGCCATTAGGGATACAAGATAAATTATCCGCCATGACATATTTTCTCCCAGACCTCACAACAACGGTGAAGTCAAACTCAAGAAGAATTAACAACCATCGTGTAATTCGACCTGTGGAACACGGCTTGTTTACCAAATATAGCAATGCTTGATGATCAACATAAAACACAAACTTGGTAGCAAGAAGGTAATAGCGAAATTTCTTTACTGCGTAAATCATAGCTAGACCTTCGCGCTCTGTAGTAGTATAGTTCATCTCGGCATCATTTAATTGGCGACTTGCAAAGCTAATAGGGTAGTCCAATTTATGTTCTCCTGGTTGAGTTAGAACACACCCAATAGCAAAATTTGATGCATCAATATGCACATGAAAAGGTACATTCCAATCAGGTGTTCGCAAGATTGGAGCACTTGTTAGGGCCTTCTTTAATAACTCATAAGATCGATGACATTCTTCCGTCGAGTGAAACTCGATAAGAAGCTTGTACAATGGACACGCTATCTCGGCAAAGTTTAAAATAAACCTTCGATAATAACCAACATGACCCATAAATCTTTGAACCCCTTTATAGTTAGTAGGTGGTGGCAAATCGGCAATGGCTTCAATCTTACTCTCATCTGTGGATATCCCGTTCTTGGACACTATATGCCCTAGAATAACTCCATGCTTAACCCAAAATTGGCATTTGAAAGGGTTCAATGAGATGCGATAAAATCTGCAACTTTCAAATATTTTTCGTGGATATAACAAATGCTTCTCCCAAGAAGAATAAACACAAAGGTCGTCTAGGAAAGCTTCACAAAACTCCCTTAGAAATTCTTTAAACGCAGTGTTTATTAATCGTTGGAATGTAGCAGGGGCATTTGTTAAGCCAAAAGCCATAACACGAAATGCAAACACTCCAAACTCTGTGATAAAAGCAGTTTTAGCTTGGTCCTCTAATGCAATTGTGATTTGATTGTAGCCAGAGTACCCATCTAAAAAGCTATAAGCTTCCTTGCTCGCAACTCTTTCAAGCACATGTTCTGAATATGGCAAGGGATGATGATCTCTCCTAGTAGCTGCATTAATTTTCTTGAGGTCCACGCACACTCTTAGTTTCCCATTCTTTTTTGGCACAATGACTATTGGAGAAACCCATTCTGAGTGCTCAATAGGGTATATGAATCCACATTGGATAAGTTTTTCAATCTCCTCTTGTACAATTTTGGCGTACTTAGGATTCATTGGATAGCGTCGTTGCTGGACGGGTTTAGCAGTGTTGATCATGGGAATCGTATGTTGCACCACAGAAGGTGGGACGCCCTTCATGTCATGATGTCCAAGCAAAGATATCCTTGTATTCCTTGAGGAGCTCCTTAAGTACAGCCTCTTCAATTTCGGTAAGGTCTTGAGCAATAAAGACTGGTTTAGACTCCTCACCTGGTTCTGCTAATTCTATCTCTTTAACTACCGCTGAACCATCATAGACTCCACTGCTTTCATTGGTAGGTATTCGTTGGGCCTTGGCATACACAACCTTTCGCTCCCCCGTGGTATAAGATTTAAAATATTCAGGAGCCGTATGTAAGTCAGTAGGCTCTTGTCCTGACAGAGACCTTTCTTTTAGTTCTGCCTCCTTTTGTTGTTGTGCTAACTCTCGGTTTTGACGTCTTCTTATAGTTCGACTTAATTTCAGCTCTGTAACCTCCAATTGAGCGAGGTCAATGGGTCGCGGGCTGCACCACATGACACTCTAGAGATGTTCACCCCAATTGTCTACTAGCTTTCGATGAGCATCACATGCCCCTAGATAGCTAAGCCATTTTGCAGTAGATCTTTCCTTGTTTATCCTAGCTCTCACATTTGCTCGATATCGTCGTCTCTTATATGACCTTTGTTTCTTGTTAAGGTTTTGATTTTGGTAAATGTTTGAACTCAACTCGCCTGATAGGTCTTCGCTTGTATCTTCTTCACTCTCATATAAATTACCATAGATGGTCGTACTAGGCCTTGAGTGTTCAATTTCTATACTTGGCTCACTCGATGTTTCCTCAGGTTCTGAATCCATTTCTCCCTGAGATTCCGTTTCTGATGTGTATTGGCCTGAAGCCTTTGAGGATTCATCGGTTTCACTCTCAAGTAGGTGTGGCTCTTTCTTATCATCGGATGTTACATGCGCTACACCTAACATGTTTACTGGTGGAATGTGTGGTATCTCTTCCCCATCTGGTGTTACCCAGGTTGTTCCTCTAGCTCCCCATGTATCTATAGTTGCCGCTAGGTGTACCCAATCGACATTGTCTGACTCAGCCATTCCGGGTAGGATATCCATATAAGGAGAGTTCTCCCCAATATCCGTGTCTTCGTTACACGTGTAACAATACTGTAATGGAGCTGAGTGAATTGTTGTGTTTGATCGATTATCAATGATGAATTTATTTCCTAGAGGATGCGTTCGACCACTTAAAAGATCAACTCGAATGACAGAGTCTTGGAACTGTAAGTAGACGTGGTTTTTGGACCAGTCATGCACCATTTTTGCTTCCCTCATGAATGGACGCCCTAAGATCATCTCAAATGACATAGGATGCTTGGAAAAATCCATAACAATGAAAGTATGCCTTACCTTGTGTCCCAAGACTTTGATCCTGAGATCCTTTAGCATTCCAATAGGCGTAACAATAGATCCATTAGCCATTTTTACCACTACGCTTGTGGCTTCAAGGTGAGGTCGCCCCATAGACTCCCAACAACTCTTTGTCACCATGCTGACTCCCGCACCACCGTCAAGGACCCCCTTTACAGTTAATCCTTTAGTAGTGATTGGTAGAGTAGCATTAGATTCATCACCTTCAAAGTATTGCCCCAACTTGTTAGCGGGTACTTCAATTACAGATTCATGTCCCTCTAGGTCAGATGGTGGTGCTAAATGTTCCTCATCATTCATTACCGAGTCAGGTTTGTTCATATGTGCAAATTGTGGTAATCCGGCCTGTAATTCTCCATTGAGGAAGGCTCGAAGAGCTGAGACTAGCTCGGGGTCTTTATATAGTTTGGACATGATGGTGGTTCTAACTTCTGAAGACATGAAATCCATCAATTTGGCAACATTTAATGGCATCTTGTGGGACGTAGGACCCTGACAAGAGAATGGTAAAGATGGAATCTCCACTTCCTCAAGGGGGTCGGGCATTCCCTCATTGAACATTCTCTCTAGTAGGAAAGGTATGTGTCCACTTTCAGATGTCCTACCCTCACTCTCTTCCCGAATGATACTGGGTATAGCTAACGGCCTGTCGTTCTTGTGAGGTTGAACTTGTGTGGGAAACACTGTGTCCGACATCTGGATATGTTTGGGTTCGGTTCTAATGTTCGTTGAGTTTCTTCCACCAAACCCCTCAGTTGTTGGACTCGTTCAATTTCCACTGTTGGGTTTGGATAGGTTCCAATCTTTCTCTTGCAATCCTCATTTTTTGTCTCTCGTGGCTTATCTTGGGGGTTCGCAACTGGGTGGTTTAACTTTGAATACTCTTTTGGTGTTCTTCGTAAGTCCCTCTCGTGATCCTCCTCACTGGCTTTTTCCTTTGTAGTAACAGTTTTGGTCTCCGTGGTCTCTATCGAATCTGAGTCATCCTCAGGGTCATTCATATACACGAGATCCTCTCCTGTCCCTATGTTAGTCTTTGAACTAGGTTTTGAGCTAGAAGCAATAAGAGATTTCTTTCTTCATGTTTTCTTCTTTCTCGCTCGGCCAATGGATGTAGCATCTCTCTCTTCGAGGATGTAATTTTGCTTTTGGAGCATCGACAGTGTGAGTGCATTCACTGGTGCTATGTTTATAGTTGGTGGTGTCCCATCAACAATCTCTATTAAGTTCAATGGTGTGATTTTCGGCGCATTTCGATTGTTAGGACACTGTGCGATCAAATGATCTATGCCACAACGATTACAAATGAGTATTAGCATTGCCAATGCACTCCCTTGACTTGTTTGCATTAGTGCAACATTCTCTTCTAATGGGGCACTCAGCTACTCGATGTGGTCCACCACATTCGTAGCACTGAAGAGGTGGTCTCCTGGCAAAACTATTAATGTTTTGGCCTCTTGCTGCTAGCGTAGTAGCTTGATATACCGGTTTGATTTGTCCCCAATGGTCTTCCATATAGTACATGGGACACTCCTCAAGCATGTCGACTCCATAGGTGATACTAGAGTCTATGTCCTCTTCGCAATCTACATAAGTACTAGATGACTCGCAACCTATTTGGTTCATAGGTGTAACTCTTGGATGAGGGGGTTGCGGTCCTAGCACTGGAGGTGGCAACGGTGTGGTTTGGACCACATTTTGGGTTCTAGGGACCATGTGTTGTAATGGCAATTGTTGCTCCATGGGTGGGGTAGGCATCAATGCAGGAACTCGAGGTGAGTCTGCCCAAGCTATAGGCGGTCTATTTTCCATGATGCTTTTAAGCATTAGGCAATCCTTCGCTTGATGGCCATACCTACCACACGCGTTACAAGTCCCGTTAAACTTTACTCTGAAAGTAGGGCATTCACTCGTAGTATGTGGGCCCAAGAAAATTGAGCACCATTGTTGCTCCCTTCTTGGATACATATGAGTGTTTTGTGGAGCACGATTACCCCTAAGGCTTTCTTGGATGGCCTTGGTGAGATCTGCCAAAGTCATCTCAGATATCGTTGCTCTTTCATGATTGGATTTATCTTCATTGGTTCATGCCCTGACTCTTGCGAGCTACTAGACTTCGGCTCGGCAGACACTCTTTCTCCTGCAATCATTAAATTATCCTCCAATTGGATTGCATTCATGGTGACTGCTTCCCAAGTAGTGATACCTCTAATGACTAGGCCATTATAGATACTTTCATGTCGACTAATGAAGTCTCTCACGGATTCACCTTCTTCTCGTTGGGCTTTCTGGAGCTGAGAGGATACACCCCAAAGTACTCCCTCTCGTATGTATTCTTTTAAGAACAGTCTCCTAAGAGTAGAGTAGATCATTTTCTCTTCTACTCTTAAGGTTCTATACCAATCTCCAGCCTTTCCGGTTAGGGTCAAACTCAAAGCCTTACACTTATGTAGCTCATTGTGCTCTTCCAAGGAATCGCACACATGTTCAAAGACTTCCATATGCTTTCTAGAATCTCCGTCTCCACTGAATTTATGTGTGAGCTTAGCTACTTGAACTGCCTTGCTCCTAGGCTCTCTATCAGGTGCACTACGCATGTTTTCCGCAATAGAGCGACCGATAGTTTGAGCAAATGCTACCAAATCTCCTATTTGAGCAGGTATAATGGGTGTATGTGCTCTTGGAACCACATGTGAGATGGGAGTTGGCCTTGGCCTTGGCATACGCGCGGCTCTTGGGTCCCATATTTTGTATGGTGGTGTACCAGACGGTGGTCCAAAGTTTACAGGCGTGGCCCTAGGCATAGGGGGTGCCTGATATGGCATGTTATTATTAAATGGCATGGCTCCACTTGTATAAGAGCTTGGATAATGCCATTGTGGATTGTAAGCTCTTGGAATAATCGGAGGTGTAGGAGCTACATGAGGCTGAGGTACGACAGGTGCACATGATTGATACATACATGTAGGTATAGTTGGGGGCACTGTGCTACTAGGCATCGGCGCAGTATTAACAAATGAACTCCATGGTGTACTTCTTGTCATGCTCACCACTGGGATATGCATGGTATCCGTAGTGTCATTAAGAGAAAGATGAGCTAGATCTGGGAAGGTAAAGCTGCCACTTGTGGGCTTAGATTGTACTGAGACCCCTGGTGAAACAACATATGGAGGATCAATGGGGCTCACTGAGGGAGTCTCCATTTGTGATAGGGTTGGTTGGTTGGCCTTTCCCGTATCCAAGAATCTCATTAGGCCTGTTGAAGGCATGTTGATCTCTGTGTTCTGTCTTTCTAACTCGACAATCCTATGGAGAACATCACAGACTTTCTGTAGTTGCTCATCTATGCTAGTAGCACCCGATGTGGATTGTAGAACATCTAACCAACCCACATGATAGGTGTGTCCTGTGTACCGATCAGTTAAAGCTTCTGCTTGTAGGTCATACTCCCAATTTTCATTGAGGAATATCCCATCAGGGCCTGGCGTGCTGGAGGTTTCCCTTGAAGTGGAAGCATTATTGCTCCCCATCGCTTGCCCCTCTGTGACTGCTACCTTGGGAGCACTCGGTTGCTCGGCTGGCATGATTGTTGTCATAGGAGCCTTTGCTTTCAGGGCTCGACTTTGTTCTAGCTTTCGTAGGTTCTCAATTTCCCTCTCCCTTGTTGCTTGCATATAGCGTTCGATCTCTTGCACTTCGGCAAGACTCCTACCATCGTGTAGTAGAACCTCAAAGGGAGATAGTCCTAAAGGATCAGGAGGTGCAGTGGATGGAACATTCACATGCACACTCTCAAGAAGCATAGGGTCTATTTTAGGCATGAATGAAAAATTTACTTCCCCACTCCCTTCATTTATTTCATTAACCGCATGTTCGGAGCAAGTAGCTCTACTAAGGGTCTCTTTTAAGCGGCTAAACACGCTGGACTCGGGCCGTGGGCCCATGGCATGCATGTCTTGACTTGAACTATCAGGGTTTGGTGTAGGATACCGCTCCATGACTTCGTAGTCAGAGGAAGAATCACTAGACGCGATATGAGGATCTTGGTTCGCGCTACCTTGAGTCCCGGCCAAAGGTCCAGAACCTAGGGTGGAGGAATAATGGGTGCCCGCTTAAATGGAGGCACTACCAATATGCTCGTGCTCTAACACTCGTCTAGAGCGTAGGTTCATATGACTTCCACACTCTAAGCGCGTTGGTGAGTGCCCGTGAAGGCCGCTCACTTAGTTTTTTTTTTTTTTTTTGGTGTTTATAACCCAAGTTTTTCGTTATTCTTGGTTATTTTTTGTAACCAAGCCACAAAATATGGCGTGTAATAGCTCAAGACAAGCGTTTTGGCTAAAGGAAAGTGTCGTGCTTTACAACTCCCTATTCGGCTACGTGAAGCCCTCGAAATCCTAAAAATAGTCTTTATAGTCCTCCAAATCCTAAAAATAGTTTTTAAATATAAAAAGGTGTATAAACTATATTTTAAAACTAAGGACTGAGGTCTGGGTTTGGGCTTGAGCTTGGGGAATGATCCCCAGCCCGATCCTTCTTTTTAAAATAATTTTTTTTTTAGATTTTTTTTATTTTTATTTTTATAAAGTCGCCGTGGCCGCGCCGCGCCGCGCACGCACACACACACTTAACCTACACCTAACTTATCTACTTACAGCTAATAGAGATTCTGCCACACACACTCTAACACTGTTTACACAGTACTACAGTAGCTAACAGATCTACAAAACTAACCTTACAAAACTAACATTGAACCTTACAGAACTAACATTCCATAGCTAATACCTTAATTCTAACAGTACATTGCAAAAAAATTGTAACTCCTTCTTTACGAAAACAAAAAGACAGTACAGTGTAACAAAAATCTTCTCCACACAACCACACACCTTCCTTCTTCACAAATCCTTCTCCACACAACCACACCTTCCTTCTTCACAAATCCTTCAATTGAAATTGCATCACAAGAAAGCGTAAAGTGCTTAACCGAGCTTAGTGTAGGGCATTTCCCCGGCAACGGCGCCAAAAATGTGCGCTGCTTGCCACACTGTCAAAGCAAGGGACTTGCCGATACACCGTGTGTGAGCCACAAATGGCTCCACGCACACAACAAGCCTAAACTAGCAAGCTCAAGAGAGCAAAGGGTGTGTCACTCACCGCTCTACGCTTGCCTTCGTGGTGGATTCCTCGCCGCGATGAAGAAGAAGCTGCAGTCGTACCGCGCTCAACCGCTTCGCCGCCGTCGTGCCTTCGTAATGCTCGATCGCACACACACTCTCCCTCTCTCTCTCTCTCTCTCTCTCTCTCTCTCTCACACACACACACACACATACACACACACACAAGGAGGTGAAGAAGAAGAAGATGGAGATGGAGATGGAGCAAGAGCACTCTTCTATTGCACAAATGAGAGAATGAATGAATTTTAGGTTTAGTTGGCTTTTATATGAGCTCACCCCATTCACACTTGGGCGCCCATGCTTAGCCAACTAATCCCTTGATTGTCCCAGTTAGAGTGCCTCTCATCGGCGATCACTCTTACCCTTTTCCTATTGGTCCGACAAGCCCGGTACCTGACTCTACCAAATACATAATACGCGTCCGTCGTAGGTGATGGGGTGTCCGTGAGCCGTGAGGGTTAACAGATGGATCGGCTGCCAAATCTCCCTTGCATTGTTGCATCACCTTCCCACCATTATGTGTTGCTCAAATTTTGTCAGCATGTTGACTGTCACATTCACTTTTTCTATCATGCATACCATAACCTACATTACTTTTGATGTATGTGGTCTTAGGTTATATGATTGCACCTAGGACTAACAATATCGGAAGTGATCAATGCACTCTAGGAGACAACATTCCAGGCAAAAATGTTCTCAAGCACTTTCTGTGCTTCCTAAAGTACACCAAATTTGGCCTACATATCGACCAAGGCATTGTGAAGCACGACAATTTTTTGCAACAACCCGAGACTAACCATATCAGAGTGAATTTTGAAGTCCATATCGGCATCTTGCATAGATCCACATGCCTTCAAGATGCACATGTAGGTGATTTCATATGGACAAAGGCCCTCATTTTGCATCCCTCAAAATAGCCTGAAGCTTTCTGGCCCTGCTCTTGTTGTGCATATCTCGGAATCAGTGCTTGCCATACATATCGGCCAAGGTAGTGCAAAGTACGACATCTTTTTTCAATAGCCTTTAACTAACAATATAATTGTGAATTTTTGTGCCCACATCAGCATCTTGCGTAGAGCCATATGCTTTCAAGATGCATACGTAGCTGATTGCATCTGGAGAGAGGCCCTCGCTGCGCATATGCTGAAAACAGAGTGGAGCTTTTTGGCCCTACCCTGTGTGGCAAATCCTTCAATCAGTGCATTTGAAGAGTCGAAACTCCGGACAAAAAGATCCTCAAGCACTTTTTGTGCTCTCTTAAGGACAACACATTTAGCAAACACGTCAACCAAGGCATTGTGCACGATACCCTTTTTCAATAGCCCTTGACTAACTATGAGCAAGAATTTCTATGCCCATATCAGTATCTTGCATAGAGTCACGTGCCTTTTAGATGCACGTGTATATGGTTGCACCTGGAGAGAAGCCCTCGCTTTGCATCGGCCGCTAAAATCAGCCTGGAGCTCTCTGGCCCTGCTTCTATTAAAGCATATCCCGCAATCAAATCACTCCAAGAGACGACATTCTGGACAAAAGGTCCTCAAGAGCTTTGTGTGCTTTACAAAACGCACCACATTTGGCATACATATAGACCAAGGCATTGCCAAGCACAACCCTCTTGCAATAGCCCCTCACTAATAATATCAGAGTAGATTTTTAAGCCCGTATCAACATCTTGCATAGAGTCTCATGCCTTCAAGATGCATGCACAGGTGATTGCATATGGACAAAGGCCCTTGCCTTGCATTAGCATCTTGCGTAGAGCCACATTAATGCATACATAGGTGATCGACCTGGAGAGAGGTCCTCGCTTCGCATCTGCTGAAAACAGATTGGAAAATCTCTTTTCAGCAACCTTAGACTAACAATATCATTGTGAGTTTTTGTGTATATATCAGAATCTTGCATAGAGCCACAATGCACATGCCTTTTAGATGCATGCGTAGGTGATTGCGTCTGGAGATAGGCCCTTGCTACCCACCAGTTGAAAATAGCCCACAACTTCCTAGCCCTGTCTAGGCATATCTTGCAATCACTGCATTCCACAAGAAGAAATCCTACACAGTAACCTTGTGAAAGACTTGATAGGTTCACCGCACTTGACATACTTACTGACCAACATTTTCCCCAAGTATGCATTGTTTCCAAGTAACCCACTATATATCAAATATCAACATGAATGCTATTGCCTTGGTACAAAACCTTCTCCTTAGCACAATCTTTAAGTGAGCTAACAAAAGAAAGACTCGTTCTCTTGCTCTCCATTTTTGCTTGTCTAGCCTTTATTGCTGCTTGCCTGGGGGTGTTGCGAGAGAAAATGGATGTGTGTGGAGCAAGGCATTGCCAAGCATAACAATTTTTTCAAGAACCCTTTGCTAGAAATATCAAAGCAAATATTTAATCCCATATCAACATCTTGGGTAGAGCAACATGCCTCCATGCATAGGTGATTGCATCTCTGCTGAGCATATCCTGCAATCAGTGTGTTCCACAAGACTACGTCCGATACAGTAAGCTCGTCAAAGACTTGTTGCGCACTAACAACACTTGACATACATACTGACCAATATTTTTCCAAGTATGCGTTCTTTTCAAGCTACCCACTATCGCGAATATCAGCATGAATCCTAGTGCCTTGATACAAAAGGTCAAGATGCATGCGTATGTGATTGCATCTAGAGAGAATCCCTTGCTTTGCATCCATTGAAAATAGCCTTGAGCTTTTTGGCATGCTCTTGTTACACGCATCCGTCAATCAATGCACTCCAAGAGAAAACATTCCGGATAAAGAGCTCCTCAACACTTTTTGTGCTTTTTGAAGTGTACCACATTTGACATACATACCAAGCAAGGCATAGCAAATCACGAAAGTTTTTTGAAACAACAGTGCATTCCAAGAGACGTTGTTTCGAACAAAAAGCTCCTCAAGCGCTATTTGTGCTTTCTCAAGTGCACCACATTTGGCATACACATTGACGAAGGCAGTTCTGATCATGACATCTCTTTTTAGTAGCCTCAGACTAACAATATCATCGTGAATTTTTGTGTCCATATCAGTATCTTGCATAGAGCCACAATGTGCATGCCTTTCAAATGCACGTGTAGGTGATTGCGTCTAGAGACAGGCCCTCACTATGCATCAGGTGAAAACAGCCCACAACTTCCTAGCCCTATCTCGGTTGGGCATATCCTGCAATCAGTGCGTTCCACAAGACGACATCTCGCATAGTAACCTCGTTAAATATTTGTTGTGCGGTGCACCGCACTTGACATACATACTGACCAACATTTTTCCCAAGTATGCATTCTTTTCAAGTAAACCACTATTGCAAATATCAGCATGAATGCTAATGCCTTAGTACAAAACCTTCTCCTTAGCACAGTCTTTAAGTGAGCTCACAAAAGAAAGATTCATCTTGTTTCTCTTTATTTTTTCTTGTGTAGCCTTTATTGTTGCTTGCTTGGCAATGTTTCAAGAGAAAACGGATGTGTGTGGAGCAAGGCATTGCCAAGCACAACAATTTTTTCAACAACCCTTGGCTAACAATAGCAGAGCAAATATTTAAGCCCATATCAGCATCTTGGGTAGAGCCACATGCCTTTAAGATGCATGCATAGGTGATTTCATATGGACGGAAGCCCTCACTTTGCAACCGCTGAAAATAGCCTAAAGCTTTCTAGCCGTGCTCTTATTGTGCATATCCTGCAAATCAATGCATTCCAAGAGACACCACTCTGAACAATAAGCTCCTCAAGCACTTTTTGTGCTTTCTGCATACATGCCAAGGCAGTGCCAAGCACACTGTTTTTTCCAGCAATGTCAATTCTTTTGCCCATAACGCCACATGCCATCAAGATACAAGCGTAGCTGAATGCATTTAGAGACCTTCCTTCTCTTTGCATGTGCTGAAAACAGCCCAAAATTTCATAGCCTTTCCGCTATTGGGCAATATCCTATGATCAAAGCATTCCAAGAGACGACATTCCAAAGAGGAAGCTCGTCAAGCACTTTTTGTGAAAATAATCGACAGCTTCCTGCCCTGCCACTATTGAGCATATCCCGCGATCAAAGCATTCCAAGAGATGACATTTTGGAGAGGAAGCCTATATCAGCGTCTTGCATAACGCCAGATGCCTTCAAGATACAAGCATAGTTGAATGCATTTGGAGAGCTTCCTTCTTTTTGCATGTGCTGAAAACAGCCCAAAGTTTCCTGGCCCTACCACTATTGGGAAATATCCCGTGATCAAAGCATTCCAAGAGACGACATTTCAGAGAGGAAACTCGTCAAGCACTTTTTGTGAAAATAGTCCAGAGCTTCCTCGCCCCACAATCAAAGCATTCCAAGAGATGACATTTTGGAGAGGAAGCTCGTCTAACACTTTTTGTGCTTCATGAAGTACACCACATTTGGCATACATGTTATGTTAAGTATGGAGCCTGATTTACCCTTGTAATTTTTTGTGGTAAAAGCGCACATTTGTAAGGCCCCCATTATGAGGAGAAGCCATCGTGCGTGAAGGAAAATCACTCACCGGAAACCAAAATTTTCACGGACAAGAATCAGGGGCAACTTTAAAGGCCTCGGGGGCGGAGGCCCCCGAGACTTTTTTCACCGGAATATTCTATTTCGCCAGAATATTATGGCCGGACGGCGGCCAAAAAGTGGTCAGAAAACAACCGGTCGGTTGGCCGATGGTCGGAAGTCAATGGACGGTGGCTGGTGGCCGAATTCAATGGCCGGTGGCCGAATTCAAAAGTGGACTTGTCTTCTCAAGGGCGGCCACACATGGGCGGATTGGAGGGTCCGATTTGGACTTATTCTCACAAGGGCGGCTACACATGGCTGTCTCTCATAAGAGAGGGCAGCCCTTTTGGCCTATAAAAGGAGGCCATTTCTACACACATTTCATAGTGTGAAGTTGATGCAACAAGGTGAGTGTGAGGTGGTGAGAGTGAAGCAAGGCGGGAGCTCCATTAAGGGTATGATCCGTTTGTAAACTACTTCTTGTTTTGAAGTACTAAAGCCATTGAGTGGCTGCTTTCCCGTCGACGTAGCCCACATTGGGTGAACCACGTATATCGTGTGTACTCTCTCTCTCTCTCTCTCTCTCTCTCTCTCTCTCTCTCTCTCTCTCTCTCTCTACTCAATAATCTCGTGTATGTAAATTTGTTTCTCTCCATTAAGTAATCTACTCAATTATCTATTTAGCTACGTCTTATTTCCTAACAACTGGTATCAAAGCAAGGTTTGCTCGTAGCTAAATTATCTCAAGGAAAGGATTCCTTGAATTGAGTGGGAGTTATGGCGGAGGAAGGGAAGCTCAAGATTGAGAAGTTCAACGGCAAAAACTACCAACATTGGAAGATGCAGATTGAAGACTATCTCTACCAGAAGGACCTCTATTTGCCACTAGGCGGTCTTGCGAAGAAGCCCGCAACAATGGCAGATGAAGCATGGATTGTCCTTGATCGAAAGGCACTGGGAACAATCCGGTTAAGCTTGGCGTCAACAGTGGCCTTCAATGTTTCGGAGATGAAGACCACGGAGGACTTGATGAAGTCACTTGACGACTTCTACGAGAAACCATCGGCATCCAATAAGGTATTTCTTATGAAGCGCTTGTTCAATCTAAAGATGGCAGAGAATGGTTCAGTTGCAGAACACCTAAATGACTTTAACACAAACATAAGTCAACTTCGATCAGTGAAAATCAATTTCGATGACGAAGTGCGAGCTCTCCTTATACTATCATCTCTACCGGATAGTTGGGACAGCCTTCTAATGGCTGTAAGTAATTCTATCTCTGGCACAAATACTCTTAATTTTGATGATGTTGTGGGTGTTCTCCTGAGCGAGGAAATGCGAAGGAGAAGCACAGGAGAATCATCAAGTGCTGCACTATCAGTGGAAACAAGAGGAAGGCTTAAGGAGAGGTTCAAAAACCAAAAGGGTCGTGATCGCTCAAGGCGGAGCAGGTCACGCACAAAGTCAGTTCTTGAATGTTGGAACTGCGGCAAGAAGGGCCAGGTCAAGAAGGATTGCTGGTCCAAGAAGAAGGAGACAGAGTCTCAAGACAACAAGCCAACATCGGAGGCCAATCTGGCAGGTAAAGTAGAGCAAGATGCTCTAATTCTCTCATTAGACAATGTGTCTAATTCCTGGATAGTAGATTCCGGGGCTTCATTCCATGCGACACCACACAAGCAACATTTCCAAGACTACACCAAAGGTAATTTTGGGTATGTATACTTGGGAGATGATGAAGCTTGTGAGATTGTCGGCAAAGGTACAGTTTCTGTCAAAACTACTGACGGAAATGAATGGAAGCTTAAAGATGTTAGGCATGTTCCTTCTCTTCGCAAAAATTTGATCTCTACAGGACAATTGGACGATGAAGGTCACAACATTGCATTCGGAAACAAACGATGGAAGATCTCAAAGGGATCTTTGGTGGTTGCCAAGGGAGAAAAAGTCGGTACACTTTACTTGTGTACTATTAGCACGCAACCTTCAGCTTGTGCAGCAACTACAGAAGTTGACAGTGCGGTGTGGCACTACCGACTTGGGCATATGAGTGCCAAAGGAATGCAAATCCTTCAAACAAAGAAGCTTCTACCAGGTTTGAAAGAAGTGGACTTAGAGTTCTGTGAAGATTGTGTTTATGGTAAACAAAAAAGGGTAAAATTTCAAAAATCAGGAAATGAAAGAAAAAATAAAAAACTTGAGTTGGTTCATTCTGATGTTTGGGGTCCTGCAAGTACACCATCACTTGGTGGCTCATTGTACTATGTAACATTCATAGACGATGCGACTAGAAAAACATGGGTTTATGTCATGAAGAATAAATCCGATGTATTTTCCATATTTCAAAGGTGGAAAGCCTTTGTGGAGAATGAAACAGGTACCAAGGTTAAATGCCTCAGATCCGACAATGGAGGCGAATATTGCAGTCAAGCTTTTGAAAGCTTTTGTGCTAGCAATGGCATTCGGAGGCAAAGGACAACCCCAAGGACACCTCAACAAAATGGGATTTCGGAAAGGATGAACAGGACAATCATGGAACGAGCACGAAGCATGCGGCTACATGCAGGCCTATCGCTTGAGCTTTGGGCGGAAGCTGTAAGTACGTCTGTGTACTTAATCAATCGGTCACCCTCAACGGCATTGGATGGGGGAGTTCCAGAAGAGGCATGGACAGGTAAACCGGTGAATTATGCATTTCTCAAAGTGTTTGGGTGTGAGGCTTTCATGCACATAGATAGAAGCCTAAGATCAAAGTTAGATGCAAAGTCCAAAAAGTGTTTCTTCATTGGCTATGGAGAAGGAGACTTTGGGTATCACCTATGGAATCCTGAAGATGGTAAAATCTTAAGGAGTAGGGATGTAATTTTTAACGAACAAAATATGTACAAAGATTACTTGGAAAGAAAACAAACAAAAGAAACAAGTGATGAGTACATGGAGCTTGAGGACGGTGAAGACTCAAGGACTGCAAACGGTGACAATGTGCAACAACGTCAACCAAATGAGGAGCCTCAACCTATTCCCCGAAGATCTACAAAAGCAAGTAGACCTCCAGAAAGGTTTGTTCCTTCCTTCAACCATCTCTTGATCTTAGATTCTGGAGAGCCGGAATCATATGAAGAAGCTATGCAACATGAATCCAAAGAAGAATGGACGAAGAGCATGCAAGTGGAGATGGACTCACTACATCGCAACCAAACATGGGAGTTGGTTGAGTTGCCTAAAGGTAAGCGGGCACTTCAAAACAAATGGGTGTCCAAGCTAAAGGAAGAAGAAGGTGGGAAGAAAAGGTACAGGTTTAGGCTTGTGGTAAAAGGTTTTTCTCAAAAGAAAGGTATTGACTTCAATGAAATATTTTCTCCTGTTGTAAAAATGAACTCAATTAGGCTTGTCTTAAGCCTTGTGGCTGCTCATGATCTAAATCTCGAGCAAATGGATGTAAATACGGCATTCCCTCACGGTGACTTAGAGGAGGAAATCTACATGCTTCAACCAAAGGGGTATGAAGTAAAAGGTAAGGAGAAAATGGTTTGCAGATTAAAGAAGAGCTTGTATGGTTTAAAGCAAGCATCAAGACAATGGTACTTGAAGTTTGATCGATGGATGTTGGATCATGGATTCACAAGATGCAACTCGGATCACTGCGTCTACACGAAGAATTTGGGAGATGGGAAATTCATCATCCTAATGTTGTATGTTAATGACATGTTGATTGCAAGTGCTAACATGCAGGACATCAAAGACCTAAAAGAGGAGCTGTCCAAATCTTTTTCAATGAAAGATTTAGGTGCTGCAAAGAGGATACTTGGTATGAAAATATCAAGGGACGGGACGAAGAAGACAATAAAGCTATCTCAAGAAGATTACATCAAGAAGGTACTAGAAAGGTTTGCAATGCAAAATGCAAAACCAGTTTCTACACCTTTGGCTATTCATTTTAAACTAACAAAGGATATGTGTCCAAAGACACAAGAGGAGATAGCCTATATGTCTAAAGTTCCATATGCTGCAGCGGTAGGTTCTCTAATGTATGCTATGGTCTGGACAAGGCCAGACATTGCACATGCAGTGGGAGTTGTGAGTAGGTTCATGGACAACCCAGGTAAAGAGCATTGGCAAGCTGTGAAGTGGATACTTAGGTATCTAAAAGGGACAACAACAAATGCTTTGTATTTTGGAGGAACTGATATTTTTCTAGAAGGGTATGCTGATGCAGATATGGCAGGTGACAAAGATACTCGAAGAAGCACTACTGGCTATGTGTTCACGGTTGGAGGCACAGCAGTAAGCTGGGCTTCAAAGCTGCAGAAAGTGGTTTCACTTTCTACCACGGAAGCAGAGTATGTAGCAATGACGGAGGCAAGCAAAGAAATTATGTGGCTTCACAGATTCTTAGAAGAGCTTGGATTCAAACAAGACAATTGTGTCTTGTACAGTGATAGCCAAAGCGCTATCCATCTTGCGAAGAACTCAGCCTTTCATTCAAGGACAAAGCACATTGAGGTGAGATATCACTTCATACGCACTCTTTTGGAAGAGGGACAACTAAAGCTAGGAAAGGTGCATACAAGTGAAAATCCTGCAGACATGTTTACAAAGGTGGTCAACAAGGAGAAGTTGAGCTTTTGCTCATCTTCAATCAGCATTCAAGGATAAGAAGCCAGAATGGAAAGCAGTCACAGGTTTGGTTTGGAGATCAATCTCCAAGTGGGAGATTCTTAAGTATGGAGCCTGATTTACCCTTGTAATTTTATGTGGTAAAAGCGCACATTTGTAAGGCCCCCATTATGACGAGAAGCCATCGTGTGTGAAGGAAAATCACTCACCGGAAACCAAAATTTTCACGGACAAGAATCAGTGGCAACTTTTTCGCCGGAATATTCTATTTCGCCATAATATTATGGCCGGACGGCGGCCGGAAAGTGGTCAGAAAACAACCGGTCGGTTGTTCGGTGGTCGGAAGTCAATGGCCCGTGGCCGAATTCAAAAGTGGACTTGTCTTCTCAAGGGCGGCCACACATGGGCGGTTTGGAGGGTCTGATTTGGACTTATTCGCACAAGGGCAGCTACACATGGCTGTCTCTCATAAGAGAGGGCAGCCCTTTTGGCCTATAAAAGGAGGACATTTCTACACACATTTCATAGTGTGAAGTTGATGCAACAAGGTGAGTGTGAGGTGGTGAGAGTGAAGCAAGGCGGGAGCTCCATTAAGGGTATAATCCCTTTGTAAACTACTTCTTGTTTTGAAGTACTAAAGCCATTGAGTGGCTGCTTTCCCGTGGATGTAGCCCACATTGGGTGAACCACGTATATCGTGTGTACTCTCTCTCTCTCTCTCTCTCTCTCTCTCTCTCTCTCTCTCTCTCTCTCTCTCTCTCTCTCTCTCTCTCTCTCTCTCTCTCTCTCTCTCTCTCCTCAATAATCTCGTGTATGTAAATTTGTTTCTCTCCATTAAGTAATCTACTCAATTATCTATTTAGCTACGTCTTATTTCCTAACATGTTAGCCAAGGCAGTGCCAAGCACGACATTTTTTGCCAGCGTTTTAGTGCACAGCGCAGCTCTCTCTCTCTCTCTCTCTCTCTCTCTCTCTCTCTCTCTCTCTCTCTCTCTCTCTCTCTCTCTCTCTCTCTCTCTCTCTCTCTCTCAATATCTCTTTGCGCTTTTCATCTCCTTTCCATGCTGTGGTGCGGTCCGGTGCTTTGATCTACGTTTCTCTTGCGCCATTGCTTTTTTCATTGTCTCTGTCTGTGGTTTACCTTGCATTTTTTATTTTACCACCTCTGCGATTTTAAGATCCGCTTAATTCTTGCCACATGGCATAGCTAGCTTTGTTGCATTCTTCAAATCGTTATTACATAATCAAGGGAAAAACCTCATTAGGCCTCCCAAGTAAATATTATCCATATGTATGACATTCCCTTGAACATCTCTCTTTTTGCTAAATATGGTGCTATTTGTTCTCAATAATATGATTTTCTCAATATGGTGCTATTTGTTCTCAATGATATGCTTTTCTCTGCTTTTGTTGTTCAGTTGTGCCATCTGAATCTTTACTTGTTGAGAAAAGGTACTCATTCGAAAGAATCATGAAAAATGTTTCTTATTTTTTTTGCATCATAATAAGTTTATTTTCCATAAGTGCATCTTGGAGTGCAATCAAGTTGAGCCTTTTGAGAGTAGGCAAGCCAAAGTGTACCTCCTCTACGAAGGGAATTTGTAGATGTTCTTTATGAGTTTTAAGCATATTTCCTTCACGAGCAGCACACTTCATGGCCTGTCTAGCAAGTAGTTAATGTCCTACTTTGCATTGCCTTCAGGTTGTAGTTGTTGTCCTAGTTTGCATTGCTTCAAGCTGTGTGACATTGTATTGAGGCAATGATCGCCAATCTTGCTTGTTGCTCCATGCATTATTCTGGATGATCAAGATGTGCAGTAGGGTAGAGATTTGGGACTTCTAGGTATGGTGCCTTGGATTTCAAAGACCTCAAGGCCAATAGAAATGGTTCAACTTGTAATTCCTGGCCAGCTGTCAATTTTGTCCTCCAAGAAAAGGCTAGTGATAAGGCATCCTCTAGCTTTGTCAAATGTAGTCATTATTGCCTTTGAGCTTGTCTAGCTCCTTCTCCTTTTTGGTGGTCCTACCTCAAGCCACTGATTGTGGTTCATTCTTGACCGATGTGCCTCTTTCTATTGAGGTGTTGGTTCTTGAATCCTCTAGATTAATGATACAAAAAACCCATTAAAATTTCTATGAAAGAAAATGCCAATGAGTATGTTCAAGTGTCAAATAGAAATTGATGTTTTCAAATTTAGGAGTACATCTCTTTGAGCAGAATCATAAAGCTGTATATAAGTACATTGGGTTCAAAAAATTAACTATATAAGCACTTGGGGTTTCTATCCAAATTAGAAGCCATGGTATTTGTTCTTAAGTTTGTGTGTGTGTGTGTATGTGTGTGTGTGTGTGTGTGTGTGTGTGTGTGTGTGTGAGAGAGAGAGAGAGAGAGAGAGAGAGAGAGTTGTTTCACGTATGTGCTAAATATTGCAAAGACATCTCATGTAGTATTTAACTTTGACATGTGTGTTTCACATATTTAGTGGAATTGAGCTATAAAGTTGTCTTTTAGACATCTCATGTAGTATCTAACTTTGACATGTATGGTCACCTACGGTTATTCTTAACGTCTAACTTGAGATTTGAAGTGGTTATATATTATGGTCATTTGTTTCTTTATTCTTGATTAAATCACTTTTAATTCTACAAAGTATTCTAGTCCAAAGAATTGGGTACTCTCTTTGATTACCAAGCATAAAATCCTTTGTGGAAATCCTACAAAGTAGGTGGCACATGTGAATTTGAAAATTTGATCTTTGTACAAGGGGAAACTTTAGAAAAAGGTTTTCATGAAGGTCTTGAAATTTCTTCTAAGCTATAAAATTTTGTGCACATATAAAGAAGGGGGGTCATGTTAATACTGCAAAATATGTATGTAGAGGGTTATCTAAGCATTTCAATCTCCATAGGCAGGGGGTTGGGCTACCATGTAAGGGATCGTATATGAAGGGGTTTCTACCTAGTGGGATGCACGCAAATGGCACCCCCTCCTTAGTATTAATGAATCCCCTATGGGAAGATTTTATGCATTGATGCGCTTGGGCACTATGAGTGTTGATGAGCTCTTTTGAGAGTGTTTTATCCCTATACAGAGCTCCTTTTGGTCCCAGGTTTGGTGAAATTCCCTTTGGAATTGGTTTATGTATTCTCCCTTGTATATGTTGTAGAGCCACACTCTTGTTTATCCCATTTTGATAGCCATTGTTTTGGTGATAGTGGTTGAGTTTTAGAGTATGCTCATTGTGGCTACAAGTTATGAGTTAGGCATTGTTTCCAATCCATGTATATTCTGATCACGAGTCCACTACTTACATGTTATAGGTAGTCACTTATGGCATTTGATATGTGTGACAATTTTGATTCTATGATGATGACGCATATTAGACAGAGGTCTTGTTCGCATCGACATTTGAGATGTTTTCATTGTGGTCACACAGGGCACATTGAGTGTCGTTGCTCTAGATGCATTGAGAGGCGGAAGTGGAAAAAATAGACCCGGTGGCCTCTACACCAAGACTATGTAGATATTGGAGATGTGTTGCCCTTTGATGTAAGCATCCATCACTGGTAGTATGTCGTCTAGATTCCTCCCGGAGATAGCCCCAGCTATCTTTGGCTTTGGTCGCCTCGTGTTAACCATCTTTGTCCATTGTCTCCTCACCCTAGGTGCTAGGTGGAGTAACTGGGGCCAGGTGATTTTTGGGCCCTGCACAGAAACATCTTGAACCAAATCATATGGTTTAGAACATTCACCCAAAGAGAAATCTACAATGTCAATTTTACGTCGTGACTTGGACGGATTTTTGCTAGATTCCCCTTTATTCTTCATCTTTTCTTCCTTTTGAGAAGATTCACCATGCCTAGTGCGTTTTACCCCAATGGCATCTACTCCTTTAACCTTGGTCTTATCCTCCTCCACTTTCTCCTTTCCCTTACCTTCAAGACTAATGACGCTTACTGTTTGATTGCCAACTGGTGGTGGGGGTAAGGGTGGAATGAGAGGTTGTGGTGGTGGTGGTGGTGGTTGTGGTTGAATCGGTGGTTGTAAGATTTGCATGGGTGGTGCTTGTCGTGGTGCCCTCGGTGGTGGTGGTCTTGCTCTTGGTGGTGAAACCTGGTTTTGTCTAGCTCCTCTGTTGAAATTCTGCCTCCTTGGTTGTGGACAGTAGTACATGCCATGACCATCCTCCCCACAATTGTAGTAGTGGTATTCTTGGTTTTGCCTTCGTTGTCCTCTCCCTTGCTCTTGGTTGCGATTGTGTGCATGCCCTTGTTGTATCAAATGGACTGAGAGATTCTCAAGTTGATTGGTGATTCGGTTGAGCAGGTCTTGCTGATCTTCAATTGGTTCTTGTGGTTGAATCCTCTGGGCGACTGTTGTAGGTGGTGCTAGAGGTGGTGGGGTCCTAACGGCTTCCTCTCCATTGATATTCCTGGCTTGTAGGCGCAACTTCTTGTCTTTAAGGCGGGCCACTTCAACTGCTAGCTCATATGTAGCAGGAAACCTTCCCTTCACCTTCTCTTTAAGAGTTGGCCATAACCCAGCCACAAACCGATCCTTCTTTAGGAAATCAGGTGCCCCCTCATCCTCTCTTAGCGATGCAACCCATCGCCCCCATAAATCTACAAACTTTGACTCATATGATGCGTATTCCAGCATACTACCCTGCTTCAACTCTATCAACAATTGCCATAGTTTCTCTGATGTTGTGTCCTCTCCAAAACGCTTGACAAAGGCTGCCCTTAATAAGTCCCACCGTTCCTTGGTTTCTTGTGCCAAGGCATTGTACCATGATCTTGCCTCCACCTTCATTAGAAGTGGGAAGATGCGCAAGCGCGAAGCATCATCATCTCTCGCAGAGATGACACATGCTATTTCCAAGTTGTCTAGAAAGTCTGCAGCATCCTCGCCCACCTTACCAGTAAAGGTTGGAAATGCTACACTTGCCATGATTACTGAGAGAGAGCTAGAAAGACACACTTCTTAACTTGCAAAATTTTTTTCTTCTTTACAAGGAGGCGTGTATACCCTATTATACTAGGACATAGATTAAAACTTCAAACGGTACATTGCCTTGTACCAAAGGTAAAACAAATGGCTGATCTGATGCCAGAACCTCAAAAAACCGCTCCCCACCCGTCATGGTGTCAATGACGTAAAGGTAGTGAATCTTCAAGTCCAATATTACCTTGATTGAGCGTACACGTGTTGGTATGTGTGATCTGTCTTGAGGTAGGTTGTCCTGATTCATGTGAAGCTTAGAGGTGCTTAGTCACTGTCCAAGCTTGTAGGAGAGGGTGGTGTTCTTTCCTGAAACAAACTCAGTAGATCCCTAGTTTCTCTAGTGAGAGTGTGAGCCAATGCTTCTGTTATCTGTGCTGCAGCATCAGGTGCGACTTGAAAACTGACTATGATAATTACCTCGGTGACTTGAGTTACCCGATTCTCAAAGTAGAATAGTGTTGATTCTCTATTGTGCAGAGCTCCTTCCATTTTGTTGTTGTTGGTTGGTTGTAGGTTGCGGACATGGTTTCCACCTCCTCCTTCTTCTTCTTGGCACTTGGCCTATGTATATCCACTGGGTTTGGCGCGTTGGTTGACTCTCCCACTTCAAATCGATTACCGTTACGCCTGGCACTCGAGCTTCGATGGAGATGCAGAGTTCGTCTAGTTGTGCTTGGAGCTCTTCTTCTTCTGTCGTCCAGTTAGAAAATCCTTCATATTCATTCATCCATTCAGAATAGTTTAGGGTTTTCAGTCTTGTAAATTGAAGGGTTTCAAGAGCCCTCCTCCGTGGGGGCACCAAATGAGAGGCGGAAGTGGAAAAAATAGACCCTGTGGCCTCTACACCAAGACTATGCACAATGGCCTCATCATGGGGAATACACAATAGGGGCACCACCTAGCAAGATATGCGGCTAGGACGCATACATATACACAATGAAGCATGCATGGAAAACAATTTCAAGATCCACGCCCAAATGTGGAATGGGGTGGTCGGAGAATAAGGTGAGAGGAGTGGTGAGTGAGTGAGAATGGGCTCGCTACGTGTGCATGTAGTAAGGAAGATAACGAGGTCAAGGATACATGCAAGTATGCTCACTTCTCATACAAAAGGTGGCGAATCCGCACACCTTAAGATGGAAGTAGCAAGATGATAGGAATATGAGAGGGAGAGAGAGAGTGTGTGTGTGGTGGCGAATCCGCACACCTTAACATAGGCCGAAAAAAATGGCAAGGAACAAGAATATACCATACTCACAATGAGATGTATCCAAAGCGACACAAAGTATGGCACCAAGATGGAGTGTGTTGATTGCTTGCAAAAGATGAATACAATAGGTAGCGTATGGCAGGAAAATGAGAAGGGAACAAGATCGTAGGAGGCATAATGGAGAGATGGGAGTTGATGGCGAGGAATATCATGAGTGCTTCCACCCTTCTTCTTCTTGAAATTGTGCCTTCAACCCTTAATTACAAGTGGTGTGGAGGTGTGGTGCTCATCTTTTGTACATGGTGATGGTCATGATGATGGTGTTGTGATTATGTGATTAGGGTTCATGTTACAAGCATGTAGCACAAGAGTGTGTATGGATAGGTGTGTGTGTGTGTGTTCTCTCCCCCCAAGTGAGCTCTCATGGCCTCCTTATATAGGGAAGGAGGGAAGGATTTAGCAATATTTCTATTTGAGGTGAGTGTCCCACTTTGGTGACTAGGAAAATGGGGTGCATGTGACTGTGGCTCCCATCTTGTCTCCTCATTATTTAAAATACCAGAGTCAATAGAGAGAGAAAAAGAGAGAATGTGGGTAGGATGTAGAGGATAGGAAATATTTACAATAGTCTAGCTTTGGATAGACATAAGCTTATTAGGGAGAGAAGAGAGAGGTAAGAAAATTATAAGAGAGGTTGTCGAAGGTGGATATTTGTTGATGAGGATGGATCCTCCAAAAATGGTGATAGAATTACTCTAAACTAGCCAAGACCTCATTAAAAGAGCCTTGTCTCTTGTAATCATGCTTGAAGACTTGTAGAACCATAGCCATTCTAGAAGGAAGAAAAGTGGGATGGCCTGTGTCACCATTACACAAGAAAACTGGGGTCCACTACAAAAATCATATCTCCGTGTTCATAACTCCAAAAATTCTGAAAAAAATTGAGCTAAAAGTTGAGATCACGAGCTACATCTTTCATGTTGAACGCTCCTTCAGATTCGGGGTTCTTCTTTACTTAAAAAATTCAGCCAAATAATGTATTATTTGTGGCTGCAAAAGTCTTTTGGTGGTCCCCTTTGAGTGGACTTCTCTCTTGCCTTCAAGTGTAAGCTCCTTCATGTGTATGAAAACATGACCTAGAGTGTTGAAAAGATTGGCAATCATCTAGATGGAGGTATTATTGAAATTTGAAAGTGGGGTTGAGGTTTGAAAATGAAAACTAGTGAATAAAATATTTGGTAGAGTGGAATAATATACATACATGAAAAAAAAATATTAGAAAATACTAGAATATATATATTTAATATTTTTAAGGTCAAAAGAGAGATCAACAAAGAAAGCTTACTTATTATGCTACATCGTGATTGATTAGCATAAGTATTATTTATTTAATAAAGGCTAAAACGTTTGTGAAAAAGGAAGAAAAAATCAAAAGTAACTTATATAATGGGAAATATTTTGATAAAAGGGCAAAAATATATGGGGGGGTTCCCATGCATGGAAAAGCTTTCCTCAGCATGAGACAATGATGCAGATGTATGTGAGATGTAGATGTGGCTTTGACACATGTTGGAGAGGCAATTGCAGTGGTGGTATATGCCAGTGACCGTGATGTCACACTT
This sequence comes from Adiantum capillus-veneris, assembly GCF_014529385.1. NCBI lineage: Eukaryota > Viridiplantae > Streptophyta > Polypodiopsida > Polypodiales > Pteridaceae > Adiantum > Adiantum capillus-veneris. The sequence continues at coordinate 97,468,228 of NC_140960.1, forward strand.
GCCTTGGAGTATACCTCTTGTAGATATGTCTATGGATACCACACTTACTCCATAGTGAATGGTTACTGGATGGTGACGATGCTTTCCACATCACACCATGTCATGAGTGGTTTAATAGCTTTTCTAGTGGGAGACTTGTTTGTGTGCGACTTACTGATGGTTCATCATGTTATATATAGGGTAAATGAGATGAATGTTTGTCATTACCCAACAACGCATCATACACACTTCATCATGTGCGATGTGTTCGTCACCTGAAACATCATAATTTGATCTTAGTGAGACACTTGAGAGACAGTGGATATTAGGTAATGATTAGAGAGAACTCTTTGTGGTTCACTAGTCATTGCAAGAGGAGCCAGCATTGGCTCGGTCTACCCTATGCATGCATGTGAGGTGCGAGATGACATGGTCTACATTACATTAGAATCATTCCAGTGAGAGACTAGACACATATCTTTTGTAGAAAAGCTCCAGAGTGTTGTGCATGACATGTCTGTAGATGAGTGGCCATGCTCTAGCGAGACAAAGTTGATTGATTCTCTTAGGACAAGGATGCTTCCTACAATGGAAATGAGTGATATGGAGTTCTTTGACATGCTCATGCTAGAGGCTGATATGGTGATGCTAGGACATGTGGATAACATCCCTATGGATGATGAGATAGTGACAACTATCCTGGAGTCAAGATTGATGCGTCCATGCGTGACTAGTTTTAGTGGTGATGCAATGAGAGTTGAGATACCCACTACAGATAGATTGGCAGAGGTCATTGCACATGGGGTTGATGCAATTGGCACGGATATCCTGGCAGAGATTATGCATTAATCATTGGCCTTTGGGACTCTCATGTATGATCTCTTAGGACCAAGACCCGACATGGTAGTTGCACACTACAAAAATCTCAAAACGTTTACGGCTATGTTTTACAATGTTTTGTAGAGAGAGAGAGAGTCCAAAATGGGTTGGCCAAAGAAGAGAGAGAGGGACAGGAGGACTTTTTTTTTGTATTTCAAATATTACCGCTTATATTACCGTGTATTGCCACAATTATTGTTCCTAAAATTGTCGTGCTTATTATCGAACCCCGCTTTAGCGCTTAAACATTCAAATTTGGTGTTTCCCTCTATTTTCCTTATGAATAAAAATAATATACATTATTTAAATTTCAAAAAAATGATATTAAAACATGAGACAATGGCTATGTGGATAAACATGAAACTACGAAGAGGAAGCTCCATCCTAGAGGCTAGAGTTATGCATGCACCTCCATGTAGAGCAAGCACCATCAAAGACGAGAAGCAAAACATGGACGACATCTTCTACCTAGGCATAGGCACTACTTTCTAGGACTTCACATATGCCCACAGGAGCGACCTCCACGACATCCATCCATCATGTTTTGGATTGGTTCTCACAAAGTGAGGTACCCAATTCATCCTATTATCACAAAACACAAACAAGCATGTTTTACAAGTGGAACCCCTTTTCCTCTACCTCCACCCTCCAAGCTTGGGGATGGCCTACTTTTGTGATGAACCAGAAAGTCCCTCATTCAACAAAGCATCCTTGCCTTGAAGGTAATCCTAGCGTTGTTTGATTAGTGCCCCTTTGGAGCCCACGTTTTTTCATTTTCATCAGGATAGAGTGAGTATGCCCATATTTGACCAGATGGTAGCACCTATGTTAGTTTCTTCAAGCTCTATCTTGAAACAATGTGCAAGTGGCTTGCACCCTCAAGAATCTTCCTCATTCTCTTGCAAATGGAAGGAAAACATGCTTCACAAACTTAGAGAGAGAGAGAGAGAGTCAGAGAAAGCCCATTCTCATGTCATCTAGACACATTTGCAAACCACTTGCACTCGAAGATGAATGTATGAAAGGTTCTAAAATTGACCTTTAGTATCCTTTCAATAGTCCCACAGTACCTGGCTTCATCACCATTTGTGTAAAAGTTGCCCATGACACCACAATCCATGGTGGTTCGACGCTCGTCAATGTGGCATGCACGAAAGTGTTGCACCTTTGAACACATAGAGTTAAATAAAAGGATAAAAATTATACAATCAATTGTAAATATAAAATCAAGGAACATGAGCACTACATATTAGCTATATATATATATATATATGAGCATTGTATATACCTTTGGTACACAACCTCGTTCACACTCCCATTCTTTGTCGATGATGTCCTCTCCACGTGGCTTTTCTTTGGTCATTCTCTGATGGATCCACACAAAACTAATGAGATCTGGGAAATATGCAAGGTGTTAAGGAACTGGGGGGTGCCTTGGTGCCTCTATAATCCTTCTTCCATGCTTCCCTCTCTTGCAAACGCCTTGCATTTTCCATTGTCCACAAGTCCACCCACTTGGTCATAACCTTTGCATTGAGGATGCAAAATTTTTTGAAGACTGGACGTTGATCCATATCCATGCTAGATAAATTTCCCTTTCAACTTGTAGGTGTGAAGTCGTCCTTGCATCCTCCTCATCTGACCTCATGTGAGGCATTGAGGGATCAACTTGTGCCAAATACTCTGAAATGTAAACAAATTCCTCTTGCATGATCCATCCTTTGACCATGCATGCCTCTGGCTAGGCCCGTAGTCGCACAAAATCTTTGAGAGTATTTAAAAATCTCTCTAGAAAGAACATCCATTGTGCATGCACTACTCCACATTTAGCAATCTCCTCAACCACATGAACCAAGAGGTGGACTTGACTAAGAAGAACGGATTGAGGAAATGCTTCCTCAATGGCACACATGGTTTCCATGGCAAGCGATTGAGTAGTAGGGATGTCATCTATTTCAATTTCCTTGGAGCTTACAAACCTACAAGATAACACACAAAAGTACACTAAGATAACACAGTAGAAGATATAATGCATATAGAAAAGTTTAGTTGAATAAAGATATGAGGTACCTTACTAACTCCCTGAATTTGAAAATAGCTTCCCTTGATTTCTTGTCTTGGCATACGCACATACTCACCGAAAAAATGAGCTACAATGTCAAAAGATTAAAATACCATGTTAATTTAGTCTTGTACAAAATTCAATAACTAAACTAAATCAGGGAGAGGATAGAGAGGAAAGATATAATCGCATGTAACATCTTGTGCCTATCGTGGGTCTTCAATCCATACAATTGAACACTTCCACCTTTCTTTGCCTTTGTGAAAGATCCTTTTAGTGACCTCATGTACCCCGTGGGTGTGCAAATAGATGCAATGGAACCCTTCACTTGATCCAGCTCATCGTTGGTTAGGTTCCATGGGGCGTTAGGAAGCACAATCTTCCCATTTGGGGCTTGACATGGATTAGCAGAGGCGGGTAGATTTTTTAAGGCCCTCAAAGCCTTCCTAGCCCCCAAAGTGTCCTTTTCCCCCATAATGTGGTCCCATAGAGGGTGTGAGCAACGTTCTTGAATATGTGCATGGGATCGGAGAGATGTTGTATTTTTAAGTCCTTCCAATATGCAAGCTTAAAAAATATGGAGTACCTTGACATACCTTTTCATGTAGTAGACGGGTGAGGATCACTATTGTAGTATTCTTCCCAAATGGTTGCCCAATTTGACTTTGTAAGCTTTAAAGGTATCTTACCATTGGTTGGAGCTTTGTATTTGTTGTGACTTTGGGGTAGGAAACGATGGTTGTTTAGATAGATAACCTTGTGTAAGGTATATGGCCACTCTATCACCAATGATGGCCCACATGTAGGATAGGTATTGCGACTGATGTGGAAAACCCTACACTCATATCATATTGTTAAAGAGGGAGCATCAAACTTCAAATGGTAAAACAAGATATAAGAATGAACTTGTGGGTGGGGGGGGGGGGGGGGGGGGGGGGGGGGGGGGGGGGAGGGGTGGGTGTGTCACTTAATAATTATGTGACTATCACATGAGTACGACAAAAGGGTTTATTAAATTTTATTTTTTCTCATATTTTCACATACAAAAGGATACCTAAAATGGAACTGGGAAGAAAAAATATAGATTGAATAGAAAAAGGGTGTATTATATTTGTCAAAAATTCAGAGATATGGAGTTTTAGTCCTTGAACGCATGCGATATACACAATTTATGCATAGTGACCCCCCCACAGGAATGAACATAACACACCAAAAATCTCTAAGGCCAAGACAATCGTGCATGGTCCACATAAGGATACCCCGAACAATGGCCTCTCTCATACTTTGGAAGTGAAACATCCACAATGGGGATGCCCTTCCATAACTCCTCCAACTCCTTGATGAGGGGCTTGAGGTAGACATCAATACTTGCCACTTTGTACTTCCTTGGCACAAGCAAAGAGAGAAGTATATTTCCCCTCTTGGTAGTCTCTCATGGTGGAATATTGTAGTTGATGATCACCATGGGCCAATGCCTATTTTCTTTTGCTGCAAGCATCCAGATGATGTCCTGGATGGCCCAGCAATCAACTTCTTTATCCTTTCTAACTTCCTCCCAGAAGAGGGCATACTTCTTTTGATTCTTCAAACCTTTCACGTTCCAAGATGGGATAGCTACTAGAACTTGCATCATTGGGAGATCATGACGAATTCCTCAACCTTCAACTCCTGTTTAGCCTCTTGGTCCCTGACTCCATGAGAATTTGGAGGAGATTCTCCTGGAGGATCACCTTGGTCAAGGGAATTTTCTTTTTGAAGGACGTCGAAGGGGTTGTGCAGTGGGATGGAACAAGCTCCACTTCTAAGTTGATTGGGGGTGGGAGATAAGAATTTCCTTTCGAGTCTCCAATATCTTCTAGTGTCCTAGTCTCTCTAGCCACTGCTTTCACCCTTTGACCCTTTTCAAACTTGGGATTTGCATAGTCGACAAAGTTGTTATAGTGAAAGGCTTATGTGTATGGGCAAAAACACAAGGGCATTCTCATAGCTTGTCCTTTGTGGGATAGTCATTGTGAAGCTTTGTTTCTTCACATTCCTCTCTTGAAATTTGGTGACCTCTAATTTGTCGTACCGTAGCCTCTTTTTCCTCCCCTCCTCTTGTCCCTTCACTACTCTTTAGCTGTTCCTCACTCTCCATCCCATATGAACCCTTGGTAGTGTTCTGAATGTTGCCTCCTGATCTAGAGTCCTGTATTATGGGATCGTTATTTATTTTGACCTTCATGGGGTAGTCCTTTGCAAAGTGCCCAAATTTGTTACACTTGAGGAGGCAAGCCCAAAGTACGTTCCAAAATTGAGCAAAATGGTAATTAACCCAGGTCCCACATTGATTACCATGGTTTTTGGTGGGGTCTTAAATATAATCCACCCTATGCACACCTTGTTAGAGGATCTGCCCAAACCCCTCTTGTTGGGAAGAAACAGGGGGGTGCCCAACTGACTGGCCAGTAACCTGATATTATTTTGAGAGCCAGCTAGGCAACCCCACGAATTCAACCCAAACCGGATGAATCCCTTGGAGGGATTTGGTCAAATCAAAAATAGGTTCCCATGGTACGACACAAACAGTTGTCATGTGAAACAGTACGGGACCTTTCTCCATAATCTTGAAAATGTTGGAGTCCTCCTTGAAACTAACTGAGAAAAATCCCTTAGCGAGATAAGAAGTATTTTTGACTGCTCCACCATACCCAAGGATTTATGGACCTTGAATGCATTGAGCTTAGCTTGCATGGCTAGCTGCTTTTTCATGAGTGTAGATGGAATCTCCACAGTGATCGCCTCCACCATATGACCCTTCAGAATGCTAGAAAACGAGATTCCTGGTCTGAGAGATGTTGCACTGGAACCAACCTTGTTACTAGTCATGCAGATCGAGCCATGAGGCTAACCTACCCCGAGTGTCTTCACCTCAAAAGTTGATGCTTTTTGCCAATTAATCAATTGATTTCTCCTTTCCTTTTCCCAAGGGGGGACCAAATCCTAATAGGATTAATATGAGTACTATATTTTGAGGTACTGAAATTGTGTAAGTAGAGAATATCTCAAGCAAGAGCAAAGTGGTGGTTGTGATAAGAAACCAATCAATGCAGCAAAGAGGGTTTGCGGGAATTAGGGGCTTGATCTTCTTCTGCGGCTTGCGAGATCCACGCGAGTGGAGGGCTCTATGGTGGTCTCCAGCAAGGTGGCAGTTGGGCACCTCGTGCTGAGCTTGTAGTCACATAGGGGAAATGGATTTTGCCGAAGGAGGTGGATTTTCCTCGAAGGGAGAGTCGTGCAACCCTGTCTTCGTTTCTCTGTTGGCTCCATGCCCCCTCCTTTATTTTTGCTTCCCGAGAGAGGATGCCCTCCCACCCCTCCTCCGGGGGGATGTTTGGCATCCGGTGCTGGTCGCTGGTTTGCCTGTGTGTTAAATGGCAGGAGACGGGTGAGTGACAGTGGACTGTCTCTTGGTGGCAACGCACGATGATGTTGTGTCTTGACAGTGTGATTGTGCTTGGCTCACTTGTTGCCAGCCTGCATGTTGGTGTTTGTTCGAGACTCTTCCTTTTTGTGGTGGCTGCACGGGTCAGTGATGGAGACGTCATGGCTCCGTCCTTGTTGTGATCTTATGCTCAGATTGGGGTTGCTCTCCTTGGAGGTGTTCTGGTTTGTGGAAGGAGTTGGATTTTGGGTGGCAGCAGCCAAGGTGGATCACCCTAGTCCTTTTATGTTCCATCTGGTTCTTGGTTATATGTCCATGTTTCTTTAAGGTCGGTATTGATGGCTTGGCTCCCCTGTTCGCTTGCTGGTATGTTGCTCATGGTTTGGTGGTTCTTTTTGGTTTGGGTTTGCTTCCCATGTTCGGGTAGCTATGTGTTTGATTTTGGTTAGGCCTCCTTGTAAAAGGCCATGAACTGGTTGTTGTCTGATTGTGCTACTGTGATGCCATGGCTCTTTTTGAGCATGGCTACTCATGTATTTCTTTTTTCTATGTTTAATATATAAATACTACTCACTATTGTAGTATTGCAAACAAAAAACAATGCAGTAAAGAGGGTTAGATATTGGTTAAGTACTAGGTAGGTGTGTCAATCGTTTTTCATTAACTAGTATCTACAAGATACCTCACTTTGGGATGAAAAACTAAAGGGTGCCATCTCGGGTGTTGGGATGGGCAACTACGGCTCTTGCAGGAGTGGACAGCCAGACAATGATGGATCCTATAAGAGAGGACAACTAGGTATGAGACACATTCAAAAGATCAGGCTCAAGCTCGGGCCAAGGGGTAGATGGCAATAGAGCCGGTTGGGGGTGAGCTACCTTACCACAGCCAGTTGACGTGTGCAGGAGGTAGATGAACCACATGTCACAAATGGATAGCTAGACGGAAAGAAGACAAGTGCAAATGTGCACAATGATTTCAAAAAACAAAAAGGAATCCTTGTTGCATGTTGCAAAAAGATGCACCTACTGAAGTGCTTTACACCGGAACACTCTATGAAACACCACGAGGGTGAGATTGATTACGCGCTCATGCACGAAAGCAAGCAAAGGCTTTCAGGTAAGCTTGAAGACTCAATGGAATCGATGAAGACTCTAGGTACTAACCACTAGATAATACAAGAGGAAGGGAGAATTCAGAAACAAGGAGGACATAAACACATGAATAAGTGGAGATTGTATTCTTATTTGGTTTTTCCTCTGTCAATATTTTTCCGAGATTGTAATCGTTGCATTGAATTTTGGGAGGAAAAAATAGTGCTAAGTTATGTCATTATTATAATATCTAAAAAGCATTATTTGAAATTTGTTTTTTAAATCTTTGCTTTTGCTCTCGTTGTGCAATTGCAAAGGATTTGAGAGTTTCATCATGAAAACAATGTGAAGTATTCCAATGAAAACTAGGTAACTTGATGTGATGTCCTTCGACAATGTTCTTGAATTTGGAAATTCCTCTCACAAATAGTATAAATTGCCTCCTAAACTTTTTCAACAAAGCATGAGCTGATGATAAATACTCACAATAGTGGGTGGAAGTGTTGTATTCACTCAATTTCCTCCTGAATGTTGTTCAATAAAGCATGAGCTGATGACAAATATATACAATGTTGATGTTTGCTCGAGTCGGACAAAATTGTCACAATCTCTTCTTTTCTTTTTTTTGGTGCAAAACTCACAATTGTGAGTGGATAGTATTAAGAACATCAGAAATATACGACAGAGAGAAGGGTCCATGGTCAAAATCCACTACATCAACAGGAAAGGAAGCTCACCAAGGAGAATGGGTAGCTCAAAGGTAATAATCCTTACGTTAAGTCCAAGAAAAAATTGCATATACTACGACAATAGCCAACATCTTTTTTTTTTTTTTTTTCCCATATTCACAATTGTGAGTGGTAGAGTTATATTATCTCACGAATCAATGTGCAATAAGCCAAGTGTGAAACAAAAAGTCTTGGTGAAGTCACATCTTCACAAAGTCAAGACTTTCCCTCATCACAGCATGACCTTTTTGGCTTTCTAAAAGTAGCCTCTACTTAGAGGAGATAGAGGAGAGTTGAGAGTTGAGTTAGACATACTTTCAATGTTTTCAGTGTTGATAGTGTTGATTGAGACTTACCTTAAATTAATGAATCTTTTTATTTCACCTTCATTTCACATCTTGACATGTGTTGTCTTTTCTTGCATTATATTGTTTTTAAAATGCTAAGGTGAAACTTCACCTTGCATAATTCTAGTAAAATTCTATACACTAGTATGGCCGGCCGCCTCCGACAGCCTCTCTCTCTCTCTCTCTCTCTCTCTCTCTCAATCGTCGGGTTACATGAGCTCCTCCGCCTCCCCAAAATCACAATCTCTCTCTCACATACACTAATGAAGGATGCTAATCCATACAACGTAGAACTTGTAGGTTGTACCTGTATGCCTCAGCTCCTTTGTTCTCCTTTGTACTACGGAAGCAGGACGGGGGGGGAACAAAGGAGCTGAGGCATAGCACCCTATGGAAGCGGTGATGTGAGGGCCAAGGCAGCGAGGACGGGCGGCACGACCACCGGCTAGGTTGCCAAGTGGTATGGATCTCGTAGGCGCATGCAACAAACTACGTTGGAAGGGAGAGTTTCACCCCCAAATATGCAAGAGACACACATAAGGAACCTTGAAGAGTACACAGAGAGTACGTTGCCCCCATCTGCCGCCCGCCCAAAATTTCTCCCCTTTTGTTGATCATCTCGGCATCCACTCAGATTATTTTTGAAAGTGGCCATGAGCATCGCTGCTTGGCTGCCACCCACTGGATTGGAGCGTCGCCAAATGCAGGTTCGGCTATGCTAAATGCTCCTCTGAGGATCACCTACCATGCTGGACCTGTGCATTCTCTCTCTCTCTCTCTCTCTCTCTCTCTCTCTCTCTCTCTCTCTCTCTCTCTCTCATACCTACTACGCGTCACAGTAGCTCGAAGGAAAGAAGGCTGAGGCAGACATTCAATTGATACCTTAAGGCTCGAGATCAAGTTTGATGGGAAGGGGAGAAAGCGTCAAGGAGGCTCATTTGCAAAGCTGGCAAGACTGCGCCCGACGGGAAGCTGCATATGGTGGGAAACATTAGGTATGGAGCTTGCTTTGACTATAAGGCCGACTCTGGAGGACATGGGGACTCAAGTGATTTGGAACGACTCCCGTGCAGGGCGAGGAAGGGGGGGGAGAGAGAGAGAGAGAGAGAGAGAGAGAGAGAGAGAGAGAGAGAGAGAGAGAGAGACTCAGTGGGCACCAGCTGGTGTGCAAAGCTCGGGGAGTCGGGGACACAGAGAGATTTGGCTGTGTGTGTGTGTGTGTGTGTGTGTGTGTGTGTGTGTGTGTGTGTGTGTGTGTGTGTGTGTGTGTGTGTGTGTGTGTGTGTGAGAGAGAGAGAGAGATGATCGAAACCTTATCCCGCAGCTCAAGGGCAGCACCCATAGCTCGAGGTAGCAAGACTATTGGGCAGCGGGCGGCGCATACATCGTGGGTCAGCACTGAGCAACATGCCGAGCTGGCAAGAGAGTAGCAGCACACGTCATGCCCATTGGCAAGATTTCGCAAGGTTGAGTAGTGCAAGAAAGTTGCATCCATTGTGGCTGCAAGCATTTGCAACCACGTGGATGCAAGGTCTTTGCTTTTAATAGTATATAGATACATACATATATAGACACACACATACACACACACATATATTAATGCATTCTATTTATTTCACCTTTCATTTCATAGCCTCACATAGCTTGAATTTTCTTGCATTCTATAGATTAATTCCAGTCAGTGTTTGGGAAAGTCTCTTTTATCAAGCGGCCACTAGCCGAGTTTTCTCCTTGCAAAGAAGCAAATCGGAAATACTAGCAGAAATTTTAAAATTCAAGGATTTTTGAACTATTTTCTCACATATTCACCTGTTTTTCTTCCCTTTATCATGGTTTACGATGGTTTTTGTTTCATGCTCGGCAGTTCATGTATCTCATGGTTGAGCAAGAAGCAACCTACTGTGGACATTGAAGTTATGAGGCTGAGTATAGGACAATCTTCAGAGGTACAACTGAGTGTGTATGTCTCAGACATCTTATGGTTAATTTGGGTGTTGGACAGGACACTACCAACACTATCTACACAGACGATCAAAGCGCATTGGCAATTGCAAGGAACCCAATTTTTCATTCTCGCACAAAGCACATTGAGGTACATTACCACTATGTCAGGGAGAGGCTATCAGCAGGAGAGATCAGCTTGGCTTATGTGCCAACACAGGACAACCTTGCAGATCTTTTCACAAAGGCATTGTCTCGTGAGAAGTTTGAAGCTTTTTGCAAAGTTTTGGGCTTACTCCCCTTTCTGGACTGATCATGTCCTCGGGGCATGGCTGTAACATTTAATGGCCTAAAATCTTATTTGTAGCGGAAATTAGCATGAACATAGTGGGCATTTCATTAGAATAGATTCCTAATGAGAATTACAAGAGTGCTTGGGTGGAGAGAGCAACAAAAAGCATAACACCTAGTTAGATAGCATCGACAATACTTTCAAAAGAGAGAGCAATTAAGCTATTGACAACAGTTGAGGACCGGATTTGCATGGAGCCGGTCCCCCCTCCAAAAGGCTTTGTATTATGGTTTCTCCCATCAAGAGAGACATTGTACAATACAATTCTTTGTGTTCCTTCAAGACTAGCTAGTGCAATGAAGATGGAAGCTTCATACACCAAGCAAAACACTTAATCAAACACAACTTGAATTATCCCCGTTCTCAGACCCAAGACCTCACACACCTTCGAAGATGGTGAGAGCTAGCAGGGTATGAGAGTAGATTGAGAGGAAAAAGAAGTATCTTACGAGAAAGAAGTACATCTCCTCACATAATCACTCATATTAGCATAGCTTAGCTTAGTAATTAGCTTGGTAGAGAAGATGAGCATGCATTGAAGCTTGGCTCTTGGTTGGATTTGCATCCACATGCCAAGAGAGTGTTGATGTAGGCTTCTATCTCACAAGCTTGGAGTAGGTGATGAGCTCTCCATTAAAGCTTGGGAGGAGATAGAGTATTTTCCCTTCACACATGGTCAAGTGTGAGAGTGTGAGTGTCAATGCCAAGCAAAAATCAGCCCCCTCTCTCTCTTGGGCGAGCCCTAGCTGCTAAGTTAGTCTGGCTTTTGCCTCATTGGACCTCCCCAGGTCAAGCCAATAGGGATTAAGCAGCATAAGTGATAGCCTTCTGACATGTGTCCCCCTTTCCCCTTTTGTGAGAGCTTTAGATAATTAAATAATTAAACTAAACTCTCATTGGACCCCTTTGCCTCCTGGCCAATAGGAATCAGGCAAGCCATGGGGCTCCTGAATGCTCATTGGACCCCTTGGGAGACTGCCCAATAGTCTTCTAGGACACTTAATTCTTATTGGTTTCTTTTATTAAATGTTTTTAAATTAATTAAACTAGATTTACTCTAGCCTAATTCTCATTGGTCCACTTCAAGGGTCTTCCAATAGGAATTGGGCATACCTTGTGGGCATCTGGCCTAGGGAGCTGACATGTGTCCCTCATTCCCTTTGTGTAAAGGGAGCCTGTGTGTGTGTGTGTGGCTTTCTCTCTCATCCCCTAGCTTTGGGGCTCGCCCCCTCCCATGTAGGGATGTAGAAAGACTTTTTGGGCACACACTAAGCATCCAATTTTCCCTAAGGTTGACCTTTGGACACAACCTTTGAATTTTGGAACCTTAGCATTTTGGAAGTCTTAATGGGCTGAACCTTAGGGTCTTTTTAGCCCGTTGTTTCACATGGCTCTTTTGCAGATGGCCCCCCTTTGGATCCCTATTTTCCCTCCTTTGGATCCCTATTGTGGCCGGTCTGCTAACTTAACCAATATTCTAGCTTTTTCTCCCTTGGCACTTCCCCACATTAAATGATCAGTTTAATATGAGAAAATCATTTAGGAGAATTAGATATTGATTATTATGACATTACCTCTCTCTTGAAATCATAGTCGTCCTCGACTATGGTGTAGAGAAGATAAAGCATATGCATGAGTCCTTTTCTTAGCGGGTAGAGGATCCCTATGTTACCCTACGACATCATTCCAGAATGGATGACTAGTCCATTTGGCGCTTGAGAGCCTGAGGCTGCCGCAAGCATGTCTGCACATTAGTCCTATCAGTCTTCCATAGTAGAGTGACAAGCTCTACTTGGTGTTCGGGAGACGTCGTCTCCGCAAACTTGATCTAAGCATGCATACTACTTCATTTTTGTGCACAAATAAAGAAAAAGAGAGTCTTATAAGACAAAAATTTTTGTTCATTTTTAACATTTTGTACATTTGCTTACTCTTGGGAAGCATTGTAAGCATTGACAAGGTTTAGGTTATCCTTTAATTGTATGCCTTGCATCCATCTAGCATCTTCAAAAGGATAATTCTTAAACTTAATAAGATATCGTCAGATAGTCTTACCACCTCTTAATACCTTGTCTTCATGTCGGAGAATGGACTCGGGCTGCAGCACCTCCTCGTGGTCCACGATCTCCGGTGGGTCTTCAATAGTTGGTTCTTGAGGTGGCTCTCCTTTGTAAGGCTTCAAGAGGCTCACATGAAAAGCATTGTGTATGAGCCAATGATTGGGCAACTTAAGTTGATAGGCCATCTCATTGATTGGCCTAAGAATCTGGAAGGGACCATAGTACCTTTTTGCTAGTTTAGCATAGTACTTTTGGTGGCCCGTAGGATTCTTGCCCGTCGTGTGCCTTAATTGAGCCTTGGGAAATTTTCACAAGACCCAATCGTTTTCTTTAAAGGCTTGGGCTCTTCTGTGCTTGTCAGCAGCAGCCTTTTGCCTTTGCTGTGAGATAGAGATAGCATCCTTAATCTTTTGGAAAGATTCTTGTAGGTCTCGGCTATACTCATCTGCAGCGAAGATCTTCCCATGTACCTTAAGTAGCAAGGGACTTTTTGATCTTCCCTCAATTACCTCAAAAGGTGCTTTTCCTGTAGAAGTATGTACAGTGTTATTGTAAGCATACTCTACTAAGGGTAAGTACTTCTCCCATTGGGATCTTTGATCTACTTCCGTTACATAGGCTTTTAGTAGATCAAGAATAGTTAGGTTAGCTATTTCACTTTGGCCATCAGTTTGTGGATGATAGGCCGAAGAGAAGTTTAGCCTTGTTCCTAAATTCTCAAAGAGACCCTTCCAGAAATTACTGGTCATTCTAGGATCTCTATCCGACACTATGGACATTGGCAAGCCATGGTACTTGAAAATTTGTGAAATGAAGAGGGTTGCCATTTGATGGGCTTTGATAGTCTTTTTGACAGGTATAAAATGAGCTTGTTTACTGAACCTGTCTACTATCGTCCATATTCCCGTATTCCCATGGATAGACTTAGGCAATCCAAAGATAAAATCCATGGATATGCTCTCCCACGGTGAATTAGGGATTGGCAAGGGTTGAAGCAATCCAAGTTGCTTCCCTCTATCAAATTTTGTCTTTTGACATACCACACATTTGGAAACATACTCATGTATGTTCACTTTCATGGTAGGCCAATAGAAATATGTTTCAATTCCCTTTAGGGTAGACTGAATCCCTCTATGCCCCGCATATGGGGGAGCATGAGATTCATACATTACTTTCTCACGTAGTGAGTTAGTAACGCATAGTCTATTGCCATAGAGAAGATAACCATCTTGTAAAGTAAATGGTTCTTCTTTCTTCCCTAATGCAAGGGCTGAAATCACATCTCTAAAATCGGGATCAATAGCATACTCATCTATCATTGAAGATAGATCATTGTGAGTTGCTATGGAAACCGCATTCACTCTCGGTCGTCTTGAGAGTGCATCGGCTACTTGATTATGCTTGCCAGCAATGTGAGCAATATGAAAATGAAATTGCGAAAGGAAATTTGCCCACCTCATTTGTTTGTCGGAGAGCTTGGTCTGCGTCATGAAGTACTTAAGACTTTGGTGATCCGTTCGCAGAATGAAAGGAGTCCCCAATAAATAGTGCTTCCATGAGTCTAAGGCATGTAGAACTGCAAGGAGTTCTTTTTCGTATATGCCTAGAGCTTGCTCAACAGGGTCGAGCCTTCGACTCTCATAGCCTATGGCGTGCCCTTCTTGGAGCAAAACAGCCCCAAGGCAATCACCACAAGCATCACATTGGACCTCAAATGGTTTTGAGAGATCCGGTAGTGTAAGCACAGGTTGAGAGATAAGCTTTTCTTTAAGCTTTTCGAAAGCATTGTTCTCCTTAGCAGACCACGTATACCTAACATTTTTCTTTGTTAGGTCATGTAATGGTCCCGCAATTTGTGAGAACTTTTCTATGAAGCGTCTATAGTATGCACACATACCTATAAAGCTTCTTAGTTCATGAAGATTCCTTGGTTTAGGCCATCCTTTTATTACCTCTAACTTGGATGGATCCATTTGGATTCCATCTTGAGAGATAATGTGACCTAAATATTGAATCTCTTGCAAGAAAAATTCACTTTTCTTTCGATTAACATAAAGTTTATTCTCTCTTAAAACTTGAAATATTACCTGGAGGTGTTGCTTGTGTTCCTCTAATGAATTAGAGTAGATGATAATATCATCAAAGAACACTCCAGTGAAGGTTCGATGAGGTCTGAACAGCTTCTCCATCAAGCGGTTAAATGTGGCTGGTGCATTAGTCAAGCCAAAAGGCATGACAATGTATTCGTAAAGACCAAATGTAGTACGAAATGCGGTCTTTACAATGTCTTGATCAACTATCCTTATTTGATGATAGCCACTTTTTAGGTCAATCCTACTGAAGTAGGTCGATCCTTGTAGCTTATCAAATAGGTCTTCTACCCGTGGAACGGGAAACCTATTCTTGATAGTGATCCTATTTAGTGCTCTATAGTCGACACACATACGATATGTGCCGTCTTTCTTTTGCACTAATAGCACAGGTGAGCAAAATGGAGATGAGCTAGGCCTAACCATGCCCTTCTCAATTAACTCATGCACTTGCCGCATAATCTCCTCTTGTTGAGCTTGAGAAACTCTATAAGGAGGTTTGTTAGGCGGTGAACTTCCTGGAAGAAGTTCAATTGCATGGTCGTCATTACCTCGTTTAGGAGGTAGCTCAGAAGGGATGTCGTCAATAAAGACATCTTGAAACCCCTTGAGAAAATTGGATAACTCTAATTCCTTTTGGTTGCTTTTATTTTCTTTTGCTAAAGCATTAGGTTCATTTTGAGAATCTTTAACAAAAATCATGTACACGGAAATAGAGCTCTTTATTGACTTGTTGAAAGCTGGTGTATGTACAATGGGGATGGTGTTACCCATCTCCCTAGCATCTATATACATGTCCTTTTCCCTGAACTTAAAGGAGATTCTCCTTTCAGGAAATTTAACATGGGCAGCCAGACGGTTAAACCATGGTGCCCCTAGGATTACATCCTCATGCTTGAGAGGAGAGATAAAGAAATCCTCTTTGTCCACATAGCCTTGGACATGAAGCCTCAATTTCCCGATTAAGGGAGTGACTGAAGCTTCTTGCCCCTTGAAGGCACTGTCTGCGGGTAGGATATCTCCCATCTCGTAGGATTGTATGCCTAGCTTGGTGGCTAACTCCATAGATATGAAATTGTGAGTAGAACCAGGGTCAAAGAGAATAAAAGCATCATGTTCTCTTACCTTTCCCCAAGCATGGCATAGAGGAGATCCTTTGTGGTGAGTTTGGTGAATCTCCTCCTCTTGGATTTCAACCAAAGAAGCTCTAGGAGGATCTTGGCGGTTGTTCTTTTGGGGACAAGCGCGGTACGCATGCCCTTGTTCGCCGCACTTGAAACACCGGTTATCTTTACGATAACGCTCAAGCTCTTCAGGAGAGAGTTTATTCTTTCCTTTGTAAACTCCCTTCTCTTTAGCTTTGTTGGAATTGCCCTTAGGAGACTTTTGGACATTGTCCTTCCCCTTAGGCTCATTGGTACCTTTGTTTTTCGGGGGCTTATTATTTCTTTTACCCCCCGTTTGGAAATTGATTCGCGAGGCCACCATAGTATGGTGTATTACCGCCGATATGGTACGTGGCCTTTGGGAGTTGACATACTCCGCCATTTCTTCGGTTAAGCCCGCACAAAATTGTTGCTTTTGCTCTCCAAAATCCAACTTTTTGAAGACAGTGGCTTTGAGTTGTAGGTCCCAAAACTTGTCTACATATTTGTGGATGGATTCATTGGGAGAGAGCTTTAAGCTTCGCCATTCGGTGAGTACTTTGTCTTTGGCATCGGTGGCCAAAAACTGCTTCATAATGGAAGCTCTTAAAGCCTTCCATGTTCGTGGAGCTTCACCGTTGGCTCGTAGGCTAGACCACCATTGTCTGGCGGACTTTTGAAAGTGCATAGCTACATGGCGTAGCTTAGAGGACTCCGTGAAGCCCTCATCTCCAAACGCCGCATCGAATTGCTAGATAAAGGCCAAAACTTTGTCTGTAGCACCGAAGGTGCCATCATAGGTAAGGAAAGAGATGCTCTTCCCTCCCTCTTTGAATTTCTTCAGCTTGGACGACCTCTTCCATGCGGCATAGGATTTCCTATGGCCTCTTCTTTTTGATGGTTCAAAAGTTGCACCATCACTTTCTTCAGAAGATGAAGAATTTGAAGAAGGTGGAGAAGAGGGTGACCTCTTTCTCGCCTTTTTCTTGTCTTGATCTTTGTCGTCTTCACCATAGCTTTCATAAGAGGAAGAGGATGAAGAAGATGGAGAAGAGGGTGTCCTCTTTCTCGCCTTTTTCTTCTCTTGCTTTTTATCATCCCTCTTTGAATTATGGCGTGGAGAAGAGTGTGAGGGTCTTCTCCGCTTTGGTGGTGATGGAGAGCGTTTAGCCCGCCGTCTTCGTGGAGCCATCTCCGCCGAGGTGGCAGGAGACTCGCTTCTTTCTCGTTCCTTCGGTGGAGGCTCTTGAGTTCTCCTTTGGGAAGGAGATGCATCATCAAGAAGTAAGTTCTTGAGCCCTTCATATGGATTCTCTTCTTCTTTCCGAATCGGAGAGAGACCTCTTTTGGTAGTCTCACAAGGAGGCTTCCTAGGTGTTCTCTCGTCATGGTGATGAACTTGGAGAATCCCGTGAGCACGGAGCTGCCGTTGCACTTCACTTTGGAGAGATGGATTGCCCATGGCTTGTTGAAGCCTAGAAACAAGATAATTAACAAGCATTGAAGCATCATTAGTAGCTTGCTCATGAGCAAAATCAAAGTTATCAACATTAATTTCACTCTCTTTAATATTGTCAGCCATTCTAACAACTTTTAGGTGTAAACTTTTTAGGTGTACTTTGGCACTTCAAGCCCTAGTTGCTACTCCTCTTTACCCCTTTAGAAAAAGCACTCAAGCTACTGTACCCGCGGCTCGAATACCATTAATTGCAAGGAATAGAAGAGAGGGTCTTTCGACACCAAAACAGCACCGGCTCCTGTCAAGCTTCTAATAGCTCAATAGTGGTTAAGCCGTAGGCAAGCCCCGTAGGACTCCACTATTAAGACCATAGCTCTCGACGGTGATGCCCCGTTAACTGCACAAAGGCAGGCGCACTGAAAGGCTGAAAAATCCCTATTCTACTTACTCACAGGCAATTAATAATACCAACCATTTGTAGCTAGCTTGAGGACCTCCCTTCTTGAGCAAGAAAAGAGAAACCTTGAGCTCTGATACCAATGTAACATTTAATGGCCTAAAATCTTATTTGTAGCGGAAATTAGCATGAACATAGTGGGCATTTCATTAGAATAGATTCCTAATGAGAATTACAAGAGTGCTTGGGTGGAGAGAGCAACAAAAAGCATAACACCTAGTTAGATAGCATCGACAATACTTTCAAAAGAGAGAGCAATTAAGCTATTGACAACAGTTGAGGACCAGATTTGCATGGAGCCGGTCCCCCCTCCAAAAGGCTTTGTATTATGGTTTCTCCCATCAAGAGAGACATTGTACAATACAATTCTTTGTGTTCCTTCAAGACTAGCTAGTGCAATGAAGATGGAAGCTTCATAC
The DNA here is from genome assembly GCF_014529385.1 of Adiantum capillus-veneris. Lineage (NCBI taxonomy): Eukaryota > Viridiplantae > Streptophyta > Polypodiopsida > Polypodiales > Pteridaceae > Adiantum > Adiantum capillus-veneris. Next base: position 97,486,664 of record NC_140960.1, read on the forward strand.
ACCAAGCAAAACACTTAATCAAACACAACTTGAATTATCCCCGTTCTCAGACCCAAGACCTCACACACCTTCGAAGATGGTGAGAGCTAGCAGGGTATGAGAGTAGATTGAGAGGAAAAAGAAGTATCTTACGAGAAAGAAGTACATCTCCTCACATAATCACTCATATTAGCATAGCTTAGCTTAGTAATTAGCTTGGTAGAGAAGATGAGCATGCATTGAAGCTTGGCTCTTGGTTGGATTTGCATCCACATGCCAAGAGAGTGTTGATGTAGGCTTCTATCTCACAAGCTTGGAGTAGGTGATGAGCTCTCCATTAAAGCTTGGGAGGAGATAGAGTATTTTCCCTTCACACATGGTCAAGTGTGAGAGTGTGAGTGTCAATGCCAAGCAAAAATCAGCCCCCTCTCTCTCTTGGGCGAGCCCTAGCTGCTAAGTTAGTCTGGCTTTTGCCTCATTGGACCTCCCCAGGTCAAGCCAATAGGGATTAAGCAGCATAAGTGATAGCCTTCTGACATGTGTCCCCCTTTCCCCTTTTGTGAGAGCTTTAGATAATTAAATAATTAAACTAAACTCTCATTGGACCCCTTTGCCTCCTGGCCAATAGGAATCAGGCAAGCCATGGGGCTCCTGAATGCTCATTGGACCCCTTGGGAGACTGCCCAATAGTCTTCTAGGACACTTAATTCTTATTGGTTTCTTTTATTAAATGTTTTTAAATTAATTAAACTAGATTTACTCTAGCCTAATTCTCATTGGTCCACTTCAAGGGTCTTCCAATAGGAATTGGGCATACCTTGTGGGCATCTGGCCTAGGGAGCTGACATGTGTCCCTCATTCCCTTTGTGTAAAGGGAGCCTGTGTGTGTGTGTGTGGCTTTCTCTCTCATCCCCTAGCTTTGGGGCTCGCCCCCTCCCATGTAGGGATGTAGAAAGACTTTTTGGGCACACACTAAGCATCCAATTTTCCCTAAGGTTGACCTTTGGACACAACCTTTGAATTTTGGAACCTTAGCATTTTGGAAGTCTTAATGGGCTGAACCTTAGGGTCTTTTTAGCCCGTTGTTTCACATGGCTCTTTTGCAGATGGCCCCCCCTTTGGATCCCTATTTTCCCTCCTTTGGATCCCTACTGTGGCCGGTCTGCTAACTTAACCAATATTCTAGCTTTTTCTCCCTTGGCACTTCCCCACATTAAATGATCAGTTTAATATGAGAAAATCATTTAGGAGAATTAGATATTGATTATTATGACAATGGCACTTCCCTGTACTCTATGTGCCAGCTCTCGTTCACCGCATCAATTCCAGGGGGGGATTTATTACCATATACATGTGGTAGTGATATGTGTGAACACACTTAGGACCACCAGGGCTTTTTTTTCCCTCATTAGGAGGTTTCTCCCCCCGGGCATTGTATATACGCCCATCACTCTAGGGCTATCTAAATTTCCATTGCACACTAAGTAAAACACTCTCTATTGTGTGCCTTGAGCTTCCTTAGTGTTCTCCAATCTATGTGTGTTTTCTTGCAACCCTAATTCCAACACTTCACAGATCTCTAGGTCTATTAAAAGTTAAAATCAAGGATCCACGAAATAGACCTTTATCACTAATAATGGCTTGGGACTATAGCCCTAGAAAAATACCTAGTCCTGTCTCGCAACAAAACGGGACAAAAGCATAAAAGTTCAGAAACTCTTTTTGCCCCTATAACTTCCACAATTGGGCTAAGGTATCTTCATTCAACACTTTTTTCCCCCTAGAAGAGTGAGGGCACATCCGCTAGTGGACTTGTCATAAAATATAATATCTAACTTTATCAAATGATTTTCTCATATTAAACTGATCATTTAATGTGGGAGAATAAACGGGAACAAGACTTAGAATAGAGACATGTGCTTCTAGACCTATCTCAACATGGGACCAAAAGGAGAGATGGTTGCATCTAAATAGGGGTCCAAAAAGAGATGGTCTATCAAAGAGCAATGTGCAATAAGTGCTGCTAGACTTACCTCAGTTGGGGACCAAGAGGAGAGATGGTTACATCTCAATAAGGGTCCAAAACGAGGTAGTCTATCAAAGAGCAATGTGCATCTAATGGAGCTTAAAATACCTTAGGGTTAGCTTCATTAAAGACCTCCAATGGTTAGTGTTAAAAGTCCTTTGACCTTAGGCAAGCTAGGGCTGAGCTTGAGGTGGGAACTCGACCTAATCTTGAGGTGCTTGTCGTGCTTGATAACTAAGATGAGTGCTTGATGACTAAGGTGCTTGAGGTGCTTGTCATGCTTGATGACTAAGGTACTTGAGGTGTAGCTTGTCATACTTAATGGGGGGTAAGGTGCTTGAGTCAAAAAGAGACCCTACAAACTTAATGAGGAAGGTGCTTGAGAAGCTTCTCATACATGGGGTTTAAGGTGCTTGAGTCAAAAAGAGACCCTACAAACTTAATGAGGAAGGTGCTTGAGAAGCTTCCCATACATGGGGGGTAAGGTGCTTGCGTCAAAAAGAGATCCACAAACTTAATGAAGAAGGTGCTTGAGAAGCTTCCTATGCATGAAAGTCCCAAAGTTAGGGGAACCTTTGACTTAACTTTCCACTCACCCAAAGGGCACCCCTTTTTCAAAGGGCACATGGGACACATGTCAGACTCTCCCAATGCTTAACCACATGGTGTGCTTGAATGCTATTGGCTAGGCTAAAGAGGGGTCCAATGAGCTTCTAGCTCCATCCAACAAATATCTAGATATTTTCAAGCTCTCTCTCTCTCTCTAAGGGGTAAGGAGGACACTTGTCCAGAGACTACCCATGTACTTGAATGCATGCTGCATGTGCTTGGCTAGGGGGGAGAGGGGTCCAATGAGCTTGAAACGTGTGTAAAAGCTACAACTCACCCCAAGCAAGCAAGGGGGGTGCTAGGGGGATATACACAACACACACACTCATTTTGTGGATTCATTCTCACTTGGTGAAAGTTGAGGAACTCCACCTCCTTCTCCAAGCTTGTGAGAAGTGAGAGCCTACACCAACACTCTTGGCTATGGAATGCAAATCCAACCAAGAGCCATGCTTCAATGCTTAAGCTTTCCATCTTCTCCATCTTCATTACTATGCTATTATGTATGCTAGCAAGAAGAGTGATGATAAGTGAGGAACTATTTCTTTCTCCTATGGAATGTTTCTTCTTCCTCTTCCCTACCCTCATAACCCGCTAGCTCTCTCCACCTTTGAAGGTGTTTGAGGCCTTGGGAGTGAGGCTTGGGATAGTTAATGATTTCTACAAAGTTTATGGTATGCTTGTGATGCATGAAGCTTTCCATCTTCATTGCATCACCTAGGTCACAAGGAACACAAAGATTGTATTGTACCAAGTCTCTCTTGATGGGAGAAACTATAATACAAATGCCTATTGGAGGGCAGGCCGGCTCCATATGAATCCGGTCCTCAACTATTATCATGTTCTCTGAACTCTCTCTCTCTCTCTCTCTCTCTCTCTCTCTCTCTCTTGCAAAAGTATTGATCATGCCAAGTTAACTAAGTACCATGTTTATGTTGCTACCATCAATTTAGTTCACGCACTATGCTCACAAAAGTGCTTCATCTAATTTCCTAATTCCGCTACTCTCAAAGTTCATAGGCCCTTTCCATTACATTGGTATCAGAGTATTTGGTTTCTCTTTTCTTGCTTAAGAAGAGAGGTCCGTAAGTAGCCTATTAATGGTTGATTTTGTTAATTATATTAGGATAAGTGGGTTTGGATCTATTATTGGTTTTTTTGAGCCCACTATGTGGGATATGGTGCAAACCTTAGGAGCTTTGGTCTTAATAATGGAGTCTTTTTAGACTTGCCTATGGCTTTACCATTATTGAGCCATAAGAAGTCCAAAAGGAGCTATCACTCGGCAACTTCTCTATGTTAGACTCACTCCACTACTCTCTATAATTAACCAATTCGAGCCCTGGGTGTAGATACTTAAGTGCCTATTTTCAAAGGCTAAGAGGAGTAGCAACTAAGGTTTTGAATTGCCAAAGCATACACATAAGTTTAATTAACATGGCTGACAATAACCAAGAGAGTAGAATGAATATTGATAACTTTGATTTTGCACATGAAGGTGTTAATGATAATGCCCCATGTTTGTTAATTATCTTGTCACTAGGTTGCAACAAGCTATGGGCAACCCCGCTTTGTAGGCCTCAGTTACTCAACAACTTCGTGCTTATGGGATTTTCTTTCCCCTCCAAGAGGAGAGAGACCTTAGGAGGCCTCTTGATGACACCCCCAAAAGAAGACTCTCTCCCATACGAGAGGAGGAATCCAAAGATCAAGAAAGTAATGATTCCTAAATTCCTTCAAAGACGTGGCTCCACAAAGAAGGCGGACTAAACGATTGCCAACTCCTCCCAAGAGAAAACGGTTAACCCATGGTCCTTCTCCTCGTCACTCCAAAAGGAAAAAGAGGAAACCAAGGAAGAAAAGGGCAAGAAAGAGGTCACCCTCTTCTCCTTCTTCTTCACCTTCCTCCTCTAATGATGAAAGCTATGGCTATTCTCCTAGAGAATACAAGAGGGGAGGACATCGCAAATCTTACCCTGCATGGCAAAGGTCACAAAAGATAAAGAAGTTCAAAGAGGGAGGAAAGAATATCTCTTTTCTCACCTATGATGGCACCTTTTTTGCTATCGACAAAGTATTGGCCTTCATCCAACAATTTGATGCAGCCTTTGGAGACAAGCGCTTCACGCAGTCCTCCAAGATACGCCATATAGCTATGCACTTCCAAAAAATCAGCTCGTCAATGATGGGCTAGCTGTTGTGGCAATAGCGAAGCCCCAAAGACATGGAAAACTCTACAAGTTTTCGTCATGAAGCAATTCCTTGCAAGTGATGCAAAGGACAAAGTGCTTACCAAATGGTGAAGTTTAAAGCTTCTCTCACTTGAGTCTATCCACAAATATGTGGATAAGTTTTGGGATTTATATCTCAAGGCTATTGTCTTTCAAAAGATAGACTTTGCCAAGCAAAAGCAACAATTCTGTGGGGGATTACCCATAGGGATGGCCGAGTATGTCAACTCTCAACGGCTTGGTTCTATCACTGAAGTAATCCACCACACCATGGTTGCTTAGCGCATCAATTTCCAACAAGGGGCTAGATGGAATGTCAAGCCCATGGAAAATAAAGACAAAAGTGATGCCAAGAGGAAAACCAATGCCCAAAATTCTTACCAAGGCTATTCCAACAACAACAACAATCGATCCAAGGAGAAGGGAGTTTACAAAGGTAAATATAAAATCTCTCCTAAAGAGCTAGAAGCTTTTAGTAAGGACCACAAATGTTTTAATTGTGGGGAGCAAGGCCATGGTTATCGTCCTTGCCCCAAGAGAATTACCCGTAATGAGACTCCTAGAGTCTCTATGTTTGAAGCTCCAAAAGAGAATTTCTCCTTTCCTATGCTTGGGGAAAGATGCAAGAGCATGATGACTTTATTTTGTTTGACCCTAGTTCAACTCACAACTTCATATCCACGGAGTAGACTACTAATCTAGGCATACAAGTCCACAAGATAGGAGATGCATTGAAAGCCAATGGAGCTATGAAGGGACAAGACGTCTCAGTTACTTCTTTCATTGGAAAATTAAGGCTTCATGTCCAAAGCTATCTGGACAAAAAGGATTTATTCATCTTCCCTCTCAAACATGAGAATGTTATCATTGGGGCACCATGGTTTAACCTCATGGCTTCCAACATGAAGTTCCCTGAAAGGAGAATCTACTTCACCTACAAGGAAGAGAGCATGTACATAGATGCTAATGAGTCGAGAAACACCATATCCTTGCAATAAAGGGAATTAAGAGGAATTAGAGTTGTCTAATTTTCTAAATGGGTCCCAAGATGTTTTCATTGATGACATCCCTAATGAGCTACCTCTAAAATGAGGGATGATGACGATGCAATTGAGCTCCTACCAGGCAGCTCACTGCTTAACAAGCCTCCTTATCGAGTTTCACAAGCTCAACAAGAGGAGATTATGAGGCAAGTGCATGAATTGGTGAAAAAGGAGATGGTAAGGTCTAGCTGCACTCCATTTTGTTCACCATTGCTTTTAGCGCAAACGAAAGACGACATATATCCCATGTTTGTCGATTATAGTGTACTAAATAAGATTACTATCAAAATAGATTTTCCGTGCCGCGGGTAGAAGATCTATTTGATAATTTACAAGTTTTGGCCTAACAAATGCTCCAAATGCATTCAAACTCGTGATGGAAAAAAATCTTCAGGCCATTCTCTTGAGGAGTACAAGCGACACCTCCAAGTAATCTTTCAAGTTGTGAGAGAGAATAAGATTTTCATTGATCAAAAGAAAAGTGAATTTTTCATACAAGAGATTTGATATTTAGGTCACGTTATCTCTAAAGATGGCACCCGTATGGATCCAACAAAGTTAGAGATAATAAGAGGATGGCCTAATCCAAGGAATCTATAGGAGGTACAAAGCTTCATAGGTATGTGTGCATACTATAGATGCTTCATTAAAAAATTTATGGTTAATAGCAAGCCCATTACATGACTTAACAAAAAAAAACGTTAAGTATTCATGGACTGCAAAAGTGCAAGAAGCTTTTGAAGAAGCTTAAGGAGAATCTTATCTCTCAACATGTGCTCACACTACTTGATCTCTCAAAGCCATCTGAGGTCCAATGTGACCCTTGCAGTAATTGCCTTGGAGCTATTTTGCTTCAAGAAGGGAATGCCATTGCATATGAGAGTCAAAGACTCAACTTCGATAAGTGTGTATTGGGCAAATACAAAAAAGAGCTACTAGCTATTCTATATGCCCTAAACACGTGGAAACACTATCTCTTGGGGACTCCATTCATTCTACAAATGGATCATAAAGTCTCAAGAACTTCATGACACAAACCAAGCTCTCCGACAAACAAACAAGGTGGGAAATTTTTCTTTTGCAATTTAAATGTCATATTGCTCACATTGTTGGCAAGCGCAATCAAGTGGTCGATGTACTTTCACAACGACCAAGGATAAATGTGGTGTCTATAGCAACTCACAATGATCTATCTTTTATAGATAAGTATGCTACTGATTGAGACTTTAAGTATGTAATTAGAGACTTTACATTAGGGAAGAAAAAAAAAGAACCATTCACCTTATAGGATGGTTATCTTCCAAACGGCAGTAGGCTACGTGTTACTCACCCATACAATAGAAAGTCATGTATAAATCCCATACTTCTCCTTATGCGGGGCAAAGAGGAAATCCATAATCTACTCTTCAAGGAGTAGAAATATATTTATGTTGGTCTACCATGAAAAGTAAACATACAAGAGTATGTTCCAAAATGGGTGGTATACCAAAAATTGAAATTTGATCCAGGGAAGCAACTGGATTGTTTCAGTCGATAAATCCCATACTTCTCATACGGGGCAAAGAGGAAATCCATAATCTACTCTTCGATAAAGTCATGTATAAATCCCATACTTCTCCTTATGCGGGGCAAAGAGGAAATCCATAATCTACTCTTCAAGGAGTAGAAATATATTTATGTTGGTCTACCATGAAAAGTAAACATACAAGAGTATGTTCCAAAATGGGTGGTATACCAAAAATTGAAATTTGATCCAGGGAAGCAACTGGATTGTTTCAGTCGACAGGCTTAACAAGAAAACACACTCTATGCCTGTCAAAAAGACTATTAAGGCACATCAAATGGCAACCCTCTTCGGATCTCAAATTTTCAAGCATCATGGATTTCCAACACCCATAGTGTCGGACAAAGATCCTAGAATGACCAGTAATTTCTAGAAGGGTCTCTTTGAGAATCTAGGAAGTAGATTAAATTTCTCTTTCGTCCTATTATCCACAAACGGATAACCAAAGTGAAATAGCTAATCTAACGATTCTTGATATACTAAAAGCCTATGTCATGGAAGTAGATCAATGTTTTCAATGATAGAAGTACCTACCTCCTATAGAGTATGCGTACAATAATATTGTACATACTTCTATGGGGAAAGTACCTTTTGAGGTTAAAGAAGGAAGATCCAAAAGTCCCTTGCTACTTAAAGTACATGGGAAGATCTTCACTGATGATGAATATAGCTGAGACCTACAAGAATCTTTTCCAAAGATTAAAGGGGTTATATCCATCTCACAGGAAAGGCAAAAAGGGTTGCTGCTAATAAGCACAAAAGAGCCTTAGCCTTTAAGGAAAATGATTGGGTCTTGCTAAAGTTTCTCAAGGCTCATCTAAGGCATACTACAGACAAGAGTCCTATGGACCACCAACAATATGATGTTAAGCTAGAAAAAAGATATTATGGTCCTTTTTAAATTCTTAAGCTAATCAATGAGATGGCTTATTAATTAAAGTTGCCTAACCATTGGCTCATGCACCATGTTTTCCATGAGAGCCTACGTAAACCTTACAAAGGAGCGTCATCAAAAGAAGCAATAGTTGTTGCAGACCCTCCAAAAATCAAAGATCAAGAAGAATTACTTCAACATGAGTCCATCCTATGACATGAAGAGAAGGTATTAATAAACGGTTAGATTATCTGACGACATCTTATTAAGTTTAAGAATTATTCTTTTAAAGATGCTAGATGGATGCAAAGAACGTAGCTTAAGGATAATATGAACCTTGTCAATGCTTACAATGTTGCACTAGAGTAAGCATATGAAAATGCATTTTAAATTAAAAATGTTTTTGTCTTATAAGACTAGTTCTCTTTTTATTGTGCACAAAGTTAAGAAGTATGCATGCTTAAAATCATGTTTCTGGTGACAACGTCTCCCAAATACCAAGTAGAACTTGTCACTCTACTTTGGAAGTATGATATGGACTAAACAGCAGACATGCTTGCGGAAGCTACGTCTCCCAAGCACCAAATGGATTAGTGGTCCATCTTGGAATGATGTTGTAGGGTAAAAAGGGACCCTCTACCCGCTAAGTAACATGGACTAATAACTAGGCTTTATCTTCTCTGCCTCATAGTCAAGGACGACTATGATTTCAAGAGAGAGGTAATGTCATAAGATCTAATATCTAACTTTACCAAATGATTTTCTCATATTAAACTGATCATTTAATGAGGGAGAATAAACGGGAACAAGACTTAGAATAGAGACATGTGCTTCTAGACCTATCTCAACACGGGACCAGAAGGAGAGATGGTTGCATCTAAATAGGGGTCCAAAAGGAGATGGTCTATCAAAGAGAAATGTGCAATAAGTGCTTCTAGACTTACCTCAGCAAGGGACCAAGAGGAGAGATGGTTACATCTCAATAAGGGTCCAAAAGGAGGTAGTCTATCAAAGAGAAATGTGCATGTAATGGAGCTTAAAAGACCTTAGGGTTAGCTTCATTAAAGACCTCAAATGGTTAGTGTTAAAAGTCCTTTGACCTTAGGCAAGCTAGGACTGAGCTTGAGGTGGTTGAGGTGCTTCTCCTGCTTTATGACTAAGGTGCTTGAGGTGCTTGTCATGCTTGATGACTAAGGTACTTGAGGCGCTTGCCATACTTAATGGGGGGTAAGGTTCTTGAGTCAAAAAGAGACCCTACAAACTTAATGAGGAAGGTGCTTGAGAAGCTTCCCATACATGGGGGGTAAAGTGCTTGAGTCAAAAAGAGACCCTAAAAACTTAATGAGGAAGGTGCTTGAAAAGCTTCCCATACACATGGGGGGTAAGCTGCTTGAATCAAAAAGAGACCCTACAAACTTAATGAAGAAGGTGCTTGAGAAGGCTCCTATGCATGAAAGTCCCAAAGTTAGGGGAACCTTTGACTTAACTTTCCACTCACCCAAAGGGCATCCCATTTTCAAAGGGCACATGGGACACATGTCAGACTCTCCCTATGCTTAACCACATGGTGTGCTTGAATATATTGGTTGGGCTAAAGAGGGGTCCAATGAGCTTCTAGCTCCATCCAGCAAGTATCTAGATATTTTCAAGCTCTCTCGCTCTAAGGGGTAAGGAGGACACTTGTCCAAACACTACCCATGTACTTGAATGCATGCTGCATGTGATTGGCTAGGGGGGAGAGGGGTCCAATGAGCTTGAAACATGTGTAAAAGCTACAACTCACCCCAAGCAAGCAAGGGGGGTGCTAGGGGGTAATACACCACACACACGCTCATTTTGTGGATTCATTCTCACTTGGTGAAAGTTGAGGAACTTCACCTCCTTCTCCAAGCTTGTGAGAAGTGAGAGCCTACACCACTCTTGGCTATGGAATGCAAATCCAACCAAGAGCCATGCTTCAATGCTTAAGCTTGCCATCTTCTCCATCTTCATTACTATGCTATTATGTATGCTAGCAAGAAGAGTGATGATAAGTGAGGAACTATTTCTTTCTCCTATGGAATGTTTCTTCTTCCTCTTCCCTACCCTCATTCCCCGCTAGCTCTCTCCACCTTCGAAGGTGTTTGAGGCCTTGGGATTGAGGCTTGGGATAGTTAATGCTTTCTACAAAGTTTATGTTATGCTTGTGATGCATGAAGTTTTTCATCTTCATTGCATCACCTAGGTCACAAGGAACACAAATCTTGTATTGTACCAAGTCTCTCTTGATGGGAGAAACTATAATACAAATGCCTATTGGAGGGCGGACCGGCTCCGTAAAAATCCGGTCCTCAACTATTGTCATGTTCTCTAAACTCTCACTCTCTCTCTCTCGCAAAAGTATTGTTCATGCCAAGTTAACTAAGTACCATGTTTATGTTGCTACCATCAATTTAGTTCACCCGCTATGCTCACAAAGTAATCTCACAAAAGTGCTTCATCTAATTTCCTAATTCCTCTACTCTCAAAGTTCATATGCCATTTCCATTACATTGGTATCAGAGCATTTGGTTTCTCTTTTCTTGCTTAAGAAGAGAGGTCCTTAAGTAGCCTATTAATGGTTGATTTTATTAATTATATTAGGGTAAGCGGGATTGGGATCTATTATCGGTTTTGTTGAGCCCACTATGTGGGATATGGTGCACACCTCAAGAGCTTTGGTATTAATAATTGAGTCTTTTTAGACTTGCCTACGGCTTTACCATTATTGAGGCATAAGAAATCCAAAAGGAGCTATCCCTCGGCAACTTCGTTATGTTAGACTCACTCCACTACTCTCTATAATTGTGGGATATGGTGCACACCTCAGGAGCTTTGGTATTAGTAATGGAGTCTTTTTAGACTGGCCTACGACTTTACCATTATTGAGCCATAAGAAGTCCAAAAGAAGCTATCCCTTGGCAACTTCATTATTTTAGACTCACTCCACTACTCTCTATAATTAACCAATTCAAACCGTGGGTGTAGATACTTAAGTGCCTATTTTCAAAGGCTAAGAGGAGTAGCAACTAAGGTTTTGAATTGCCAAAGCATACACTAAGTAAACACGTTAGTTTATTTAACATGGATCACACCAATAACCAAGAGAGTAGAATGAACATTGATAACTTTGATTTTGCCATGAAGCTGTTAATGATGATGCCCCCATGTTTGTTAATTATCTTGTCACTAGGTTGCAACAAGCTATGGGCAACCCCGCTTTGCAAGCCTCAGTTACTCAACAACTTCGTGCTTATGGGATTTCCTTTCCCCTCCAAGAGGAGAGGGATCTTAGGAGGCCTCTTGATGAGATCCCAAAAGAAGACTCTCTCCCATACGAGAGGAGGAATCCAAAGATCAAGAAAGTAATGAATCCCTAAATTCCTCCAAAGACGCGGCTCCACTAAGAAGGCGGACTAAACGATTGCCAACTCCTCCCAAGAGGAAACGGTTAACCCATAGTCCTTCTCCTCATCACTCCAAAAGGGAAGAGAGGAAACCAAGGAAGAAAAGGAGAAGAAAGAGGTCACCCTCTTCTCCTTCTTCTTCACCTTCCTCCTCTAATGATGAAAGCTATGGCTATTCTCCTAGAGAATACAAGAGGGGAGGACATCGCAAATCTTACCCTGCATGGTGAAGGTCACAAAAGCTAAAGAAGTTCAAACAGGGAGGAAAGAGTATCTCTTTTCTCACCTATGATGGCACCTTTGGTGCTACCGACAAAGTATTGGCCTTCATCCAACAATTTGATGAGGCCTTTGGAGACAAGGGCTTCAAGGAGTCCTCCAAGCTACACCATATAGCTATGCACTTCCAAAAAAGCATCTTATCAATGGTGGGCTAGCCGTCGTGGCAACGGTGAAGCCCCAAAGACATGGAAATCTCTACGAGTTTCCATCATGAAGCAATTCCGTACAAGTGATGCAAAGGACAAAGTGCTTACCAAATGGTGAAGTTTAAAGCTTTTCTCACATGAGTCTATCCACAAATATGTGGATAAGTTTTGGGATTTATATCTCAAGGCTATTTTCTTTCAAAAGATAGACTTTGCCAAGGAATAGCAACAATTCTGTGCGTGATTACCCAAAGAGATGGCCGAGTATGTCAACTCTCAACGGCTTGGTTCTATCATTGAAGTAATCCACACCATGGTTGCTTCACGCATCAAATTCCAACAAGGGGCTAGACGGAATGTCAAGGCCATGGAAAATAAAAACAAAAGTGATGCCAAGAGAAAAACCAATGCCAAAATTCTTTCCAAGGCTATTCCAACAACAACAACAATCGATCCAAGGAGAAGGGAGTTTACAAAGGTAAATATAAAATCTCTCCTAAAGAGCTAGAAGCTTTTAGTAAAGACCACAAATGTTTTAAGTGTGGGGAGCAAGGCCATTAGTCAATCCCCACTTGCCACCCCACACTCACACATGATTTTTTTGTTTCCTAATTACTACTACAACTTTCAACATCTAAAATAGTGGTTTCCTTTTTAGAGGTGTCTTGAGAAAAGTTTTATTTAAGGATGACCAATCAGTTCTTTCCTAGATCAACCAGCGTTAATCCAAAAAATTCTTTCCTAATTTGCAAACAAGTGTATGCTGGTTTTTTGGAAGATACTTTTTTGGTTTTTGGTCAATTTTATCTTTCCTAATCCTTACCCACTCCTTAACGTATGCAATGTTATTATTGTGACTTTTTAAAAGGAACTTGAATTTCTTAAAACTTAGATTATAATGAAGACCCACCTAGGACTGATCGGGTATCTGTAGGATTTCTGGGTCTCAGAGATCCTTGTTTGTAGGCCTATTGTTGGGTCCTGCCTCATGGTCGTAAGAGATCCTGGTTCTCTTTGGAACACTATCTTCTTCATCAGTTTGCTAGTTTGCTCGTGTCCTTTTGGGAGCCATACTTCTTATCCTTGAAAAGGGATGCTTAACAATTAGATAAGATATGAAATCTTATAGAAATTTTTTAGTGTAATCCTAGAGTGTATCCTAGCTCTTACAATTATTCCATAATTATCTAAATCGTTTTTTTTATTTTTCTACTTTAATTTTATATTCAAAATTAAACTATCTTTTTAAATTTTCTCCCATTGAGGAATCCAATGGTTTCAACTCCATCAAGAGTCTCCACACGAATGGTTCCTTGTGGGGTGATCTCACATACTCTATATGGTCCTTTTCCCGCATATTTCAACTTTTTCTTTTCGTTACGCACTCCATACATAAGGACTTTATCACCAACATTGATATCTTTGTTCTTTAGATGACGGTCAAACCATTTCTTCCTCCTTACTTTCTCCACAAGTGCATTTTGCACAGCTAATTGCCCCTCTTCATCTAGCCTTTCAAGGATATATAATCGCTCAACTAAGGGGTTACCATCCCAACCTTCTTGAGAAGCTACTCGAATACTAGGAACAACAAACTCCCATGGCATAACCGCTTCTTGGCCATACACCGTCTTAAATGGTGTGCAGTTAATGGTAACTTTGTACGCAGTACGATAATCCCATAGAGCTTATGTAAGCTTTAAATCCCAATCTGTGCAATGAGCTTCCACTGTTTTGGTAAAGATAGAGATTAAGGTCTTCTTGGTGCTCTCAACTTGGCCATTTGCTTGTGGATAATAAGGTGTGGACTTATGGTGAGCTATCATAAAGTTGGTAGTGAGTTCTTTTATTACTCCATTTATAAAATGAGTACCATTGTCACTCACAACTTCAAAGGGACAACCAAATATTGTAATAATGTTCTTAAAGAGAAACTTGGCAGTTGACCTCGCATCGGCTTTATGCGTCGCCCTGGCTTCCGCCCACTTTGTCACATAGTCAGTGGCAACGATAATATATCGAGATTGAGTGCTACGAGCTGTCGAACTAATTGGGCCTACAAAGTCCAAACCCCATTTTTCAAATGGTTGAGTCACTTTAGCAAGATGTAAGGGCATCCTATCCTTTCGTTGTGTGATCTTGTAACGTTGGCATTTATCACATCCTTTTGAAAAAAGTGATGCATCCTTGAATAAGGTAGGCCACCAATAGCCTGATTGCAGCAACACCTTTCTAGCTGTTAGTTCCCCTGAGAAATGTCCTCCGGCTATACCCATGTGGGCTTCTTGCAGTATGTATAAATACTCATCCTCACGGGCACAACGTCTAAGAATATCATCCTTCCCTAGCCTGTAGAGAGTTCCTGCAATGAGAGTGTAAGGTTTACATTCTTGTCATAGAACACATACTTGTCCCAGAAGGTAGTAGCCAAATTTATTCACTGCATAAATCATACCTAAACCTTCTCGCTCTGTAGTGGTGTAGTTTCTCTCGGCATCATTCAATTGACGACTTGCAAAGCTAATGGGGTAGTCCAGTTTATGTTCTCGTGGTTGAGCTAGAACACACCCAATAGCAAAGTTCAATGCATCAATATGCACATGGAAAATTACATTCCAATCGGGCACTCGTAGAATAGGAGCGCTAGTCAAGGTCTTTTTTAATGACTCATAAGCATGGTCACACTCCGCAGTCCATTGGAACTCAATAAGAAGCTTGTACAAAGGATGAGCTATCTCAGCAAAGTTTAAAATAAACCGTCGGTAATAACCAACATGGCCCATGAACCTTTGAACTCCTTTATAGTTTGTAGGTGGTGGCAATTCAGAAATGGCTTTAATTTTGCTCTCATCTGTGGAAATCCCATTTTGGACACTATATGCCCTAAAATGACTCCATGTTTAACCCAAAATTGGCATTTGAAAGGGTTTAAGGTGATGCGATACAATCTACACTTCTCAAACACTTTTCGTAAGCATGATAGATTTTCTTTCCAAGAGGAATAAACACAAAGGTCATCTAAGAAAGCTTCACAAAACTCCCTCAAATATTCTCTAAAAGTAGTGTTTATTAATATTTGAAAGGTAGCAGGGGCATTGGTTAAGCCAAAAGCCATAACACGAAATGTGAACACTCCAAATTCGGTTATAAAGGATGTTTTAGCTTGGTCCTCCAGTGCAATTGTGATTTGATTGTAGCCAGAGTACCCATCTAAAAAGCTATAAGCTTCCTTCCCTGCAACTCTTTCAAGCACATGTTCTGAATATGGCAAGGGGTAATGGTCCCTCCTAGTGGCGGCATTGACCTTCTTGAGGTCCACGCACATTTTGAGTTTCCCATTCTGTTTTGGCACAATCACGATTGGAGACACCCATTCTGAGTGCTCAATATGGTATATGAATTCGCATTCCACAAGCTTTTCAATCTCTTCTTGAACGATTTTTGCATATTTAGGATTCATTGGGTAGGGTCGTTGCTGAACTAGTTTAGCCATGCTATTCATGGGGATTGTATGTTGCACCACGGAAGGTGGAACACCTTTCATATCATGATATGTCCAGGCAAATATATCCCTGAATTCCTTGAGAAGTTCTTTAAGTACACACTCCTCAGTCTCTGTCAGATCTTGGGCAATGAAAATAGGTTTAGACTCTTCTCCTGGGTCTGCTAACTCTATTTCCTTAACTATCATTGGACCGTCATAGACTCCATTGCTCCCACCGATAGGTTTCTTTGAGCCTTTGTATACACAACCTTACGTTCCTCTATGGTATAGGATTCGAAATGTTCAGGTGCACGGTGTAAGTTTGTGGGGTCCTGTTGTTCTGTGGACTGTGATTTCCCTTCCGATTCCTTTTGTTATTGAGCTAACTCTCGATTTTGTTGTCTCCTTACGGTACGGCCCAACTTTGGCTTCTCTGTAGCCTCTAGTTGTGTGATGTCGATGGGTTGTGGGCTACACCACATAATGCTTTGAAGGTATTCACCCCAGTTATCTACCAACTTTCGATGAGCATCACATGCCCCTATATAATTAATCCATTCTGCGGTAGATTTCTTTTCATTTATTCTAGCACACACATTTGCTCGATATCGTTGCCTCTTATATCTCTTACTCTTCTTGTCTAATTTTCAATTACAACAGATCTCCAGTGAAGAGTCACTAGATTAATCGCTTCATGTGTCTTCTGCTCCCTTTGATAGATTGTCATCTAGGGTACTACTATGCCCTGAATGGTTTTCCCCCACATTTGTACTAAGATTTAACTTAGATTCTTTGTCCTCAGAGTCAATTTCAATTGATGATTTTGATCCCAAATCGTGTGGGCTATAGTCTTGTGAGGTGCTACTGGTTCCAATGCCAGTCAAACTTTCATCTTGTAGGTCATCAGAAGCTATATGCATTGCTTCTAGCATATTTAAGGGTACGAGTGGTGGCATTTCATCCCCATCAGGTGTTACCCAGGTCGTCCCCTTATTTTCCCAAGTGTCTATGTGTTGCTGCTAGGTGGACCCAATCCACATTGTCTGACTCAGTCATCCCAGGTAGTACATCCATATAAGAAGAATTTTCCCCAACATCAGTGTCCGCTTTACACATGTAACGATACTGCAATGGGGCCGAGTGAACTGTGGTGTCAGATCTATGATCAATTATAAACTTGTTTCCTAGAGGATGTGCTCGACCATTCACAAGATCCACTCGAATGACAGAATCTTGGAACTGCAAGTAGACATGGTTTTTAGACCAGTCATGCACCATTTTTGCTTCCCTCATGAAAGGACGTCCTAAGATCATCTCTGATGCCATAGTGTGTTTGGAGAAATCCATAACAATGAAGGTAATCCTTATTTTATGTCCAAAGACCTTGATCTTGAGATCTTCTAGCATCCCAATAGGTTTTACGATAGACCCATGGGCCATCTTCACTACAATGGTTGTGGTCGCAAGGTGAGGTCTTCCCATAGTTTCCCATCAATTTTTAGTCACAATGCTAACCCCAGCGCCACCATCAAGGATTCCCTTCACAGTTAATCCCTTAGTAGTGATTGGTATGGTCGCATTGGATTCATCACCCTCAAAGTATTGTCCCAACTTGTTAACAGGTATTTCTATAACAAGGTTCTCATCTAGGTTGGGTTGTGGATCTAAGTGTTCCTCCTCTATTGGCATCCCCCCAGCTCCATCCATCTGTGCAAATTGTGGTAGCCCAAACTTTAGTTCTCCATTGACGAAGGCTCGAAGAGCTGAGACTAGCTCAGGGTCTTTATATAGTTTGGACATGATGGTGGTTCTAACTTCTGAAGACATGAAATCCATCAATTTGGCAATGTTTAATGGCACCTTTTGGCCTTCAGTCCCTTGACGTGGGGAAGATGGGATCTCCATTTCTTTGATAGGATCAGGTAGCCCCTCTGTAAACATTCTTTCCATCAAGAAGTAAGTATGCCCACTTTCCCATGACTTAAAGTCACTTTCTTCTTGGATGACACTAGGTATGGCTAAGGGTCTATGGACTTAGTGAGGTTGTTGTTGCGTAGGTAACACGGTGTCTGTAATCTGGATCTGCCTAGGTGTTGGTTTTAGATCCCTTTGGGTATCTTCTACCAAACTCCTTAATTGCTTGACTCGCTCAATCTCCTCTGTAGGGTTTGGATAAGTTCTTATCTTCTTCTTGGATCCTGGCCATTGTGGCTCATGAAGATCTTCCTTGTTGGTTTCTATCTTAGTGGTCGTTTTGGTCTCCATGGTTTCTCCTGAATCAGAATCCTCTTCAGCGTCGTTCATATATACGGGGTCGTCACCAGTCCCTATGTTGGTCCTTGAAGTGGGGTCTGACTTCGCTGCTTTTTGCGATCTCTTCCTTCGTGTTTTCTTCTTTTTTTGAGATTGGGCAATTGATGCCGTGTCTCTTTCCTCAAGAATATTTTTTTTTTTTTGGAGCATTGATCATGTGAGTATGTTTACTGGTACCACATGTGTACTTTGTGATGGCTCCTCGGTAACCTCAATCAAGTTTAATGGCGTGATCTTCGGTGCATTTGGATTGTTTGGACATTGGGCAATCAAATGATCTATGCCACATGGATTACACATAAGTATCGGCATTGTAGACATGCTCGCTTGATTGGTTTGTATTAGTGTGGTGTTCTTTTGTAGCCTAATAGGACACTCGACCATACGATGTGGACCCCCACACTCATAGCATTGAAGAGGTGGTCTCTTAGCAGTGTAATTGATATTTTGGCCTCTTGCCACAAGAGCGGCTACTTTGATATACAGGTTTGACTTGTCCCCAATAGTCCTCCATGTAGTATTGTGGACTTTCTTCAAGCACATCCATCCCATAGGCAATATTAGGATCTATATCTTCCTCACAGCCTTCCAAACAAGCAATAAATGACTCACAACCCACTTGATTCACAGAAGTGATTTTCGGATGTGGTGGTTGCGGTCCTAGCACTGGAGGTGGTAAGGGTGTTGCCTGAACAACATTTTGGGCGCTAGGGACCATGTGTTGTGATGTTTTTTCAAGAGGTGGAGCCGGCATCAATGCAGGCACTCGAGGTGTGTTTGTCCATGCTAAGGTTGGTCTATTGGCCATCGCGCGCTTAAATAGTATGCAATCCTTAGATTGATGACCATACCTTGCACAGGCATTGCAGTTCCCATTGAATTTTACTCTAAAAGTAGGGCATTCATTGGTACTATGCGGTCCATAGCATATTGAGCACCATTGTTGCTCCCTTCTTGGATACATATGATTGTTTTGCGGAGCATGATTGTCTCTAAGACTCTCTTGAATAGCCTTGATGAGATCTGCTAAAGTCATCTAAGATATCTTTGGCTCCTTAGCAATAGGCTTTAGGGTCATTGGCTAATGTCATGATGCTTGCGAGCTAATAGATTTAGGCTCAATAGATACTCTTTCTCCTTGAATCATTAAATTATCCTCCAATTGGATCGCATTGGTGGTAATTGCTTCCCAAGTGGTGATACCTCTAATGACTAGGCCATTGTAGATATCCTCATGTCGTAACCCCCTAATGAATGTATCAAGCAATTGGTTATTGTTGAAGCGTTCATTTGGATTACAACGAGAATTCAAATGCTTCAAGCGACTAATAAAGTCTCTCACCGACTCTCCTTCGTCTCGTTGGGCTTTTTGGAGCTGAGAGGCTACACCCAAAAGTACTCCCTCTCGTATGTATTCTTTCAAGAACAGTCTCCTAAGAGTAGGGTAAATCATTTTTTCTTCCACCCTTAGGGTTCTATACCAATCCCCTGCCTTCCCACTTAAGGTTAGGCTTAAAGCATTACTCATATGCAAGTCATTGTGTTCTCCTAGAGAATCGCATATTTGTTCAAACACTTCGATATGCTTTCTCACATCTCCGTCTCCACCAAATTTTTGTGTGAGCTTGGCTATTTGTACTGCCTTACTTCTAGGCTCTCTATCAGGCGTGTTACGTATATTCTCAGCAATAGATCGACCGATAGCTTGAGCAAACGTTGCCAAGTCACCTAAGTGAGCAGGAACCGTGGGTGGAGGTGCTCCACATACCACATGTGGAGTAGGTATTGGCATTGGGCTTGGTGCATAGGAAGCCCTTGGGTTCCACGTTTGGTACGGTGTTGTGCCATGTGGCAGCCCAAAGTTCATATGTGTGGCCCTAGGCATAGCAGACGTCGGATGTGACATGCTAATGCTAGCCAGTATAGTCCCATGGAAATAAGAACTTGGGTGTTGTGGTTGTGGAGCATAGGTTGTTGAAACAATGGGAGGAGTAGGGACTACATGAGTGCGATGACCCATAGGTGCATATGATTGGTACACACTTGTAGGTACTATTGCAGGCATTGAGCTACCGGGTAGTGGTGCTTTACTAACAAATGAGGTCCATGGCGTGTTTCTTGGCATGCCCATCATTGGGGTAGGCATGGTAGCCGTGGTGTCATCAAGGGAAAGATGAGCTAGACTTGGAAAGGTAACGCTATCACTTGTTGGCTCAGATTGCACTGAGACCCCTGGGGAAACAACATATGGAGGATCCATCCGACTTACCGAGGGAGTCTCCATTTGCGATAAGGTCGGTTGTTTAGCCTTTCCTGTATCCAAGAATCTCATGAGACCCTTTGAAGGCATGTTGATCCCCTTGTTCTGTCTCTCTAACTCAATGACCCTATGGATGACCTCACAAACTCTTTGTTGTTGATTCTCCACACTAGTAGCACCCATTGTGGATTGTAGGACATCTAACCAACCCACGTGATAGGTGTGACCTGTGTATAGGTTGGTTAGAGTTTTCGTTTGTAGTTCGTACTTCCAGTTCTCATTTAAGAACGCTCCATCTAGGATTGAGGTGCTAGGGGTGTCCTTTGAGTTAGATGCAATGTTGCTCTCTATGGGTTGACCCTTAGTGGTTGCTAATTCAAGAGCACTCGATTGCTCTCCTAACAAGGATATTGACATAGGGGCTTTCACTTTTAACTCTCTTCGTTGCTCCGCCTTGCGTAAGCTCTCGACTTCCTTTTCCCTAGCCGCAATGATATATCACTCAACCTCTTGCACTTCGGCAAGGCTTCTACCATCAGGTAATATGACCTCGGAGGGGAATAGCTCTAAAGAGTCAGGAGGTGCAGTGAATGAAGTATTCACGTGCACATTCTCTAAGAGCATAGGGTCTACGTTGGTCATGAATGGAGAATTTACTTCCCCACCCCCCTCATTTATATCATTAGCTCCATATTTAGAGCAAGTCGCTCTACTAAAGGTTTCCTTTAAGCGGCTAAGCATGCTCGGCCCGGACCACGGGCCCATGGCATGCATTTCTTGGCTTGAGCTATCGGGATTAGGCATTGGGAAACCCTCCATGATGTCGTAGTCAGAGGAAGAGTCACTAGCCGCTATGTTCGGGTCTTGGTTTGTACTACATTGGGTCCCCGCCGACGGCTCGGAACCTAAGGTAGGTGGATATTGAGAACTCGCATAAGTCAAAATTCTCTCTAGTTGCTCCGTCTCTAGCACACGACCAGAGTGCAGATGCATGTGCCTTTGGCACCCTACAAGCATCGGCAAATAACCTCGAAGGTTAACCGCTTACTTTTTTAGGCGTCCGTTTTCACTCGTTTTTTTTTAAAATGTTTTTTAATGATCGGTTTTTTGATAAAGTGTGTAATAGCTCAAAACCAGCGTATCACTCAGAGGGTTGCAGTGTGCTTTACAGCACAGCGTTCGGTCATCAGAAGCTCCGTTGGTCCTTTTAAAAAAACGATTTTTAGCTACGTGTGAAGCTAAAATACGTAATTTTAAAGGGCAACTGAGGCCTGAGCCTGAGTGTGAGCTTGGGATTGGGTCTGGAAGATATTCCCGATCCCGGTCTTACCTTTAATTTTTTTTATTTTTTTTTTTTATTTTTTTTTTGGATAAGGTCGCCGCAGCCTGCGTGCGAGCACACACACACTCTACCTACCTACGTACAACTAATACACCTACTGTTACACACTAACCACTTCATTAGCTCTAACAGATCTACTTCCTACTTACTGTACTTTGTATTACACATAACTAACAACCTTAATACTAAGACCTTATCACAGAGAAAACACAGTAACCTTTCAAAACTTCATTAGCAAAGAAATACATAGTAGCAAAAACAAAATCCTTCTTCTCAGCACACACACCTTCCTTCCCTTCCTTTCCTACAATTGAAATTGCACCACAAAAGAAGCACAGAGTGCCATTCAAGCTTAGTGTAAGGCATTCCCCGATAATGGCACCAAAAATGTGTGCGTATGTCTCACGTGTCAATGCAAGGAGCTTGCCGATACACTGTGTGCGAGCCACAAATGGCTCCAAGCATGCAACTAGCTTAAACTAGTAAGCTCAAAGATGGCGATGGTGTGTCACTCACCGATCTACGCTTACTGTTGTGGAGGATCCTTCGCCGCGAAGAAGAAGGAGCCGTCGTTGCGTCGCACTCAACCGCTTCGCCGTCGTCGTGCCGTCGTCGCAATGATCTCTCTCTCTCTCTCTCTCTCTCTCTCTCTCTCTCTCTCTCTCTCTCTCTCTCTCTCTCTCTCTTGCATACACACACACACAAGGAGATGAAGAAGAAGAAGATGGAGATGGAGCAAGAGCACTCTTCAATTGCACAAATGAGAGAATAAGTAAATTTTAGGTTTAGTTGACTTTTATATGAGCTCGCCCCATTCACACTTGGGCGCCCATACTTAGCCAACTAATCCCTTGAATGTTCCAGTTAGAGTGCGCCTCTCATCGGCGATCACTCTTACCCTTTTCCTATTGGACCGACATCTATATCTTTGATAATTATCCTGTAATTATCTAAGCTAATAAACTAATTTCTCTCTTTTATTTATAGCTAAAATAAATTAATTTTACTATCATTAATTATGTAAACTACTTTTTTGATTATGAGATAATTATTCCATGTTTTTAAAAAAAATTTATATCTCTGATTAGATAATTACTATGGAGTTATCTAATCTATTTAAATAATTTCCCTCTTTAAGTTACAGCTAAAATTAGACTATTTTGCTTAATTAATTATCAAAACTATTTTTTTTATCATGAGATAATTATCTCATGTTTTTGACAATATTTTATATCTTTGATGATTACCATGTAATTATTTAAGCTAACTAACTAGTTTTCCCATTAAATTTATGGCTAAAATCAAAGAATTTCAGCTCTAATAACTAGCAAAATCATTTAATTTAAATTCCAAAGAATTATCACAGCTTAAAAGAAATATAGAGAAGCTTTGAAAATTACCCTATGATTAATGAGTGTATTTTTAGTGATTTATTCCTAATTTAGGTAGTAAATCAACTAAATTTAACTCTAATAATGATTAACTTACACTAATATTTGTTTTAAATCAGAGAATTAATATTTATAGAGAGAAAAAATTAAACCAAATTTACTTGCTAATCTCGAGGATTAGTCTTAATTACCTGGATTAATCCACTTAATGGTTTTTGCTCTCTTAGTAGTATGTGGAGCTTCTCTCTAAGCTAGAGAGGAATTTCCCCCAAGTGTGTAAATTATGAGGCTGCCCTTTTTATAGTTTTTTGGCAAGCAGAGGTTGAGTGTGACCCCCCAGCTCCAATTCAGCCCCTTTCCTTGAGGAGGCGCCCCTTAGCTACTAAAGGAGTCCTAGACTTGGTCTGGGTCATCATGAGTCCACTTGCCCAACTTGAGGACCAATCCTGTCATTTTAAGTGTATATTCTTCTTTTTTTGGTAATTATCTAGTGATTATTTTCTAGGCCATGTGACTTATTATCCTCTAGGCCATGTGAATTAATATCTTTTAAAGTGTCCAAATTTTTATTACTTTAATCTGATCGCGTGAAATTTTTGGAAGGGGATAGCAATGTCAAATCTTATCTGAATTCAGTTCTAAAAGTTCCTGTGTATAGTTTTGTTGTGCTTAAGGTTCCTGTAAAAGCTCTATCCAGCGCAAATAAAGTAGTCTTTGAGTCTAAGAACCCTCTCTCTCTCTCTCTCTCTCTCTCTCTCTCTCTCTCTCTCTCTCTCACACACACACACACACACACACACACACACATTATCTCACTATCCATTCATAGAGCACTACATGATGGTGCAGGACAAGGGAGCTCTTGACACGTGGTTGGTGTAAGGTGTGAGTTTTGTCCTAGTGTCCTAGAGAATGAGTCAAGGAGAGAAAAGTAGAATTATCCCACATGCAGTGGTGAAAGGTTGTAGAGCTACTTAAAGCTTCTTCCATGAATGAATAAACATAAGTCTATCTTGCATTACATCTCCCTTGTCTATGGTGAGCTTGTGATGGCTTAGCAAGTACTCAAGATCGTGTTTATGAGTCCAAGTTAATTGACCTTGGAACCTAATTCGCTTGAATGATAATCTAGCCAACACACATTCACTTGTGTGCACGATGTTTTTCTTTCAATCACCCAAGCTAGCACGCTCACATTCCCATCAAGTGGTATCAGAGCGTTGTTTTTTGCTCCTAGATTGGAGTGCGGCTCCTAGATTGGAGTGTTATGTTGATTGTCTTCTTGATTGGGGATATATGGTTTTTGAGCTCCTGGATTATAGTGTTGTCTTTCTTCATCGAGTTGTAGCCCAAATTTCAAGGGGGGGATTTCTCTTTTATTGACATCCTTAGTAAATACCATGTGTCATCCTTAGTGGATAAAGAACCTTCATTGTATTATCCCTAGTCCAAAGCTCAAGGGGAGGATTGTAAGGTGTGAGTTTTGTCCTAGTGTCCTATAGAATGAGTCAAGGAGAGAAAAAAAGGAAATATCCCACATGCAGTGGTGAAAGGCTTAATGCTACTTAAAGCTCCTTTCAGGAATGAATAAACATATTTCTATTTTGCATTACATCTCCCTTGTCTATGGTGAGCTTGTGATGGCTTTAGCAAATACTCAAGGTCGTGTTTATGAGTCCAAGTTAATTGATTTGGAACCTAATTTGCTTGAGTGATAATCTAGTTAACACACACTCACTTGTGTGCATGATGTTTCTCTTTCATCCACCCTAGCTAGCACGATCACATTCCCATCAGTTGGTTGGGTGTTGAATTCCCTTCCCCCTTTATTATATATAGTATAGATAGTATAGTATAGTATAGTATAGAAAAGAGAGAGTGAGAGACCCTGTCGTGTGCAAGTGAGAAAACTCTAGAGGAGCTCTGTGTGTGTGTGTGTGTGTGTGTGTGTATATGTGTGTGCGCGCGCGAGCTAAAGACACAAACCCTCATAGTAAAGGTGTGTGAATGTAGATAATAACACAGCCTCCGAGTCTAAGAACTCTCTCTCTCTCTCTCTCTCTCTCTCTCTCTCTCTCTCTCTCTCTCTCTCTCTCTCTCTCTCTCTCTCTCTCTTCACTTAAAGAGCACAGCCTGAAGGCGCTGAACAAAGGAGATGTTGACACGTGGTGGAGGACCGAATCTCTTTCCCCTTTATATATAGTATATATTATTATCTAGGAGTGTTTTGGTGAATATGAAAATGAGAGGTCACACAAAGCTTTTTTAATCACACGGGGCTTTCTCACGAGCGTGAGCAAGCCTTGATAGAGGCCCACATTATGAACCTAGCATTTTCATCATCCTTAGATGCCAAGAGAATACCTCATGCAAGGGGCGTCATTGACCATGGTAAGAATCTTATTGCTGCTTTTTGACATTAATAATAGAAGCGTGAGGTTTTAAGAGCAGCACTATCGGACCTACCTTTGCTAGCCTCTCCCATTCACCTTTGCGTGTTGCAAGCTGTTGATTCCCATCCTCCTCTAAGGACTACATCCTCACCTACTACATTACATGACTCATTTTGCATTAACCTTCCATGATTATCTCTACGGCTACATCGATTGATCATGTGCTGCTCTTGTTAGCTTCACAACAAAACCCAAAAACAGCCAATTGTTGACTTATCATACTTGTGTGTCATTACCAAGCAGATTGAGGATATATTTTCAGCACTCCATTGAGTTGGCAATCAATATTGGCTCCACAATGGTGGTCTTCTACTCCACGTTGGCTAAAGTAGTTCGTGCAAGACTCTCAAGACCCAAAAGGCTGCATTGTCGCACGTTTGCTTTCATTCTTAGTAAAGGTGTGTGAGTGTGGATCATAAAGCAGCCTCCGAGTTTGAGATCCCTCTGTGTGTGTTTGTGTTTGTGTGTGTGTGTGTGTGTGTGTGTGTGTGTGTGTGTGTGTGTGTGTGTGTGTGTGTGTTTTTAAGAATGATTATCTAACAATAGTTTGATTTCACAAACTATTGAACCATACAATGGGACTAGAGACCAATCAACTTGTAAATAACCAAATCTTATGTATACATTAGATAACAAGTAGATAAAGTTAAGACTGCAATTGACATTTAGACTTAACACTTGTAAATAACCAAACCTTATGTATACATTAGATAACAAGTAGATAAAGTTAAGACTGCAATTGACATTTAGATTTAACACTGACATATAGTGTATTACATGTTATTATCAAAAAATCGTGTACAAGGGTTATCTATCACTTAATAAAAACAACCAAACGGTGGATGATCCTTTGTTATTGCTGCAGTTGCCGTTGTGATCCCAAGGAAAGAATCTTTTACTTGTCACCATCCAAGAAACACAAGCCTGTCAGAACTAGCACTACTTGGGAAGACAGGGAGTCGAGAATGAGCCATTTTTCTACGATAATGTTACATCGTTTAATTCCAAAAAAAAATCGAACAGCGTCCCCTTTGTAAATTGGATCAATTCTCAAAATTCCAATCTAATGCCATCTCATCCGAGACCTCCACTTGAGGATTAAGGCTCTTTTAACAATCATTGGATAATTTCAAAGTAAATTACAAACATTCGTTTCAAAAATTATGCATTTATCCACCAAGAAAGGATAGCATCAAAAAAAACTTTACAATTGTGAATTCACCATTATATACTTACCTTCATCAAAAGTGAGTTCCTACATATAACGATAGAAGAATAGTTTAAGAGAGTTTTTTTTTACTAGTATCGGCAGTCAGTCGTATTGTATCCTTCTTCTACTATGTTACGGCTATGCATACGGTCTTGATAGCTTTGAACACAAGATAAATTAGTGCCAAGCTAATAAAGTTGGGAATGGTAGCCCTGAAACGAAGCTACAATATGCTCAAGTCAAGCATAATGGGCACGGTTTCCCTGAATACAAGATACCAGCTTTCATCTATTTATGAGATGGTTAACAGCCATATATATATTAGTTTATATATGAAATTCAATGTATAGAAATTTTGGTAGCCATTCCTTGGTATCTGCTCATTATGATTAAAAAACAGTCACTGCCATCACCCCTGAGACTCTCACATGAGGTTGTGTGCAACCCAGGTAGTGACCATCATTTCCACATACAAAGTTAATTTTTATGTGCAGTATATCCATCTTCAAACCATTAAGAGATATGAATTGGATTGGAATATCAACTTATCCCTATGTAATTGATGCCAATTTTTTGATATATAGCTACGCCAAAAAATGTCAATGT
Organism: Adiantum capillus-veneris; assembly: GCF_014529385.1. NCBI lineage: Eukaryota > Viridiplantae > Streptophyta > Polypodiopsida > Polypodiales > Pteridaceae > Adiantum > Adiantum capillus-veneris. The sequence goes on from NC_140960.1 coordinate 97,513,902, forward strand.
GAAAAAATTTCAACAGTATTTCGTTTGTATCTGGTCAAAATGCTGGAACAATTTTAAGCAGCAATCTGTTTGTTTTCTGATAGTTACATAAAATCCATACGTTGTCATCTCTTGTGAGACCCTCACAGGAGGTTGCGGGCATCAAAACACGAGTAAAATCCAACACGAAGACATGGCCAAATCATCAATCTGTATTATTAAATTAAGCATGCAAATATTTAAGAAATCCAAGCCAAGTAGTAGCTATCCTTCTCACAAGCGTTCATTCACCAAAGTATTATCACAATTCGTAGCATAGGTAATTATCAGTGCTAAAGGATCCCACTTATGGTCTACCAAAGCGATGTTGCTAGGCAGATGTTTTTACTGGTCCTTAATGTCTATAATGTATATACTTTCATATATGCTATAGACTCAGCTTTGTTTTTTGTTATAGATCCAACATATCATGTACATAAAATGCATTAAAATTTTAAAAAACTCAAATACACTGAGTAGGTGTAGATGCACCTACCTGTATGTCATTTTTTATTTCCGACGGTATCTTTCATGTGTAGGTGATAGAAGCTGGATGTAGATCTTCACAGTAGTAGATGTGCATTTTGTTGTTCTTCTATATGTGTGTGTGTGTGTGTGTGTGGCGAAGGAGGAGAGAGTGGAGAAGGGATCTATCAAATGGCGAGGATTTGATCTTCAGCTCTTTGGTGGTTAACAAAAGAGCAAAGCTTCCATACATTGAATCATGTGCTTGTGTGTGTGTGTGTGTGTGTGTGTGTGTGTGTGTGTGGTTGTGTGTGTGTGTGTGTGTGTGTGTGTGATATACCTTGCATGAGCAATCAAGTAAGCATGATAATTATGTTTAACAGACAAAGAAAGTTAGCAGCATGAAGTATCACTCTAGTTTCTTTAGAGATGGATTTTTCACCTTTATCACAATTTGAGATAGCTAGAAATGCTATGGCTTCTCTTTCTTCAGGGTCAAGGAGATCAAGATCGATTAATGGGTTACCCACTTTCTCGCTATATTTGATTTCCAGGGGAGCTGCCAGGAGATTGTTGATGAGGTATAGTTTATTAACAATAGTGGGGAGAGAATTAAAGTAGAAATCCAAGTCTATGAGATCTTGGAAATCAAATTAAGCATAGAGAAAGAAGAAAATTATCTAGAGAGGAAAGAAGATTAGGAAGCTCTTTTCTTGCTACTGCTAGAAGGGAATCCAATCATTGACTGAGGCTATACTAAGAGCAGATAGGGAGTGATTGGAAATCGCCTCTTTCTCAAAATCCAGAAGCTTCTTATAAAAAGTTGGGCCTTTAAATCATGATAGTATGCAGCACTGAGTCCCCAACGGTGGAATTGGAAGGCCTTTAATCTCGACGTAGCCGAGTTTCCTCAGGGATGAAATACATTCAACCTGATATAATGAACATCAAGATAAGTATATGCTATTAGTATGGTGCAATTCACTATATAGTGACAGTCCGCGACCAAAGACTGCTTGGAATATATTGTGTGTGTTTACTTTTATTTTTCCAACTATACAGAACTATATAGTGAATTGCACCATTGAACATAAACAATAGACTTCAAAGCATGACACAATCATACTTATACAATAAGAGAACATGATCATAAATTACTGAATTAATTTATCAAGTATGAATTACAATTGGCCACTCAGGAGGAGTAGGTACGTCCCCTGGTAGGTGAAGGAGAGATTAGTACTACCACCATCCAAACATCAACGCTTATTAGAATAGGCTACAATGAATGGGTAGACAGGTACCAAGTGACCTGTGCCACTTGTTATTGATGTCACACCCCTAGAACAACCCCCTACTACTATCCTGAATTATGATTTTTTACAATGGTAGGTTCAAAAACCGCTTTTGCTTTCCTAGGCAAGAATTCCCTGGTCCTATAGGGTTCTATTATAGGTGATTTAAGCTCCAATCTAACCATTTGTATCTTATTATTAATTGCCTTCATGTTCTCTGGGTTATTATTCACCCTAATTCGTGTAGTCAGCCTTACTTTGCTTGGTTCCTGTGCTAGACAAGCATTCATTTCATGAGCATTGGCAATCATTGTACTAAAAATTTGAAAATTTTTGATAGAGTTTTGTTTGTTTTTTCAAGCAAGTTTCAAAAAAAACCATAACTGTACCAAGGTTCCAACTATTCCAATTACCTTCCCGAATATGTTTTTCCTGTACTTAATAATATGTGATTCAAAACTGCTCAAAAAAACCAGTCATTATACTATTCTTTCTTGACAAGAAACCAGCTGTCTTCCAAAACTTTAACATTCATATCTTTCCAGAACTACCTTATCAAGACCTGCATATGATTGGTTAAGCATAACCCAATTTTATCAACAAAAAGAATTTATTAATGAGATTATGTCTTCAAGACTGCAACCACCAAGTTCTTCCTACAACTAAGTGATATTTGAGCAAGCATGTGTTTTCAACCATCCTGGTCCCAAAACCCATTTTAATTATAGGATTTGTATTGTTTTTTTGGACCAGCTAAGCCAGCCCTACTGTATGTCTCTTTTCCCAACTCTTTTCCTATGATATACTTTCGGATCAAAGATTAGATTGTGAAAGGATCCCCTAAGTTCTACATAATATGCGATTCAAAACTCCTCAAAAAAGCCAGTCATTATACTATTCCTTCTTGACAAGCAACCAGCTATCTTCCAAAAACTTTGATATTCATATCTTTCCAGAACTATTTTATCCAGATCTGCGTATGATCGGGTACACATAACCCAGTTTTATCAACAAAAAGATTTTATTTATATCCTCATGCACTTGTGTGCTTAGGTAGGTAATGCAAATCTAAAAAGCGGCCAATCATCCTAAGTACCAATACATTTAATTATGGCAATTGATCAAGCATGTGTAATCCCATCAATAATCCTACTGAAGGTTCTCGAAATTCCCCCTTTTTTTTTATTTTATGTTGTTCTTTTGGACATTTCATCTTATTTGATTATACCCAATAAGCAAGTACTCTAGCTAATCTTATCTGATTATGCCCATTAAGCAAGCCTTATTGCAAAAAATACTCAGAGTTCTTTTGTTATTTTTAATCAAATGCGCAAGTAAAAACCAGTACGGTTTATGCAAGTAAATACCACTACGCTTTTTTTCTTACATATTTTGAAAACAGTTTCATGCCTTCTTCATGCTATGCACATAAGTAAATTGTTAAGTATGGAGCCTGATTTACCCTTGTAATTTTTTGTGTTAAAAAACGCACATTTGTAAGGCCCCCATTATGAGGAGAAGCCATCGTCCGTGAAGAAAATAACTCGCCGAAAAATAAAATCACTCGCCGAAAAATCAAATTTTTCACAGCCACAGTCTCAGAGCCCAAGCTCGAGACTGGCTTCGTTGGAATATCCCTTTTTGCCGGAATATCATGGCCGAACGACGGACGAAAAGTGGTCGAAAAACGACCGGTCGGTTGGCCGGTTGGCTGTAGTCAATGGCTGGTGGCCGGTGGCCGGTGGCCGGTGGCCGGTAGTCGGAAGTCAATGGCCGATGGCCGGTGGCTGAATTCAAAAGCCGACTTGTCTTCTCAAGGGCGGCCACACATAGGCGGATTGGAGGGATTGATTTGGACTTATCTATACGAGGGCAGCTACACGTGGCTGCCTCTCATGAGAGAGGGCAACCCTTTTGGCCTATAAAAGGAGGCCATTTCTACACACATATATAGTGTGAGGTTGATGCAACAAGGTGGGTGTGAGGTGGTGAGAGTGGAGTCTTACCATACACCGAGCGAAATTTACCGAGAAAATAGAAAAACCGAGCGAAACTTTGTGTGTGTGTGTGTGTGTGTGTGTGTGTGTGTGTGTGTGTGTGTGTGTGTGTGTGTGTGTGTGTGTGTGTGTGTGTGTGTGTGTTTGCTGCAACGTGTTAACAGAGAAATCTCTGACACCTTTGTAGCATCAATTTTTGTTAGTGGTGTACGTTTCTTTGATGACTGCTTGCCAAGCCATAGTTCTACGATTCCCCTCCCAAATGAACATCTTTTGAGAAAGGAACTCCAACTAAGGGTGTGCAACAAGCTCTTCTTGATACTCATGGTAAATCCCACTCCTCCATAATGGCATTTTAATATAAAAAAAGAAATAATCTACTATTGTATTGAGCAAAGAGAGCAGTGATATCAAAAGACTATTTAGGGTACCTGTCATTTGTGCTTTCTCCTTTGACATGTGTTCAAAGAAACAATGAATGCTCCCTACCCTTTGATATATCCTTCACTAGAAAATGTAGACTTTAAAGCACTGACTACATCATATCTCAAGCCCCAAACTCTCGCATGTGGAATGAGCCTTCTTAGTGGCACATGATGATACTCGAGGCAACTAAAAACTCTAGTTTTGGACAATATATCCTCCCCTTTCTCCATATGTAATGCGCTATCATCCCCATCAACAACACTTGGTCACATTTCTAGTCTTGTTTCAAAGGGATCTATCTGAAATGAGGCTTTAATTGGTGTTTCCTCCTATTTTAACTCATATAGAGACCCTAAACCTATATCTTGACTATCATTTCCATCTTGAATCTCTATCTCTACGACCAAACTAACCCGTTGTGTGATCAAACTAACATGCTCACTCCACATAGGCAAAGAATTTGATGCATTCTCACCACATCTTCTTGAATAACCTTTAGATAAATAAAGCTTGGTACGTAAAATGTAATATATAATTAAGTCGTGCAATTATTTTGCATGAGATAAACACACGTCAATGTTATCAAATGAGTGATTGTAATGATGCAATTACAAAAAGACAATTAAATATGATCTCTAGATGCTATCTTGTTTTATGCTTGAAACACACTGCATAAGCACACACCGTGTTTACGCGGTATGCATAATAGCGTACGGGATGAGAGCGCAAAGGATTCCTAATGAGGATCAAGATAGGAGGAGCATCCCCCTCATCCCCCATTTGGTGCCCAAAACCTTACTACACCAATGTGACATGCTTTCGAACATTGTATGAGCAAAGAACACATGATGAGAGGAGGTGTGGAATGAAGCCCTCTTGTTTGGCGCTCGATTTACCGTATCCCACCAATGCGGGATGCATAAAGGCACTTTGGTTGACACAATCAGATACTGAAAGCTAGCACCATAGCAAATTTTCATGCTTAATGACGTTGGTGCTTGAAACCTTATCGCACCAGTGCGACAAGCATAACGGCACATTGGTTTGCACAATCAAATATTGATGTAGCTGCCATTATTGGGTTTCTCGTCGCACTTAGGGCTGGCCAGTAGCGAGATTTTGCATTGAGCTACACACATGTTGACTAGCAAGGTGGAGAAGACAAGTGCCGTTATCATCATCACAAATTATGCAAGTGCCATTGCAACAAATTATGTAAATTTCGGCCCTCGGTGGGTCTCTTGGGATTGATCCCACGACGTTAAAAAACCTCCTCCCTCTCTCTCTCTCTCTCTCTCTCTCTCTCTCTCTCTCTCTCTCTCTCTCTCTCTCTCTCTCTCTCTCTCTCTCTCTCTCTCTCTCTCTCTCTCTCTCAAATAGAGACACACGATGACACGCACGCACATATGAGAGCTTTATTTACGCGGACAATATGGGGATCGATTCGAGGCATAATCAAAATTATGCAAAGCACCCTGGTGAACAGAGGATCACGAGGCATCGAGGTTGCTCAGAGGCTGAGCTTTCTACAGCTCCTCGCTATAGTTTCTCCCATTTGCTCTGAGAGTAAGTCTCTAGGCCTCCTTCCGAGCGTTCGAAAACTACAGACGAACCAGGAAACGAGAAGAGAAGAGTAGCGAAAGAGGTATAACAGTTTTTGAAGCCCCTCCGCTCGCTCGCTCGCTCTCTAGGCCTGGTATTTGTCGACCATTCAAGGGCTAAGGCAAAGCGAGAAACTTGCAGGGGCCAAAATTAGAGAGTATGAGTGTTATAGTCGAGGGAGGAGCCATCACCAATACTGGTACACAAGAAGTTTTGGAAAAATTCTCACAATAATTCCCACATTGTGACTTACTTGAACATCATGTGCTTTTGTAAGGGAGGCACTGCATACCTAGCTAGGTACAATTGGGGGCAGGGGACCAGCGGCCCGGTTGGGGGGACCGGGTTCCCTTGCCCCCAATCGTACCTAGCTAGGTATGCGGTGCCTCTCGAGCAGAAGCTCATGATGTTATGCATTGTATGAAAAACACTGGAAAAGACTTCGTTTTCCAACATGAGTAATTTCTAAATCTTCTTGTGAGCTACTGGGTGCACTTTCAAAAACCCCATTAATTAAGCATGGAGATTCTCTTGCCAATTCAAAGGAAAAAGGGAAACCGCCCCCTCTGTTGTCACCTTTGTCATGTCGGTCATCGTGCTTGTCCCCTCTGTCAGTGCCTCCTCAGCTTGTCCATCATGTCGCTCTCCCAGCTCATCGTCATGTGCCTCCCCTTCTTGACCATAGTCTGCGCAGAAAGTCGGGCAGTACCTCCTCGTCATGAGAGAGAGAGAGAGAGACAGAGAGAGACCATCGTTGGGATGGTATCTCCCCCCATCAGAGCTGCCCTCCTCTAAATGCAGACGATCGCTCCCTCGCCAAGGCTGGCTGAGTGCAATATTGGCCACTTCTTCTTGCATGGTCCTGCCTACGGGGTAGCCCCAAATGCAAGAGAGCTCGACTGCCAGCTACGTTCGACTGCGTCCATACTCCAAAAAGCGGATTAATTTTCTCTCAAGATTGTTTGCGAATCATCCAATTTGAAGGAGAAGACCATCTCTATGCCCCCGCCTACCATCACTGAGTCTGCATCCCCGTCCGTTGCCCTACAGTGCACCCTCACCATCACGAAAGCACCCGCACCCCCGCAGCTGCCTCCTGGCTTGTTAAGGAGAAGAAGTCACTGAATGCCGGCGCCGAGCTGAGATGAAGTCTCTCTCTCTCTCTCTCTCTCTCTCTCTCTCTCTCTCTCTCTCTCTCTCTCTCTCTCTCTCTCTCTCTCTCTCTCTCTCTCTCTCTCTCTCTCTCTCTCTCTCTCTCTCTCTCTCTCTCTCTCTCTCTCTCTCTCTCTCACTCAAAGTCTCAAAAAGAGCGCGCGCCGGCGCGCGCTCCTTCAGAGAGGTTATTTTTGGAGACTCCCTCCCCCCCTCTGCCTCTCTCTCTACCGACATGGCAAGGACTTGATATACACTAAAACAAAAAGGGTACCCATACACATTTACTGTTCTACTTGTTTTAAGCCAAGTACGCTACGTCAGCTTATTTTGTGCATGACTTATGTGACTTGCGTGGTACATTTTTGCATCCATCGACGCGTCTCGAATAGATGATCGGCCCCGTTGGTTCTATCGGCTTCGTCAAGCGCCCAATTACTCCAATAATCACTATAATGTTTCACACCGGGTCCCCGTCCATGCACGCCCACACCAAAGATAAATACCACTTGCCTCTTTTCATATGTAGTGGGGGACGTTTCTTCTTGCCTCAATACTCCTCTAAAAATAACCTCTGAAGGAGTACGTCGGCGCGCACTTTTTCAGAGACTTTGAGAGAGAGAGAGAGAGAGAGAGAGAGAGAGAGAGAGAGAGAGAGAGAGAGAGAGAGAGAGAGAGAGAGAGAGAGAGAGAGAGCTAGAGCTTTGAGGGCTATGAAAACTCAAAATCAAATTGAGGACTTAAAATTCTCTGAAAGAGGCCTTGAGAGAGAGAGAGAGAGAGAGAGAGAGAGAGAGAGAGAGAGAGAGAGAGAGAGAGCGCTCATGACAGACAATGCCAGGCCAAGAGAGATAATAGAGAGACTACATTGACGAAGAGGCATTGTCAGGCGTTTTTTGGAAAGTTTTTTCCGTGATTTTCTTTCATGATTAGATGTCGACAATCAGGTGTATCACTGCTCGATGGCTTCTCATTTTAACTTGGAGTAGATGATGTTAGGGAATTGCTTTCGTTGTCAAGTATTGATGGGTTTTTGATAGCATGCATTCATTGGTGTGTGTGATACTAATGCCATATGCCCTGTCATACCTTTGTGGGTACATTAGCGGTTGGCTAATGCCTATAAGCTCAAAAATTATTAAAACTTCAGCTTTGACAAACAAAAGAGGATGGAAGGCAGTAGTAACGGTGGCTTGATAGGACGTTTTTGACAAGTCAGGTGGTGGCAAGTAGAGAGGAAGCAAACAGCTTTGGGGCAAGTGGGCGAGCAGACTGAAGGGGGATAGTTTTGTGAGCTGAGGGGCCGTGGTAAGGCTCGTTAAAGAGGGCTCATGACTCTAGTCAGTGAGAACGTCAGAGATGATGGCGACCCCTGGGTGCGGGACAACGCCCATGTTGAAGGGCTCTGATCACAGAGGAGATCCCAAGCCCAATTTTGGAGGATGCTGATCTTAAGCGGTTGAAAGAGCAGCATCTCAATGCATGCTGACAGCTGAGTTACATGTGAGAAGCTTTGCAAATGTGATTTAGCAGGACAAGGTAAGATCAAAGAGGAAGGATCTTAGTATGCACTTGGTTTGTTTTCCTCTCAACCTGGTTGGCGATTGTTGTAGTTTCATGCTGTGAGATTGTTTTTTTTCCCCTAGTTGGTGTGTGCTTGTAAGCCCCCATGGCCAAGAGCTTGAGCCGACAATTTTGAGGCGGTCTTACAAGTTGAGATTGCAAGTGTTTTGTTTGCATCTATTGAAAGTTCAAACTGGTAGAGAGGCCTAGCTATAGAGGTGCCCCGTCTCGGCTTTGTTCTGTCATGTTTTTGGTGCCTTCCCACTGAGGACATTGGACTCAAGTACCTTTAGTTTTGGTAAGTCAGATAGCGAAGTGCAAACATGGTTAAGCTCAGTGATGCTTTGTTTTGGATGAATGATGCCATGCAGGGGTTGCAGTTAAATTGCCTATCAGAGTTGGACATGCATTGCATGAGTTTTTGTGCTCTCAAGTGGCAACTTGAGCTTCTTGAGGATGTGGTTTTAGATGCAAAGCAAGATAGATTCTTATTCATTGGCGCTCTTCCAGGACTCTTGGGCATTGAGGTTGCTTGCACGGATTTATTGGGTGTGAAGAGCATTGTTGACTTCTTGAAGCAAAACAAATGCTTTAAGCACGTAGATCAGTCTTGTGCTTCTTTGTGGGCTACACATGAGAGCTCTTCTGTTCCTTATGATGATTTTAGTAGTGCTGATGAGGTTGAGTCAGATGCATCTACTGAGTTTTTGTCTCTTGATGATTTTGAGCTTCATGCGGAGTCATCTGCAAGCATTAGCATGAAAGAGGAAAGCCTTGCGTGCATGTATGGCAATGATGTGGTTAGTTTGGATCCATGTTTGGATGATTGTAAAGATGAGGGCTTGTCAAGCTCTTTGTACTGGAGTTATTTACCTTTGGATGATTTTGGTTGTACTGTCGATGACATGCATGTTGACATTCTGGATGATGTCTTCTTTCCTCCATCTGATGCGTTGTCTTGGTATCCAGATGACTTGTGGGTATGTGGGCCCATTTGGGATGCTGATTTAGGTAGTGATTATGTTTGTGGCAGTAAGTTGCCTATAGGTGATTCTCTTGATTGTGATCAAAGGGTAGCATGCAGCCAAAGAGATGATTATGGGACTTGTGTAGCTGATGATGATGATCTGAATGACTGGGGATTTGATGAGCCAGATGTTTTCATGGATGAATCACTCCTTGTTAATGTGGAGAAAGCTCAAAAGAGGATTTCCGTTATGCGGGAATGTCGGTCTCTCTTTAATGAGAATGCTAATATGGAGAAGCATGTCGATGCCATGCATGGTAGTTGGACAGCTTCAGTTACTTTCGATGTATTTGATGGAAGTTTGAATGATGTTGTCCCTCTACTTGGTTTTGATGTAAAGTGTTCAGTCTATATAATGGGAAATTGTGTCTTGCTGATCTGTAAGTTTTGTTACACTGTGTGGGATCCTGGTGGCAATCTGCATTTGTTTCGAGAGGCTTTGAGCTTCCCTTTTGATCCAGGAGGTCCATGATACTGAATAATTTGTTTGTACAGTGTACAAAGTTTGTATTGAGGTGTTTGAGTTGAGTTTTTTCATTGACCAGTGATTGCCTCGCATGAAAAGGTACAGCTATTTCTATGCAGCTTAATGGAGATGGGTCAGACCACTGGACGTTATATTTTTAACAGCTTTTGTTGCCTTCTATAGTAAGTGTGGGGCTCTTGTTAAGGCAGAGAGGACTTTTCATGTGCTTCCTCTTTGGAATTACATATCCTAGCCAGTTCTTATTAGAAGCTACATTGGGCAAGGGCTTGCTAAGAAGGTCTTCATGATGTGAAGAACATGTTTAGCATAGTTGAAGAAAGGGATGCATTTTCGTGGTCTGTTTTGATGTCTACATATGTACAGCATGACGACCTGAGCAAGATGGCAATCCCACTTCATCATCAAAGTTACAAGAAGGCGTCCTCCATAGTTTTGGGGATCACACAGGAGGGTTTCACTATGATGTGGGTGTTGAACACTCTGAGCACGGGTTTCATTTTGGATATAAAGAGGTACCCTTCGTGGCTAGTTTACAGGGAACAACGAGTCTCTGCTCTCACATTGGCAGGGGTAGGCCAAAGAGAAGAAGGTAGTGCTACAGAGTCTTGGCAGTGTTGGCTGATGCCTCAATTGAAGCTCTATCAGAGAACAAGGAAGTTGCTATTTTGTGGTTTAAGAAGGACCTGCGGCCTGATGATGATGTAGGCCTCTCCTTAGTTGTAGCCTACCAGGCCCTCCTTCCAGTTTACATCTTTGATCCATACCTGCTTCGTGGTTGGTCACTTGAGATACTCGAGGAGTTAGTGGAAGCTGTAGCTGAATTGAAGCCTGTTTTGCAAGGGGTAGGTTCAGATTTAATAATCAGGCGTGGAAGTGTGAAAGCTGAAATTATTGCCTTGGCAGGAAGGTAAGTGCCACATCCATCATTGTTAAAGAAGAAATGGAACATGAGTGGCAGGAAGCTGTATTTTCTATTGCGGATGACAGTCTGAAAGACAATGGAAAGGGCTGCTTGCGAATGCTGGCTGTAGCTAGTAAGGAGGATAGTAGCATGAGAGGCTGGCCTGTTCGAACATGGTCTTGGTGAAGCTTCCTCATTGAGTACATAACAGTGGGCGAGCATGGTTTGTCAGTAAGCACTGAGGAGCTTTAAACGCATGAAAGGTGAGCAGATTTACCTGATGCAGTGACTTTGGTTTGAATCTGGAAATCATGTGGCACTGTAGGAGAAAATGAAAGGGGTGTAGAAATTATACTGAAATTAATCAGATAGGGGTGTTGATACCATGCTAAGTAGTGTTTTGGTAGACATGTCTACCAAATGCAGTTTACTTGTGAAGGCACAAGAGGTGTTTGACAAGATTTCTGTTAAGAATGTAGTGTATTCAAGTGTTCTCATCATAGGGTATTCTGAGCATGGCCATGCCAAGGAAGCACTCAACTACTTTGAACGCATTAAGCAGCAGGTGTTACTCTTAATGCAGTCACTTTTGCTTGCATCTTTAAAGCCTCTTATAGCATAAGAGATGCAGACAAAGGCAGATAAATGCATGAGCATATTATCAAGAATGGCATGTTGAAGAAAGAGAATTTCATTTGTAGTGCATCGGGAGTTCTTGCTGATGAGCATGAATGCTCTAGTAGACTGGGGGTTTGGCAAGCTATGTCAGGCGTTTTTTGGAAAGTTTTTTCCGTGATTTTCTTTCATGATTAGATGTCGACAATCAGGTGTATCACTGTTTGATGGCTTCTCATTTTAACTTGGAGTAGATGCTGTTAGGGAATTGCTTTCGTTGTCAAGTATTGATGGGTTTTTGATAGCATGCATTCACTAGTGTGTGTGATACTAATTCCATATGCCATGTCATACCTTTGTGGGTACATTAGCGGTTGGCTAATGCCTATAAGCTCAAAAATTATTAAAACTTCAGCTTTGACAAACAAAAGAGGATGGAAGGCAGTAGTAATGGTGGCTTGATAGGACGTTTTTGACAAGTCAGGTGGTGGCAAGTAGAGAGGAAGCAAACAGCTTTGGGGCAAGTGGGCGAGCAGACTGAAGGGGGATAGTTTTGTGAGCTGAGGGGCCGTGGTAAGGCTCGCTGAAGAGGGCTCATGACTCTAGTCAGTGAGAACGTCAGAGATGATGGCGACCCCTGGGTGCGGGACAACGCCCATGTTGAAGGGCTCTGATCACAGAGGAGATCCCAAGCCCAATTTTGGAGGATGTTGATCTTAAGCGGTTGAAAGAGCAGCATCTCAATGCATGCTGACAGCTGAGTTACATGTGAGAAGCTTTGCAAATGTGATTTAGCAGGACAAGGTAAGATCAAAGAGGAAGGATCTTAGTATGCACTTGGTTTGTTTTCCTCTCAACCTGGTTGGCGATTGTTGTAGTTTCATGCTGTGAGATTGTTTTTTTTCCCCTAGTTGGTGTGTGCTTGTAAGCCCCCATGGCCAAGAGCTTGAGCCGACAATTTTGAGGCGGTCTTACAAGTTGAGATTGCAAGTGTTTTGTTTGCATCTATTGAAAGTTCAAACTGGCAGAGAGGCCTAGCTATAGAGGTGCCCCGTCTCGGCTTTGTTCTGTCAGCGTGTGGGTAAGTGGTAGGCAATAGGTAGTACTCGTCCATCGAAAAAACTCGTCCTATGATCCTCGACCCAGTGTCAGGGTTTGAACTTTGAGCGCCTCCCCATTCATTCAAAAGAAGTCTCAGAGCCATTCCTCTCTCTCTCTCTCTCTCTCTCTCTCTCTATATATATATATATATATATATATATATAAATATAAATAACCTCTCTGAAAGAGCATACGTCGGCGCAGACTCTTTTGACAGTTTTGAGAGAGAGAGGGAGAGAGAGAGACTTCATCTCTGTTCTAGCCGAGTCCCTTCTTCCATGCAGCGCTTTTGCAATTAGCTTGGCACCATCTTTACCTTTCATGTCAGCTGCAGTACCCCCATGATCTTCATCACCTCCCCCTCCCTTGCCCACGAAGCCTTTGTTGAGAAGGGTCTCCTCTTTGCAGCTCGCCCTGAAAACTAACACCAAAAGCTCTCAGAAAGAGTATGCGCTAACGTAGCCTCATTTGGAGAGCTTTGCGATGAACACTAGATGCGCTTTTCTTTATATGTGGTAGCTCGTCCAAGGTTATTTTTCTTGCTATGTAGGCGGCTCATACACCCCGCAGCCTCTTGCACTATGTGCTTTCCCCAACATGCTACTTGTCTCTCTTTCCTCCATGCACGCGATGCTTTGTCTCCCACAATCTGCAGACATGCTCTAAAGGTTTCTCTTTATATTGGTGAAAATGATTAAGAGGGTTGACCTTCTTGCCTTAGCTAGTGTGCCTCCAACATCCAGCAGGCTTCTATGAATAGGGAGTCCTAATGTTTAGAATCAATTTTACGAATGTACAAAATTCCCTTTAGGATGAATTGAAAGAGGATTTTTTTCTAAATAATTGGCATTTTTAACAATTTAACTCTATTTTTTAAAATTTCTAAGGTAGATTTTCTCCTTCTTCACTTCCCTTCAATCCTCTGTTGTTTTGAGTTTTCAACCGTTCTAAGACAAAGCTTAGGCACACTTTTCCCTAGCACTAATAGGGACCCTTATATTTGCCTTTCCTAGCCAACACCGTCGTGTCAAAGTTGTTGGTTGTAGTCGCCAACAATCCAGCCACCCTTTGGAGAGAGGTACCCTATGGGGTGCTCAAGTAGGTGCACAATGGGATTTCAATTTGTTCAGAATTTGCAAAACAGAGCACCGCCTAATAGGGGTGGGACAAGTCCACAAGGTAGTGCCGGAGACGCTCCAGCATGAGGACAACATACAAGTTAAAGGAAGCCAGAGGAGCGGATTGAAGTTGTTGCTTATATTGGGGTCACGATCTTGTAAGAGTCTCATCTAGCGATGGCAGATTATCCTATGGTCAAGAATGTAAAGATTTTAACGATGGTGAATTAGTCGATCGAATTACCGCGGATGTTGTGGCATCCAACTCATTGAACCTATTGATTGCACACATTGGGTTTGTGTCGTTGTTGGTGGAGGGCCTCTTAGTTCGCTTTTGCAGTTGATCAAAACCTTCCTGTGGAATTCACATTAAATGTGGTGCTCTTCCATTTCTTCAGGTTGGGCCGTTGACAACCAGGTGCATTGGTAGATGGAATGATGTAGTCGACACCTTACATAAGGGTAATTTATTCTTAAATTAATCAAAGCATCATTGTGTGTGTGTGTGTGCGTGCGCCAGAGAGAGAGAGAGAGAGAGAGAGAGAGAGAGAGAGAGAGAGAGAGAGAGAAGGGTAGAAGATGCAAAACTTAAAATAAGAACAAGCCAAAAAGAGCTCAAAAATGTAACCAATATTGTAAAACTTTGCATCATCTCATTCGAACATTCCATATTGGGTATATATGAAACAATTGCTTTTCGTATGGCCACTTAGACTCCGCCAAAAACTACTTCTTGTATAACTTCCTTAGACTAGGCATTTCATTTTTTCTAAAAAAACAAGGCTCTCTTCCTACAAGCACTTTCCATAATATTATGTATTGAGACAATCCCCAACCCCCCAACAATAGAGTGCACACACATACACACACACACACACTCATGCACACACTTCCCAAGCATTGATAGCCGTTTTTTTGGCTCTTTGTAATTGCCACAGTGAGTTACCTCACCCTACCAAAATCACCCAAACACTGTGGCTATCCCTACCATTTCACTGTACATAGGCGTGCGTGAGTCACGGGACTTTTCCCATATCTTCTTAAAAACCCTCAGCTAGCTAGTCACTGGGCTAGGTGAGCCAAAAAAAATAAAAGTATATTATGGCCTCTTTGTGGGTAAATATTTCATTGTATATATGGCCTAAATATAGGGATTTTTTATAATTATTTTGGTATTTTATTTAAATATTTCTACTTAGGTGTGTGTTTTATTAAACCTATGTACACCTTCTTTCATCCTCTTACACCATAATTTTATTTTTTTGCCAATATGTACATACTCTAACCTCATATTTTTCCTTTATACAAATCACTCCCACATTTTCACCCTCACCCTCGTGAAAACAAAAAATTGATTTCTACTCATTGGTTACTTTTATTATATTATTTACTTGCATACATTTTCCTCTTTCACCCAAAATAATTCAAGGAGGGACCATATCATATGATTCCAATATCTTTCCATATCCATAACTCCTCCATATTTTTATTATTATTTTTACTCATTATTCTAACACCATGTGCTCATTGAGCTAAAGTCCATGAATAGTCCATACACTAGTCCCACCATGTATATATTTCTTATTTCACCAATAATCCTCCTCCATGCATGGGTCAAGGGCAACTTGAATGCTTTGTATTATGATATGACAAAGGAGGGGCTCACTCTTGGATGCATTGTACAAATTCAACAAAGGAGGGGACCACTAAAAGACTTTTGCAGGCCTAAAAAACAGGCTTTTTGGTGAGAATTTTGGCACCTATCTCCACTCCGAATTTGGAGCGGTGGTCAAAAGAGAAACTGTAGCCCACGCTCTGAATAATCACCCCAAATTTTTTCATGATTTTTGGAGCTACCAGATGTGAGCTATGATTTTTTTAGTGGACCCCAGTTTTCCCATGCTATGCAGCCACACTCTCTCTTCCACTTTATCATTTTCCTCTTTCACACACACTTCTCCACTCATCATCCCCATCTCTCTCACCACTCCTCTCTGCACACTACTCACCTTCTCCTCAACCTTGAAGAATAAGAGAAACCATGGTGAACTCATACCTCCCACACACAATTCCATTCCAAAATTGACCACCTAGTCTCATTTTTCCTCCTCCAAATTACCCATATCTATCAAAAAACCACAAAATTCAGCCTCTTCTCTTAAAAGACAGCATCATGGTGGTTGATTACTCAGCTTCAATTACCTTGTCTCTCAAGGAAGGTCAAGAGTGGAGAAAAAATGTACCGTCAAAGCTAGTGGACCGTCAACAAGCGTCAAAATTGGCCCTACTCAAGACACTTGGAGCATCAACCTTGTAAGAAATCCACCTTTTCTTACCTCTTAAGAGTTTTTCTTC
The DNA here is from genome assembly GCF_014529385.1 of Adiantum capillus-veneris. Lineage (NCBI taxonomy): Eukaryota > Viridiplantae > Streptophyta > Polypodiopsida > Polypodiales > Pteridaceae > Adiantum > Adiantum capillus-veneris. The sequence goes on from NC_140960.1 coordinate 97,530,024, forward strand.
TTTATTTGTATCCTACATGGATACTCCCATTGTAAATATTCAATTCCATTTGTAAATTAATACTAACCCTACTAACACTAACCCACTATGAAAAGTCCTATCACCTCCATTTCTCTCCTCTCTCTTTCCCCACCAACTTCTTGATAATTCCAAGCAAAAGAAATTAGATAAATTGCTGAAAATCTAACCCAACCATGGTTAGAGGAGTAACCCTAGCCTTCAAAATTGCTATAAAAGGGGGTGTAGCTAGCATAAAAGGGGGAAGCCATAAGCAAGAGCACTATGCTATAGCTTGAGAAGCCAAGCTCAACCTCTCTAGAAGGAGCTCTTGAGTGGAAGCTCATTGTCTTATGCATGTGCATGTGTTGTAATAGGGGATTAGCAAGGGAAATCTATGCCATTGTAAGAGAGAGAGTGATCATTCAATTGAGAGTAGGAAATCTATCATTTCTCCTACTAGTGTAAGCCCAACATTCGCTGAATCAAGGAGGGTGGATTTGGACTAATCTTGGATATTTTGTCTCCCTTCCAATGTGAAGTAATGGACAACAATGATGCGTAAGTGTCTTGGTTTTTTTTTTTAAGTTCTTGATAGCTTGTCTCTGGTGTTGTCATCAATCTAGCCATAAATCCCACATACTGTAAGAGGGCGACAGGGTGGAGAGGACTCCCCTGGCCTTAAAACAGTGATTGGGGTGGCTTTTCTAGTGATGTGTTGTGATGAAATTTACGCAAGCTATGTTGAACAAGTACTAATCTCACTTTGATTTGTCATGACAGATTTGTAAGAAGGTATTAATGCAACAAGCACCCCCTCCCCCTTTCTCTCTCTTTCTTAAATATATAGTTGTGTTTGCTTGATCATCGCCGATACGTTTCAAAGCAGCCCGAGCACTATCTCTCTCTCTCTCTCTCTCTCTCTCTCTCTCTCTCTCTCTCTCTATCTCTCTCTCTCTATCTCTCTCTCTCGTGTTTTAGTGTGTGAGAGTATTCCATTGGTGTTAGAGTTAGTGTAATTCCTTACTTGTTTGTGGGTTGCTCTAACGATTCTCCTCTTTTGCGTCCTAGTTCGCTCTTAAACTAGGTGGTGCCCCTTGTGTAGTTGGGATTTGGCGGTGGGTTTGTTGTTTTGGTTTGTGTTGTGTTGTGCCCCAGCCCCATTGAGCAGCACGGGAGCCTTGAAGGGTGTCTAGAGGCCACTCTTCTTGTTGCCCGCCCCGGACCGCCTCAAATTGGTGCCCCCACGGAGCACGGCTTGTGTATTTTTTTGTAGAATCAACCTTTAGCATAGTCAAGTAGTTTGCATGAATCACGAAGCTTTGTATGATCCCTTCATTCCCATTGCAAGGCAAAAGGTACACATAATTGTTAGTACTAAGTTGCAATTTCAACGTGTCATTCGTAGAATTTTAGGTCCTCTTAGGCTGGCCGAGATAAACGCTTCAGTAAATCCTTTTATTTTGCCTCTCATTAGGTACGACCTTAGTTTGGACGTCTGTATTTTTGTTTTGTTTTAAGCATTAGGACATGCATAGGCCATGGATAATGGCCCAGGAATAGAGGTTTTTCCCTTTCATTTTACTCCACACATTAGAATAAACGTTGCAATTAGTAGAAAGATCCATTTTCAACAACGAATGGTGTTCATGTTTGGTGCCCAAAGAGCAGGAGAAATTCTTGCATCACCAAACCCTGTCATTCTACCTCTGATCAACTACCACACTTCCTTTGATGTACATGTGTTCATTTTATTTTAAAATGAAATGCATCCCGGCAAAGTAGTGTGTATGTTTGTTTTTTCTTTGTCCAAGTTGTTACAAGAAACAAAAACACGATCATTTATTCTATTTGGGAATGTGTGTGCAGTGAAAGTTCAATCCTTAGAGATCTAGCTCTATTACCAATTGAGTTGCAGGAGCAAGTAGTAAGGCGTCTCCCTCATAACAAGAGGGTGGTGAAGTTAAGACGGAAGGTCCTACGCGTGGATTCCATTTTTCCTCTTGTTGTTGGGCACTAAGGAAGACCGCGCATTCATCCAACTAGTGTGTGCCCTAAGATTGGTAAATAGAGTGAAATTTGGCGTTTGGCGAGTGCATTTCACCATTGAGGAAGACTCTTCAGGAAACTTGCGGCCAGAGTTCATGCTTCATAGACTCACATTTGGTGAATTTTTCCCTCATTTGCGTCTTATTAATAGTCTTCCTTTCGCTTTCAACAAAGGAGATAGGGAGCTATTCAGAGCTTGTCTTAATAAAGAGAGCATAGAGAAGATTGCAAATTTGTATAAATTCTCATCCTTCTCTACTTTCTATGACACTTTGTTCATAGAGACATTGTAAATCTCTTTATGCTTTTGAATGATTTAACCATAATCCTAAGGAGTTTTTGTCCAGGAATTTTGTAGCACAAGTGGAGTCTTTAAATCTTGCAAACTTGATTGGACTTGATGAGGATGTTCTTTATGAAATTGTGAGAAGGTTGCCTCACTCCGACTGTGTGGAACTCGAAGGAAAGGAGCTCCTAGTCAATTGCTACTTTCTCACGGCCTTCGACGAGCATGAAGATCTAGTTTTTATACAAACCGCTTGTGCATTGGGAATTGTAGAGCAAGTGCAATTTATCACTTGGGACGTGGTTGCTCTTTTGGATCCAGAAAATGAAGTTCTAGAGATTTCTGTTTATCGCCTTAGCTTTGAAGAATTTCAACCCTTCTTAGAGCTCATCAATAGTCTACCCTTTTGTTTTGATCAAACAAATCGAGACCTTATTGAAGCTTGGATAGCTGAAGAAGAAAACCTAGAGTGGTATTTTCTCACTTCTTCATTTGCAGGCGAGTGGTTCTAGATCTCTATTGTATCCCTTATTGTAACTCGTGTTGTAATCTTTCATAATAATGGAGAGCCAACGCCAAATGTCTGGATATCCTCTTTTCTTTGGAGAGCCTGGAGAGGATGCAGAATTATTTTTAGCAAATTTCAAGATGTCTTGCCGTATCAAGAGGATAGTAACCGATCAAGAACGTGTAGAAATGTTTGAGGTGGTCCTTAGGAAAGATGCTAGTACTTGGTTTGACTCTTTGCCTGAGGAAGTTAAGGGGAATTACACAGAAGTTTTAAATCGTTTTAAGAGATACTTCTTTGATCCCCAAAACACTCAAAAACTATGCCAAGACATTGTTTCTCATAAGCAAAAAGACTTAGATGACTACTACTTGTACAAGCAAGAGTTTCTACGTCCTTGGGCTCTATGGATACGAAATGTTGCTAACCCTGGTGATGGTGCAGAATTTTTAAAGAAGGAGAGGTTCATAGCCGGACTCTTTCCTGACCTTAAGGTAAAAGTTGAGGCGGGTGCACCTGCTACTTTTGATGCAGCTGAAACTAGGGCTGCTGAGAAGTATAGGAAACTCAAGTGCTTAAGGGGAGAGGTTCCAATAGAAGGTCTTAGACCCAAAGGTAAGTCACAAGGATCAACATCTAGGGAGCTTCCTGAGGTAACGGCGGAAGTAATTGAGAAGTTAAACGAATCTTTAAGCAGCCTATCAATTCACCTTGCACAAGCTGTAGGTCCAAAGGGACAAGCAAAGAAGTCTGAAGAGCGAGATCCACGACCTAGGAGAGTCTTGCAATGTTGGAATTGCGGAGAGTCTGGACATGGGATGTATAATTGTCCTTGGCCCCGTGGGGAGCCAGGGAGGCCTAACTTGAATTACCCAGTGATGAATGCAGGTGAAGGAACTGGTCAACAACCAAGGCTTCTACAAAGGCCAAATGGACCAAGACCACCTCCACAAGGGGTAGAAGGAGTTCCACCTTTGCCAGATCCAAATGTGCATGTGGTAGAGGTGACAAATTCAAATGAGGTTGACATGGAAGCCAATGGAATTAAGCGTGGCCGAGGAAAAGGTAAAGAGAAAGAAGGAGTCACATCACAGAGTGACCATGGACAAGGCAAGAAGGCAAAGGGAACCAAGGAAACCAAGAGGACTCGACGTCGTATCAACCTCCAAGACTTCCCTCTTGGACATGGTATGGCTCCGTACAACTTGTTGGAAGACATGAGAGGTAAGGGTCCTGATATTTCATGGCCTCAATTTCTTGCATTATGTCCACAAGTTAGGAGGGATTTAACAAGGGCAGTTAGCACTAGGAGAAAGGTAAAAGAGAGTGTGCCTGTTGTAAAAATTGCACAAGCTGAAATGAATGAGGACATTACACCGGTGCTAGACTGTTACATCAAAGGGAGATTGGTTAGGAAAGGTCTAGTGGATGGGGGTGCACAAATTTGCATCATGACAGAGGGACTCATGCAAAGACTAGGCATGCACATCCATGAGACACCTGAAATCAAAGTGAAAATGGCAAACAATAGCAAGGCTAGGTGCGTAGGCATTTGTAAAAATGTTTTTGTGGAGGCCTTTGGCATTAAGAAGGCAGTGGATTTTTATGTTATGTCGACCAAGGGAAGTGGTTATCCATTTATCCTAGGAAGACCATGGCTAATGAAAATGCGAGCTTTGCAGGATTGGGAGAGTGGGAAATTAATTTGCAGGAATGACAATCATAAGAAGGTTGTCTTTGACATGAAGGAGCAACGCCAAGAGGAGCTCCATGAAGAATCATCTCAAAGTGAGACGGAAGAAGGTTGGACCGATAGCACTTCAGAAGAGAAAGTAGCGGCAGCATTACTGAAGAGGAGTCTTCCATCGAAGTCATGGGGGTAAGTTTAAGCCAAGCAACCAAGAGACCTCTTGTCAAGGCTTGGAGGAGGTAGGTCCTCAAGAGAACGAAGGTGAATATCAAGATGAAGGGATGCTGGAAGGTATGCTATCAACAACACTTACAAAGGATGAAAGAGAGGAGTTCAAATGTGTGCTAAGGAAGTTTCCTAGGCTTTTTGCTAAAGACTACACCGATGTGCGTGGAGTAGATGTTGTTCAACACAAAATTGAGTTGAAGCCAGAGGCCACACCTAAGGCTCAGAAGCTACGAAGGCTAGGAGTCATCAAGGAGCAGGCTTTACTCAAGGAGGTAAGAAAGCTTCTAGCAGCAGGGTTCATTTATCCAGTGGAGAATTCAGAGTGGGTCTCTCCTGTTGTTGTCACTCCTAAGAAGAACGGCAAGTGGAGGGTGTGTGTGGATTACCGTCCCCTCAATGAGGCAACAAAGAGAGATCACTTTCCCCTCCCATTCCAGGATGAGATACTAAATGAGGTAGCTGGTCATGAGAAGTACACTGTGTGCGATGGTTACTCAGGTTACTTTCAAATAGGGATTGCACTGGAGGATCAATTGAAAACAACCTTTATCACTCCTTGGGGTTGTTATGCTTTTAGAGTCATGCCATTTGGTCTGACAAATGCTCCTGCAACATTCCAACGTTTCATGAATATGGTGTTTCAAGCATTCTTTGGAAAGTCAATTAGGGTGTTCATTGATGATTTCTGTATTTATAGCTCAAAATCATTGCATCTACAAAGGGTAGAAGAAGGTTTAAAGAAGCTCTACGACATGGGAGGTCAACTCAACCCCGACAAGTGCCATATAGGTGAGGATGAAGTAATCTTGCTTGGTCATAAAGTTTCTTACAAAGGCATTGAAGTGGATCCTTCGAAGGCAAAGGCTCTTATTGAGCTACCATCACCCAAGAGTCTTAAGGAGGTCATCTCATTCATTCAAAAGGTGAAGTATATGTCACGCTTCATTCACTTAGCCTCGGAGTTACTTCACCCTTTGCAAAAGTTGACACAACAAGTAGAATTTGCATGGTCTGATGAGCTTGAAGAGTACTTTTGTAAAATTAAAGTCATTTTGTCAGAGCTACCAACACTCATGCCTCCTTGTTGGGAGTACACATTCTTTGTTAGCTCTAGTGCTGGGAAAGAAACAATTGGTGCTGTGTTGCTACAACAAGATCCCCACAGTACAAGGATGCGACCCATCTACTTTGCTAGTAGGGTCATGAATGCTTTGGAGAGAGACTACACAGAAGCAGAACTCATGATGCTTTCTCTCATGTTTGCGGTGAGAAAGTTTAGATCCTACCTGCTACCAAAACCTTTTGTAATTCTCACTGCAGAAAATTTGTTCCCTTGGGTGTCATCTCAAATGAATCTTAGTACTAGGATCTCAAAGTGGATTATGGAGTTGCAAGAGTTTCAATACTCTTTCAAGGTAGAAGATAGTGTGCGTGCACAATTGGCAGGGATTCTCACTTATAGGGTGCACGAAAAGGAGATTAAGGTGCCTGAAGTAAAGACCCTACCATTGCCACCACCAAAAAGTATTCCTAATGCTTTTACTTTGTTCTTTGATGGAGCTTTTCGTCGAGCCACAGGAAAAGCAGGGGGAGGGCTAGTGTTGCTCAACCCAAGTGGAGAGGTGGTCATGAAAGAGAAGTTCAATCTACCAAGTTCAGCTAGCAACAATGAAGCAGAATATGACACTCTACTTCATGGTTTGAAGATGTGCATTGGCCAAGGGATACAACGCCTCATGGTAAAGGGAGATGTACTTCTCATTGTTAAACAGATTTTAGGCATTTGGGCATGCAAGAATGAGAGCTTACGGACAAAAGTTCATGCCATTCGTAGATTGTTTAATCAATTTGAAGAAGTGCAACTATATCATATTCCTAGGAAACAGAATGAAGATGCTGATTTACTTGCACAACAAGCCGTTGCATGTGTAAAGAAAGAAGTGCAGGTCATCATGGTGGCGGCTGCTATGAAGCAACTGAGGTACCAGGGATTGGAGTCATTGGCTCCCATCATTGGCTACATTTTGGAGGGTGAGTTTCCACCAGACTTCACGAAGGCTCAAAAGAGGAGACTCATGAAGAAGGCAAGTTTCTATCTCTTCCTAGAAGGCTCCCTCTATCAAAAAGGGAAGGATCAAGTGTGCAGAAGAGTACCAACTATCGAGGAAATTCTAGCCATTCTAAAAGGTTTGCATGAAGAGGCATGTGGTGGTCATTTTTCCCAAGAATCAACTGTGAAGAAGATTTTGCTTGCGGGGTATGTTTGGCCAAGCTTGCATGTGGATGTTCAACATTGGTGTAAAAGCTGTCACAATTGTCAGATAAATGGAAATAGAAGGTTGGTGCATGGCCCGAGGCAAATAGTGCTTGCAAATGGACCCTTTGAAAAGTGGGGCATTGATGCTATGGGTCCTCTGCCTAGGACAAAAAATGATAAACTCTACATTCTAGTGGCTGTAGACTATATGACTAGGTGGGTGGAAGCTCAAAGTGTGGCAAGAGTGAATGAGAGGACAGTTAGCAAGTTTGTGTACACTCACATTTGTTGCAGATTTGGCACACCTTTGGAGATTGTTTCTGATAATGGTCCGGGGTTTAGGAAGGGCTTGCTCACAGAAGTTTGTGAAGAGCTTCACCTTCTACATCGTCATAGCACACCATACTACCCACAGTCAAATGGTTTGGTGGAGAAGGCTAATGGTGTCATTGCAGGAATCATTAGAAAGATGGTGCAAAACAAGACAAAATTATGGGATGACTTCTTGGATGGTGCCTTGTGGGCATATCGAACCACATATAGGGAAGCCACGGAGTTCACACCATTTCACTTGGTCTATGGTCAAGAGGCTTTGCAGCCTATCGAGCTCAACATTCCAACAATGCGACTTCATGGCAAAGGAGCACAAGATGATCAAGAGGTATGGATGGATCGACTTCTTACGTTAGTGGAGCTTGAGTGGAAAAGAGAAGCAGCATATGAGTGCTACAAGAGGAAAGCCACACAAGCGAAAGAAACGCACGACAAGAAACTGAAGGACAAAGGCATCAAGGAAGGAGAGCTTGTGCTAAGGTATGACAATCGACTTGACAATCGTTTTGATGCCAAGTTTGAAACAAGATGGCAAGGGCCATACATAGTCAAGAAGGCTTTCAATTCAAGTTACTATCAGCTTATGGACTTGAATGGTAAAGAGCACTCCAGGAAAGTAAACGGGTATCGCTTGAAGCCCTATTTGAGTCGCCTTCTACCAAAGGATCTACCAAAGATCTGTCCAAAGGCCGCTGTCTTATGTAAGTATTGTTACATGAACCATGAGTGTAACTCCAGCCAAAATTCTGAGGGGCCAAACAATGAAGATCTCGTCAAGGACTCTGAAGCACTCTCTTTGGAAAAGATGCTCTATGATGGTACATGAATATACCATCATCCAGGGGGAGGGCTAATGATAGCCGTTTTTTCGGCTCTTTGTAATTGCCACAGTGAGTTACCTCACCCTACCAAAATCACCCAAACACTGTGGCTATCCCTACCATTTCACTGTACATAAGCGTGCGTGAGTCACGGGACTTTTCCCATATCTTCTTAAAAACCCTCAGCTAGCTAGTCATTGGGCTAGGTGAGCCAAAAAAAATAAAAATAATAAAAAAATAAAAAAATAAAAGTATATTATGGTCTCTTTGTGGGTAAATATTTCATTGTATATATGGCCTAAATATAGGGATTTTTTATAATTATTTTGGTATTTTATTTAAATATTTCTACTTAGGTGTGTGTTTTATTAAACCTATGTACACCTTCTTTCATCCTCTTACACCATAATTTTATTTTTTTGCCAATATGTACATACTCTAACCTCATATTTTTCCTTTATACAAATCACTCCCACATTTTCACCCTCACCCTCGTGAAAACAAAAAATTGATTTCTACTCATTGGTTACTTTTATTATATTATTTACTTGCATACATTTTCCTCTTTCACCCAAAATAATTCAAGGAGGGACCATATCATATGATTCCAATATCTTTCCATATCCATAACTCCTCCATATTTTTATTATTATTTTTACTCATTATTCTAACACCATGTGCTCATTGAGCTAAAGTCCATGAATAGTCCATACACTAGTCCCACCATGTATATATTTCTTATTTCACCAATAATCCTCCTCCATGCATGGGTCAAGGGCAACTTGAATGCTTTGTATTATAATATGACAAAGGAGGGGCTCACTCTTGGATGCATTGTACAAATTCAACAAAGGAGGGGACCACTAAAAGACTTTTGCAGGCCTAAAAAACAGGCTTTTTGGTGAGAATTTTGGCACCTATCTCCACTCCGAATTTGGAGCGGTGGTCAAAAGAGAAAATGTAGCCCACGCTCTGAATAATCACCCCAAATCTTTTCATGATTTTTGGAGCTACCAGCTGTGAGTTATGATTTTTTTAGTGAACCCCAGTTTTCCCATGCTATGCAGCCACACTCTCTCTTCCACTTTATCATTTTCCTCTTTCACACACACTTCTCCACTCATCATCCCCATCTCTCTCACCATTCCTCTCTGCACACTACTCACCTTCTCCTCAACCTTGAAGAATAAGAGAAACCATGGTGAACTCATGCCTCCCACACACAATTCCATTCCAAAATTGACCACCTAGTCTCATTTTTCCTCCTCCAAATTACCCATATCTATCAAAAAACCACAAAATTCAGCCTCTTCTCTTAAAAGACAGCATCATGGTGGTTGATTACTCAGCTTCAATTACCTTGTCTCTCAAGGAAGGTCAAGAGTGGAGAAAAAATGTACCGTCAAAGCTAGTGGACCGTCAACAAGCGTCAAAATTGGCCCTACTCAAGACACTTGGAGCATCAACCTTGTAAGAAATCCACCTTTTCTTACCTCTTAAGAGTTTTTCTTCCTTATTTGTATCCTACATGGATACTCCCATTGTAAATATTCAATTCCATTTGTAAATTAATACTAACCCTACTAACACTAACCCACTATGAAAAGTCCTATCACCTCCATTTCTCTCCTCTCTCTTTTCCCACCAACTTCTTGATAATTCCAAGCAAAAGAAATTAGATAAATTGCTGAAAATCTAACCCAACCATGGTTAGAGGAGTAACCCTAGCCTTCAAAATTGCTATAAAAGGGGGGTGTAGCTAGCATAAAAGGGGGAAGCCATAAGCAAGAGCACTATGCTATAGCTTGAGAAGCCAAGCTCAACCTCTCTAGAAGGAGCTCTTGAGTGGAAGCTCATTGTCTTATGCATGTGCATGTGTTGTAATAGGGGATTAGCAAGGGAAATCTATGCCATTGTAAGAGAGAGAGTGATCATTCAATTGAGAGTAGGAAATCTATCATTTCTCCTACTAGTGTAAGCCCAACATTCGCTGAATCAAGGAGGGTGGATTTGGACTAATCTTGGATATTTTGTCTCCCTTCCAACGTGAAGTAATGGACAACAATGATGCGTAAGTGTCTTGGTTTTTTTTTTTAAGTTCTTGATAGCTTGTCTCTGGTGTTGTCATCAATCTAGCCATAAATCCCACATACTGTAAGAGGGCGACAGGGTGGAGAGGACTCCCCTGGCCTTAAGACAGTGATTGGGGTGGCTTTTCTAGTGATGTGTTGTGATGAAATTTACGCAAGCTATGTTGAACAAGTACTAATCTCACTTTGATTTGTCATGACAGATTTGTAAGAAGGTATTAATGCAACAAGCACCCCCTCCCCCTTTCTCTCTCTTTCTTAAATATATAGTTGTGTTTGCTTGATCATCGCCGATACGTTTCAAAGCAGCCCGAGCACTATCTCTCTCTCTATCTCTCTCTCTCTCTCTCTCTCTCTCTCTCTCTCTCTCTCTCTCTCTCTCTCTCTCTCTCTCTCTATCTCTCTCTCTCTCGTGTTTTAGTGTGTGAGAGTATTCCATTGGTGTTAGGGTTAGTGTAATTCCTTACTTGTTTGTGGGTTGCTCTAACGATTCTCCTCTTTTGCGTCCTAGTTCGCTCTTAAACTAGGTGGTGCCCCTTGTGTAGTTGGGATTTGGCGGTGGGTTTGTTGTTTTGGTTTGTGTTGTGTTGTGCCCCAGCCCCATTGAGCAGCACGGGAGCCTTGAAGGGTGTCTAGAGGCCACTCTTCTTGTTGCCCGCCCCGGACCGCCTCAGCATCTACCATCACTTGACTATCTATGACCACGAGCTGTGCTTTGGACAAGGATTTAATATAAGGGTGGATGAGTGAAGTTTCCATAAGGTGTTTTGGGACAATATAATATGTAATTTGATGCTAAATGTTTCCTAATATGATTTAAGTTCTATATGTATTTTGTTGGGTTCGCTCGTTTTTATGATTGCTCGGAGTTTGAAATTCCCCTTGCTCTTTTTTATGATTGCTTGAAAAGATTTTCTTGGAGTTTGAAATTCCTCATCCTGCAATCAACCATGGCTAGGCACATAACCATTTATGGATGACAATGTGGTCACAAGATTGTTCTTATGTTTGACGATAGCATCTATGCACTTTCTATCTCTTTTGTGATACAACATTATGAAATATCTAATGCATTCAATTTTCATCCATTAACTCTAATGGGAGAGCAGATGAAGATAAAGGCTACTGAACTTGCTAGTGGTGAAAAAATCTTCCTTCTCAATCATGGCCAATGTCAATTCTAGAAGGTTCACACTGCTATTGAAAGCACACAAGGCATTGGAATGAAGGACACACTAGTAATAGTCCGATGGTCCCTCCAGAGTAGGTGGTATACTACATTCATTGACTTCACAAAGCAGCCTACACATGGCACTCAAGCAAGCAAAGGACATCATTCAAGTTCAAGAGCTACATATGCATTATGATGGACATGTGGCATTTGAGTTACCATCTTTTGATCTATTTGTGCATGAACTTATGACAATTGCAACATGTATGATTTACCATGGAGAATAAGTTTGCACAAATAGCATCTCTTGATCTTAGATTCTGGAAAGACAGAATCATACGAAGAAACTATGCATCACGAATCCAAAGAAGAATGGATGAGGAGCATGCAAGTGGAGATGGACTCACTACATCGCAACCAAATATGGAATCTCGTTGAGTTGCCTAAAGGTAAGCAAGCACTTCAAAACAAATGGGTATACAAGCTGAAGGAAGAAGAAGGTGGGAAGAAAAGGTACAAGTCTAGGCTTGTGGTAAAGGGTTTTCTCAAAAGAAGGGTATTGACTTCAATGAAATATTTTGTCATGTTGTAAAAATGAACTCAATTAGGCTTGTCTTAATCCTTGTGGCTGCTCATGATCTAAATCTTGAGCAAATGGATGTAAATACGGCATTCCCTCACAGTGACTTAGAGGAGGAAATTTACATGCTTCAACCAAAGGGGTATGAAGTAAAAGGTAAGGAGAAAATGGTTTGCAGATTAAATAAGAGCTTGTATGTTTTAAAGCAAGGATCAAGACAATGGTACTTGAAGTTTGATTGATGGATGTTGGATCATGGATTCACAAGATGCAACTTGGATCACTGTGTCTACACAAAGAATTTGGGAGATGGGAAGTTCATCATCCTAATGTTGTATGTTCATGACATGCTGATTGCAAGTGCTAACATGCAGGACATCAAAGATCTAAAAGAGAAGTTGTCTAAATCTTTTTCAATGAAAGATTTAGGTGTTGCAAAGAGGATACTTGGTATGAAGATATCAAGGACGAAGAAGACAATAAAGCTATCTCAAGAGGATTACATCAAGAAGGTACTAAAAAGGTTTGCAATGCAAAATGCAAAAACAGTTTTTACACCTTTGGCTAGTCACTTTAAACTAACCAAGGATATGTGTCCAAAGACACAAGAAGAGATAGCCTATATGTCTACAGTTTCATATGCTACAGCGGTAGGTTCTCTTATGTATGCTATGGTCTGGACAAGGCCAGACATTGCACATGCAGTGGGAGTTGTAAGTAGGTTCATGGACAACCTAGGTAAAGAGCACTGGCAAGCTGTGAAGTGGATACTTAGGTATCTAAAAGGGACAACAACAAATGCTTTGTATTTTGGAGGAACTGATATTTTTCTAGAAGGGTATGCTGATGTAGATATGGCAGGTGACAAAGATACTCAGAGAAGCACTACTGGCTATGTCTTCCACGGTTGGAGGCACAGCAGTAAGCTGTGCTTCAAAGCTGCAAAAAGTGATCTCACTTTCTACCACAGAAGCAGAGTATGTAGCAATGACGGAGGCAGAAATTCTGTGGCTTCACAGATTCTTAGAAGAGCTTGGATTCAAACAAGACAATTGTTGTCTTGTACAGTGATAGCCAAAGCGCTATCCATCTTGCGAAGAACTCAGCCTTTCATTCAAGGACAAAGCACATTGAGGTGAGATATCACTCCATACGCACTCTTTTGGAAGAGGGACAACTAAAGCTAGGAAAGGTGCATACAAGTGAAAATCCTTCATACATGTTTACAAAGGTGGTCAACAAGGAAAAGTTGACCTTTTGCTTATCTTCAATCGGCATTCAAGGATAAGAAGCCAGGATGGAAAGCAGGTTTGGTTTGGAGATCAGCCTCCAAGTGGGAGATTGTTAAGTATGGAACCTGATTTACCCTTGTAATTTTTTGTGTTAAAAAACACACATTTGTAAGGCCCCCACTATGAGGAGAAGCCATCGTGTGTGAAGAAAATAACTCGCCGGAAAATAAAATCACTCGTCCGAATATTCCTTTTCACCAGAATATTATGGTTGGACGATGGCCGAAAAGTGGTCGGTCAGTTGGCCGATTGGCCGGTAGTCAATGGCCAGTGGTCGGTGGTCGGAAGTCAATGGCTGGTGGGCGGTGGCCGAATTCAATGGCTGGTGGCTGAATTCAAAAGCGGACTTATCTTCTCAAGGGCGGCCACACATGGGTAGATTGGAGGGTTCGATTTGGATTTATCTACACAAGGGCGGCTACACATGGCTGCCTCTCATGAGAGAGGACACCTTTTTGGCCTATAAAAGGAGGCCATTTCTACACACATATATAGTGTGAAGTTGATGCAACAAGGTGGGTGTGAGGTGGTGAGAGTGAAGCAAGGCAGGAGCTCCAAAAGGGTATAATCCCTTTGTAACCCTCTTCTTGTTTTGAAGTACTAAAGCCATTGAGTGGCTGCTTTCCCGTGGAAGTATCCCACATTGAGTGAACCACGTATATCGTGTGTACTCTCTATCTCTCTCTACTCTACAATCTCTTGTGTGTGTAAATTATCTCTCTCCATTAAGTAATCTACTCAATTATCTACTTAGCTACGTCATATTTCCTAGCATAAATAGTTTCATGTGTCTTTATGCTATGAAGGTCAGTATGATACATATGCTACGTGTGCTTAAATATGCAGACCCTTTTATGAGTAGTCATCCCCTATTGCCCCAATATCTGAACCCGAATTTGTACCTCAGCAAATCATTTCAAGACATTGCATCATACACATGTGTGTGTTTAAAGTGCTAGGCTCAGTAGATCAAGGCGTGGATCTACCTGCAAGGTCGTCATTGTCTTGTTTTGCTATGGGAGATGCAACTTCAGGGAGTACTTTACGGTCAGTATCTTCCTCTCTCCTTGGTTTGGGCCAGACCCCAAATGTACTTGTGCTCTGATGACTATGTGTGCGCGATGGACAAGGGTGCAGGTTTGATGCATACTACTGCTTGCGCTGTGTGTTTTTATATGTACTATCAGAAGCGCTTCATATTGCTCACGCTCCCTGTGATTAAAGTGAGCCCATGTGCCTACCTCAGCTTGGAGAAATCCCCCTATGCTTAGTATTATTACTATCCAATTTTAAAATCTTTCCAATTTAAGGTTTTATTCTTCACAGCTCCAACCCATGAGATCATTAACTCTTACCATGTGCCCAGAATCCATCAGAACTTATTCCCATGAAAACCATCGAGTACACTTGTGTTATAGCACCAGGGTGAAATGCTTTATTTCTTGACAAAAAAAATTTGGATACAACCATATGCAAAACCATCTCTACAAGTATGGCACGAAATATTCACAAAATCTTCCCGAGAATTGTTTTATATTGTTCCTCCACTGCTACCTTTGACTGACGGGGTATGTCCGACTGATTTCTGCATGAGTAAAAAGTTACAAGCATATTAACATGGTTCAGTACATTCATGTAATCCATGTGTGTGTGCATGTGTGCGTGTGTGCATGCGTGTGTGTGTGTGTGTGTGTTTAAGTATGTAAATCCCCTCATAATCGAACCGTGTGTGTGTGTGTGTGTGTGTGTGTGTGTGTGTGTGTGTGTGTGTGTGTGTGTGTGTTTAAGTATGTAAATCCCCTCATAATCGAACCATACTTAGACAATTGTACTAAACAATATATTAAATAACACTAGTTAAAACAAGATGTCATCAACCTCAATTATCATTTTATATACACCAATATAACACTCTGTATCTAATGGATAATACAGTCATTTATATCAAAAATTTGATCTTTGATCACTACAATATAATATCTTAGTGTTGCATCTCTATGTGCCAATCCTTTGGGATGAGCTTCCACTACATCTACATGGAGAAGGATCCAGCTGGTACATTGGACGATCTTCTGTTACTGCTACAGTTTTTGTTGTAATCCCAAGGAAAGAATCACTTACCTATCACCATCCATGAAACACAAGCCTGTCAGAACTGGCATTACTTGGGAAGACAGGTGTCAACGACTCCCTCCCCTTGTTATTGGTGTCAAAAATTACAACAGAAACTAACACCATAACATAGATCAAATATTAAGTTTAAAGAATGAGTCCTTAATTTATGATAATGTTTTCATCTTTAATTCCAGAAAAAATCGGACAGCGTCTCCTTTGTATTTTGAACTAATTTTCAAAAGTCTAGTCCATTGCCATCTCATCCGAGACCCTCACGTGAGGATTAAGGCTTTATTTAAAAACATTGTAGTATGTTTAAAGTAAAGTACTAACACTAAATTCAAAAGTTATGCATCTATTAAACAAGGAAAAAAATGTTGAAAAGCAGTTCCTATTACTATATTTACAAGGTGAATATACTCAAAGCTCTAGCATTACATAAAAGGATAGGTGTCAATAATCCCTTTCTCTTGTTATTTGTATCAAAACTTATTAATAAATTCACCACTAAACAAAGGTTAAGTATGTTGATTAGTAGTCATAAACCCTTCCTTTCAAAAAAATTTGTACCGAATTTTGTTTTTATTTTGGATAATATTTCAATAGATCCAATAGCAGCCATCTCAGAAGAGACCCTCACTTGAGGATTAAGGCATCATTATTCAGAAAAGGCTAGAATCAATTTGGTCAAGACAGAAGAGAAACTCATGCCTTGTATGTCCCAAGCCATATCTCCTTGTAAAAGATTATTTCTTGCCATATAATTCAATACATTCTTAAGCTAAAAAAAGGAGGAAGCTCGACTAGGGTAGCAACCAAAATACACAAGCCTTTTCATTTACCGAATTACAACCATAATTTGAGATATCTTTGGAAATGGATCCCAAATTAAGTCTACCAAACCATGCTAAGAGGCGAATGTTGAAGTCACTCTATAAGGCCATCATAAAAAGCAAGTCAGAAAAGGTTAGTCAGCAAATGTTAGCCACATGTTACTCAAGATCCAACATCCACCTACATGTTGCTCAATATGTCTAATAAATCCAAAGAGCCAACATATTATAATATGATTATCCAATAGCATGTGGTTTCAACTCCCAAGAGGCTTTGAAATTTCAACCCACAAAAACCGTGTAAAAGCCCAACTCGAAGTCCATGTGAAGCATAAAAACTGTGCGAAAATTAAAAAGAGTAGCAGTTACACTATTCATGATCTTTCATCCCTGATATTACTATTATGATTAGTATCGCTAGCTATAGCAATAGGATTGATCAGATCGTTCAAAGGCCAAGAACATTATGTACCAAGATATAGCAATAATAATCTGCAACACGAAATGTTAGTAAGTTGAAAGGCTAAACACGAGCAACTAGAAGTCCAGCAAGTTGATAGTATACCAAGAGAGACCGAATACCATTATTTCTTGCACATTGACCTGCATCATGAAAACTTACCACCCTATTCTGATATGTTGCTATGTCATGATAAACTTTCATACACAAGTTACTGAGATGGTGGCAATCTGAGGTGAGCCTAACAAGCCAAGTTTCCCGACATAATATTCCTTAAATTTAGCACAAAGGATCCAATTGTTGTGTGGGAGTTTGTGTGTGGTGTTGTATGAATGAGAAAGCCTACCGGCCACAGGTAATTAAGCAAGTCGATCCAGTGATCATAAAGGGGTAGGACAAAAAATCCAAGAAACCTCGTCATGAAATCTATCCCACATGCAAAAACTGAATTAGCCAATCATTGTCGAGCCTAACTTCATTTTGGAGTACCCATTTTCCTAAGGTTAATAACCATTCATAAGCTAAACTATGTATATATAAAAATTTTGCAGTATTTCCTTTGTATCTGCTCAGTCATTTCAAAAAATCAACCAGTCAATGTTATCCCCCACGAGACCCTCACATGAGGTTGTATGCAAATCCGGTAGTGACAATCAAATCCACAAACAAAGGGTGTTTTTTTATTTCAGCTCTATCCAGCTTTGACTCATTCATAATTCAATCTCAATAGCATTTGTCATAACATGAGAAATAAAACCCTCAATTAACATTAAGTTTCCGTTGATTTTAATTAAATGTCAAAACAAAAACCGTGTATACTTTCTCCAATTCATGAGCATAAAAGGCATCTACCCAAATTTCAAAAACAAAAACCATAAATGTAGTACTGAGTAGGTGCATGTGCACCTACCTGGCATGTTGTTGATGTTGGTATGGCCTGCAGATGTAGATTTTGAAAAAAACTCAATCAGTATACATGATAGCCAACTATAATGTATGTTGCTCAATCCCATGTGTGATTCGGATGAGGTCGATAATGTGGCCGATGAATGTAAAACCCAAGTGGTCTGCTGCATCTTGCTAGCATGGGAAAAGAGAGTGAAAACAAAATTCCTGAAGAGGTTTGTTGAACCAAATAACTCTGTAGATAGCTTCAATCAGGAGGAAAGATAAACATAAATTTTCATCCTTCAAGCATCTTTGTGTATGTGTGTGTGTGTATGAGAGGGAGGGA
This sequence comes from Adiantum capillus-veneris, assembly GCF_014529385.1. Lineage (NCBI taxonomy): Eukaryota > Viridiplantae > Streptophyta > Polypodiopsida > Polypodiales > Pteridaceae > Adiantum > Adiantum capillus-veneris. Next base: position 97,547,968 of record NC_140960.1, read on the forward strand.
GGGAGAGAGGAGAGAGAGAGAGAGAGAGAGACTTTCCAAAGTTCAACTTGTGTCTACAGTTTCAATCACCTTGGATATGCCAAGTCACAAGAAAGTTACCCTACATTTTTTACAGAGAACGTATCCTTTGCAGATAGCATCAGTGAGGAAGAAAACCGAACATAGCTTGCCAACTTTCAAGCACCTATGTGTGCATGTGTGTGTGTGTGTGTGTGTGTGTGTGTGTGTGTGTGTGTGTGTGTGTGTGTGTGTGTGTGTGAGAGAGAGAGAGAGAGAGAGAGAGAGAGAGAGAGAGAGTGTGTGAGAGAGAGAGAGAGGGAGAGAACATATACCCGAACTGCTGCAAGGAGCGGATTGAGGGATATGGTCTGTTGAGGTGTAGGGAATCAGTATAGAGTATCAATTCTCAAGGATAGGGATTGAGAATGCATACCATGCTCCGCTTTTTAGAGCGTAAGAACTCTCATCAATTTGGTGCCACATGTATTAACTTCCTTCATGTGGGTAAACGACTATATACATCTATTTTTGGAACAGGATCACTCCCAAGAACAAGTGTTCACACTGCTATTCTTGGATTTTTAGATAGGGATCTTTTATTTGAGGTGATATATGGGTTGGTGTTCGTAAGAAAATTTCTTAAATTAGTACGCCGAGTAACTTGCCGAAAAAAGGCCATCACCTGCTGATGTGGGTGAGTACATGGGGCCCAACTAATGAAAGATCATACCCATAGAGTGATTGCAAAGGCTCGAACCAAAACGATGCCATAGGCCATTATGACACTTCATGTGTGTAGCGGATATTGCAGGTCAAAGCACCCAAGTTAAATGTTCAAAGGATTTTGTGATTGCAATTGAAGCTCCCAAGTTAAATGTTCAAAGGATTTCGTGATTGCAAGTGAAGTTGCACGCTTCTCTTTTGTAAGCGCGATATTCTTTATGGGAGAGATAGGGAGAAAGATGACCGGCAATGTGCACGCATGTATAGACTGCATAGATCTCTCATATACTAAGGGTATAAACAAATTGTCACGTTTAAATGTGTGTGTGTGTGTGTGTGTGTGTGTGTGTGTGTGTGTGTGTGTGTGTGTGTGTGTGGCCCTCCCCCATCCCTAAGGAGAGGATCCACTTGGTGGAGGATGGTCCACCAAGTGGACCAATCCCCCACCAATTGTAGTAAATGCTTCCTAAAAATTTCAATGTTTATAGCTCCATCACTTGTACTGTGTTAAAAAGGTTTAGATGCGAGATTACTCATATGTAGTGTGTTGAACCGAATTTAGATGTAAGAATACCCAATTGTTTTATGATAAAGAGGTCCTCTAGGGAGGAGAGTAAGGTACTATGAAAACTACGTACGTGATATCTCATGATTTTGGTTGATGTCACTCCAAATTTGTGGATTATGTCGTCATGTTGGTTACTATACAATACTCCGATCCTACAAGATAAATATCACTTGAAATTCCACACATGTTCGAGTGTGGTCATTGAATATATGGATTATAAGTAAACATGTAGATGCTTGATCAATTTAGGAGCTGAGAGCCCCGACCCATCCCTTTGGATTGGGTGGATCAAGCTAGTAATAATGTAACTTGTATTAGAGAGTAGGCAATCCAATTCTTAGGGTATAAATACCCATATCCTGACGAAGATCGTTTGATTGTAGTAAGGATAAATTGGAGTAGCTATATTATTATCTAATATATTATCTAATTTTAATTGTTAAGTATGGCACTAGTCCGATCAAAGACTAGTAGGGAAAAGGAATGTGTGTTTAAGTATGAAAATCCCCACATACTTGACAATTGTATTAAATAATATATTAAATAACAATATTTTAAAACAAGATGTCATCAACCTCAATTATCATTTTATATACACCAATAAAACATTATGTATCTAATGGATAATACAGTCATTTAGATCAAAAATTTGATCTTTAATCACTACAATATAATATCTTAGTGTTGCATCTCTATGTGCCCACCCTTTGGGATGAGCTTGCACTACATCTACATGAAGAAGGATCCAGCTGGTACATTGGATGATCTTTTGTTTACTGCTGCATTTTTCCTTGTAATCCCAAGGAAAGAATCTCTTACCTATCACCATCCAAGAAACACAAGCCTGTCAGAGCTGGCATTACTTGGGAAGACAGGTCTCAACGACTCCCTCCCCTTGTTATTGGTGTCAAAAAATGAGTCCCTAATTTATGCTAATGTTTGCATCTTTTAATTCCAAAAAAAAACGGACAGCATCTCCTTTGTATTTTGAACTAATTTTTAAAAGTCTAGTCCACTGCCATCTCATCCGAGACCCTCACGTGAGGATTAAGGATTTATTTAAAAACATTGTAGTATGTTTAAAGTAAAGTACTAATACTAAATTCAAAAGTTATGCATCTATTAAACAAGGAAAAAAATGTTGAAAAGCAGTTCCTATTACTATATTTACAAGGTGAATAAACTCAAAGCTCTAGCATTACATAAAAGGATAGGTGTCAATAATCCCTTTCTCTTGTTGTTTGTATCAAAACTTATTAATAAATTCACCACTAAACAAAGGTTAAGTATGTTGATTAGTAGTCATAAACCCTTTCTTTCAAAAAAATTGGACCGCATTTTGTTTGTATTTCAGACAATATTTCAATAGATCCAATAGTGGACATCTCAGAAGAGACCCTCACTTGAGGATTAAGGCATCATTATTCAGAAAAGGCTAGAATCAATTTGGTCAAGACAGAAGAGAAACTCATGCCTTGTATGTCCCAAGCCATATCTCCTTGTAAAAGATTATTTCTTGCCATATAATTCAATACATTCTTAAGCTAAAAAAAGGAGGAAGCTCGACTAGGGTAGCAACCAAAATACACAAGCCTTTTCATTTACCGAATTACAACCATAATTTGAGATATCTTTGGAAATGGATCCCAAATTAAGTCTACCAAACCATGCTAAGAGGCGAATGTTGAAGTCACTCTATAAGGCCATCATAAAAAGCAAGTCAGAAAAGGTTAGTCAGCAAAGGTTACCCACATGTTACTCAAGATCCAACATCCACCTACATGTCAATATGTCTAATAAATCCAAAGAGACAACATATTATAATATGATTATCCAATAGCCTGTGGTTTCAACTCCCAAGAGGCTTTGAAATTTCAACCCACAAAAAACCGTGTAAAAGCCCAACTCGAAGTCCATGTGAAGCATAAAAATTGTGCAAAAATTAGAAAGAGTAGCAGCTACACTATTCAGGATCTTTCTTCCCCGATATTACTATTATGATTAGTATCGCTAGCTATAGCAATAGGATTGATTAGATCCTTCAAAGGCCAAGAACATTATGTTCCAAAATATAGCAATAATAATCTGCAACACGAAATGTTAGTAAGTTGAAAGGCTAAACGCGAGCAACTAGAAGTCCAGCAAGTTGATAGTATACCAAGAGAGACCGAATACCATTATTTCTTGCACATTGACCTGCATCATGAAAACTAACCACCCTATTCTGATATGTTGCTATGTCATGATAGACTTTCATACACAAGTTACTGAGATGGTGGCAATCTGAGGTGAGCCTAACAAGCCAAGTTTCCCGACATAATATTCCTTAAATTCAGCACAAAGGATCCAATTGTTGTGTGGGAGTTTGTGTGTGGTGTTGTATGAATGAGAAAGCCTACCGGCCATAGGTAATTAAACCAGTCAAGCCATTGATCATAAAGGGGTGGGACAAAAAATCCACGAAACCTCGTCATGAAATCTATCCCACATGCAAAAAGTGAATTAGCCAATCATTGTCGGGCCTAACTTCATTTTGGAGTACCCATTTTCCTAAGGTTAATAACAATTCATAAGCTAAACTATGTATATAAAAGTTTTTTGCAGCATTCCCTTTGTATCTGCTCAGTCGTTTTAAAAAAAAACTAGTCAATGTTATCCCCCACGAGACCCTCACATGAGGTTGTATGCAAATCCGGTAGTGACAATCAAATCCACAAACAAAGGGTGTTTTTTTCTTTCAGGTCTATCCAGCTTTGACTCATTCATGATTCAATCTCTATAGCATTTGTCATAACATGAGAAATAAAACCCTCAATACATTAAGTTTCAGTTGATTTTAATTAAATGTCAAAACACAAACCGTGTACACTTTCTGCAATTCATGAGCAGAAAAGGAATCTACCCAAAATTTAAAAAAAAACCATAAATGTAGTACTGAGTAGGTGCACGTGCACCTACCTGGCATGTTGTCCATGTTGGTATGGCCTACAAATGTAGATTTTGAAAAAGCCTCAATAAGTATACATGATAGCCAACTATAATGTATGTTGCCCAATCCCATGTGTGATGCCAATGAGGTCGATACTATGGCCGATGAATGTAAAACCCAAGTGGTCTGTTGCATCTCGCCAGCATGGGAAAAGAGAGTGAAAACAAAATTCATGAAGAGGTTTGTTGAACCAAATAACTCTGTAGATAGCTTCAATCAGGAGTAAAGCTAAACATAAATTATCATCCTTCAAGCATCTTTGTGTGTATGTGTGTGTGTGAGAGAGAGGGAGGGAGAGAGAGAGAGAGAGAGAGAGAGAGAGAGAGACTTTCCAAAGTTCAGCTTGTGTCTGCAGTTTCAATCACCTTGAATATGCCAAGTCACAAGAAAGTTACCCTACATTTTTTACAGAGAACGTATCCTCTGCAGATAGCATCAGCCAGGAAGAAAGCCGAACATAGCTTGCCAACTTTCAAGCACCTATGTGTGCATGTGTGTGTGTGTGTGTGTGTGTGTGTGTGTGTGTGTGTGTGTGTGAGAGAGAGAGAGAGAGAGAGAGAGAACATATACCCGAACTGTCTCGCAAGGAGCGGATTGAGGAGTATGGTCTGCTGAGGTGTAGGGAATCAGTATAGAGTATCAATTCTCAAGGATAGGGATTGAGAATGCATACCATACTCCTCTTTGTAGAGCGTAAGAACGCTCATCAGTTTGGTGCCATGTATTAACTTCCTCCATGTGGGTAAACGGCTATATACATCTATTTTTGGAAGAGGATCACTCCCAAGAACAAGTGTTCACACTGCTATTCTTGGATTTTTAGATAGGGATCTTGTATTTGAGGTGATATATGGGTTGGTATTCATAAGAAAATTTCTTAAATTAGTACGCCGAGTAACTTGCCAAAAAAAGGCCATCACCTGTTGATGTGGGTGAGTACATGGGGCCCAACTAAAGAAAGATCATACCCATAGAGTGATTTGATAGGTTCAAACCAAAACGATGCCATAGGCCATTATGACAATTCATGTGTGTAGCGGATACTGCAAGTCAGAGCACCCAAGTTAAATGTTCAAAGGATTTTGTGATTGCAAGTGAAGCTCCCAAGTTAAATGTTCAAAGGATTTTGTGATTGCAAGTGAAGCTGCACGCTTCTCTTTTGGAAGGGCGATATTCTTTATGGGAGAGATAGGGAGAAAGATGACCGTCAATGTGCATGCATGTATAGACTGCATAGATCTCTCATATACTAAGGGTATAAACAAACTATCACATTTAAGTGTGTGTGTGTGTGTGTGTGTGTGTGTGTGTGTGTGTGTGTGTGTGTGTGTGTGTGTGTGTGTGTGTGTGTGTGTGTGTGTGTTAGTTATTTACATATATTACCCACAAATGAATATATACGTTTTCAAAGACCAAGGTACCTAAATAAGTACAAGGTTTCTTATACAAAACAAACTTAGACAGCGTGATTTTGTACAAATGAATATCAACAGGTTGGTATAAGACACCATCCAAAAGAGGAAAACTCCTTCACAAAGTTTGAACTAATTGTGCCAATCTTCCAAACAGTAAAGCACCAAAAAGCTGAACCAAAGAGAGTAGCCCTCACGTGCACCCATAGAAAACAACACAACATTCTGTTAGCATTGGCTCTGTATGCAGGTGATGCATGGGCGTCCTAGTTGTTATCCATGTCACAAAGGTACAACTTTTTTGTGCAAGTAAAGAGAAATTTGAAGAGATGTTGGTAGCCAATTACACCATCATAAACAAACCTTTACCAGTCTGGTATACTTGTACTGGTACTGGTACTGGTGTCAGATCTTCAGTGCTAGTACTGGTAGTACTGGTATTGCTATACCGCTATCCTGGTATATTAGTACATTAGTACTGGTATTAGTCGTAGTCTTCCAATGCTGGTACCGGTACTCGTAGTGCTGGAACTGATACCGTTATACTACTATATTGTTATACTAGTATATCGGTTCCCAAACATTTGTCTATGTCGAGAATACCAAAAAAATGAAGAAAACTAGTAGTTCTATACTTGAAAATAGGAAATAGGTAATTCTATATGAGTCTTGCAAAGAGCCGGTGTACTGGTATTGATGTAGGTCTGGTATATTGGTTCTAGTATTGGTACAAGTTTTCATATTTTTAGTGCTAGTACCAATACGGTTAGTCTTGGTACTGAAATTGCTATATTGCTAAACAGGTATACAGGTATACTAGTATTGGTACTAGTCCCAGATTGTCAGCACTAGTACTGGTTCTGGTAGTACTGGAACTGGTGTTGCTTTACTACTATACTAGTCTATTGATTTACTGGTACACTGGTTCCCAGACATATTTCCATGCATCAATTACTATAATGAATGTAAAACTAGGAGTTATATACTCGGAGAAGGGAAATAGGTAATTCTACACGAGTCCTGCTGAGAGCCAATGTATTGATATAGATACAGATTTGATATATTGGTACCGGTACAAGTACTAGTCTTCATATTTTCAATGCTAGTACTGGTACCAGTAGTATTGGTTTTGAAAATTCTATACTGGCATATTAGCAATGGTACTAGTTTCAAACTATCCATTCTAGTACTGGTGTTGGTAGTACTGTTATACTGGTCAACCAGCTGGTAACGGTATTCAACTCTCAGAGGGTTAACTCCATCAAGCATATTCCCTACCTATGTGTTAACGACATTACTTCATTATATCTAACCTAAACAGAGGCCCAAGTTAACCACTTCCAGTGTTTACAAGAGGAAACCTTATTAATAAATCAATCCTCTGGTTGGTGCCAAACTATGCAAGGACAAAGTTACATACCAAACCAATAGGTCCACAATACCAAATGGTTTTCATCACCAAGTGTTATGAAGAACGTCATCCTCAGGCGTCAGCTTTATAAGGCACCAAGCAACCAGCTTAACAGGCTACAATACCCTCATTAATGTTGAAACTACCCAAGCCAAGGATAGGACTGAATATCCATAACAACTGGAAATCCTTCATTTAAGAAAGGGACATACAAGCAATGCCGCTGATACAACTTTGAACCTCAATGTTTTCACAAGTAATTGAAAGCTCTCTTACAAGAGCATACATCGTCCAAGACACAACAAAAGTGACGTTACAAACTGAGTATGAGGAATAGCACCATAATCTTAATCTAATCAAACTTTACCATTCATACAGCAGTAAATACTAAAAAATTAACAAAAACATGAGTTGCCATACATGTCCTTAATGTGCATGAGAAACCAATCCGAGAAAAAACACCATCATTCTGTCTGACAGGAATCCATTTTAATGCCAATATTCACCTCAGATTTAGTCGGAGCAGCCAGCTCCACAATGGCCTGCTTCCCCTTGCCTTTAGCCATAGATCTATTACTTGATAGTACCAACCAGTAGTCCACGTCATAGAAAGTGCTACTATGCAGATAAATACATCAAGGAACACATGCACACATTACCAATGCTAAGTGAGCTAAAAAAGCTCACCTTTTATAGGGTTTAGAAGCAGGTAACACCTTCTTCATGGTAGTAAAGCGGGCCCATCCACAGTAAGTTACTAGAGTAGTGGTGCGCCATCAGGTACAGAGGCAAACATAGGGAGGAAGAAAAAGGAGGTGTTATGGAGCAAGTGGTAGCCAACTGTTAGTACAGAACAACAGTCCCCTACACTAGTTGTGGAGTTAAACTATGTTGCAAGTTTACAGAATGGAGAGAGCGCAAGAAGAGGGAGCCACCATGGTTTTGCAGAAAATGCCAGGGAATGCAGAGCCATGAAACCCACATACCCTCATGACATTAATTCCTACAAGGTTAGGTATCTATACGACCCCACATTAGTCAATACAAGCTCCTATCCCTGCAAGGGAAAATTTCCCCTTTATTTTACATGGTAAAGATACCATAAGGTCCTCAAAACATTCTTTATCGGAGCCAGTTGTACACTCTGGGCATCCCCGGCTAGTAGTCCAAGCAAAATAAAAATTAAAGAAATTACATTCAAGCTAGAACTAACCATAAGAGTGTGTGTGTGTGTGTGTGTGTGTGCGTGCGCACGCATGTGCGCCGCACGTGTGTGTGTGTGTGTGTGTGTGTGTATGTGTATGTGTGTGTGTGTGTGTGTGTGTGCACGTGCGTGCACCCACCCATACCCATGCACATACCTAATAAGGTAGTACACCCATTAGGTACGGGCCTACTTCCTGATTGCAAAGATAAATAGGATCTATTTTGGCTCCTGGCCAGTTATTTAAGCAAATTGCTTTTGTTATACTAGTAACAAGTTCACTCCGTAGAAAACTATTATTACAAAATTTACATATCAACTTGTTGACTTCTTTATAGGCGGAAAAGTTTTTCGTATATGAGTATATTATTAGTAGCAAAATACCCAAGCAAGTGTTACGCACATTTTTTATAGGTCTGTTACTTTTCCTTTTTTAGACGAATCCAACAGGGTTAAGTGACAAATTATCCTACTTCCAAAAGAAGCATGTAGTGTATTGTGCAATGTAAGGAGAGTGAAGTCGAATTTCCATGTTCAAAAAGCAGGTTCTTTTAATTATAGTTCTACCTTCTACCTCCACTTCTTCTAGATAGGTAGGCTCTATCAAGAGGCAAGGTGGTTAAATCTCACTCAGGTAGTCTTTGAAGTTCTGATTGTTTATACTTAATAAATCATTCATGAATCTAAATGTGCTATTGAAGATTGAAAGTAGTTTGGCCTCCTCATAATGTTTCATTTTTTAATACAACCATTTGTATTCAAATAATAATAAGTATAGATTGTACATTATAGGTGAGCACGAGAATCCCATAGGAATTCCCTTCTTTTGTCTATAGCAGTTTGGCCCTAATTGGATGAAGCAGTTCTACAATATCCATTTAATTACCATAATTAGAGCAGTTTTGTCAAAGCATTGCAATGGCTTTTTTACATAACTTTTAAGCCAACAAGGTGTTCTAACTAGTGAGATCTTTTCAAACCCTTGTGTTTTTTTGTTGGAAAAGGCCATGTTGATAATATCTTCAAGCACTCCAAGAAGGACGTCATTCCCTGAGAGAGGAATATTTTCATAACATTGTGTAATATCAACGATGAAGATATAATAGATATCCGTAGGTAGGTTGATAAACACCTCTGATGAATTCCTAGCAAGCCAAAAAGTACAACAATCTATACCACTGAATCTTTTAAGATCCATCTTCCTTTTTGCACAAAGATTGCCACCTCTGCCATGACTAGGTTTAGGCAAGAAGTAATATCTTTTGTAACATAAGAAAAAATATAGTTTGAAGCATCGAAAATCCATCTGAACTTTTGTTTGTGTTTTTTAAAAGTTGGAAATAACACGGGAAGCTTATTTGAAGCTCCATTGTACCCCATATTGCCCAAATCCCTTAGCAAGGCTAAGGCCACATCCTTTAATGTTTCATTCACCTTTCCAAATTCATTTCCACCCAACCTTACCAGGGCAACTTCATAAACCAACTTTTTACAAATACTTAATACAGTGTTAGCCACTTTATCAAGGCCAACAATAAACCAATTACAAGCCATCTCATGACAATCTTGCATAATTTTTGGGTTGACCCAAGTCCTATCCAAGATGAGCCATTTATATGGCAAAAGACTAACTTTTTGAAAAAAGACTGCTTTGAGTTTTTCAATCAAATCGTGTAGGATCTGCTGCTCCAGTTGGAGCTTTACGGCTAAGTCAGCCAGACAATCCAGTAGTGCGGACAGTGCCATTCCAAGATTAAGAGGTTTTATAGGTATGTGATTCAAACCCATACCAAGTAAATCTCAAAGAGAAGAAGTCTTAATAATAGTTAGGTTTGTCGTACAGACATGCATACCAAGTAAACCAAAATCCTTGCAATAAGCGGTAAATTTTTTGAAGTTACACTAAAAAATAAGTTCATGTCTAAGAAATTCATTTGAGTATACAAAACACTTAATAGGATCATAATATCTCCAACCAAACACCATATTTTCAATCATAGAATGATTACCATATATTAGATCAAATCATTCAACAAAAATTGATTTTGGTGAAAAGAAATCAAAAATCCTATTGTGAAATGACAATGAATGAAATTTACACTACAATCCCCAGTTTTGCTTGGTAGACAGCGCCTCCTGATCTCATTGACCACTACCTTCACAGTCACATTTCCAATAGGTGTTTAATAGGCAACCCCCACCCCTTCCTCTTGTAAAGATTCTAGACTTTCCTCTTCCAAAACTAGAGCCAGAAGACAAAGAGGGGGTAAGAAATGAAGTAAACGTGGAGTTTGGAGTTAGCAGTGTGTTGGGTCTTTTTTGAGAAGGGGACTCATCTTCTTCAAAGTTAGGCTTCACAAGTTCCAGAATAGTTTTTATCCCTTTGTAAGACCCATAAATAGTAAGGAGCATCCCTAGTTCATTTGCCTTGAGCTCCTTAAGCATGTCAACCATTAATGTACGAAAATGTACGAACACATTTTGGCAGCATCCCTGGTTCATTTGCCTTGAGCTCCTTAAGCATGTCAACCATTAATGTACGAAAATGTACGAACACATTTTGGCAGCATCCCTGGTTCATTTGCCTTGAGCTCCTTAAGCATGTCAACCATTAATGTACAAAAATGTATGAGCACAATTTGTGCCAAAACCAACTCCTTGGCTTGTCCACCTAACAAGGAGTAGATGAGAGAAAGATGAAAGGATGTAGACTTTTTTGGGAAAATAGATTTTAGATTGTTCAGTGCATACCAAACTGCATGGTCAGACCATATAATGCTAGACTCACATGGCGCTTTAGGGTCAAGAAATTTGCAAGCACACTTGAGATATGGTCTGTAAATATTTCATAATGATTTCACATAATAATCTGCATTTTTTTACTGAACTCCATGAGACCTTTCGTTCTCACGTACAGACCTGCATTAGAGCTACACTTCTTGGAATCTAAAAAATACATGTTGAGTGGAGCTTTAATCAGCTCTCCTTTGTCCAAACATTGCATTCCTTTGAGTGTCTTTGGCCGAGAATCCTCCATTTTAGCAGCTGGCAGATTTGCCAAAAAAACCAGGTCTATATTGAGATAGGAGCCATAAAATCTTTATTAGGGAGTAACCAAAGTTTGTGCTTCACCCCTAAAGATTCAACCTCCACTTGTCTAGTTGGTAGATGGGAAGATTCTAGATACCTTAGGTACCAATTCCAAAAGCGAAGTCTCAATAAAAGAACATAAACCTCTGAAATTCTTTAACAGCTTCCGTAGCTGCAGCATCCCTACAGAAAAGACTATTGGTAGGTGGGAGACTTGGAATAGTCGAGGTCGTGATAAAACTCGAGCTGAGCCCACACTGCTTTATGAGAAGGTTAGCAAGTTCAGCACCATCAGATGAGAACTTGGCCAAATCCTCTTTATCAGCTTTAGAGATAGTTGGAATATTAGCAGTAATGTCGGTAATCACAGAGACACCCTCCTTACTGTTTTTAACCAAAACAGCTAAAATTTTGACCCATTTGTCAAAGGAGACTGTGTGAATCAGGGAGGTAGTAGGATTACTAGACGAGGCCACAATAAGAGCAGATGCTTCCGCATCTTGAATACATCTAAGAACCAAAAGTGAAGCCCATGACAACGGCTCCATTGGTAAATCCAGTCCCTGATACAACAAAATTTCCTGAAGGAGGCATAGTTACAGATGACCAAAAATTTGAGTTGTCCCAAAAATTTGAAAGGAAGTATAGTAAAAGGCAAAATAAAAAACAAACTATACATTTAACGGCGTAGTGTAATATTCTAGTAGCCACCTCAACCTTCAACCGATCAAAAAACATTCATATTGATTGTGCGAGGCTAGCTTCTCCTAGCTCAGACTGACTATCTTACCAAATCATCCTGACCTAGCACAATACTGGGAGCTTGGTCCTGATCTAGTTGTAAGACTTGATCTAAGTGCAATTTGTGTGTGTTTTAGTTATTAACATATATTACCCACAAATGAACATATACGTGTTTAAAGACCAAGGTATCCAGATAAATACAAGGTTAATTATACAAAACAAACTTAGATAGCCTGATTTTGTACAAACGAATATCAACAAGTTGGTATAAGACACCATCCAAAAGGCCAGAACTCCTTCACAAACTTCGAACTAGCTGTGTCAATCTTCCAAACAGTAAAGCACCAAAAAGTTGAACCAAAGAAAGTAGCCCTCACCTGCACCCATAGAAAACAACACAACATTTTGCTAGCATTGGCTCTGTTTTCATATCTTTAGTGCTAATACCCATACGGTTAGCTTGGTACTATAATTTCTATATTGCTAAATAGGTATACATGTATAGTAGTACTGGTATTATTCCCAGATTATCAACACTAGTATTGGTTCTGGTAGTACTGGAACTAGTGTTGCTTTACTACTATACTAGTCTATCGGTTTACTGGTACACTGGTTCCCAGACATATTGCCATGCAGCGAATACTAGAATGAATGTAAAACTAGGAGTTATATACTCGGAGAAGGGAAATAGGTAATTCTACATGAGTCCTGCTGAGCCAGTGTACTGATATAGATATGGATTTGATATACTTTCAATGCTAGTACTGGTACAGGTAGTACTGGTATTGAAACTGCTATATTGCCATACTAGCATATTAGTAATGGTACTAGTTTCAAACCATCCATTCTAGTATTGGTGCTGGTAGTACTGGTATACTGGTCAACCAAACGGTAACGGTATTCAACTCTCAGAGGGTTAACTCCATCAAGCATATTCCTTCCCTATGTGTTAACGACATTACTTCATTATATCTAACTTAAACAGAGGCCCAAGTTAACCACTTCCAGTGTTTGCAAGAGGAAACCTTATAAAAAAATAAATCCTCCGGTTGGTACGTGTTTAAAGACCAAGGTACCCAGATAAATACAAGGTTAATTATACAAAACAAACTTAGATAGCCTGATTTTGTACAAACAAATATCAACAAGTTGGTATAAGACACCATCCAAAAGCTCAGAACTCCTTCACAAACTTAGAACTAGCTATGTCAATCTTCCAAACAGTAAAGCACCAAAAAGTTGAACCAAAGAAAGTAGCCCTCACCTGCACCCATAGAAAACAACACAACATTCTGCTAGCATTGGCTCTGTTTTCATATCTTCAGTTCTAATACCCATACGGTTAGCTTGGTACTATAATTTCTATATTGCTAAACGGGTATACAGGTATAGTAGTACTGGTATTATTCCCAGATTATCAGCACTAGTATTGGTTCTGGTAGTACTGGAACTGGTGTTGCTTTACTACTATACTAGTCTATCGGTTTACTGGTACACTGGTTCCCAGACATATTGCCAGGCAGCGAATACTAGAATGAATGTAAAACTAGGAGTTATATACTCGGAGAAGGGAAATAGGTAATTCTACACGAGTCCTGTTGAGCCAGTGTACTGATATAGATACGGATTTGATATACTTTCAATGCTAGTACTGGTACCGGTAGTACTGGTATTGAAACTGCTATATTGCCATACTAGCATATTAGTAATGGTACTAGTTTCAAACCATCCATTCTAGTATTGGTGTTGTTAGTACTGGTATACTGGTCAACCAAACGGTAACGGTATTCAACTCTCAGAGGGTTAACTCCATCAAGCATATTCCTTCCCTATGTGTTAACGACATTACTTCATTATATCTAACTTAAACAGAGGCCCAAGTTAACCACTTCCAGTGTTTGCAAGAGGAAACCTTATAAAAAAATCAATCCTCTGGTTGGTGCGAAACTATGCAAGGACGAAGTTACATACCAAACCAATAGGTCCACAATGCCAAATGGTTTTCATCACAAAGCTTTATGAAGAACATCATCCTTAGGCCTCAGCTTTATAAGGTGCCAAACAACCAGCTTAACAGGCTACAATACCCTCATTAATGTTGAAACTACCCAAGCCAAGGATAGGACTGAATATGCATAACGACTGGAAATCCTTCATTCCAAAAAGGGACATCAATTTAACCACTTCTCATGGTTCTTCTGCGAGTGAAAAATCTTCTATTCCTAATGCTTCTACTGGCAGCACTTCATCTGGGAATTCTGGTGATAAGGGCAAAAAGAAGATGTGTTGCCATTATTGTACAGCTAATGATCACTTAATCAAGCACTGTCCAAAATTGAAGGCAAAAGAGGCTAAGAAGAAAGAGGTTGGTTCCACTACAGGGTCCAATATAAGTGCAGCTATTGTAGAGTCTTCTGTGGAAAGGAGATTGTAATGTTGATGTAGATGTAGAGTGGGATTTTAGTGCAGAGTGTACTTATGATCCTACTGTCCATGACGCATGCATGTCAATTTTTGCATATTCACATGTGTGGTATTTTGATAGTGGTGCTACCAAGCATATTACCTCACATCGTGATTTTTTTACCTCTCTTGAGGATGACCCTCATGGGAATTCAATCACTTGTGCTAACAATGCCTGTTATACGATCAAGGGAGTTCAAAAGATTGTGCTGACTGCTACGCATGGAAATTCTTTCATACTTGTTGATACATTGTATGTGTTTGTGAAGGATGTATTTTGGGTAAGATGCAGGTTTCAAAGTTTCCAAAGGATAGTTCAGTTAGGGCTACATGCAAGTTGCAGCTTGTGCATAGTGATGTTTCTGGGCCCATGCAAACTAAGTCCTTTGGCAATTACCTTTACTTTATGACTTTCATTGATGATTACCAGGAATGCAGGGGTGTATCTGCTTAAGTCAAAGTCCGAAGTGTTTTTGTGCTTCAAGAAATTTTTGGCTATGGCTAAAAATGTCTCAAAATGTAATATGGACACCCTCCGTTCTGATCAAGGGGAGGGAGTATATGTCTCATGAATTTAATGCATTTTTGGCTAGTCGTGGGATAAAACACCAATGTACAGTGTCGTATACACCTCAACAAAATGGTGTTGTTGAGAGAAAAACAAGTCTCTCACAAAAATGGCACGACGTATGGTCAAAAGTCAAGCTTTGCTGCATTTGTTTTGGCTTGAGGCTATCATGTGTGCCACTTATGTACTGAACCGGTGTCCTATGAAATCTTTGCAATCTATGACTCCCTATGAAGCATGGCATGATAGAAAGCCTTTTATTCAGCACATGCGTGTTTTTGGTTGTTTGGATTATGCTTTGGTGCCACAAACGCAGCATAGAAAATTGGATGATAAGGCTATCAACTGCATTTTTGTTGGTTATAGTGACAAAAGCAAAGGGTATAGGTCGTATCATATGAAAACAAAGTGTATCTTGGTTTCACGAAATGTTGTGTTTGTGGAGGATTCTGTTCATCCCTTGATGTCATGTACTAGAGACAGTAATAAAAGCTCATAGGACATTTATGACACTTTGTTGCCTCTTTTCAGTGGTGGAAGTTTGAATGTAAATTCCAATGAGGCAAATGTACAACCTATGGGGGTTTCTAAAAATGTTACAGATCAACCAATTTTTGATGCAGATGTACATGATGTACTTGATGAGGAAAGGGCTGCAAAAGACCGGGATAGAGGTATGCCAAAATGGCTATTGCATACTTTGTATGATAGTAAATTGGATGCACCTTTGTCTATTTGTACTTGTTCATGTTCTTGCCATGCATCTTATGCATCAGATTGTTATGCTTTAGCTGTGTCTAGCTTATGTGATGTTGAGGAACCTCTGTCTTTTGATGAAGCAAAGAATTCAAAAAATTGGATGGCTGCAATGCAATTTGAATATGATGCACTTATAGAAAATGACACATGGACTTTACGTGATTTGCCTCCTGGCAAAAATGCCATTGGTACAAAGTGGGTTTATAAGTCGAGATTGATCGCTATAAGGCTTACTTGTTGCAAAGGGTTATGCATAGCAAAAAGGCATGGATTAGGAAGATACTTTTTGTATGACTACTGTGCGTTTTCTATGTGCATTAGCAGCTCATTTTGGTTGGGATGTACATCAATCAGACATTATTACTGCTTTCTTGAATGGTGACATATTTGAGGAAGTTTATGTAACGCAACCTTATGGTTTTGTCAAGAAAGGACAAGAGGATAAAGTGTGCAAATGTAAGAAAGCTTTGTATGGGTTGAAGCAATCTCCTCGTGCTTGGTATGAGAAAGCTAACACTCATTTGGTCAAATGAGGCTTTTGTAATAGTCCCAAAAAAAAAAGCAATTTGTATGTAAAGCTTGAGGGTGATGTACTTCTCATTGTTGTTCTCTATTTGGATGATTTGGTGATAAACTAGACCAAATGAGAGCATAGTGATGAATTTAAGGCTGATTTAAATGCTACTTTCAAGATGAAAGATTTGGGGTTGTTAAATCATTACTTGGGTATACAGTTTAAGCAGTGTAATGGTCGTATTGCCTTGTGTCAGACAAGTTACATAGAGACATTGCTATGTAAGTTTGGACTTAAGGATTGCAAACCTATTGCCACTCCCATGGAAACATGTTTAAAATTGAGTCTTCATGATGCTGGTGATCCTATTGATGTCACTGTTTATCAAATTGTTGTTGGTTGCCTTATTTATGTATGAAACACGAGGCCAGATATTTAGTTTGCAGTCTTCACAGGTCAGCAGGTTTATGTATAGCCCACGATCTAAGCATTGGTAGGTTGTCAAGAGGATTTTCCGCTACTTAAGTGGCACTTTACATCTTGGCTTATTTTATCCCAAGGGGGGTCATTGCTGCCACATTTACATGCTTTTTCAGACTCAAATTGGGCTAGTTGTTTTGACATGTGAGCGTCCACAAGTGGTTTTTGTTTATTGCTTGGTAGTTCATGTATCTCATGGTTGAGCAAGAAGAAACCTATTGTGGCCACTTCTAGTTGTGAGGTTGAGTATAGGGTAGTTTTCATAGCTACGATTGAGTGTGTATGGCTCAAACACCTTATGGTTGATTTGGATGTTAGACATGACACTGCCAAACAATCTACATTGATAGTCAGAGCATATTGGTAGTTGTGAGGAACCCAGTTTCATGCTTGCACAAAGCGCATTGAGGTGCATTACCACTATGTCAGGGAGAGGCTCTCAGTAAGAGAGATCAGCTTAGCTTATGTGCCAACACAGGACAACCTTGCAAATCTTTTCACAAAGGCATTGTCCTGTGAGAAGTTCAAAGCTTTCCACAAAGCTTTGGGATTACCTCCTTTTGTGGACTGATCATGTCTTCAAGGCATGGTACTTCCCTATACTCTATGTGTCAGCTCTCATTCACCGCATCACTCCCACGGGGGATATGTTTTGCCCCCCATGCATTGTATATACGCTCATCACTCTAGGTCTATCTATCTTTCCATTGCACACTAAGTAATACACTCTTGGTTGTGTACCTTGAGCTTCCTTTGTCTTCTCCAATCTATAAGTGTTTTCCTGCAACCCTAATTCCAACACTTTTTTCTACAATTTGGACTCTCTTTTATTTTTTAAATGGTCACATTAGTCCAATGATCACCTTGACCACCCTAGTTAGTACTACAAAACCCCTTTCTTTCAAACCCTGACCTATTTTTCTCTTTTTTCCCAGCCCTACCTACCCCATATTGTGCACCATGATGCTTGATGCCATCATATAATATGAGAAAATCATTTGGGTTAGTTAGATATTAGATTTTATAACATTACCTCTCTCTTGAAATCATAGTCATCCTTGACTATGAGGTAGAGGAGATAAAGCCTTAGTCATTAGTATATGTTTGTTAGCGGATAGAGGATCCCTTTTTATCCTATGACATCATTCCAAAATGGTTGACTTATCCATTTGGGACTTGGGAGACTTAGTTTCCGCAAGCATGTCTGCTCTTGAGTTCGTTTCATTCTCCCTGTGTAGAGTGACAAATTCTACTTGGTGTTTGAGAGACGTCGTCATCACAAACATGATTCTAAGCATGCATACTACTTAAATTTGTACACAAGAAAAAGAGAATTTGTTTTATAATACAAAAACATTGATCATTTAAAAGAGACATGTACATTTTCTTACTCTAATGTAGCATTATAAGCATTGACAAGGTTCATACTATTCTTAAACTGTATTCCGTGCATCCATCTAGCATCTTCAAAAGGATAATTTTTTAACTTAATAAAATACCATCAGATAACCGTACCATGTCGTAGTACCTTGTCCTCATGCCAAAGGATAGCTTCGGGTTGTAGCACCTCTTCTTGATCTTCGATCTCTGGTGGGTCTCTTTTGTAGGGCTTAAGTAGGCTCACATGAAAAGCATTGTGTATGAGCCAATGGTTGGGAAACTTTAGTTGATAAGCCATGTCATTGATTGGCTTCAAGATTTGAAAAGGACCATACTATCTTTTTGCTAGTTTAGCGTAATACTTTTGATGGTCCGTAGGATTTTTGCTTGTCATTTGCCTCAATCGAGCCTTGGGAAACTTGAGTAAGACCCAATCATTTTTTTTGAACATTAAGGCCCTTCTGTGCTTATTATCAACAATAGGTTTTTGTCTTTGTTGAGAGATAGATATAGCCTCCTTAATCTTTTGGAAAGATTCTTGTAGGTCACTGTTATACTCATCGGTAACGAAGATCTTCCCATGTACTTTAAGTAGCAAGGGACTTTTAGGTCTTCCCTCTATGATCTCAAGAGGTGCCTTTCCAATAGTAGTATGGACATTATTATTGTATACATACTCTACAAGGGGTAAGTACTTCTCCCATTGTGAGCATTGGTCTACTTTTGTAACATAAGTCTTTAGTAGATCGAGTGTCATAAGACTGGCTATCTCACTTTGGCCATCTGTTTGTGGGTGATAGGCCGAAGAGAAATTAAATCTTGTACCTATATTTTCAAAGAGACCTTTCTAGAAATTACTGATCATTTTATGATCTCTATCTGACACGATGGATGTTGGCAATCGATGGTGTTTGAAAATCTGAGATATGAAGAGGGTGGCCATTTGGTGTGCCTTGATAGTCTTTTTGACAAGAATAAAGTGTGCTTGCCCGCTAAACTTGTCGACTATTGTCCATATTTGAGTATTCCCATGGATAGACTTGGATAATCCAAAGAAAAAAATTATGGATATACTCTCCCGTGGTGAATTAGGGATTGGCAATGACTAGAGTAATCCAGGTTGCTTCCCTCTATCATACTTGGTCTTTTGGCATACCACACATTTTGAAACATAATCTTGTATGTCTACTTTCATGGTAGGCCAATAGAAGTATGTCTCTCCTCCTCAAAGAGTAGGTTGAATGCCTCTATGCCCCGCATAGGGAGGATCATGGGATTCATATATGAATTTCTCACAAAGGTAGTGGGTAACACATAGCCTATTGCCATGGAGAAGATAACCATCTTGCAAGGTGAATGGTTCTTCTTTCCTTCCCAATGCAAGGGCTGACATTATGTCTTTTAACTCAGGGTCAGTAGCATACTTATCTATCATAGAAGATAGATCATTATGAGTTGCTATAGACACCACATTGACTCTTGATCATCATGAAAGTGCATTGGCCACTTGATTATGCTTACCAACAATGTAGCAATATGAAAATAAAATTGCGAAAGAAAGTTTGTCCACCTCATTTGCTTGTTGGAAAGCTTGGTTTGCGTCATGAAGTATTTGAGACTTTGGTGGTCCGTTCGCAAAGAAAATGGAGTCCGCGATAGATAGTGCTTCCATGTGTCTAGGGCATGTAGAATAGCTAAAAGATCTTTTTCATATATGCCCAAGACCCGTTCATTGGTATTAAGCCTTTGGCTCTCATATGCTACGGCATGCCCTTCTTGAAGCAATACTGCTCCAAGGCAATCACCACAAGCATCACATTGGACCTCAAATGGTTTTGGGAGATCCGAAAGCATAAGCATTGGTTGGGAGGTAAGCTTCTCTTTGAGCTTTTTGAAAGAATTTTGCTCTTTAGCAATCCATGAGTACTTAACGTTCTTCTTTGTTAAGTCATGTAATGATCCTGCTATTTGAGAAAATTTTGCCATGAAGCATACCAATAAAGCTTCTTAGCTCATGTAGATTCCTTGGATTAGGCCATGCTTTTATTACCTCCAACTTTGATGGATCCATACGGATACCATCTTGAGAGATAATATGACTTAAGTATTGAATATCTTGAAGAAAAAATTCACTCTTCTTTTGATTGATAAAAAGCTTGAAAAATTACCTGGAGATGTTGCTTGTGCTCCTCTAAAGACTTAGAGTAGATGATGATATCATCAAAGAACACTCCAGTAAACTTGTTGTGGGGTCTAAAAAATTTATCCATTAAACGATTGAATGTGGCCAGTGCATTAGTCAAGCCAAAATGCATGACTAGATATTCATAAAGACCAAACGTTGTATAAAACGCAGTCTTTACGATGTCTTCATTCACTATCCTTATTTGATGATAGCCACTTTTAAGGTCAATCCTATTAAAGTAGGTAGATCCTTGTAGCTTATCAAACAGATCTTCGACCCGCGGTACAAGGAATCTATTTTTGATAGTGATATGGTTTAGCGCTCGATAGTCCACAGACATGCGGTATGTACCATCTTTCTTTTGCACTAAAAGGGCTGGAGAACAAAAACGAGAGGAGCTAGGCCTCACCATCCCTTTGTCTACCAATTCTTGTACTTGCCTCATGATCTCCTCTTGTTGAACTTGGAAAACTCGATAAGGAGGCTTGTTAGGCGGTGAGCTTCCTGGTAGGAGCTCATTCGATGGTCATCATCCCCTTGTTTTGGAGGTAAGTCCATAGGGATATCATCGATAAAAACATCTTGGAATCCATTTAGAAAATTAGATAAGTCTAACTCTTCTTGCTTCCTACCATTTTCATTTGATAAAACAATAGGACCATTTTTATGGATTGTTTGACAAAAATCATGTACGCAGAAAAACTGAGCTTTTCATTGATTTGTCAAAAGCAGGAGAATTTACAAGGGGTATGGTACGGCCAGGCTCATTAGCATCTATGTACATGGTCTTTTTCCTGTACTTGAAATACAACCTTCTTTCAGGGAACTTTACATTAACAACCATACAATCAAACCATGGTGCCCCTAGGATGACATCTTCATGTTTGAGAGGAGAGATGCAGAAATCTTCTTTGTCAACATAGCCTTGGACATGAAGCCTCAATTTTCCAATCAAGGGAGTAATTGTGGCTTCTTGCCCCTTGAAGGCTCCATCGGCTACAACGACATCTCCCATCTCATGAGCTTGAATGCCTAACTTGGTGGCCAACTCCGTTGATATGAAATTGTGAGTAGAGCCAGGGTCAAACAAGATGAAGGAATCATGCTCCCTTAAATTTTCCTAAGCATAGGAGAGAGGTGATCCTTTGCAATGAGCATCCTCTTCTAGAGCTTCGACCGTGGAAGCTCTAGGAGTCTCATTGCGGGCATTTCTCTTGGGGCAAGAACAATAGCCATGTCCTTGCTCCCCACACTTAAAGCATTTGTGATCCTTGCAAAAAGCTTTTAGATCTTCAAGAGAGAGTTTGTCTTTACCTTTGTAAACTCCTTTCTCCTTAGTCTTGTTGTTGTTGTTGTTGGAATTGCCTTGGGAAGAACTTTGTGCATGTTCTTCCCCTTTGCATCATTTTGATCTTTGTTTTCCATGGACTTGGCATTGCTTTTAGCCCCTTGTTGGAAATTGATACGAGATGCAACCATAGTGTGGTGGATGACTTCGATGATAGAACCAAGCTGTTGGGAGTTGACATACTCGGTCATTTCTTCAGGTAATCCTGCACAAATTTGTTGCTTTTGCTCGACGAAGTCTATCCTTCGAAAGACAATAGCCTTGAGATGTAAATCCCAAAACTTGTCAACATATTTGTGGATAGACTCGTTGGAGAGCAAAACTATGCCATTCGGTAAGCACTTTGTCCTTTGCATCGCTTGCAAGGGATTTCTTCATGATGGAAACTCGTAGAGTTTTTCATGTCTTTGGGGCTTCGTCGTTACCACGAAGGCTAGGCCACCATCGACGAGCAGATTTCTAGAAGTGCATAGCTACATGATGTAGCTTGGAGGACTCTGTGAAGCCCTCATCTCCAAAGGCCGCATGAAATTGTTGGATGAAGGCCAGTAGCACCAAAGGTGCCATCATAGGTGAGAAAAGAGATACTCTTTCCTCCCTCTTTGAACTTCTTAAGCTTTTGGGACCTTCTCGAAGCAGGGTAGGATTTGCGATGTCCTCTCCTCTTGTGTTCTTTAGGAGAATAACCGCTGCTTTCGTTGGAAGAGGAGGAAGATGAAGAAGAAGGAGAAGAGAGTGACCTCTTTCTTGCCTTTTTCTTCCTTTGTTTCCTCTCTTCTCTTTTGGAGTGACAAGGAGAAGGACTTTAGGTTGATCTTTTTCTCTTGGGAGGAGTTGGTGATCGTCTAGACCACCGTCTTCATGGAGCCACATCTTCAGAGGAACTTAGTGATTCACTTCTTTCTTGCTCTTTGGATTCCTCCTCCCTTATGGGGGAGAGTCTTCTTCTGGGAGTCTCATCAAGAGGATTCCTAAGCTCTCTCTCCTCTTGGAGAGGTAGGGAAATCCCATAAGCACAAAGTTGTTAGATAACTTTGGCTTGCAATGCAGGGTTGCCCATAGCTTGTTGCAACCTAGTACACAAGGTAATTAACAAACATGGGGGCATCATCATTAGCACCTTCATGAGCAAAATCAAAGTTGTCAATATTCATTCTACTCTCTTGATTTATCACCCATGCTAACTAAACTTATGTATAAATTACTTTGTGCTTTGATACCCTAAAAAACCTTAGTCGCTAATCTTCTTTACCTTTGAAAATTAGTTCTCAGGTAGCCACACCCGTGGTTTAGAGACTATTGATTGCAAAGACTAGTGGATAGAGTTTAACATTGCTAGGTTGATTATGGTTCATGTTGAGCTTGCTAGTAGCTCAATAATGGTTAAGCCAAAGGCAAGCCCCAAGAGACTCCATTATTAAGACTATAGTTCCCAACGGTGTACCTCGAACTAAGTCCTTTTTAACCAAAACAATAGATCCCTATCCCACTTACCCTATTGCAATGAACAAGTCCAGCCTTTCATGGAAAACTTAAGGACCTCTCTTCTTAAGCAAGAAAAGAGAAACCAATAGCTCTGATACCAATGTAATGGAAAAGGCCTATGAACATTGAGAATAGTGGAATTAAGAGAACTATAGTGAAAAAAAAATTATGAGACTATTTTGAGAACATAGAGGGTGAACTTAATGAGCGGTAGCAACATAACCACTATACTTAATTAACTTGGCATGAATAATACTTTTGCAGAGAGAGAATTAGAGAACTTGACAACAGTTGAGGACCAAATTTATGTGGAGCCGGTCCCCCCTACGAAAGGCTTTTGTATTATAACTTCTCCCATAAAGAGAGACTTGATACAATACAAGCTTTGTGTTCCTTGAGACCTTGATGGTGCAATGAAGATAGAGAGTTTCATGCACCACAATTATGCATGTATAGCTAATTGAAAGCATTAACTTGTCCCTGGCCTTAGTTCCAAGACCTCAAACACCTTTAAAGGTGGAGAGAGCTAGCATGGAATGAGGTTAGGGAAGAAGAAGAAGAAACATTCATATGAGAAAGAAAAAGTTCCTCGCTTATCATCACTCTTCTTGCTTAGCATAGCATAATAGCATAGTAATGAATATGGAGAAGATGGCAACCTTAAGCATTGAAGCATGGCTCTTGGTTGGATTTGCATTCCATAGCCAAGAGTGTTGGTGTAGGCTCTCAACTTCTCAACAAGCTTGGAGAAGGAGATGGAGTTCTTGCACTTTCACCAAGTGAGAATGAGCATGTGAGTGTGTGAGAGAGAGTATACCCCCCCAAGTTGCATGGTTGGCCCCCTCTTTTTGGCCTTGCTTGAAGCTCATTGGCTCTCTCAAATCTAGCCAATCACAAGCCTGGGTCATATCAAGCAACCATGCTAGCATTAGGACAAGTGTCCTCCTTTCCCCTTTGAGAGAGAGGGCTTGATAATTGCTTTAAACAATTAATCAAATAACTAAATCCGCATTGGACCCCTTTAGAGGTCAACCAATAGGCTTTAGGCACCTTATGAGGGAAACATGGGGAAAAACTTGACATGTGTCCTTGTTGCCTCTTTAGACTTGGCTTGCATGGTGTGTGTGTGTGTGTGCACGCGCGTGTGTGTGTTCTCTCTCATGCCCCTACTTGTAGGGCTTGCCCTCCCCCCCCCCCCCCCGTGTAGGGATGTGTTTGACTTTTTGGAACACCTCAAGTACCTTAGTCATGAAGCACCTTAATAACCTTAGTCATTAAACACCTAAAGCACCTTAGTCAGCAAGCACAACAAGCACCTCAAGCTTGGGTTAGGTTCCCACCTCAAGCACAACCCTAGCTTGCCTAAGGTCCTAGGTCTAAAGACTTTTAACACTAGCCTTTGAAGGTATTTAATGAAGCTAACCCTAAGGTCTTTCAAGCTCCATTAGCTAGCATTGCTCTTTGACAAACCATCTCTCATTTGGACCCATTGACTTTGGTCTCGATATTCTAACTCTTGTTCCCGTTTATTCTCCCACATTAAATGATCAATTTAATATGAGAAAATCATTTGGGTTAGTTAGATGTTAGATTTTATGACAAAAAATGTTGTAGATGATGCTTTGAGTTGAAGACCCTCTCTTAATAATCTATCAAATATTATGGGTACTTCATTTGATTCTATACCTAACACTTATGCACAAGATGATGATTTCAAAACCACATGGTTGCATATATTTGACAATTTTATGCACACATTTTTTGGATACACTATTCAAGAAAACTTTCTTTATTTCAAACAAAAACTGAGTGTAACTAAACCTTTTCGTACATTAATCATTGAAGAATTGCACAAACCACCCTATGTTGGACATAGAGGATTTGCTACTAATTTTCAAAACTTATGTCGTGATTTCTATTGGTCTGCTATGAAAATCGATGTTTAGCAGTATGTTCCAATTTGTTTGATTTGCCAAAAGATCAAAGCATCAACAAGTTAGAAATTGGGACTTTTACACCCTCCCCCCATTCTTGAAAAACCTTGAGAACACATTTCAATGGATTTTGTTATTGGTTTTCCACTCACTGTTCACAAGCATGATATGATTTGGAGTGTTATTGACCATTTTTCTAAACAAGCATACTTCATTCCTTGTAAAAAAACACTAACAACACATCAAGTTGCACTTCTATTTCTTAAAGCTACCTTTCCACATCACGGTTTGCCTAAAGTCATAATATATGATCGAGATTCCAAATTTTGTAGTGCTTTTTGGACTATTGTTTTTTAAAATCTTGGAGTTACACTTGATTTTACTTCTGCATTCCATCAGGAGTCTAATGGTCAAATCGAAGTCACTAATCGCATTATCATTGATTTGCTAAAAGCTTATGTTTTTTCTCAACCCAAGAAATGGGATGATTACCTGCATATTTTACAGTTTGCATATAACAATACCACTCACACTGCCACAAGTAAATCTCCATTGGAAATTGTGTATGGTCACTCTCTTCCTACTCCTGCTTCGCGTCTTTCTAATGTTGTGCCTGCCCCGCTAATAATTTTACTGCTAATTTTCATCGTGTTTATGCAAGTGCGCATTCTGCCTATAAACATTCACAATAAATTTGCACTAAGCATGCTAACAAGCACCATGAGGCACACCAGCTTAAGGAAGGTGATTATGTTATGCTTCACATTGAAAAACGAAGGATAAAAAATGTTGATACTAATGTATTTGTTAATCTTGCTCCTCGTTTTTATGGTCCATTCAAAATTTTTGTTGTGATCAATGATGCTTCATTTCGTTTAGACTTACCTTTACTTTGGCACATTCACAATGCATACAACATTAGTCTTTTGAGACCTTTCAAAGGACCCCTACCTACATATCACATTTATGAGGCTCCACCTTCACTCGTGGACCAAGAAGAGCAACTCATCCTTGCACAAATAGTTGATCACAAGACCACCACCACACGCACTGCCATGGTTTATAACCGCTATCTTTTGACTTTCGAAGGCCACCCTAGAGAGGATGCCAAATGGATGCTTGAAAAGTTTTTTTGCAACTTCTTAGACCTTCTCCACACTTTCATCACTCACAGTCCAATTGATTCTCTATTGAGCAACTAAGGACATTTGCTATCCCTAGTGGGAGGGATGTTATGAGACTAGACACCCTCCTGCTGTATGTGGTTAATTGCAATTGGGACAGCTTGTGTAATGGTTAATTATGTGCTGTCTATTTGATTTTACTAATAGTGAGTTGATAATGATTTGTAGATTGGGATTCTGGGAGTTGAAAAGGAGGCGCTAGCAAATAATAACTCTCGGCCATTTTACCTTTGCATAATATTTTAAACTTTTTATTCAATAAGCCACTATGGCTACTTGTAAATAGCTCTAGTGAGAACTCACCCTTATAGGACGTGCAATAAGTGATGTGCTCCACTCAAGTACTAAAGTGGACTAAATGTAAATGAGGGGCCTCCAATTTTGACACCCAGAAACTCAAATAATAAATTAAAATCAAACTCCACAAGAAGGCGTGCTGTGGAGTTTGGGGCTATGATTTTAGGCCATTCACTTGTAAGATTCTCTACTCTCCTCTCTTAGACTATGCTAAATCATGATGTGTAGTACTCTCTAATCATGTCAACATCTCTTACAATCTCTTACACTCTGTCTTTGTCAAATCTATTCTCTTTGTGTGTGTGTGTGTGTGTGTTGTCCTAGTCTAGGTGTGTGTGTACTTGGATTTGGGAGAGAAGGTGACAAGTTGATGGTGATGTTTGTGAGTAATTGTTGAATTGTCCAAGCATCCGGTCTCCCCTTCTACCAACAACATCTGAATTGGAGTTCAATCATCTCAAAATGCTCTTTAACATCCAATTCTTTGAGATTTCTCTCAACCGCCGCCACATCCTCTTGGGTTGGAAGTGGGATCTCTCTTTTTGCTTGAGTCTCTCTTTTTTTGAGAAGTTTCTATAATCTGATCTATCTTTGGAGGAGTTTATTTTCGTTGATGTTGGAGATCTCGTTGTTGACTCACAAAGAGGTAGTCGTGAACCATATCAAAGCTTGAAATGCTTATACTGAATTGAAAGCGCATGCAACAAGGAACACAATGCAATTCTCAAAATTGAATTTGGATTACCAGATCGAGAGAAAAAGGAGTTACGAGTTGTAGTTGAGTAGCCGCTTGAACGTATGTACACATAGCTCTTCAAAAACTCAAAAGATAAGGTTACAATGTTGTGTTCAAACTAAAGCTTTTGAGTTTTATACCTAGGGCTTTTCAAAATGGCCAACGACTGGCTCACATGGCTCTGGGCTCATGAAAAAATAACACACCTCATATTATACAAATTTCATATCAAAATTACATGGACTCAATTAAATGGATTTCAAAAAAATCGGATAAACTACATTAAAAATGGACTTGGACAAGGTGTGGTCAACTAGGAGGGCGCCCGTCAGCTACATCGGCCAAATAGAGGGCATCAGTAAGATCAATTTGGTGCATGAAACACATCCATATGATCTGCTCACCTTGCTTTGCATCAAGTCACAAGTTCACAACAATCCTCAAAAATTTGAGAGCAGTGCTGTTTTTTCTTCTTAAAGATAGATTGCAGAATTTGTAAGATCGATGGTTGGATTTTGAATATCTGCGAGCATCAACATGATCAATCCTAGCTGTAGTGTGTTACCTTTGTAGACAATTCGCATTCAAACTTGATAACATCCTTGCATTCTAGCTTGCACGATGTTGGCATCTTCTGTTACTACCTTCAAACTTGCAATTTGCTATGTTGGCTACGGTTGCATGTGTACCCTCTTGCAACTTAATACTACTCTTGGCTTTGATACCACTTTTAGGACTAGAAAGAAAGATTAACCATGGCAAGCACATAAGCCTGTTGAAGGTAGCACGACCAATAGAGAGTTTTATTGAAAAAACACTACATATATAAGGCTTTGCATGTTTAGGTTGTAGCATGCCATGCGTGCCAACACCACCTTTTACCTAGAAACTAATGTTATTTGCATGGGTGTATGAGCCTCTTATTAGACTCACCCTTACACAAGCAATGCCAACAATGCCTTTGAGTGACAATGGTCTACCAAGGGCTATGTCTTAATTGGAGTTTAGCTGCAGCCTAAGGAGTAGGCTTATAAGGCACTATGAGTTCTTGGTGGAAGGGCTCTTGAGCTGCGCGGGGGGGGGGGGGGGGGGGGGGGGTCCCTCGGGTGCTATGGTGTGGCTAGCGTTCTTCTTTTGCTATGATTGTGTTTTGATACCATTGCTATATGCAGAGGTATGCAAACACTACACAACTATATGTAGAGAGCGCACACATAAAAACAAGCTTGTGATGGTGGAAGGGTGGAGGGGTCTGTAAGTAGTCTGCCCTCGATGACCTTCTTCTTTTTTATGTATATGTGCTCTAATGCTATGTTACATCCAATGATATACAAACATAACATGAGTATATATGGAGAGCACACATAAAAATTTGAGACGAGAGAAAGAAGACAATGTTGTTTGATTGGGTCTGGGTCTACGACCATGCAAAAGTAAGCTTCTTCTTTGTGCATGTATTTGTTTGTATTAATTTTACCCAAATATTGAGCTCAAAAGGAGAGGTGCATTCCACTTTGTGGAAGAAGTAACTAATTTATCTAAAATAGAAATTGCACGATTTAAGAGAGGTTTCCCACATGAACTAGAGTTTGATCTTTATTGTAAAAGGGGAGGTTGATTGAAGTGAATGAGTCCTTGTAGTCCAATCTACTCATGTGCCAACACACATCCATCACATGCTATATCATATTTCTCATCAACAAAATATTCAAGGTGGGTTAAGAATAAAAATCATATAAAATTCCCATTTTCATCCATCAATAGACATTCCATAATTCATTCTTCACCCGTGTGAAGCTAGAAACTAAAAACTGGACATATGTTAGAGAGGATTTTCCCTCATAGCATTCATATGCACGAGATCGAATAGATTTTGAGATGGAATATTGTTGTGGGATACAATGTCTCAAAATATAATCTAGAATAGTGATGTCATGTGCAGCGATCAAAATGGACAAGATCCCTCCCGAAGAGGTTGAGATAGTGGAGGTTATCCTTCATGATGTTACCCAACCTATTCATGAGCAAAGATAAGAAGTTGACCATGGGCCACAATCTTGTTTTCGTAGATATCATAGTTCCTAGTGGGATCTCCTCATCTATCCATGCATCGAGAATCTATAATATATCCTAGGAAACCGCCTTCAATGATCTTTCCTAGAGATCATATTGGCTAGGGCCCTCTCCTTATCTATCTATCCATCGAGAATTTGTAATATATCCAATGAAACTGACTTAGATGATCTATACTAGGTTGCCAAACCTGTACCCCATTATGAATGTATTAAACAACTATAGTATAGTGTGGAACTCCTAAAAATACTATTGAGCATCTCCGTTCCCATCGGGTGCAAGATGCATATCGTTGGGTCAATCTAAAGCTACTACCTCTTTCATATAGAAAGAGGGTCACTTCCAAACATGTGGAGGACTCTACACACTCAACCACATCCTACACCTCAAAGTTTTGATGCCATTCCCACTATGCTATGGTGTTAAATATCATCCCCTTGGTCTTGCCTAGGTTCACAAGAAAACAAGGCCTCTAGCGTGTGAATGTAAGCAATCGTGTGTTCAAGGAGCATTGAAAGGGAGCAATTTGTTGAATGTAAAGTTATGCAACTCAAAGCAAATTAACATCTTTGAATATGAATATTTAATTCCTCCCCCCATGGCCAATCGGTGAGATGACTCAAGGGCCAATCTAGCTAACAATGATCTAGATTCTCCCACAAGCCATGCATGTAAGATAGCGAGATAGTTTGTGCCTCAACCTTAATTGGTGTAGCTCTTAATTCCGCTCTAAAAGCCTCATGTGGTGGCACTACGACCTTAGCATGGGCCATCCTAGAGATCATATTGATTAGTGGTCTCTCCACACCGCTCCATCCATCATAGTTTCAACTAGATTAACTACAATAGTATATACTTGGTCTCCAAATCTATACCCCAAACAGTAATGTGGGCGTGACCATTCTATCAAACAACCGATACTTAATGTGGGGCTCTTGAAAGTGTACATGAGCCAATTGGCGCCAACGGTGCAAGGGCTCCAATGTCAATCTCAAAATTGCTGCCTATCTCGTAGAGAGAGAGAGAGAGAGAGAGAGAGAGAGAGAGAGAGAGAGAGAGAGAGAGAGAGAACAACTTCAAGATATGAGTAGGACTCGATCTACTCAACCACATCCCAACCATGCACTATTGCCCATATCCATTGTGTTATGATAATAAATTCATTACTTTGATCTTGCCTAGGCTCACAAATTGATGGGTCCTCTCTCTCTCTCTCTCTCTCTCTCTCTATCTCTCTGTCTCTCCCTCCACCTTAACGTGCATGTGTTGCAATCCAGTTTAGGACGTGCATATGTTCTCTCTCTTTCTCTCTCCTCCTCGGAAGGAAAATGATAGCACTTGAATTGCAAGGTGCATACCGTACCTCTTTTTGCTATCGAGGCGGGGGGAATAGCCGCTAATGATGCTAGAAAGGGGAAAGCCACTCCCACAAATGTGCATGTGGAAAGATGTTGTCATTAATATTCAAATTTATTTTAGCTCCTTTTTGGCCTGCCCAAAGGGCTAAGGCCATAGTGATGTGTTCCCTTTTTTCCTAATGAAAAATGAGAGGTTGTTTTAAAAAAATACACATTTTTTTGATTGGTTGGTTGACAAACACACACTCATTATAAAGATAGAGCTTTGCCCACAGTCATTAAAAGACGATGGTCTCTAAATTTTTTTATTGGTTTTAGATGAGTGGGCACGTACATTGTGGAGGTCTTTATTATGTGCTTGATTCCAGATGATGGTCTCTAATTTTTTTGTTTGGTTTTAGGTGATAGTGGCCATGTACATTGTGGAGGTCTTCATTATGTGCTCGTTTCCAAAAATGCTTTAAGAAGAGAGAAGGTAGCACCTCCCGAGTCCTTGCCCCCTCCCTCTCTCTCTCTCTCTCTCTCTCTCTCTCTCTCTCTCTCTCTCCGCGGTGCTGGTCACTTGGTGATGGTGCTCGCACTGGAGACGCGATGGATACCAAACCGGGCATCTCTCTCTCTCTCTCTCTCTCTCTCTCTAGGCGGTGCTGATCACCTGGTGATGGCGCTCGCATTGGAGACGCAATGGATACCAAACCCGGCCTTTCTCTCTCTCTCTCTCTCTCTCTCGTATGCAGAGGAGGCACTGAGTGCAAGGAGGAGCCTCTCTCTCTCTCTCTCTCTCTCTCTCTCTCTCTCTCTCTCTCTCTCTCTCTCTCTCTCTCTCTCTTTGTGGAGTATGCAGAGGAAGCGTTCGATGCAGCGAGGAGCCTGTCGCTCTTTGAGTGTGTGTGTATGCGTGCGCGCGATGCAACGTGTTGTAGATGCGACAACAGCAGTACAAGAGGGAAGGGGAGTCTGGGATGTGCACGGGGGTGCTCATTTGTGCAGGAGAGACCAAGCAATAACGATCTCACCATCTCTATTTCAGCAAAATTCCTTCAAGTCGAACATCCACTGCCCGCAACAATTTTCCCTGTTCATACAAATCTCGTGCCCACACATCTAGATACCGCCTAGCACTATATGCTCTTCTTCCACTAGCGATTTCTAATACCAAGACTCCAAAGCTGTAGATATCCGAAGTTGTTGGTGCATTGCTTCTCCCTTCCACAATCTCTAGTGCCACATAACCCATGGTGTCAGCTCCAATCACGCCTTTCCCAAAGGACTGCCCCTCTTCCAGCAACACTGCTGCTAGGCCACAATATCCTAAGCGTGCATTCCATTCAAAATCGAGCAGGATATTTCCTATCCTAAGCATGCAATCAATTCAGAATTGAGCAAGATATTTCCTATCCTCACGTCTCAATGCACTATCTCCATCTCCTCATGAAGAGTGACTCAGATTCCACAACGAGGTTGAGCAAAATTTAGCTTGTTCTCTGAGTGAAAATTTGTTGTTGAAGTAAACCTAATTGGCAGTAACAACCTTACAACCCAGCTCCTCAAGAAGGTTTTGTTTTCTGCTTTTGCCTTCTCACACAGTTGCAGTGTTGCCCTATGCAGCAATCCTCTCTCTCTCTCTCTCTCTCTCTCTCTCTCTCACACACACACACACACACACACACACATCCAGATGTCACCCATCATTATTGTATCCAGGCCCCAGCCAAGCTCCCAACTTCTAACTCTGCTCCCTAATTTGGTGTGTGGAAAGTTGTTTGAAGAGAAGGCTGGAAGCGTAGATAGGAGAGGTCACACGTGTTGATAGTGCAGAGCCTTTATTGGTGATCAATGATTTAAGCCTTGCGTTCACTGTGCCGGGAAAAATGTGTCTCATCTTAATATCAAGCCGTTCTCAATTTTAAAAATGCTGGTCGGGGGCAAGGGAAAAGGAAAAATTCCTTCCCAACATAGAGAAGAATAGTGTCAATTTTAAAAAATAACCTAGTTTTTTGAAATCTCCTCTTGGAAAATTCACGGAAAGGAATTTTGTATGTATGGGTTACTAAATACCTACATAAAAGTCTTGTGAAGATGGGGGTGCTAAGAGGTTGCAGTGATTGAAGAGGCTTGATGGTAGCTAGTTGCAAGAAAAGCTTTGTTTAGCAAGTGTCACAAACTAACACCATCATCTCTCTCTCTCTCTCTCTCTCTCTCTCTTCCTAATATGGGGTAAGTTTGGTGCTCATCACTAGCACGATGCCCACCACAAAACCAATTGAGTTAACCTAGTCTAGCTAGCAAGAGTGAATGCTCATGTTTTACATACTCCCACTTATGTATGTCGACAAGGATTTACCATGCATGGCTGGGAACAAGATGTAATATAATAGAAGAGGAACCACCTTGGAAAGGGACGAGATTAGGCTGAGAGCTAGCCTTGAATAAAAAGAGGTTAACTAGGACAAAGCTTTGGCTACATCTACTTTAATCTTCACAAAAACAAGCATGGTAGGAACCAATTGAATGTTGCCTTTGTTGGTGTGTTTTGATTTGCAGTTTATGAGGGGTCCGTATGACTTGCTTCATCTCCATGCTGTTCACTTTGCATGTCATGGCACAATAATTGTCATTGGAATGCCTCCAAATCCGGCCATGCCAAACCAACTGCTACTAACTAGATTCAATGGATTGCCATCTGCCTCTCTTTTTTGGTTAGGTTTTGCTTTCCATTTTTTATTAGCAAAACAAATTCTTATGGCAGGCCTCGTCTTTTTTCCTCTTGTTGGTCATGTTGAGACTCAAGAGGACATAGCTTTATAATAGAGTTTTTGTGCATTCTCAGATAGTAGGGGAGCTGCTTGATACCAGTTGTAGCAGCTATGGATATGGTACCCCTTCCGCAAGCTCCTCTGTAAATACCCCCAATAGACGAGGTAGCGTCTTTTGGCGTCTGCTACTGGGGCTCCGCAATGGTGCCCTCATCTGTATCACCAGCTTCTTCGTCTCTATCCTCGGGTTCCGGGTATGGCCGCATGCTTTCTCCAGCGTTCTCAGCAAAATTGAGCGGTAAAGCCCCTAGATTAGAAGCTGTACGTTTTTCATCCCGTTGGAGTCACAGTAATGGAAGACAAGGACTTTTAAGCTGCAAATTTGGAAGTGATTTGGGGTTTCAGAGCTTGGGCAAAGCAGGTCCATCCATCAGCAGCAGAAGAGAAGGGGTCACTTTGAGATTGAGGCATGGCACCCTTTTTTCTCACCCTCACCCTCACCCTCACCCTCGCGGTCTTGTGCGTGCAGAAGCTGCGGCAGATCTCTCACCCAATGCACCCTCAAACCCCAGCTCTGCTCCAAAGAAGATTTTTGGCATTGAAACAACAACTCTGAAGAAGGTGATTCCTCTGGGTATTATGTTTTTCTGCATTCTTTTCAACTACACGATCCTCAGGGATACCAAGGATGTGCTGGTGGTTACAGCCAAAGGTAGCAGTGCAGAGATTATACCATTCTTGAAGACTTGGGTAAATTTGCCAATGGCCATTGGTTTCATGCTCATCTACACCAAGCTTGCCAATGTACTTTCCAAGGAGGCCTTGTTCTATGCATGCATTCTACCGTTTATTGCATTTTTCGGAGGCTTTGCATTTGTACTGTACCCTTTGAAAGATGTGCTTCATCCAACTGCATTGGCGGATTCACTTTTGAAAGCTCTTGGCCCCAGTTTTCTTGGTCCGGTTGCTATTCTCAGGATATGGACTTTCTGCTTGTTTTATGTCATGGCAGAACTATGGGGTAGTGTGGTTGTCTCAGTTCTTTTCTGGGGCTTTGCAAATCAGGTATATGCTTTTTTCATGGTGAATGAATTTTTGGCTTAAGATTTCTTGGACATTAACATGCATGGCAACCGGTCATTAATCCAAGTTATCTCAATGCAGATCACTACCATAGATGAGGCTAAGCAGTTCTATCCTCTGTTTGGTCTTGGTGCAAATGTGGCTCTTGTATTTTCAGGCCGCACCGTCAAGTATTTCTCAAACATGCGAAGGAATTTACCTGCCAATGTGGATGGCTGGGGCCTTTCCCTCAAAGGGATGATGAGCCTGGTTGTTGCACTGGGCTTATTTATTTGTGTAGTGCATTGGTGGGTCAACAGATTTGTTCTCAATGATCCGAGTTTGGCCAAGGCTGAGGTCCGAAAAAAGGTGAGCCTGCCATTCATTATAAGGTTTTGGTGTGGCTTTGTGATATCTGGCACGCATGGTTTTGCTATTGGCTAGCATGTCAACGGAGTATGTCTGTGCTTAACCACGTAAGTCTTCATAACTCTTTCAGAAAGAGAAGCCTAAGCTGGGAATGATGGAGAGCTTCAAGTTCTTGCTGAGCTCGAGGTACATTCGGGACCTTGCCACTTTGGTAGTTGCGTATGGAATCAGTATCAACCTGGTAGAAGTGACCTGGAAATCTAAGTTGAAAGCGCAGGTATTTACGCACTTCCTAATGCAGACACTTCCTCCACAAAGTTTGGCAGCCATATTTGACACAATTTTTTTCGTCTTTGAAGTTTCCAAGCCCAAATGACTACTCATCATTTATGGGAGACTTCTCTTCTTACACGGGAATTGCAACTTTCAGCATGATGCTCCTCAGTCGTTACATCTTCCGAAAGCATGGATGGGGTGTAGCTGCAATGATCACTCCAACAGTCCTACTTGTCACTGGAGTTGCCTTTTTTGCATTATTACTCTGCAGTGAGCCTTTGACACCTATGCTAGCTACTTTTGGACTCACACCTTTGCTCGCAGCAGTTTATGTTGGTGCACTTCAAAACATTTTTAGCAAGAGTGCAAAGTACAGTTTATTCGACCCCTGCAAGGAGATGGCCTACATACCTCTTGACGAGGACACCAAGGTATGTTTGAGTCTGTTGAGCTGACTTTGGATAGGAATTGATGGTTTTCACATGTGTAATTGTTGTTATTTTTTTTTCCAGGTGAAGGGTAAGGCTGCAATCGATGTGGTATGCAATCCGTTAGGAAAGTCAGGGGGGGCTCTAATTCAACAGTTCCTCATCATCGGTTTTGGGTCTCTAGCTGCCTCAACTCCTTACCTTGGGGGAATATTGCTAGTCATTGTCCTGGCCTGGTTGGCTGCTGCTCGCTCTCTAGACAAGCAGTTCACTCCTCTTGTTCAGGAGGATCTCAAAGGAAAGTTGCTCGAGGGGAAACTCTCTGCGATGTCTGCAGCAGTGCTTGGCAAATACAAGCGCAAACCACAGGTAAAAGCTCACATAAGCCTTTGATCCACGTGCATATGCATGTATGTGCTGTTGTGTGCTTGAACTTGCATGCGTTTGCACTTTCAAGAGGCGCACACGTACACATGCATATAAACCACCAACAAATGCATGGCTACCCAGATAGATCCATCTGATTGCCCACCGCTGCTTCATTGTCATGGTAATGCTGCTTGTTGGGATTTCGTTTTATTTCTTTGCTTGTATAAAATATATCATCAATGGTTTTGTACAGGTCACCTATCGATTTGTAAGCGTCTTCAATGAAAAAGGATTTATTGAGGGCCGTTATGTACCAGTGGTTGACGGTAAGCCTGTGCCTTTGGATGTTGGGGATTCTGCAGTGATTGAAGCTGAGGTACCAACCAAAATTCCCATAGAAATGGAGACCCAAGCTGATGGTGAAGCTGGGACTTCTGCTTCAGAACCTGCTCCTACAAAGTAGTTGTCTTATTTTGTTGCCCCTTTTCTCATGACATCATGGTGAGATTCTTGTCACCTACACATTTTTCTGGGTTGGGGGTTTGCTAAAATTTACATAGCAGCTTAGGTTACGTTCTCAGCCTCTAGTCTTATTTTGAATGGAGGGTTTGTCCGTAAGAATTTATCATAATCAGGTCTAAGGTTTAATTTTGCCATATATTCTCTATCATAAGAGCACAGCTGCATGTGTCTCTTTGATGTAGCCCATTGTTGAGTTGGCAATTGATGATGACGATATGTTAGAGATGCTCCAATAAATCTGATTGGCATTACCTGCTCAGGTTCTAGCCTTAGTCACGCTGTTCCTTACTCTGGTAGGTCTGGATTACTTTTACTCTGTCTTTTGAAGAGTGGTAAAGGTATTCTTTTTTCACGATTGAACCCTCGCTTTTCCACTATCAGTTTCACGAATGAACAGTTTAAATGAGTTCTTAGCATGGTTTGGATTTGTAGCTTGTGGGGCAAACCTGGGATTGATGTTGATCAAATTATGTCTGTTCATTATTTAGATTTCCTTTTTTGCCAACAGAATGTTTTATGCATCATTCTACCCATTGAAGTGCATAGAATACTTCATGGAATACATCAAGTTTTGATAAGTTTGGGATCCTCTTAATTTACAAATAATTGAGAAAGCGCAAAGACATGTCCTGTCAAAAATAAGCTGCTAAGACATCATAGCACAGATAAGACCTGCAGTAGGTGGCATGGATCCTGAAGCAGAGTGGAAGAAAGTATGCTGAGCAGGACGCACTGTTTTTTTCATAAAAGGATGGTTGGTGCACTTTGAGCAGCAAAACTGCAAGCAGTATTTTGAACATGAAAAATCATTTGAGGCCATTGCCTGCCTCGGGCACTAGAGGAATCCCTTCTAACTATCTGTTAAGAGTTTATCATCTCTTCGAGCGTAGCAGTTAGTGCCCCCATGTCTCTTGGGGGCAGTTTTTAGGGAGTGGGGGCTGGTTTGTGGCTGTGCTCGCCTATTGAGATGGTTTCTCTCATATTGGCATAGAGCCCTCCTAACTTATCCTGTTAAGAGTTTATCACCTCTATGTGCCCCTGTATCTCCTTAAGGAGCAAGAGCTGGTTTGTGGCTGTGCTGGCCTAGGAGTTTAGTTGTCTCTCGGAGGGGTGTATTATCTGTTCTGGTAGAAGGATTTTCTAAGTCTCTTCGACTTCTAGAGGATCTTCTTGTACTGGAGCCACTGGAGGAGGACCAACATATGGTCGGAGGAGACTTACATAAAAAGCATTATGGATGCGTCAATGAGAAGGCAAATCCAATCTAAAAGTCACTTCATTGACTTTTTTGTAATCTTGAAAGGGTCGTAAAATCTATGGGAAAGTTTTACAACCTTCCCTTCTCCGACCTGCTTTTTCAATCTAGCTTTCTCAAACTTAAGTAGAACGTATTGTCCTTTCCCAAGATTGAGATTTCTTCTCTGCTTGTCTACTTTTCTCTTCTGCTGCTCTTGAGTCCGAAGAATCGCTTGCTTTACTTGCTTGTAGGTGGTACCAATGTCGCGCACAAATTCGTCTGCATCAAAGATGTTTTCTTTGGTAACCATAATAGGAAGTAAGAGTGGCTTCCCATAAATAATTTTGAAGGGAGCTACAAGTTGAGGAATGTATGGTATTATTATATGCAAACTCAACTAAAGGTAAGTATTGTTCCCATTCATATTGTCTTTCTGAAACATAGCACTTGATGTCACGTGACCCATCCAACCCTATGTGTCCGTGGACAAGCTACAGCATGATCAGGGTTCAGTTCAGTCAAGTCAGTCTAGATTTAGAAGTGATTTGGCACTTTTGTGAGTCTATTCATAGACCGTGCATGCCCAGTCACTTAGCATAGATGCATATCCTCTGGTTGCACACAACATGATCATCAGTATTCCCTTCATAATCCATCAAATTCAGTCAGGGGAATTTTCCAGTGCATTTAGCCTATTTTCCCTATTTTTGGTATTTTCACTTATTGTTTTTAAGTGACTTTCCAACAAAAGTAGGTAGGGCAATTTTGCTATGTTAATATATAAGCAAACCCAAGTTAGCACTTTCTGGCAGAAGAGGCAGCAGGAGCTTCCCGCTCAACAGGCAACTTCTCAGTAGTACCCCCCTCAACACCCTAGCGTTTTTGGATCCCCATCATCGCCGGGCATTTCTAGACCTCTGATGCTTCCATCCATTGCAAGATCGCCATCATCAGCATCAGCATCGTAGAGTTTGCAGATTCTTCCCATCGCCAGCAGTGGGCAGCCCTAGCGTTTTTCAGCCAAAAACGCTACAGCCCTCATCAACGTTTTCAGCCCAAAAACGCCAGCAAGCTTGCAAGTCACAGCGTTCTCAGCCAGCGACATCAACAGTTAAAAACGCAGAATTTCAGCAGTTCAAAACGCAGGTACAGTCCCGAAATTCAGCAGTTAGAAGATCTCAGATTTCAGCCATCAAGTCGTCGTCGTCATCACCGTCGTCGTCATCGGCATAGTCCAAGTTGCATCAGTCCATTGCATATGCATTGTACCACTTTGTGCAATCAAAAAGTAGACCACTCTCGTCGACGAGAGTGGGGCCTTCGAAGGAGGGTTTTACGTCGTCTTTGGTGTCGTATCTCTCGTCTCTCTCTATCTCTCAGTCTCATACACTTACACGCACATTGTCCATTCACTTTGTTCGTGATCATAGCACTTTCCATTAAGAACGGAAGGCTCTCCCTTCCATAAGAACTAAAAGGAACCTTGAGCACAGTTCGGAGCACTCATCTTGAGCAAAGCGCAAACAATCATTCCGCTGCACCTAACATTGGTATCAGAGCTTTGGCAGTGTTCTGTATCACTCAAGGAAAGAACCACAAGAACCACAAGATTTTTTTTTGCTTGTTGAGGTCGCACGAACCCAAGTTTGCCTGGGCGTGTCTATTCCTAATCGTGTTTTGTTGAAGAGTGATAGGAATCTCAAGAAAGAAGGGCTTGTCCAGCCTCCCCTTGTGTCTCTTTTCACTCATTGAGAGCGGACCATGCACTTAGCGGCCGGCCAATCGACGTGAGGTGGGAAAAAGCAACCTTGGTGTGAGCGCAAGGCCGCCAAGGGGTGCGCCAGCGGAAAAGAGTAGAACTCGGGTGAAGAGAAGATCCTTCTCAAACGCGGTTTGCAAGCGAAAGAAAACCTCAAGAACCTCAAGATCCTCAAGAACCCAAGAACCCAAGTTCCTCGTGAACTTAAGAACCCAAGACCACAAGAACCCACGATTTCAGAATGATCATCACTCGAAGCGGAATGGATACTTCGCTTGGAGGTGATGAGCATGAGAGAGGCGAATAAGAATTTTCCCCACCAGGATGTTTTTTGGACCCTCCCCCTTTTCCATCTACGACAAGGATTGCGCTAACTCCTAGGGGGGAGTTGGACCAAGAAAGCGAAGCAGAAAGAAAAGCCTACGAAGAAGATATGGCAGCCATAGAGGGCCAGTACTAAGAAAGAATGGCAGCCATAGCGCGTGAGAGTGAGCAAGCACGCTTGGAAGCCAAAGCAAGAGAAGCATAATTTGATCGAGCGAACAAAGCAAGACAAGCAGAATTTGATCGCGAGAACAAAGCCCTCAAAGAAAAGAGCGACCACCACAACAAAGAGTTTTGGCGACTCTATTCTCAAGTTCAGACACAGATGTAAGAGATTTGGGGAAAGGAGACTCTCTCAGTCTCTTCTTCTCCAAAGCATGATACACAGGATTTGCATGATTGTGTGAAGCATGATGATGATTTGAATGACAATGATTTGCATGATGATTTGAATGACAAGCATGATGATTTGGATGACAAAGATAAGCATGATGATTTGAATGATATTGCTAAGCATGATGATTTGGATGCCAATCACAAGCATGATGATTTGCATGATCAAGATGTGATTTCTCACGAGCATGACGTTTTGCATGATCAAGATGTGATTTCTCACAAGCATGATGAGTTGCATGGAGAAGATGTGATTGTTCACCAGGATGAGGTGTTAGTGGATGCTTTTTCTAGCGAAGCTAACCTCGTTGCAGATTCGATCAATCACGAAGAACCGATGTTGGCTTTCGAGTCGAGGTCCAAAGAACCCCCACAGGATGATTCGATCATTGAGGAAGAAGCGATCTTGGCTCTCGAGCCTAGGTCCAAAGAAACATCACAAGAAGTATTATGTGTTCACATGATTGATACGCACGCATTATTCGAGTATTTCATTCGTGATCGTTTCCTGTATTTTAGTCAGCATCTTTATGTGATCCCTTTTCCTAGGCATGACATATTGTATGTTGAGCACGTTTCACTCATGAATGAGCACGGATGTATGTGGATTTTTCATGAAAAGCTGAAAAGTTTGTATGTCAGGAAGTCACATTCTATGTCTCTTCCTTGGCATGACACAGTTTCCGAAAGAGCACATGACAGTATGAGCACCAAGCATGGGCATTTCCATTGTGTTTTGCCACAACTGATTGCTTTAGATCATCAAGGAAAGATTCGATCTCATTGTTTGCATGTGTTTGATGAACGGGTTGTCACTCCGTCTCTATGTTCATCTACATTGCATACACAGTCGTTAGAGAAGACAAGATTTTTTTCCTTCACTTTACATGGAATGGGTATGTTCATGGTTTTGTGTTGGAAGTGGTTTCATGAATTTTCAGCCATGGAGATTCTTGAAGATGAAAGAAGCACGACTCTAGACGAAGTTGAAGCAAGGAAGGAGATTCAAAAGATTTTGTGTCGCTTTTGGTGCGGCCCAAAGAAGCAAGCGTTGCAGACCTTTATGAAGTTCAAGTACCGCACGACCCACACATCAGAGTGGGCCGGCGAAGAGTCCCTTCCATGATTCCGGATACTATTGGCGATCTCCCTCGACGCCATACAGTTCGGTATCAGTACCTCACTTTGAAAAGGAGGGGATGTCACGTGACACATCCAACCCTATGTGTCCGTGGACAAGCTACAGCATGATCAGGGTTCAATTCAGTCAAGTCAGTCTAGATTTAGAAGTGATCTGGCACTTTTGTGAGTCTATTCGTAGACCGTGCATGCCCAATCACTAGCATAGATGCATATCCTCTGGTTGCACACAGCATGATCATCAATATTCCCTTCAAAATCCATCAGATTCAGTCAGGGGAATTTTCAAGTGCATTTAGCCTATTTTCCCTATTTTTGGTATTTTCACTTATTGTTTTTAAGTGACTTTCCAACAAAAGTAGGTAGGGCAATTTTGCTAAGTTAATATATAAGCAAACCCAAGTTAGCACTTTCTGGCAGAAGAGGCAGCATGAGCTGTCCGCTCAACAGGCAACTTCTCAGCAGTACCCCCTCAGCACCCTAGCGTTTTTGGATCCCCATCATCGTCGGGCATTTCCAGACCTCTGGCGCTTCCATCCATTGCAGGATCGCCATCATCAGCATCAGCATTGTAGAGTTTGCAGATTCTTCCCATCGCCAGCAGTGGGCAGCCCTAGCGTTTTTCAGCCAAAAACGCTACAGCCCTCATCAGCGTTTTCAGCCCAAAAACGCCAGCAAGCCTGCAAGTCACAGCGTTTTCAGCCAGCGACATCAGCAGTTAAAAACGCAGAATTTCAGCAGTTCAAAACGCAGGTTTTCAGCCTATAGCAAGGCAGCAGATACATCCCCATTGGTTGCAGAAGTTCCCCCAATTTTAGCCTCGAAAAACGCAGCCAAAACAGTCATTTTCAGCCACCGAAACAGTCCCGAAATTCAGCAGTTAGAAGATCTCAGATTTCAGCCATCAAGTCGTCGTCGTCATCACCGTCGTCGTCATCGGCATAGTCCAAGTTGCATCAGTCCATTGCATACACATTGTACCACTTTGTGCAATCAAAAAGTAGACCACTCTCGCCGACGAGAGTGGGGCCTTCGGAGGAGGGTTTTACGTCGTCTTTGGTGTCGTATCTCTCTTCTCTCTCTATCTCTCAGTCTCATACACTTACACGCACATTGTCCATTCACTTTATTCGTGATCATAGCACTTTCCATTAAGAACGGAAGGCTCTCCCTTCCATAAGAACTAAAAGGAACCTTGAGCACAGTTCGGAGCACTCATCTTGAGCAAAGCGCAAACAATCATTCCGTTGCACCTAACACTCGAGAATTTCTAAAACAGTGGCATTAGCACTTTCGCTTTGATCGTCTGTTTGAGGATGATAAGCTGATGAAAAATCAAGCTTAGTTCCCAAATTCTTGAACAGTTCTTGCCAAAATAGACTAGTTAGTACCTAGTTCTACACCCACTATTGGGCACTGAGGACATTAGTGGGGATGTCGTGGTATTTAGTCAATACGATGCATGATGGAGTTGATGGTTATATTGTCTTGTAGGTGATTACCATGGGTCTATACCTTGCACTTTCCTTTATGGGTGAATCTGGGCTTATCTTGGATTTATTTAGGTATATAGTTATGCGAGGATCTCTATCGCTGACAATAGTCTTTGGCAATCCATGATGTTTAAGAATATGAGCTAGAAATATTCTAGCCTTGTGATAAGCTTGGATCGTCTTCTTAACGGAAGGAAATGTGCTTGCTTACTAAATTTGTCTATTATAGTCCATATTGCATTATTTTCACTCTTAAAAAATCCATGGCAATACTTACCCATGGCGTGTTAGGCATAGGGAGTGACTGAAGCTTGCCATAAACTTTATGTCTGTCATACTTTACTTTTTGGCATACTAAACACTCGCGTACATATTTCTCAATGTCCGTTGGAGTGTTGGCCAAAAGAAATATCTTTCGAGGGTATTAGTGGTAGCAACAATTCCCCGATGCTCGACATAGGGAGAATTATGTGCTTTATCCATCACCTTCTGTCTTAAGGACTGAGCTATGCATATTGCTTGTTGATGATATAGTGTATCATTCCTAATGGAATAAGGTGGCCTTGAATTACCAGCTTGAAGATTTGCCCAAATTGTAGCCAAGTCTGGATCTTGAGGATACATTTCACTGAGAGATTCTAGTTCCTCATGATAAATAGTTGTCATTGCATTGATCTTTGGACGCCTGGAGAGGGCATCTGCAACCGCATTCTTTGTTCCAGAAGTGTGTAAATCTGAAAATGGAACATTGAAAGAAAGTTGGCCCATCTCATCTGCGTTTTTGATAACTTTCTCTGTGTGAGAAAGTAGCGGAGACTCTAATGATTTGTCTTGATTATAAAATCAGCTCCTAATAGATAATGTTTTCAAATGGAAAGAGCATGAATTACTGCCATTAGCTCTTTCTCATAAATGGGAGCATGCAACTTTGTATCTTTAAGGCGTTGATTTCGTAGGCTATGACGTGACCCTCTTGGTTCAAAACTGCTCCTACACAATCTCCAGATTCATCGCAGTACACCTCGAAAGGTTTGCGAAGATTAGAGACGGTGAGAACAGGTCTGTGACTGAGTAGATATTTAAGCTTTTCAAAAGCTTGTTTTTGTCCAGGTCCCCAATAGAAGGGAATCCGCTTCTTTGTCAGATAATGGAGAGGACCCACTATGGCGGCAAAGGCTCGAATGAAACGTTGATAATAGGAACAGAGGCTGAGAAAACTTAGTACGTTATGTACTGTAGTTGGTGTGGGCCATTCTACAACTGCTTGAATCTTATTAGGGTCCATTCTCACCTAGTTGTGAGATACTATATGGCCCAAGTAGTGAATTTCTTTTAAAAAGAACTCACTCTTCTTAGCATTCACAAATAATTTGTGTTTGCATAATTCTTCAAACACTAATGCGAGATGCTTGTAGTGTTCTTCTTCCGTCTCTGAGAAGAATAAGACGTCATTGAAGGAAACTCCTGTAAGGTAAATATTCTA
The DNA here is from genome assembly GCF_014529385.1 of Adiantum capillus-veneris. Classification (NCBI taxonomy): domain Eukaryota; kingdom Viridiplantae; phylum Streptophyta; class Polypodiopsida; order Polypodiales; family Pteridaceae; genus Adiantum; species Adiantum capillus-veneris. The sequence goes on from NC_140960.1 coordinate 97,592,484, forward strand.
TATGAATGGAAGATTCTATCCATCAATCTGTTGAATGTGGTTGGTGCATTAGTGAGTGCAAAAGGCATCACTAAGAATTCATACAACGCAAAGGTTGTTCTAAATGAAGTCTTATGCACATCCTGAGGAGCAATGCAAATTTGATGGTATCCGCTCTTCAAGTCTATACGATTGATGACACTTGCGCCTTGTAACTTATCAAGAATGTCATCGATCCGAGGGATTGGAAATCAATTCTTGAATGTGATCTTGTTTAGAGTCTGTGCACATGCGGAATGTGCCATCCTTTTTCTGTACTAGCAAGACAGGTGAACAATATGGAGAAGTGCAAGGCCTTATTAGACCCTTCTCCAAAAGTTCATTGACCTGCTTGAGGATTTCCTCTTGCTGCATTAGACTAACTCGATAAGGGGGACTGATTTGGAGGAGAACTCCGTGGGATCAAATCGATTGTATGATCCTCAGGTCGAGAGGGTGGAAGTTCATTTGGAAGTCCACTAGGCACCCATTCTTAAGTCCACTAGGCACCCATTTTTTCGGGTCCTTTCCTTGTGCTTGTTGGCTGCGTTGGTATGCGTGTTTCTCTCTTTCAAACCGGGTTTGCTTTTGCACAGGCTCTTCTTGGTGTGCTGCCTCGGCTTTTCTCTTCATTTCCTCCCTTTGTGCTTGCTTTTCTTCATTATCAGAGCTTTCACTGATGTGCCTTTCCTGGGAGCTTTCAACCGATTTTTCATCTGATTTGTAGGATCTCTTGGCCGATCTTGTAGCTCGAGGAGATGGTTGAGATGTCAGTATCCAAATGTTTTGGTCTGGGACAGGTGGTAGGTTGTCGGCCATGCGGATAGCATGGTATGCAATCCTTGTCAATACCTTTGGTGCACCCAGGTAAGTAATCTTTCCTTCTTTCTTTGTGCCTTTCGAGTGGTCAAGACATATTGTGCGTGGTCCACCGGTTGCCTGGTTGTTGACGTGAGGACTTGTGTGAAAGTGGTGGCAACCGCATGATTTGGCGTGGTATACCTTGGTGGCCTTTTAGCTAGAAAGTTTGAATGCTAGTGGTATAACCTGGTTGGCTCTTCCACTTGCTTGTGAATTAGGTCTGCAAAGGTGGCTGCGGCGGTTTCTTTGGTGAAAGTACCTGCCGTTTTCCTATCCCTTGCTCTCATCGTCATTCCTTCTGTGGGCAGTCTGAGTGCTTCTGCCACTATTTCCTTAGTTATCACCACTTCAACTTTATTCCCATGAGGGTCAGAAATCTAAGTAGTTCCATCTTCTTTAATCGTGGATAAAGCTCGTAAGCTTTTTGGAAATCCACGCCGCACGGCTCCTGTTCATAGAAATCTCTGAGTCCTAGCCTGCGGTTGGCTTCTTTGGTCTCAGGCTTCGCAGCAACATCATATACTTCTTTCGGTAGGAGTTGCAACTCTACCTGATGTCCCTTCTCACTGTTGAATCTGCCGGTGAACACTGTGGTGTGATGCTCTTCTAGCTGTTCTTTTGAAAGATAGGCTGCCTTGGCGGCTTTGACTGAATCTGGATCCAGTTGGTATGCCGGTAGCTCCTGTAACTTTTCTTTCTGGTTGAGCTTCTTCTTGGCCCTCTCTGCTGCTTGCATGGCTCCTGTGCAGTGAATGGAGTGTCAAAGTTAGCAGATTTGACGGATTTTTCTCTGAAATGTCCTTTAGTCTGAAATGCTGACAATTTTGGTCCAGTTCGCTTCAAATCAATTTTTGAACAAGCATAGATACATAAGAATCTGAAAGCGCTAGGGATGCTAAAGTAAGATGCTAATGCTGAAAACGTTGGTTGTGAGAGTGCGCGTGTGCACACAGAGAGAGAGAGAGAGAGAGAGAGAGAGAGAGAGAGAGAGAGAGAGAGAGAGAGAGAGAGAGAGAGAGAGAGAGAGAGAGAGTCACGATTGTGACTATGTTACAGTATTACATCTACTCCTAGTTGCTGATATGCAAAGTGCCATGCCAAGGACCCCTACGCTTGGATGGTCACGACCCTTCGTTCAAAAGACATGCCTGTTCGCCAAAAGCCACACTCCTTCGACGATTGGGCACACCCCTTCGCTCTACAGTTGCGACTCTTCGTCCAATGGTTGCAGCTCTTTGCCGAAAGGATGTGTCTTTATGTTTAAAGTCATGTCTCTTCACCATGAGACACGTCTTTTCATTTGTGCCTCTTCGTCCCCTATATAAGGAGCCTATTGTACTCAGTTTTAAAGCATTCATTCAAGCAATCAAACACACATTCAGTCTCTTGAGTCTTAGTTTTAAGTCTTAATTATATATATATATATATATATATATATATATATATAGAGAGAGAGAGAGAGAGAGAGAGAGAGAGAGAGAGAGAGAGTGTCACAAAACGGGAGCGTACACGAGCACTTAGAAATCTGAAAAATAAAATACTTTGCAAAGGTGAGAGAAGGGAGAAGATAGACACAGTATTGGGGACCAGAAGATGGGCTGGTCCCCCCCCGTCAAGAGTATTCTTTATTCAGGGAGAATTCTTATACAAGCACGAGAACGCGAGGAAACCCCTCCGTTCTGTAATCTTAGACCCGAAGGTCGTGCTTTCCCGTAAAGGGCTTGGGCACAAGGCTGTTCCTTCCCGTAAGGGACTTAGGCGCGAAGCCGTACTTTCCCGTAAGGGACTTAGGCGTGAAGCCGTACTTCCCGTGAAGGGATTTCCCGTAAGACGGGAGATTCCTGCAAAACAAACCACACAAAGCAACAATTCTCAATGCGTATCAACACCTTATGCCTGTTGCTCCTTGCTCGAAAAAATGACCTCTGTACTCAGTCGTCACACGAACACTTGCAATTGCCTTCGCCAACCTCTGCTCCAGAATCCCAGCGCTAGCTTCCTCTGTTGCTTCCGGCGTGTTAAAACTGGAACGCTGGCTACTACTTTATAGGGCCTGGCACCCGGCGGGAATAGGGCCGAAAAGCAAGACCCTGGCGCCCTCTAGAGAGAGGAGAGAGAGAGATCGCTGATTCAGCCCCCTGCGTAGCTTTTTAGCGCTGGCTTTTTTTTTAATAAGAGCCTTGCATTATTTTATTAATAAAAGGACTGGTCACTTAAAAGTGACCGGCCACTTTATAAAATAAAGTGTGAACCTGTTCAAACTTTAAAAACTCACTCAGTTAGTGAAAACAATGCTACACGAACACATTCCAGGCGTCCCCGGGTGCAGAACACGGCACAGATGCAATGCAGACACAGACTCCTCGCGGGAAAGCATCTGCCCTCCCGCGAATGTTCCTGCTTTTCGTAAAAAGCTTCATTGAACCCATCTTTATTCTTGTGCTTGCGTTCTTACGCGTATTTTCTTACTCAGTTCGGATTTCCTCCTTAGCCTACGGAATGCCCCCTTTTTGATGCACGCGTCACCCATCATGTGACGCATTAGGGGCACTTGTAACCCGGCCCTTTCCACCGAACTTACGGAAACTCCTTCGCGATGTTTACCGTCACCCATCAAATGACACATCAGAGTTGTCCGTTCTTAGTGTACACAATAAAATATCCTAGAAAAAGAGATTAATCATTAAAAAAATTAAGAAAATAGTCCAATTAGCAACACAGAGAGAGAGAGAGAGAGAGAGAGAGAGAGAGAGAGAGAGAGAGAGAGAGGTGCAGCGGAAGTGAATGTTTGAACTTTGCTCAAGATGAGTGCTTCGAACTGGGCTCAAGGGTTCCTTTTACTTACGGAAGGGAGAGCCTTCCGTTCCTTTAGTGAGAGAGTGCAATGGACAAAAACAAAGCGAATGGACATCGTGAATGTCGGTGCATGAGATTGAGAGATGGAGAGAGAAGAGAATAGGACACCAGAGATGTTGTCAAACCCTTCTCTAAGGCCCCACTCTCTATGCTGATCATGCTGTAGCTTGTCCACGGACACACAGTGAAACTGGCCTGTTCAATCCAAAAAGGGCGGTAGACTTTACTTCAAACCTTGATTTAGCTTTCACCCATTATTAGTCGTCTATTCTACCTGTACTTTCAAGACACAACACGGGGGAAAGGGATACAGGCTGCTAGAATGCACCTGTATGAGAAGACCGACACCAGATTGGCCCCTAACTTAGGCGCCCCTTTCGGTATTTCTTTATTGTTTAAAAGAGGGAATAAACGCTGTGGTTCCCTACAAGCTGCCCCGCACAAACTTGGCTGAATTTCAAGTGTTCTCGGCAGCATAACTGTACTAGGTCCCTTCACAGTCAGTATTCCCACGCATTGAATGACTTTCCCGACGCATACGGGCACTTTGCAAAACCTGTCGAGAATCTGCAGCACGCTGATTTCTCTGTTTTCAGCCCCGAAAATGCGCCAGATCACTTGTACAGCGGTCCCCTCGCGTCCCCGAACCTCCTGGGGGTATTAGGGACCGTTTAGGGCCAAAATCCTAAACCTGCAAAAATACACAGCAGGCTGTAATTTACTGTTTCGGGCTCCGTTTCGCGTGCCGGTCGCATCCGTAGCAAGTCCTCGAGCTCCCGCACCTGTAGGGCTACTTGCCCTTTGAATCGGACGAGATTTCTGGTGTGAAACCTCTCCGAATTCACCTGTACCTGCGGGGGATTAGCCGCTAGCTAATCCAGTACCTGTGCAAGAGGCTCTTGCCTCGGCAATCGCGCATGAACCCGCACAACTGTACATTGGTCAATTGAAAAGCCCACTAGTGGGGCATAACATACGGCCATAGAGGAGAGAGAGGGCAGTGCGTAGCGTGCAGGGCATCACTCCTGGCACTGCACTGTACATAAGAGGGAAAGCAAGCACTCCATAGCTCTTAACCTCTGACAAAACCTGAAAATGAGCCTCTCTCAGCTTAAAATTCAGCGCCACCTTCTCTTGCATGAGGAAAGTGCACCAGAATGTGCCACTTGGTGCATTTACAAGCATTTTCCCGTTTCGGGGTTGCCGCCTAAAAATCTCCCAACCGGTTGCCCAATTGACTTCACGGCAGAGTAAGAAAATGTTCTCCTTGTCATTCCGGAGGTAATGACGCAAACACATTTTCAGGTCCCAAAATAGCAGTTCCCTAAATTTTAGGAGATGCTACCATTGTATCTTTCTAGGTCATTTGACCCCCTTTGTACACTGCAGCGACACCCAAAACTGAAATGTAGCCTCTGTAGCAAAGGATTCCACTTTGGCTAGTCAATGACCCCACTTTGGCTAACCATAGTCTTTGTCCAACCTTAGTGCTCTCTTGCCCTCAGGCCTGGACCCCCTCTGGACAGTTCCACACTAGCTATGCAATGCAGGGCAGTTAGATTTCCCGAGGGGTGTTTCCAAAAAGTGAAAGTAAATAAATAATAAGAAAGAAAACAAGAAAAAGAATAATAGTAGTCACACGTTGGTGACACATAGGGTTGGATGTGTCACGTGACACACACACAAAGAGAGAGAGAGAGAGAGAGAGAGAGAGAGAGAGAGAGAGAGAGAGAGAGAGAGAGAGAGAGCGTAAGGTGCAACGGAAGTGAATGTTTGAACTTTGCTCAAGATGAGTGCTCCGAATTGTGCTCAAGGGTTCATTTTACTTACGGAAGGGAGAGCCTTCCGTTCCTTTAGTGAGAGAGTGCAATGGACAAAAACAAAGTGAATGGACATTGTGAATGACGGTGCATGAGACTGAGAGATGGAGAGAGAAGAGAATACGACACCAGAGATGTTTTAAAACCCTCCTCTAAGGCCCCACTCTCTATGCTGATCATGCTGTAGCTTGTCCATGGACACAGGGTTGGATGTGTCACGTGACACACAAACACACACACACACACACACACACACAGAGAGAGAGAGAGAGAGAGAGAGAGAGAGAGAGAGAGAGAGAGAGAGAGAGAGAGAGAGAGAGAGAGAGCACAAACGCTAGATTTGCTGAAGAGGGGGCGATCAGCCCCCATGACTACCAGAACAGAAGATCCGTACAATGATTATATGATAATGAAATGTGTACCCCCTTGACTCCATATATATGAGTGCCCAAGGTGGGCGCCCAACTCAAATGGGCGGCTGGACAAGGTACAATATATGCTATGGGTGGCCTACCCAGAGACACTAGCCGCACAAGAAAGTGTGCCCTAGACTTGTGTGAAGCAGTAGAGGTGTGTAAATTTAACACCCCCTCTTAGCACCTGATACTGAACAAACCGCATGAAGCCGAAGATGTGAGGCAAACGATGAAGATGCCTGTTGCGATGTCCACTAAAGGACAATACTCCGGCGAACCCCGCGAGTGTAGGAGCAGTCTGAGAGATCTCCATGGTAAAGTGCCGTCACGAGCAGTGTAACAAACTGTTGTACTCCGCCGATAGAGGGTGAAAATACGGCGTGAAAGTCTCGAACTGTGTGAAAACAACTCCTTGCCGTGAAAGAGGTCCCAATAGACGTGCAAGTGTCCTGCCCAATAGGATCTGTGGTGTCTGTAGTCAAACCGGCTGGAGAAAATGGGGAAGCCCAGGAACCGTCATGAGCATGACCGAAAGCCTATCAATACATGAACTTGCAACCCAAGGTGGCTGTAACAGACTTGGACACTCCAAGTCAAGAATCAACCGCGACATCACCAAATAACCACTTCAAAACAAGTCACAGATCACAATAGATGTACACTGGCCCGGTGGAGTTTCGTGCCTAGAGATATTGGCCCCAAAGACAGGCGCCCCTTTCGGTATTTCTTTTTATATTAATCAGATCAAAGTACAAGAGAGTGGCTAGGGTTTCACTCTCAGACTCTACGTCCAGATGCTCTGAGAAGTGAGGCCCTCACCACTAATTTAAAGATTACAAGGGATGCCCAAAAGCAGAGCCTCAAAAGCTTGAAAGCAAAAGCAACTGCTCTCTCTCTCTCTCACAGAGAGTCAAAACTTGAAAGCAAAAGCATTCTCTCTCTCTTTCTCATTGCGTAGAGAAAAGGCAAGATTCGCGTCGCTCATCATTATTTTTTTTTTAAAAAAAGCCTCCGCGATTTTCGGAAATTAGGGTTTTTGGCAGAAATTAGGGTTTGCAAAAATTTTAGGGTTTTTGGCAAAAATTAGGGTTTTTGCTGTTCGTAGCGACGTCATAACTTTGTGACAGTGGCTAAGGTGTGTAAAACTCCAGGAAGGCCAGATGTAGCAATCTACGCCGTAAACTCCTCCAAATCAAGGAAACAGTCTGCAATGTAGAAGCTACCGTAAGTTGCAGCAATCAGCAAGAGACTGCACGGACCACCACCGAATGATGTCCTGTCAGTAGGTAGGGTAATCCAAGATGAGGGGAAAGCGAGACTCAACAGTCTGCATATTGAAGGGCCTCTGAGAAGAGGTGTGGTCAAACCAAGCTATCTACACCGTAATCATCCTGTAGAAGTAGGGAAGCCAGACTGAGCAGTCCGCGCTGTGAAGATCCTCTGAGAAGAGGAAAGGCAAGACCAATGTGTCTGCGCTGTCTTGCTTGTATCTCCTGCCTCCAATCCTCCAGTGTCAACCAAAACAGAATCCGCACCAACAATGCCACCAAACCGCATCTCTGTGTGGCTCTCAAGATAAATGAGCTGGGAGTGGCCTTCTGCCAAGGTCGGGGGAAAGTCTTGAGCAAGGTTACGGAGGGTGAGTGTAAGTAACTCTGAAGATAGCAATCCAAATGATCAAGAGTGTAGAAGGGCAACTGCACTACCATCCAAGCCAAGCTTCGGGTGACTCCGGATGTAGTCGCGTGATGATGCTTGATCTCCTGTATCTTGTGGGTAAACTCTCCAAGAGAGTCCAAAGTACTGAAGCCCCACTCTAGTTTGTAGATCCAAGCAATGAACTTGTCCAAGAAGAGATCCAAGATCCTCTCCCTAAGTCCATGTAGATGCTCCTGTGTAAGCAAGTGATCTGACGTGCCGCTGTCAATTGCTAAGTGTCTGTCTACCCAAGATGGTGGTGTCCTCTCTGGGAATATCGTGATGCCATATGCCATGAGCATGGCCATATCTCGTGTGAATTCCTCTGATGAGTGCATAGGTGTGTCCATAGCAAACCACAAGTCCCCTCTGGAATGCGCAACCGCCGGATGATGGTTGGAATGAATGGCCCAATGATTGTATGCCTGTAGGTGATCAAGCTGATGTCGAAGATACCGTGTACTGGAGCAGTCACTGAGAGACCGCAGGGACCATCGGATGGTGTCCTGGCAAGAGCAAAGTTACTTGGAACGGGAACGGGGAAACGGGAACGGGGGGCTCCGGAACGGTATCGGAACGGGAACGCCGGAACGGTCCACCAAAGAACGCTGAAACTAGCCTCAAAACAGCCTATAAGTTAGGAAACAACTATAAGCCAAGCTTCTAACACGTACTTAGGACAATTAGAATCATGTTCAAGCATGTTTTAAGTTTCAACATGTCGCTTGTGCGCGTTAGTGGTTGCGGATGTAAATTCAATTTACCGGGGTTGTAGACACCTCACAACATACTAAGCGCATCACAAATAACATTATCTAGGAAGTGCAAAGATTGAAGAGCTCAATAGAGAGAAAGACGGAGTAAAAACTTTAAAAGACTATGACTATAAATTCAAGTGTGGCTTATAAGGCCAGCCAAGGTGCTACAAAAAGGTAAGCACTGAGAAAAGATAAGAGTCAAGGCTCAAGAGTAAAGACTAGCCACTGTGGACTCAAGAGCTCAATACATATATGCCAAAATGCCATAATGGAAACATGTCAAGGCCCAAGGGCCAAGGCTCAAGGACCAATTGGCAGAAGAGCCAGCCTGCCAATCTGTAGTGGTGTCATGGAGATCATGGATGTCATCCCAATCCTCATCCCCAACAGGCTCATCCGCATCATCCACTTCATGTAAAACCTCTGTAGATCCACCCTCCCCAAGTATCTCCGCCTCTGCCTCCATCTCCCATTGTAGAAAGGGATCTGATACTTTGGATGCAGACTTGCAAAGCATACGCAAGTTTGCACTCACAAATACAAGATCATTTGCTTTCTCCATTGCAAGTCGGTTTCTCTTCCTGGATGCAACGTGGCTGTAAACACTCCACAATTGCTCCCAGCAAGAGGAGCTAACCGCTTGGCTGAGGATGCGGATAGCTAGTCGCTGAAGCTCTGGCCCATCTGAGCCATAGTCCTGCCGCCACAAAACTGAGGAGATCTTGGTGCGATCAACTTGGGCATTGGCAAGCCCAAATGATCCTCACATATCCCTGTACATAGCAAGTTCATCCTTGATTTTGCGGCGCTCTTCTCGATCAGGGGGAAACATGATCAAGATCTCGTTCCATTGCTTGGTCACCTCCCCATCATGCTCCTGTCCTGCACCTTGAAACTCTGGATCCAGCACAAAAGCCGCACCATGGAAAGGGGAAGCATAGGTGTCCCATTTGCTTTGACAAAGCAGGCTAATCTCCTCAAATCTATCTGAATCTGGCTCAAGTGTTTGGAGGGCCTCCACCATGCGATCCATGGCCTCATAAACCTTGCCAATGTAAGGTTGCATGCCATCAACTACTCGAAGCAAGTGGAGTACCGGCTGTACCATTTGGTCTATAGTCTTCAGTGACTCCCAAAACTGGGGATCCTCTGACTTGCTTGCACATAAGATCCCTGCGCGACTGAACCTGCGTAGGATGAGGAAGTGTACTCCGTACTGATGAGGGTCTGCCGCATTGCACTCTGACATTCGCATAGGCGATGAACCATTAGGTAGTTGTAGGCAAAGCGGGTCTCACAATACTTCAAGAGAACCTTGCCCCCTGACCGCTTCAAGAATGCAACACGAAGGAGATTGTGATTGTTGATGAAGGACACTAGCTTGGACGCACTTGTAATGAGAGGCTCAATCCAAGGTAGGCGCCCTATATCCTTTAAAAGGTTGTTGAAACAATGTGCCATACAAAATGGCACTTTGATGCGGGGATACATGCCCTCCAAAATGGCGCCGGCTGCCCTGTTTGATGCCTCCTTGTCACGTGACACATCCCAACCCTATGTGTCCGTGGACAAGCTACACCACAACAGGGTTCAGTCAGTCCGATCAAGTTAGATTAGCAGTGATCTGGCACTTTTGTGAGTCTATTCGTAGACCGTGCATGCCCAGTCACTTAGTATAGATGCATATCCTCCGGTTGCACACAGCATGATCATCGGAATTCCCATCAGAATCCATTAGCATCAGTCAGGGGAACTTTCCAATGCATTTAGCCTATTTTCCTATTTATTGGGATTTTCACTTATGATTTTTAAGTGACTTTCCAACAAAAGTAGGTAGGGCAATTTTGCTAAGTTATATATATAAGCAAACCAAAGTTGACACTTTCTGGCAGAAGAGGCAGCAGGAGCACCTTGCTCAACAGGCAACTTCTCAGCAAGACCAACCCCCGCGACTACTCTGGCGTTTTCTCCACAGAAGACCTAGCGTTTTTGCATCAGATCAGCCTTGGCGATTTGTGCACAGAAGATCAGCCCCGGCGTCATCACGACACAGCAGATCAGCCTAGCGTTTTTGCATTTGCAGAACCCCGGCGACAGAAGGACCAATTTCAGCCCCTGGCGTTTTTGGATTTCAGCAGCAAATTAAGACCGGCATCATTCACCTAAAGTGTAGCAGATTCAGCCGTAAAGACCATCAGTTTTCAGCCCTAAGAAACCTCATTTTTCAGCCAAGAAAACGCAGCCAAAACAGTCATTTTCAGCCACCGAAACAGTCCCGAAATTCAGCGATTAGAAGATCTCAGATTTCAGCCATCGTCGTCGTCGTCGTCATCGTCATCGTCGTAGTCGTCGTCATCGTCATCGTCATCGTCGTCGTCGTCACCGTCGTCGTCATCGGCATAGACCAAGTTGCATAGTCCATTGCATACGCATTGTACACCTTTGTGCAATCAAAGAATAGACCACTCTCGCCGACGAGAGTGGGCCTTCGGAGGAGGGTTTTACAACCTCTCGGGTGTCGTATCTCTTCTCTCTCCTTCTCTCAGTCTCATTCACTTGCACGCACAATATCCACTCACTTTGTTCGTGATCACAACACTCTACAAGACGGAAAGCTCTCTCTTTCCCTAAGAACTAAAAGGAACCTTGAGCAGTAAAGATCACTAATCTTGAGAAAATACAACATTCATTCCGCTGCACCTAACATTGGTATCAGAGCTTTGGAAGTGATCTGCATTACTCAAGGAAAGAACCACAAGAACCACAAGAATTTTTTTTGCTTGTCGCGATCGCATGAACCCAAGTTTACTTGGGCGTGGCGATTCCTAATCGTGTTTTATTGAAGAGTGACATGAATCCCAAGAAAGAAGGGCTTGTCCAGCCTCCCCTTGTGTCTCTTTTCACTCATTGAGAGCGGACTGTGCACTTAGCGGCCGGCCAATCGACGTGAGGTGGGAAAAAGCAACCCTGGTGTTAGCGCAAGGTCGCCAAGGGTTGCGCCCGCAGAAAAGGGTAGAACTCGGGTGAAGAGAAGATCCTTCTCCAACGCGATTTGCAAGCAAAAGAAAACCTCAAGAACCCCAAGAACCCAAGACCCTCAAGACTCAAGAACCTCAAGAACCCAAGTTTCTCACGAATCAAGGACCTCAAGAACCTCAAGACCCTCAAGAACCCAAGTTCCTCGCGAGCTTAAGACCCCAAGATCATAGTGCATGGTCGTCACCCGAAGTGGCATGGATACTTCGCATTCAGGTGATGAGCATGAGAGAGGCGACGAAGGATTTTCCCCACCAGGAGGTTTTTCCGACCCTTCCCCATCTACGACAAAGATTGCACTAACTCCTATGGAGGAGTGAAAGCAGATGTTTAAGGAAAGAATGGTAGAAATGAAACGCACACACGCAGAAGAGAAAGCAGAAAGAGAAGTAGAAAGAAAGGCAAGGGAAGTAGAAAGAGAAGCAACAAGAAAGGCAAGACAAGAACAGCGCGACCGACATATGCAAGAGTTCTTGCGACTCTTGTCTCCAGTGCCGGCACCGATGCAAGAGATTCGGGAAAAGGAGACTCTCTCAGTCTCTTCTTCTCCAAAGCATGACCCACAGGATTTGCATGATTGTGTGAAGCATGATGATGATTTGATTGACAATGACTTGCATGATGATTTGAAGCACAATGATAAGCATGATGATTTGGATGCCAATGATTTGCATAATGATTTGGATGACAATGACAAGCATGATGATTTGCATGATCAAGATGTGATTTCTCACAAGCATGATGATTTGCATGATCAAGATGTGATTTCTCACAAGCATGATGATTTGCATGATCAAGATGTGATTTCTCACAAGCATGATAAATTGCATGAACAAGATGTGATTGTTCACAAGGATGATGTGTTAGTTGATGCTTTTTCTAGCGAAGCTAACATCGTTGTAGATTCGATCAATCACCAAGAATCGGTCTTGGCTTTCAAGTCGAGGTCCACAGATCCCCCACAAGAAGATTCGATAGACCCCGAAGAAGCGATCTTGGCTCTCGAGCCTTGGTCCAAAGAACCATCACAGGAAGTATTATGTGTTCGCATGATTGATACGCACGCATTGTTCGAGTGTTTCATTCGTGAAGGTTTCCTGTATTTTAGTCAGCATCGTTATGTGATCCCTTTTCCTAGGCATGACATATTGTATGTTGAGCACGTTTCTCTCATGGGTGAGCACGAATGTATGCGGATTGTTCATGAAAGGCTGAAAAGTTTGTGTGTCAGGAAATCACATTCCATGTCTCTTCCTTGGCATGCCGCAGTTTCCGAACGAGCACATGATAGTATGAGCACCAAACATGGGCATTTCCATTGTGATTTGCCACAGTTGATGGATTTCCATAAAACAGAAAAGATTCGATCGCATTGCTTGCATGTGTTTGATGAACGGGTTGTCACTCCGTCTCTATGTTCATCTACATTGCAGACATAGTCTTTAGCGAAGACAAGATTTTTTTCCTTCACTTTACATGACATGGGTATGCTCATGGTTTTGTGTTGGAGATGGTTTCAGGAATTTTCAGCCATGGAGATTCTTGAAGACGAAAGAAGCAGGACTCTAGACGAAGTTGAAGCAAGAAAGGAGATTCAGAAGACTTTGTCGCTTTCGGCGCGGCCCAAAGAAGCAAGCGTTGCAGACCTTTATGAAGTTCAAGTACCGCACGACCCACACATTAGAGTGGGCCGGCGAAGAGTCTCTTCTAGGATTCCGGATGCTGTTGGCGATCTCCCTCAACGCCATACAGTTCGGTACCAGTACCTCACTTTGAAAAGGAGGGGATGTCACGTGACACATCCCAACCCTATGTGTCCGTGGACAAGCTACACCACAACAGGGTTCAGTCAGTCCGATCAAGTTAGATTAGCAGTGATCTGGCACTTTTGTGAGTCTATTCGTAGACCGTGCATGCCCAGTCACTTAGTATAGATGCATATCCTCCGGTTGCACACAACATGATCATCGGAATTCCCATCAGAATCCATTAGCATCAATCAGGGGAACTTTCCAATGCATTTAGCCTATTTTCCTATTTATTGGGATTTTCACTTATTATTTTTAAGTGACTTTCCAACAAAAGTAGGTAGGGCAATTTTGCTAAGTTAATATATAAGCAAACCAAAGTTGACACTTTCTGGCAGAAGAGGCAGCAGGAGCACCTTGCTCAACAGGCAACTTCTCAGCAAGACCAACCCCCGCGACTACTCTGGCGTTTTCTCCATAGAAGACCTAGCGTTTTTGCATCAGATCAGCCTTGGCGATTTGTGCACAGAAGATCAGCCCCGGCGTCATCACGACACAGCAGATCAGCCTAGCGTTTTTGCATTTGCAAAACCCCGGCGACAGAAGGACCAATTTCAGCCCCTGGCGTTTTTGGATTTCAGCAGCAAATTAAGACCGGCATCATTCACCTAAAGTGTAGCAGATTCAGCCGTAAAGACCATCAGTTTTCAGCCCTAAGAAACCTCATTTTTCAGCCAAGAAAATGCAGCCAAACAGTCATTTTCAGCCACCGAAACAGTCCCGAAATTCAACGATTAGAAGATCTCAGATTTCAGCCATCGTCGTCGTCGTCATCATCGTCGTAGTCGTCGTCATCGTCATCGTCGTAGTCGTCGTCGTCATCGTCATCGTCGTCGTCGTCACCGTCGTCGTCATCGGCATAGACCAAGTTGCATAGTCCATTGCATACGCATTGTACACCTTTGTGCAATCAAAGAATAGGCCACTCTCGCCGGCGAGAGTGGGGCCTTCGGAGGAGGGTTTTACAACCTCTCGGGTGTCGTATCTCTTCTCTCTCCTTCTCTCAGTCTCATTCACTTGCACGCACAATATCCACTCACTTTGTTCGTGACCACAACACTCTACAAGACGGAAAGCTCTCTCTTTCCCTAAGAACTAAAAGGAACCTTGAGCAGTAAAGATTACTAATCTTGAGAAAATACAACATTCATTCCGCTGCACCTTACACTCCCCATCCGTGACAAACTGCAACACCACCTCTGGGCCAATGATCTCTATGGCAGACGCCCACTCTCTTGCAAGCACATCGGCGGATTTCCCTTTTTCTATGGCGTCATGTGAGTGGGCAAAGTACATCTCTCCCTTGCAATAAGCCACAAGCCCATGAATGGATCTCCTCCTGGTGTCGCTCCATCCATCTGTAATGAGTGTCACTCCATACTTGGCCCATTGTCGCTTCATGTTTACGGCTGCCATCTCCACAACGGCCTTCTCTCTATCAAGAAGAGTAGTACGGAGGGCCTCTGAAGTGGGTGGCACGTAGCGTGGCCCTTAATCCCCAATCCTTGTGCACATTGCCTTGAAGTAGTCCGACCTATACAATGTACATGTCACAAAGGTCAAAAGAGAAGACAATGTAAATTGGAAAACAAACATACTAGTTATGGTCATGATATGAAAGAGCATTGAGAACTTGTGTCACGATTGTGACGTATTCTTCATGATTGTATTACTTTTCTTGCCTGGTTCTCTTGCAGATACAAAGACGTACCAGATCAGAGACCCCTGTTCTCGAAAGGATGTACCTCTTCGTCCAAGAGTCGCATCTATTCGACGAATAGCCATGCCTCTTCGGCGAATGGCTGCACCTCTACGCCGAATGGTCACGACTCTACAACAGGGAGACACGACTATTGATCTAGGGTCATGTCTTTTGACCAAGGGTCATGTCTCTTCATTGTGTCTCTTCAGATTCTATATAAGAACGCCATTGTAACACATTTCAATCAATCAAACATTCAGTCTCGGAGTCTCTTGTTCTCAAGATCTGTTTAGAGTTTAGTTTCTTTTAAGTTTCAGTATGAATAAACACACATAATAAGCGTGTTCTTCACAGTGGTATTAAAGCAAAATTTTTTCCCGGGCCTTTGGACTTGGCGTCTACTTAGCTTGGTCGTTGTCTACCTTTCCCACAACCCTCACCTCGTGAGTTGTATGGCGGCAAAGGAAAGATGGTGGCCAATTGCCTACGCGTATGCGGTAACTTCTAACTATTCTCTTTAATTCAGAGAAAAACAGAAAAAAAGAAGGAATATACAGCGGGCAGACAGCAGTGTGTGCGAGTGTGTGGCGTACCTAGAATTTATGTGTGGCCTGTACCCGAAGGCTCGTATGTAGAGCCGGTACTTGTAGTGTTATGCCTTTCGCTGCACCTTTACCAAGCAGCAGAGGCCTTCACCAAGCGACACCCTCAAGCGGCAGCTTTGGTAGCGATTGACAATTCGTTTTTTTTTTGGAAATCGCACGCTGGCTGAGTTTTTTTTTTTTTAATGCTGGGGTTAATAAATTACGCAGACTGCCTGACCCTTTATAAACTTGTAAGTTATTACAAGTGCCCGGTCGCCCCAAAATTGGGTGACCGGCCATAGACGGTGTTTCATAAACTTACCCACATTATACAGCATGGCTACATATTCTTCTACGCAACGAACCAGCAACACAACGAAATTGTGCAACGCTGGCCTGCTTGCGATTTCTTCTTGTGGCCACACGCTACGAGTCGCGGGCTTTACTTTCTCATGGACGATGACGCAAACGATGTGCCTGTTCCGTATCTGTCATACGTAGACGACGTGCCGAAAGAAGTTCTTCCCGAAAATCCTCCTCCCCACAAGATCATAATCATCTCCGATTCGCTGGAACTTGACATCATATTAATTCCAGATTCTCTAGAGCCGGAAATTGCAGAGATCCCTGCGCCTATACCTATTCCTGCACCCGTTCCAGAGCAGGCTGTTCCGAAAGTACCAGAGGGGATTCCGTCTCCCACGCACTCTCCCGAACCTCCGAACCCTCTCGAAAGAGAGTAAATGGTGCACATCTCGCAACGCCGTTTCGGGTTTCAAAGGTGGTCAGTGTGGCGGATTACCATTCGGTGCAAGCAGACAGAGTTGCCACATTACGAGTTCCTTTTGACTTGTTTCCCATTCGTCGCACATCATTTTCCGACTTGTTACGTGGATAACCTCTCTGAGATCCAGACTTCTCACACATTAATTCCTTTCCACGCTGAAGAAGTCGTGCCAGATTACACTCCACTGACTCCAGAGCTCGACGAGATTGAGGATTTTACGGAGGACGACCCAGCATTCGCTGAGTTCGCGGAGCCACTACACACACCGCCTACTTTACCTACAGGTTGGTCTTTTCTAGCCTTGCCTCGCTAGGAGCTGTGAGCTTGTCATGTCCATCAGAGTGTCGGTAGTGGTCGAATGAGTGTGGGCCGAGCTCTGTAGTGATGGCTGCTCCTCTGGCTGTCCCATATCTAGTGAAAAGAAACCTGTAATCTGTCTCTGAGACTCTCTCTCTCTATCTCTCCCCGGTAAAGTGTCTCTATATCTGTGTAACTCAAGTAGATATAGCCCAAGACATCTCTGATCCTCATAACTCATGACCCTAGAGAAAGGACCGAAACCCTCTCTAAATAAGCAGTGGAAACGGCCCCGTATCTCATAGTACACTGTGCAATGACATATGTAATGTAGCTCTGTCTCTGGCTCTAGCTCTAGCTGGCTTAAGCGGCATATTCAGATGTCCGCTGGTATCTCTCTGAATCTACCAGTCTTAATCTCCAGCTGATGTGAGGATGTGCGTATCTGAATAATGGCACACCGCAAACCATGAGACATATGTGTGTACATGTAGCTGGGTCGAATCACAAACTCATCTCCTGTGAGGTGGAGAAGATGCTCTCTATAGAAAGCCATCTTTGTGCCCAACTCCTGTGGCGGCTCTATCCATGTCCTCCTGGTATCCAGCTGGATGAGGTCCTGACGAATGAGTCTAGTAATCTCCACCCGTGTAAGAGACATCGAGGGTGTCTGAACAGAGTACTAGAAAGGGGGCAGCCTATCCATGGTGAAGCAATGCGTCTGAAACCATGATGTCATCTGTGCATACCAGCATGAAGTGTCCTCCTCAAGAGCTAACTGTCTAGAAGACTCAAGGGCCAGTCTAGCATATCTGTCTCTAGTAGTATCCCACAAGTTGTGCACAAAGGAGACTGATCTGGTAAGCGCCTCAATCTGCATAGGAGGGGCAGCTAGCTTTGCTCGAATGATAGCGTGGGTAACGGAGGCCTTGGCTCTGATCAACAGTCGAGAGATCATAGATACCAAGGGCCTCTCCATACGTCTCCAACCATCCTGGCCTACAGAAGGTCCCATATCTGCACCCCATACAACATAGCTGAGGCTACTAAACTATCAAAGACCCATAACTTTGTCCGAGGTTCCTGGAACTGAACCTGCGAACACATCCTCTCCAAGCCTCCCAAGGCTTTCCATGCTGACTCAAAGCTGCTTATACAATTGTCCAAGGGTGGTATGGCATAGATGAGACATGCGATGGATAGACCCCTGGTACACACAATTGCTATTGCTAATGTCATCTGCTTGTGGTCACAAGAGACACGGTCTAAACTTAGGCAACCTTACACGGTGAACTAGACCATAACAAAGTGTATCTCCCTGCGGCTACAAGATGAATCTGGAGAGAGAGGATGCATGACTCAAGGCTGCCGTCGTATGGCTTCCATCTAGAGAAAAGGGAATCCTCTACTCCTAGGCCTGCATCTAAGATGATGTGCCTCTGCATGAGATCACCTATCTGTGGGCTTCTTTGAGAAGAATATCGCCCAAGGTGCTGCTGGCATTATCGAGAGCGATTACTCTTAAGGGGGGCCCCGCGGGGGGTTGGGGGGGTTATATGTCACGAAGTGATGACCTGGCACAACTGTTTTAGACCGGATGAGAAGAGGATGAGCCTAGTCGAAGCTGGACGGGAGCAGAGGACCCAAGGCGGAGCCTAACTGCGAGCGAACCTGGCAGGAAACGCCATGCAATACGTGGCACGTTCTCCAGGCTGCTGATGTGGCAGTATGGACGGGCTGCTCTTCTGCCAGTATTGAAAGTGTTGACTTTCTTGGACGCCAGGCTTCTTCGGATGTTAGTTTTCCACCAGTTCCTTTTGGGTCTGCGTGGGTCTGATAGAGTGCTGATCAGTTAACATCTGATTTGAACCCAGGAGAGAATTCCCCTTAACATCTTTAGGGAGAAGATGCCCATAACAAGCTGTATCTCCCATGCATATTATTACATACATGGCTGTTTGCACCATGTGGACATATTGCTACTACCAATAGTGATCCTTAGTCTAGGCAAGCTTACGGGATAGTAGTCTGGCAGCTTTGTGAGCCTGGTTGGAGGACTTGCATACGCAGACAAGTACACTCGATTAGCTATCCTCATGGTTAACTCTCTTCTTGTAAAATATTGTACAATCCCCAATCAGCTGTTACTTTGTGGGCATCTGGTGGCATGATTTTGTACTTCGTATCAGTAGCATATGTTTTCCTGATTTCGTGCCACCATTCTTGAGGTGTGCACTGATGCGCACTCGATTTTGCATGTTTTTGCAGTTGTCTTTTATGTAGACCTGAAAACTGGTGACTAGGCTCAGGGAACTACGTTGGCTATGAAGGGAGAGGCCAGTGCAGCTTCATACTCTTGTGTGGAGAAAACAAACAAGAAGAAGAAATGGACAGCCCTCGTTCTAAGTTGGGGGCTCTTACCGATTAGCATTTGGTGCCCTATCTCCCTTCTCCTATACCTGCGTTTATAAGGACAAACTTTCTCTCTCAGCCCTGCCATAGGCCTCAACATCGACAACCATTCCCTTCTTTTATGTGTGAAGTTTACAGCAACGAAGTGACCATGGAAGTTT
This sequence comes from Adiantum capillus-veneris, assembly GCF_014529385.1. NCBI lineage: Eukaryota > Viridiplantae > Streptophyta > Polypodiopsida > Polypodiales > Pteridaceae > Adiantum > Adiantum capillus-veneris. The sequence goes on from NC_140960.1 coordinate 97,611,698, forward strand.
CCATAGAGTATGGATGCCCCCGTGTCCATCCATCATCCTTTACTGGGAACGCACAATTCCCGAGGGCCATGTTTGAAAGACTTCACCCTGGATTTAGCATGAGTGCTAGAGAGCATGTGTTTGTCAAAAAGAAACAGTCAACCAAATCAGAGGAGATGAAAACACAAAATTATTTGGGAAGGCTACTTGCAAAAGTAGAGTGTGCACACAATAGCGTGAGTTACTGTTCCAAATGTTACTGTCCACCCATATAAATGTATGGGTGTTGCCTAGAGATTAGAAGACATGACCAAAATGATTTAAGAGCTGCTAAAAGCAACACTAGGAAGGCACAAGATAGAGCTTGGTGGGTCTATGTTGATCCTCATAGGCCTCTTGGTAGGGGAACCAAGTTTAACACGTTAGTGGAGCGCCTGCCACCCCCTTTCTAAATGGGCAGGAGGTGCATACACATTTGGTGCATCTTTATGTCATGTGCATAAAGATGCCAAGGATTCATGCGAAGCAGCTTACCTCATTGGTTATAATCAGGCCTTTTTAGCAAGGGGGTGTAGTTCGAGCCCTTGGGCTAGCTCTCCTTGTATGGGCAGGGGTTAGGGCCTGCCCAAATGTTTGGCAACCTTCTTTTGTGGAGTCAATTAAGCTACGACACGGTTCCAGCTAGGTCACAGCACTCACCTGAGTGCTATATTTGGTGCTCACATAGGCTAAGGGGCGAGAGGTGACGGTAGGAAATATGAGGTGATTGCAAAGACAGAGAGGCTATGAGTGCATGAGATACAAGGTAGAATTGGGAACCAGTGGCAAATGCAAAAGAAGAGAGAGAGGCCATGGGTGCATGATACAGAAAGAAATAATTGAGAACCAGTGGTCCAAATGAATATGTCAACATGTAGGGAAGATAATTCAAATGCCATTATTATTTGTATATAGTGTATTTAATACAGTAAGTGCAATATCTTCCGAGGGAGGATTGAAAAGCAGCTACTATGTTATGCTGACCTTTTATTAATTGACCACCTAATCGACCATCCGAAAAGCCCGCTTGTCTTGTCCTCAAGTTAACCCACTTAGTAAACCTTTGATTTTTGTTGAAGAGGGAGTGTCTTGAATCACTTTCAAGCTCTTTGTATATGGCTCTAGGAATCTTGAAACCATAGCTGTGGAGGTGCGTGCATGCGAAAGAGATTCTGATAGTAAATGCGTGCTTTTGGGTTGTTTACATTGGCACACAGATGTTGTAGATATGAACGGGTGGCATGGGGGGAGAGCAAAATCTTCCAACAGAGAAACAAAATTTTAATCCTACAATGCTTTTTGAGTCGCGGTATAGATATTTCATCACTCTGCAAATTGGAGATTAATGAATGGATAGGAGACTAGAACATATGATGCAAGTGGTCACTAATGAAGATTTTATACACTTTTTGCTTATAGAAATGAGAAGACTTTATATACATTTTTCTTATAGAAATTCTGTCTTGTTTAATTGAATTTTCATTAAGCATCTAATTTGCCTTGAGCATTCTATCCTAAGCAAAAGCTATACAAACCTTGCTTTTTGGGAACCAAAAAATTGAAATTAATCTTCAAATGTAAGTTTAATGAACTGTCTTGGACAATAGTAAATTTATTACATTGTACATTTTCTTTTGGTAGATTCTTGAAACATAGTTCGATATCTTTTCCAAGTCAACTTATATACAAAATCATACTCGTTCAGATATTGCTTTACTCTTTCCTCCTTGCTTTTTGACAAAACTTGGTAGTTCACAGTCAAACCTTACTCACGAATAAATTTTTGACTAATATGAAATGTCCCAAGTTCTAACTACTTTTAATGCTTCACCGAAAGGACTCTTTTAGAAACTTCAAAGCAAATGACAATCAATGTCAAATAAATGCCTAACACCAAATCATAGCTTTATGGAAGTGGAATAGCACGTGTATACTCATCGTTAATGGTGTATCTTTTTGGAGTATCTTCGATGGATTTATATGTAGAAAACACAATGGAGACAATGTGATTAACTATATTATACTCTCCAAAGCCATCATGTATCGCATAAAGAGTTTTACACTTAGCAAATAGACCTCAGAATAAGATTATTGAATCTTATGTATTGACCTAATATGTGGAGAAAAAACTAAGCATGAAATCCTCAGCCAGAGGGAAGAGAAGTTATCTTTTTGTATGATATTTTCTTTGTTTCTTTTGTACTTATCTCTTGCTTTGTACAGAGGCAACAAAATATTGGGAGTCACAATAATGGAACCCCCCCCCCCCCCGCGATCTTTTTGTATTACGGAAGTTGACAATGAAGCTAACTACAATCATGATATATTATCTTACTAAGAAGGTGGCTTTTTCATTGTGCCAACATAATATCCTTGTTTAATCTAGCCAATAGTTTCAAGGTCAAAAACATACTCACAAAGTCATCTCATTAAATAAGCATCAGCTTCCTTCTTCTTCAACATCTCTTCCTCCTCTTATAGCAACATCACAAAAACATATAAATCTCTCAAAAACATGTGCTTGCTTCTCTATATTGGAGTTTTACATACAGAGTTTTATGCACACTTCATGCATGACAAATAACTTCTCCATCATCTTCTCTAGTACTAGTGAAGATAACTGGCAAGAAAATATGTTGCCAAAAATAATATTGACATTGTTAAAACATAATTTTGATACCATAGATATGTATAGCTTAAAGAGAGCTTTCTTTTGAGTCGTGGGTTGCACAATTTTGATAATTAGGCTTCAAGTTATGGTTGTTTAGTGAAGAGATTCCTATGCATGTGACAACTTGCTTCTTTGATCCAAATGTTCCTCTACATGCAAAACCAACCCTACCTCCTTTTTAGAGCTTCTGGATTCTTTTGTTAGCTTTCAACCAAACTTAGCCTATATGTTATAATTGACTTATAATCATGTGAAGTATTTAAATATAGAAAATGAGCACTTAACCTTCAAAAATTTAACATCTCATGATAGATGCTTAATTGTGACTTGGTGTGCTCTTCAAAAAAGCATCAAAAGGCACACTTGTTTTATTGAAACTCAAAAAGCTCTCAAGATGACAAAGAAAGTCTTCGTGAAATAGTACATGTTGCACGGGGACTTCAAGGGAGTGTGAAGAAGATGACAAGTAAAAAAGAGGAAAGGGAGAGAAGAGCGAGGCAAGGAAAGAGGAAGAAGAGGGAAAAGAGCATGAAGCGGGAAAGGAGGGAGGAGGGAAATTAGAAAAGAAAGAAGATTCAAAGTCACTTTTTGCGATTGAAAGTGACTTTCTTGAGGTAAAACTATCACATTTACCTCAAGAAAGTGAAATATACATGAGGTCATCTAAAAAAGAAATTCCAGTTCAAAAATCCAAATTTTTATTTGAAAATAAAGATTCCTTAACGGAGCCCTTCTCTCTTTGGTTGAGAGCACTCTCTCTCTACATGCTAAAAGGCAAAGTATCCACCTTAAACTTCCCCTAATGATCTCAAGCCTCTTGAGGTTATTAATTGATAAAAGTTGACTTGAGCAAACTAAAGTGGTTGATGGGTGGGTAATCGAGATCACTTTGTGGGGAAGTATGCCGCCTCCCTAGAGAGAGAGAGAGAGAGAACCAAGCTACTGTAGACAACACAAGCGATAAGTAGGCAAAGATGTGGATGCTCAGCTGGTGGGAAGAGGTTTTATCAAAGGAGGCCATGAAATGGCACCCTTAAATGGATGTAGCTACAACATGACTAAGGCAACTGCAGTGACATTTGATGCTCATGAGTGAGAAGTGACAACATTTATGATGGGACTATGGTAGTAGGCTCGTAGCTACAGTAAGGGGCATTGCAACAATAGAGGATTGGGAAGATTAGGTGGAGTTGCTCTACGTTTATGAGTATGGAGATTGTGCCACTTGCCACCAAGTTAGGCTACTGGTTGCAACATTGTAGCCTTTGCCATTGCTCGATCTCCAACGAGCCTTGAAGCTTATCACATGATCCATCTGCTTTTGTTTTGTTTTATACACCCACTTAACCTTTGATAGGAGTAGGATGAGAAGGTAAATGAGTAAGAACTCAAGGATTCATACTAAAGAAAAATCTCTACACTTTTGATCATAAAGTCACAAGCTTCATAGCCTATCAACAAGCCTTACATAAGGGAGATGGGGCTGAAATATGTTTATAATAAACTCAACAAATCTCACTCAAGTCAAGCCTCGTACAAAACCACATAATATTTAGCAAAGAAAACTCATCGAAATCATGGGCAAGTACAATGAAGGGCCTTTTCTCACAGACTTTAGTCATAGACATGCCTGTAGAAGACAACTTCAATTCATGGAGCTTCCATCACCAGTCAATAGAAAAATTGGTGAAAGGGCAACAACCCACACCCATGTTTGTGCCCCTCTTGAGGAGGGACTCACCCTCAACACAATCCAGAAGACCCTTGCCTCGCAACATAGGACTTCTGCTATAGAACCCCAATGCACCATCACGGGTTTCATAAACAAGGGATTCTTCCTTGATAGCTGAAAACCTCACCTCACCTACTTGATTATGAATTGTAGTCAACTTATACTATTAGATTCTCCACTTAACAACACCCGCACAATTGTCACCCATCCATAGTGACACCTCACATACATTCCCTTTGTACATGCTTGTCATATGTACACATAAAGATTCCAAAAACCTAAAGAAGAACCTGCGAAAGTACTTGGGGATACTCACATCATTTCTCAAAAACACGTCACAACATGATCAATCTCTTCTAAAGTAGCTACTCCCAACAAGACCATGATACATCCATTTTCAGCTCATGGGATTCTCCTAGATAGAGCTATAAAGATTAGTAGATTTGAGTGCCCTTATAAATTTTGGAGATCAGTTTGTTTGGATATTTATTATTGTTGCATCTTGGTCATTATTGAAAGGCAAATAGGAGATCCTAGGAGGTTCTTTGTAGATTGAGGAGATTAATGCCATGATGTAGTGGTCGATGAGAGAGTTCACGTGACGGTACTTACAAGGTCAACCCCCCTTACAGGGTAGTTTTAGGGTCAACCCCCTTGAGGAAATTAAGCTTTGGCAAATAGACCACTAGCTATCTCTACTACTTCACTTATGTGTTTAGCCTTTTTACCTTTGTCTTTTGTAATTTTTTTACTAAGGTATTTGGATTATTTGACAATGATGTAATATTTTGGTCTCATAGGTCTTTTAGGTCGTTTGCAAACATAAATAAACATTTTATTTCAATTCTCTCTCTCTCTCTCTCTCTCTCTCTCTCTCTCTCTCTCTCAACCCACCAAAACCCCTCGACCCCAAGAAAGTCTGCTTTTGTCTCCTAGGCAAAGATTGTGTCTCTCTTGCCCAGCCTTACCATAAAGATATCCTTCCTTTTTTGTGCTCACAATTTATTGAAAATCTATCCCAAGGCCAAAGGTTTCCCCTATTATGCTTGTTCTTGTCTTCAATGTGAGAATCTAATGGTGCAAGGGCAAGGGATTGTCTAGTTGTACTAAGGGCAGTACTGGTGCTTTGCATCATCACATGACTCCCATTGTGGAGAAGATAATAAAGGCAACAATGACACCCAATCACCATCCTAAAAATCAAGGGCTCAATCCTACTCTTGCAAAGGCCTCCACCATGGTGCCCCCTGGAGATGAAAACTTCTTTAGTTCTCATTGAATTTGAGAATATAGCAACACATTGGGGTTAAAAAGTGAGTGACTGCATAACTATTTTGGCACCATGGAATCTTGGATGTGGTAACTAAATTTGGTGTACCTAATGCATTGTGGTAACCAACACTTGATCAAGGAATAATGTTGAGGTAATTATCTTGGTGTTAGATTTAGGTCTGTAGGCCGATATGGGTCTCATTTTTGGGGGAGATAAAAGAGGGAGGGGGGGGGGGGGGGCGGGGTGGTGTGAACTGTGGCTTGTGATGGAATGAAAGAGGACACCCCTTTAGATCAAGAGGTACTATAGCAAGGATGATATACACCTATTGTGACATCTTCATCAATTAAGGGTTTTTCTTGTGTATTAGCTTCCTTTTGAAATAAAGGTCGAATGCTATACTGCTAATGTTGGCTTATGCCCCTATATTGTAATATTGAGTTTAGATTGTTTCTAATGCATGCATCACAAAAACACTCAGCAAATGTGATAAGGGAAAACATAAATAACTTGCAAGGCAAATGTGCACTTGATCATTTGAGGGAGATTTATGGTTAAGGTATTGACTTTATTATTAGAAGTTGGTTCTAGTTGGTTGTGGCTTTCTTGTAAAAAGCAGGTTTCTTTTTTGGATGATCGGGTATCCATTATCCCTCTTGGCCGGTGTATTGCATGAGGCCCAAAGTAGTGTGTAGTTTTTCTAATATAATTTAATATATCCCATCATGGAATTGAAAAAGATATTGACTTGATTATTGGAAGGGCTCCACTTTCTTCCCTTTCTTTTTGGGCATACTCACAATTGTGAGTTAAGATAATTTTTATTAGTCGAAAAGAATACAATCGCCCTTAAGTACTACATGTGCTTGAGGGGGCTAGGCTTCCAACAAAGGCTTGTAAACCAAAGAGGATACCAAACCACATGTGATAAACCTACCCTCTTGAGTGCTCTAAGCAACTCAATGCATGAATACACTCACCATCCTTGTAAGCTGACCTTCTTCTTGCTCCTACACCATGGATGAGCTCAAAGCTCAAATGCACAATATCATCAAAATGAGCTGCAACCAGTTTGCCCTCAAATACTCAAAGGTTCCTAGACTTCTACAACTGGTTCAGGTAGTAGAATCTAGTAATTTGGGTGCACACCAAATTTGCCTGGCTTTGGAATCCAGTCCTCCCAAGATTAGGTCATCAAATTATCATCCAATCCTCCGTACCCAGTTGCAAACCTTAGCGGTCAAGCCCCTCTGAAGTAGGGCACTTGTTGAATAGATGAAGAGGCTCTTCAGAGCCTGGTCTGCAGCCAGAGCAAGTGTCAAAGCCGACCCCCTCTAGCACACACATTAATCCCAGTAGTAGGCAAGGCTCCCCAAAGCACCTTCTAGATGAATACCTTCATGTATTTAGGCCATTTAATCTCCCAAATGGCATTAACACTCTTTTGCCAGTGCTCTTTTGACTAGTTTTTCTTCCAAATTTTGGTGAGTGGGAAAAATCAATCCGCTTTGTATACCAACACATTATAGGTACTTTGTGTCTTGGGATGTGAGAACACTCTGTATTTTGGCCGATGCCAAGCTCTCCAATCTATTTTTGATCCGCAGACATGTGGAGGTGAGGATGACAACACTTTCAAGAGTCAACTGATCAGAAGCCTTTCATACATACCCAAATTATGCTGCAACACTACGAGCTCCACATCCTTCTAGCAAAAGCTTCTGTCATCCCAAAGATGAGAAAGTTTACAAATTCCTTTGTTGTTTACTAGACGTGAAACTTCCCTCCAAAAAGGGTCCAAGGAACCCCTTCCAAGTTGGGAGAGCCAGGGGGAATACCTGAAGTATCTAAAATTCTCCCCCCGTTCTAGGGTTGAAGCTGATTTGTTACACTTTTAGGCTAGTTTCCCTATGCAGCCGCAAAGCTTCAGTTATGTCCAGAAAGGCACCAAAGTCTTGTCCTACATTGTGGCCTCCTTCCATGTGCCCCTTTCGAGGCAAGTTTTTCTTTGTTTATCATATCCCAAGCCATGATAGCCCATTCCTATTTTTGGTGTGTCAAAGAGACAACAATTGCACATGAGGCTTCTACATGAACCATGGGGTCAATAATCCCAATTCGGCTGATTCTTTGGTCTTGCTACCCATTCCCATCTCCCCCATTGGCAAGGGGTTGTGGCTTTTATTGCTTTTCCACAGGGACTGTTTACTAGGCTTCAAAATTTCTTTCCAATTGGATTTTCTCAGTTTTAGGAGCGGCAGTACAATGATATGTAAGGGATCATGAAAGCATTAATCATCGCGACGGAAGGGGAGGAGCACAACATTCCATCTTCTCATTTTACTGTTTATTTTGGTCAGGAACCAGTCAAATCTCTGCTTATCCGTAATGCCCACCCCAAGTGGAGCGCCTAGGTACTTGAAAACAGTGCCGTTGCCTAGAACTTCTCCTGACCATCCCATGGGGTTGAAAGGGTAGCCTTCTGAGAGAAAGATCAATCTTGTTTTCTCAATACTGCACATTGAGCTGGAAGCAGAAGCAAAAAGTTGAACAATCTTGAGGGCTCTTTTTAGAATTTTTGACTTGGCTTTAAGAAAGAGCAAAGAGTCATCTGCAAACAGCTTTGCAAGCAGTTGTTTTCCTCCACGAAGTGAAAGACCTTGAATTTCCCCTTTCGTCACACTGTCCTCGAGTGAGGTCACCAGAGACAATTGCAAAAAACAGTGGGACAAGGGGGCAACCTTGCTTGATCGAACGCTTGACCTCAAACTCTCCCACTATCTTGTTGTTGAAGAGATGCTTAAAGTAACTTCCTTCCCCGAGCGTATGAACTATCACACACATTTGGGTTCAGGCATGACAGCCTCAATGTAAGACCACGAGATTTTATCGTAAGCCTTATCTAGGTCAAGTTGGAGGAGAATACATTCTTGCTTGGTGAAAGAAGCCTACTCAATGCCAACCATGGAAGCCAAGATGTTGTCATATATTGACCGTCCTTTGATGAATCCATGTTGATAGGGGGTGCTGATCGTGTTCAAGAGGAAGTCTGAAAGCAATCACCTTAGCAATGATCTTGTACACAACTCTCATCATGGAGATAGGCCACCAATGCTTTAGCAATGAGAAACAAACCAACTCCGGGATAGGTTTGATCAACCCTCTTTTAAGGCAGGCATCCAATTGCCCCTCCAGTAGAGCCTTGTTTGCTACCTGTGCTATCGAGATGCTAAGATCCTCCCCTAAATCTTTGAAGAATTCGGTAGTTAATCCATCCCACCCACGGGACTTTCCTTCCCCATTGTCTGCAAGGTAGTCCAACATTCATCAATAGAGATTGACATCTCCAATGCTTTTGCTTCAATAGGCAGTATATCACATTTGATTGTATCAAGTAGAAGAGTTGTGGACAGCGCTCCACTTTCCTTCAAAGATAATGGGCTCTTGCTAACATCCATGTATACATTTGTCTATTCCAAAGTGAAGAGCACTTTTTTTTGTTGTAAATTAATGACAACCTTGTATGGATAGAAAGTATATATTTTCTTTGCAAGAGACTTATTTTGGCTTTCTAAAACAAGCTTTAGAAGAGAAGAGAGTTAGACATACATTTGATGTTTTACTATTTTCTATATTAATTGAATCTGCCTTTTCATGCGAAGCATTGCAATCTTTTTGTGTTTTGGGTTTGCAAAACGGCCCCTTCATTTCATAGCTTTACATAATTTGACTTTGTGCACCTTCAGTCTTGTTGGCTTTCTAAAACAAGCCTTAGAGAATAAGAAAGTCAGGCATACTTTTGACATTTAATATTTTACTATGGCCTACATAAGGTTACTGAGAAAAATTTCATAATAAGAGGTTTCTTTGAGAGAGAGAGAACTAGAAAGTGACACTAGTATTTTAAAATTTTAAAAACATGTGGTATCAAAATAAAACATTATGTTTTTGAAAAAAGATGTAACAATGAACTATTTAGATTACAATAGATTTCAAAAGCGTGAAAAAGTATGTAACACTTAATGCACTAGTAACTTGTGTGTAGTGAAAATTGATAACATAGTGAGCATTTCATTAAGAACAAATTCTTAATGAGGAGAGAGAGAGAGAGAGAGAGAGAGAGAGAGAGAGTACTTAATTTGAGAAAGCAACATAGAAATTTACACCTAGTTAGTTTGGCATAGACAATACTTGAAAAGAGAGAGAAATAGAACAATTGACAATAGTTGAGGACATGATTTACATGGATCCGGTCCCCCTCCATAAAGGCTTTGTACTATAGCTTCTCCCATCAAAGGAGACTTTTGTACAAAACAATTCTTGCGTTCCTTGACAAAACTCGTTGGTGATGAAGATGGAAGCTTCATGCACCAAATTATGCTTGAAAAACATACCTAATGTCCCTAGACTCAATCCCAAGAGCTCACACACCTTCAAAAATGGTGAGAGCTAGCAGGGAATGAGGAAAGATTGAGAGAAAGAAGATGTATCTTACGAGAAAGAAGTATTCTCCTCACATAATCACTCTAATAGCATAGCTTAGCGTAGTAATTAGCATGGTAGAGGAAATGAGCATGCCATTGAAGCTTGGCTCTTGGTTGGATTTGCATTCCACAGCCAAACGTTGTTGGTGTAGGCCTCTACTTCTCAATGCTTGGAGAAGAAAAAGGAGTTCTTCTTGCACACATGAGTTGTGTGTGTGTGTGTGTAGCAATGTGCTAGTAAAAAATGCAGCCCCTCTCGCTCTTCTTGGTCGACCCCTCTTGCTAATTACTCTTGCTGGCCTCCCATTGGCTCCTGCAAAGCTTAGCCAATCACAAATTAGAAGCATAATTGATAGCCTTGTGACATGCGTCCCCTTTTTCCCTTTTGTGAGAGCTTTAGGTAATTAAAATAATTTATTAAACTCTCATTGGACCTTTTTGTCTTTTGGAGATTAGAAATCAGGCAAGCCATTGGGCTGCTTGATGCTCATTGAACCCCTTGGTAGACTGTCCAATAGTCTTCTGGGGAGCTTAATTTCTATTAGTTCTTTTATCAATAATTTTAAAATAAATTAGACTTATTTTACTCTAAACTAATTCTCATTTGTCCACCTCTATGGCCATCCAATTGGAATTGAGGGAAGATTGGAGGCAACTGGCCTAGGAGTCTACCAGGTGTCTAGTATTCCCTTTGGGGGAAGCTTAGTGTGTGTGTATGTGTGTGTGTGTGTGTGTGTGTGTGTGTGTGTGTGTGTTTCTCTCTCTCCTCCCCTACTCTTAGGGCTCGCCCCCCCCTTGATAGGGATGTGGGAAGACTTTTGAGTTTTCCCACCCCATCCAATTTTCCCAGTTTTGACGATTTAGACTTTTTAATTAAAATTTTGGAACCTTAGCCTATGGAAGTCTTAATGAAGCTAAACCTTAGGCCTTTTAAGCTCCATTGATGCACATTGCTCTTTTGCAGATTCTTTTCAAAGAGACCCTTCCAGAAATTACTGGTCATTCTAAGATCTCTATCTGACACTATGGACATTGGGAAGCCATGGTACTTGAAGATTTGTGATATAAAGAGGGTTGCCATTTGATGGGCCTTGATAGTCTTTTTGATAGGTATGAAATGTGCTTGTTTGCTAAACCTGTCTACTATCGTCCATATTCCTGTATTCCCATGGATAAACTTGGGCAATCTAAAGATAAAATCCATGGATATGCTCTCCCACGGTGAATTAGGGATTGGCAAAGTTTGAAGAAATCCAGGTTGCTTCCCTCTATCAAACTTCGTCTTTTGGTATACCACACATTTTGAAACATACTCTTGTATGTTTGCTTTCATGGCGGGCCAATAGAAGTATGTTTCTATCCCTTTTAGTGCAGACTGAATCCCTCTATGCCCTGCACGAGGAGGAGCATGAGATTCATACATTACTTTCTCACGTAGTGAGTTAGTAACGCATAGTCTTTTGCCATAGAGCAGATAACCATCTTGTAGGGTAAATGGTTCTTCCTTCTTCCCTAGTGCAAATCGGGATCGATTGAGTACTCATCTATCATAGAAGATAGATCATTGTGAGTTTCTATGGATACCACATTCACTCTCGGCCGTCTTGAGAGTGCATCGGCCACTTGATTATGCTTGCCAGCAATGTGAGCAAATGAAATTGCAAAAGGAAATTTGCCCACCTCATTTGTTTATCGGAGAGCTTGGTCTACATCATGAAGTACTTAAGGCTTTGGTGATCCGTTCACAAAATGAAAGGAGTCCCCAATAAATAGTGCTTCCGAGTCTAGAGCATGTAGAACTGCTAAGAGTTCCTTCTCGTATATCCCTAGAGCTTGCTCAACAGGGTCGAGCCTTCGACTTTTGTAGGCTATGGTGTGCCCTTCTTGAAGCAAAACAGCTCAAGGGCAATCACCACAGGCGTCGCATTGGACCTCAAATGGCTTTGAGAGATCCGGTAGTGTAAGCACACGTTGAAAGATAAGATTCTCTTTACGCTTTTCAAAATCCTTGTTCTCCTTGGTGACCATATATACCTAACGTTTTTCTTTGTTACGTCATGTAATGGTCCCACGATTTATGAGAACTTTTCTATGAAGCGTCTATATTATGCACACATACCTATAAAGCTTCTTAGTTCATGAAGATTCCTTGGATTAGGTCATCCTTTTATTACCTCTAACTTTGACAGATCCATTTGGATGCCATCTTGAGAGATAATGTGACCTAAATACTGAATCTCTTGTAAGAAAAAATCACTTTTCTTTCGATTGGAGATGAGCTAGGCCTAACCATGCCTTTCTCAACCAACTCATGCACTTGCCACGTAATCTCCTCTTGTTGAGCTTGGGAAACTCGATACGGAGGTTTATTAGACGGTGAGCTTTCTGGAAGAAGTTCAATTGCATGGTAGTCATCCCCTCGTTTGGGAGGTAGCTCATAAGGGATGTCGTCAATAAAAACATCTTGGAATCCCTTGAGGAACTTGGATAACTCTAATTCCTTTTAAAAAGGTTATATCTTCTTTTGCTAAAACATTAGGTTCATTTTGAGAATCTTTAACAAAAATCAGGTACACGAAAATAGAGCTCTTTATTGACTTATTGAAAGCTTGCTTATGTACAATGGGTATGGTACTACCCAACTCCTTAGCATCTATGTACATATCTTTTTGCCTGAACCTAAAGTAGATTTGCCTTTCAGGGAATTTACCATTGGCAACCATGCGATCAAACCATGGTGCCCCTAGGATTACATACTCATGTTTGAGAGGAGAGATGAAGAAATCCTCCTTGTCAACATAGCTTTGGACATGGAGCCTCAATTTCCCAATTAAGTGAGTGAATGAGGCTTCTTGCCCCTTGAAAGCACCATCGGCAAGTGGGACATCTCCCATCTCATAGGCTTGGATGCCTAGCTTGGTGGCCAACTCTATGGATATGAAATTATGAGTAGAACCATGGTCAAAGAGAATGAAAGCATCATTTTCTCTTACCTTTCCCCAAGCATGACATAGAGGAGATCCTTTGTGATGAGCATCCTCTTCTTGAATTTTGACCAAAGTAGCTCTAGGAGGCTCATTGCGTGTATTCTTGTGGGTGCAAGCACGATAGGCATGCCCTTGCTCCCCGCACTTGAAACAACGGTTATCTTTTTGATAACGGTCTAGCTCTTTAAGAGAGAGTTTATTTTTGCCTTTATAAACTCCCTTCTCCTTGGCTTTGTTGTTGTTTACGTTGCCTTTGGGAGACTTTTGGACGTTGTCCTTCCCCTTTGGCTCATTACGGTCCTTGTTTTTCGTGGGCTTAAGATTTCTCTTAGCCCCTTGTTGGAAGTTGATTCTTGAAGCCACCATAGTATGGTGTATGACCGTAGATATGGTGCGTGGTCTTTGGGAGTTAACATACTCCGCCATATTTACAAATAAACGCGCACAAAATTGTTGTTTTTGCTCTTTAAAATCCATCTTTTTGTAGATAGCGGCTTTGAGATGTAAATCCCGAACTTGTCTATATATTTGTGAATAGATTTGTAGGGAGAGAGCTTCAAGCTTTGCCATTCGTTAAGTACTTTGTCTTTGGCATCGGTAGCCAGACAATGCTTCATGATGGAAGCTCTTAAAGCTTTCCATGTTTGTGGAGCTTCACCATTTGCTCGTAGGTTAGACCACCATTGCCTGACGGACTTTTGAAAATGCATAGCTACATGACGTAGCTTAGAGGACTCCGTGAAGGCCTCATCTCTAAACGTTGCATCGAATTGTTGGATAAGGGCGAAGACTTTGTTCATATCACCAAAGGTGCCATCGTAGGTAAGGAAAGAGATATTCTTTCCTCCCTCTTTGAACTTTTTGAGCTTGGACGACCTTTTCCAGGCGGCATAGGATTTCCTATGGTCTCTTCTTTTGGGTGGTTCAAGAGTTGCACCATCACTTTCTTCAGAAGAGGAAGAGTATGAGGAGGATGGAGAAGAGGTTGACCTCTTTCTCACCTTTTTCTTCCCTTGTTCCTCCTTGTCTGCACCATCACTTTCTTCAGAAGAGGAAGAGGATGAAGAAGATGGAGAAGAGGGTGACCTCTTTCTCCTTTTTCTTCTCTTGTTTTCTCTCTTCCCTCTTTGAATTATGATGAAGAGGAATATTCGATGGTCTTCTCCCATTGTCTTCGTGGAGCCATCTCCATTGAGGTGGCAGGAGACTCACTTCTTTCTCGTTCTTTCGGTGGGGGTCTACCGTTGAAACTTGGGTTCTCCTTTGGGAGGGAGATACCTCATCGAGTCGTAAGTTTTTGAGCCCTTCGTACGGATCCTCCTCTTCTTCTCTTATCAGAGAGAGTTCTCTTTTGGAAGTATCACCAGGAGCTTTCCTAGGTATTCTCTCTTCTTGGTGGGGAGTTCGGAGAATACCATGGGTGCGCAATTATTGTAGCACTTCACCTTGGAGGGATGGATTGCCCAAGGCTTGTAGAAGCTTAGGAACAAGATAGTTTACAAGCATAGGGGCATCATTAGTTGCTCTTTCATTAGCAAGCTATCAACATTCATTTCAATCTCTTTTCCCTTGTCAACCATACTAGCAAATTTTAGGTGTAAATTTTTACTTATACTTTGGTACTTCAAGCCCTAGTTGCTACTCCTCTTTACCTTCAAAGATAAGCACTCAAGCATCCATACCCGTGGCTCGAATATTATTAACTGCAAGGAATAGAAGTGAGGGTTCAACAGAGCCAAGACAACACCGGTTCGTGTCAAGCTTCTAATAGCTCAATAATGGTTGAGCCATAGGCAAGCCCCATAGGATTCCATTATTAAGACCATAGCTCTCGATGGTATCCCCGTCAATCGCATAAATCAGGCGTGCTTCAAGGTTGAAAAATCCCTATTCCAATTACTCTTTTGCAATTAATAACACCAACCATTTGTAGCAAGCTTGAGGACCTCTCTTTTGAGCAAGAAAAGCGAAACCAATCGTGCTGATACCAATGTAACATTTAATGCACTAGTAGCTTGTGTGTAGCGAAAATTGATAACATAGTGAGCATTTAATTAAGGACAAATTCCTAATGAGCATAGAGAGAGTACTTAATTTGATAAAGAAACATAGCAATTTACACCTAGCTAGTTTGGCATAGAAAATACTTGAAAAGAGAGAGAAATAAAACAATTGACAATAGTTGAGGATTGGATTTACATGGAGCTGATTCCCCCTCCATAAACCCTTTGTATTATAGCTTTTCCCATCAAAGGAGACTTTTGTACAATACAATTCTTGTGTTCCTTGACAAAACTCGTTGGTGCAATGAAGATGGAAGCTTCAAGCACCAAATTATGCTTGAAAAACACACCCAGTGTCCCTAGCCTCAGTCCCAAGACCTCACACACCTTCAAAAATGGTGAGAGCTAGCAAGGAATGAGGAAAGATTGAGAGGAAGAAGATGTATCTTACGAGAAAGAAGTATTCTCCTCAAATAATCACTCTAATAGCATAGCTTTGCTTAGTAATTAGCATGGTAGAGGAGATGAGCATTCCATAGCCAAGAGTTTTTGGTGTAGGCCTCTACTTCTCAATGCTTGGAGAAGGATATGGAGTTCTTCTTGCACACATGAGTTGTGTGTGTGTGTGTGTGTGTGTGTGTGTGTGTGTGTGTGTGTGTAGCAATGTGCTAGTAAAAAATGCAGCCCTCTCTCTCTCTTCTTGGTCGACCGCTCTTGCTAATTACTCTTGTTGGCCTCCCATTGGCTCCTGCAAAGCTTAGCCAATCACAAATTAGAAGCATAATTGATAGCCTTGTGACATGTGTCGCCCTTTCCCCTTTTGTGAGAGGTTTAGGTAATTAAAATAATTTATTAAAATCTCATTGAACCTTTTTGTCTTCTGGCCAATAGGAATCAGGCAAGCCATTGGGCTGCTTGATGCTCATTGGACCCCTTGGTAGACTGTCCAATAGTCTTCTGGGGAGCTTAATTTCTATCGGTTCTTTTATCAAGATTTTTAAAATTAATTATACTAATTTTACTCTAGCCTAATTCTCATTGGTCCACCTCTATGACCATCCAATAGGAATTGAGGGAAGATTGGGGGCAACTTGCCTAGGAGTGCCATGTGTCCAGTATTCCCTTTGGGGGAAGCTTTGGAATGTGTGTGTGTGTGTGTGTGTGTGTGTTTCTCTCTCCTCCCCTACTCTTAGGGCTCACCCCCTCCTTGATAGGGATGTGGGAAGACTTTTGAGTCTTCCCACCACCATCCAATTTTCCCAGCTTTGACCATTTGGATTTTTAATTAAATTTTGAAACCTCAGCCTATGGAAGTCTTAATGAAGCTAAACCTTAGGTCTTTTAAACTCCATTGATGCACATTGCTCTTTTGCAGGCTGTCCCCCTTTGGATCCTTATTTTCCTTCCTTTGGATCCCTACCGAGACCGGTCTGGCAGCCTTACCAATATTCTAGCTTTTACTCCCCTGGTACCTCCCCATGTTAAATGATCAGTTTAACATGAGAAAATCATTTGGGAGACTTACATATTAATTTTTATGACAAGGTATATTGGACACAATGCTCAATGACTCTCTTGAAAGAGAGAGGTGCACAAATGTCAACACCCGCTCATCAAGGCTTAAAAGAAATAATAAAAGAAAAAAATATTATCATTAGGTTTCCATGTGCCATTAATTTGCAAGCTTTATCCAACAATCCATAGATGCACCCAAAATCCAACCTTTTACTAAGGACTACTTATGTAGTCCAACAAGGTGAGAAGGCACGAAGGGCTGCTGAGTTAAGGGAAACAAGGGAACGTAAGTTTAAGTAAGTGCTTACAATCATATGGAATTTTGTTGTGTTTTAATATAAAATTGTATCATTCATTAAAAAGTGGCTCCTGTTAGCTCGCTTAAAAATAAAAAACACTGACTGAAAGATGCCTTCAAGATTTTATCTACCCTCATTGCCTAGTCTTCACCTCCTGGTCATTTCACCAAATTTTTTTTTCGTATGTGTGTTGCCCTTTCCTACCTTTGGACTCGTCCATAAGAGCCTGCAAATTCGCCTTTCTTGCAATCTTGCACCTAATCTTCCCCCGCCATTCATTGACTTGCACCTACAGAGCAGTCCCCCCCACATCATCTCCACTATGCCTATATAATCGAGGGAGGACGTGAGAGAGAGAGAGAGAGAGAGAGAGAGAGAGAGAGAGAAGAAGAAGAAGAAGAAGAAGAAGAAGAGATTCTATTTACCTATGCTTTATGAAGAGTCCCTACCTCTGCTCTATGATGAGAGAGAGAGAGAGAGAGAGAGAGAGAGAGAGAGAGAGGGGGGGGGGGGGCGGGGGAGATTCTCTTCGGCTATGCCTTATGAAGCATCCCTACCTCTGCTCTGTGGCGAAGAGAGAGAGAGAGAGAGAGAGAGAGAGAGAGATCCCTAATTGGGAGGCATAGCCTCCACATGGTCTGCATCCCCCTTCTTAGTCCTCTACCTCTAAATCTCTTCAAGCATCTTCTTGTATTTTCCACTAATGGGCCATTACTTGATTTTCTTCTAGTCGGTACCCCTTACTCGCAAATGGCTTATATATTACGAAGGGGCCCCAATAGTAAGTAAACGGTGCACATTGCACATCAGTATTTTGAAACAAAGTAAAACAAAAAGAAAATAAAATGAAAAGATAAATTAAAAATCAAAACAAAAGAATATTTTAATGCTTTTAAATAAGCACATGAAATAATAAAACATTAAGTGAACTGATTTTTTAAAAAATCCTCAAATGAGAGATTTGTTTATTAATACCTATTTGACCTTAGGCAAAAATAGTTCAAACATTTTGTAAATTTAAAAATTTCTAATAGTATTTTCAGTTTGTATTTGTATAAGGACGAAACTTACTGCTTAGACAAACAACTTTCTCGAAGATTACATCATAAAATCAAACTCCTATGGACATTTTGTTTAATGTTTTGATTTTTAAAGTCATTTTCAAGCATGCAAAAAAAATAAATGCTGCTTTGGAGATTTTTGAGTCGTGAGGGACACTTGTCTTTCAGAAAAATTTGAATGACTTTCACCCTTTGGGTACTAAAGCCTTTAGCATTTAGCATGCAAATGGCAAAAAAGGACTTATGATGCCAACCAAAAAGAAAGGGAGTTAGGATAAGTTTGACGAGACTAAATTTTATTTGATATTTTAGTTTCGAAGCAGATCCTTTCAGTTAAGAGCCAAACACGGTCCATTTCATTAAATTGTTTCTTTATTCGATAAATGAGTGCTTTCATTTAAGATTCTTTTATGTGTCCTTTCATTTATTTTACTTCATTTTATTGTTTAAGAATGGCAACGTGAACATTCGCCTTTTTGGCTTTCTAAAATAAGAACTAATTAAGAAGAGAGTAAGAGAGCCAGGCATACACTTGTCACTTTATTATTGGCTCTCTAAAACAAAAATCAATGAAGAAGAGAGCGAGGCAAATGGTTACATTTTCTTGTAAAAGACTTCTTTCATTCAAGAGCCTCAGATGGGTTTCTTTCATTGATAAATGAGTGCGTTCATTTAAGAGCGTTTTATGTGTCCTTTCATTTCTTTTGCTTTCTCATAGCATTCATGTGCTTTTGGAGACTAATTGAAATTACCCAAAACATACAATAGTTCTATAAAAAAATTATATTGGTGGTTGTTGAATTTTTCTTTGGAATTTGAAAAGATTGAAAGCACCATATTATTCTTCAATTAGTACGGCCGACCGCGTTCGAGAGGCCCCCCTCCCCCCCCCCCCCTCCCCTCTCTCCCCCTTTATGGCGTGCAAAGGGGCTTTTTTTCGTTTGATTTTAGCCTTCAAGTTGTAGATTGAGACACGTGTAAAGGGATCCCTCTTTCACCATATTATGTTAGTAGATGTGTAAAAATTACGATACGATCATGCCAATATGTAAGAGTTCTATATGTAAGTTTTGAGGGAGGGATTTGTTTGTCGATGATGTGATCGGTTACGGCTTGGCTACATGTTGTGAAAGTGTGGTAGTTTGTGGTTGTATGGTGGCTTTTCGGTTGGCTTTTGCGATGGTTTCAATTGTGGGTGCAATTGGGGTGATGAAATTTGTTTACCTCTTTCTTTACAGAGGGGCATTGGATATTGGGTCACACACAATCTTTTCCATTCTTTTTCACTTTGTTTCTGCTCAATTTTATTTTATTTTTGCAAAACTCACAATTGTGAGTGTATAGTATTAAGAACATCAGAAATATACACCAACCTCGAGGTTCTCTGCTTGACAGAGAAACTACAACTACTCCTAGGCTTTACTTATTACAAGATGTCATCATGATATGTATTGTTCTAGACGAGTCCTCTGAGGCTTGTTTACCTCCGATCATGTGGATCGTCACTCTGCTCTGTTTTTGCTCAATTTCTTACTATGTGGAGTGTGCTTCCACTCATCGGAATCCTTGTTTTTCCCAACAGAGAAAATACATTCCTTGGTTTCCTTTATGATACCTTCAAACTTGGCCGTCACACGGTTTCTTTTCAAAACTCAAAGCTTTCTTGCCTTCCAGGTTTGCTTGAGATATCATAAGCGAACCATCTAAGTGCAAACCAAAGTAGCTTGATTTTTGTACACCTTTCCTCCTAGAATTATGTCACTCTTGAAGAACCAGACCTTCCAAGTCTTCTGGGCCCATCGGAAAACTTTACTCACCAGACCTCTCATGGCTAGACAACTCCACAGTCTCCGAAAAGATAAAGAGGGTCTCAATAGCCGCTTTGCATTCCAAGCAAATAGCTAAGCATACATCAACCTCTAAATTTTATACTTGAAGGTGAGAAAACCTACAAAAGTAGTGTAACTTGGTCTAAAAACCCTTAAATTTTAGTCAATTTACCTCTATTATTTCTCATATGTAGGTTTGCCAAGTGTTTGGAAAAACATTTTTTTCGAGCATTGCATGAACATCTACTGCATATGTGGTGATTGTACTTTAAGTACTCTTGAATGTAATACAAGGCCGTTAGATGAACAACTTTGATTGCTAGGGTTTGTGTTTGTACCAGCGCTAGAAAAAAACCGAGGTGTAGTGTATTTTAACCGACTGAAATTATAAAATCCCGGTTAGATTTTGAGCTTGCTTTTAAGAAAACCGACAAATTTACACAAGTTTTAGTGTAATTACCAGCAAAAGCTTCAAATTTTGACCTAAAAACGGGGAGAATTTCAAGTTTCCCCTTATTTTGATTGGTTAGGAAAAATGTAATTTTCAAGCCGTGGCTTGTACCTTTCTTTTTATTGATTCTATATATCATTAATTAGAAATTTGTAAAACTTTTGCACACGCTCTTGTAGACCTAGAAACGTTTCTAGGTAAATCTCAAAGTTTCGAAGCATATCCTTTAATTTAAGAGCCTAACATGGTCCATTTCATTAAATTGTTTCTTTATTCGATAAATGAGTGCTTTCATTTAAAAGCCTTTTACGTGTCCTTTCATTTATTTTGCTTCACTTTTATTGTTTTAGAATGGCAACGTGAACATTCACCTTTTTGGCTTTCTAAAACAAGAATTAATGAAGCAGAGAGTAAGAGAGCCAGGCATACACTTGTCACTTTATAATTGGCTTTCTAAAACAAGAATTAATGAAGAAGAGAGTAAGGCAAATGATTGCATTTTCTTTGATATTATAAATTTGTAAAACACTTCTTTCATTTAAGAGCCTCACATGGGTTTCTTTCATTGATAGATGAGTGCGTTCACTTAAGAGCGTTTTATGTGTCCTTTCATTTCTTTTGCTTTCTCATAGGGTAGAAGTCCCGGTTTAGGGACAAGTTAACTCGGCGTGCTCCTGCGAGCTCATTTTTGCACTAAATCGAGCATGGAGGGGCACAAAAGATAGCCTGCCTTGCAAGAGTATACAACAAAAATCGCAGCTGGAATGGAGCTCCGCAAGAAAAGATTGACTCGATCTACAAATTTGTGTGTAACAAAAACGAGCACCAATTTTAGCACATGCGGGGGTGGAGTACAGAGGCGTTTCAGCCAACAAGGATTGAACCCACGATCCAATGGTTAAGATTTTATAGTAGTTGCGCTAGCCACGGAAGTACTTACTCGGATGTACCTCTAAATGGGAGCATTTGCATGTTGAACTTTGGGGGTCGACGAATCCCTGAAGAGGGACTCCAGTGGGGCTTTTACCCTAGCATTGATGTGGTTTTGGAGACTAATTGAAATTACCCAAAACATACTACAGTTCTATCAAAAATTTATATTGGTGGTTGCTGAATTGTTCTTTGGTATTTGAAAAGATTGAAAGCACCACATCATTCTTCAATGTGTAAAAGTTACGATACGATCATGCCAATATGTAAGAATTCTATATGTAAGTTTTGAGGGAGGGATATTTGCTTGTCGATGATGTGATCGGTTACGGCTTGGCTACATGTTGTGAAAGTGTGGCAGTTTGTGGTTGTACGGTGGCTTTTCGGTTTGCTTTTGTGCGATGGTGGTCGGATCTAGCTCCTTCTTCGATAGTTCGATGTTGGTGGAGGTTTGGACTCGTCCTATATTGGCAATGGTTTGTTTTTCTAGGCTTCTTTGACTTTTGACTAGATCCACTTATCCGCAGTATTGGCAAGTATGTGTCATTTCTTTGTTATCTGTGCATTTTGAGGCGGGTGGCTCTTGGAATAGCCGATGTAATGCTCGATCTGTGACATTTTGGTGCTCGGTTTGTTTCTGTATTTGGGTGCTCGGCTTTTTTTTTTTTGTTTATGGTTAATACAATCTATCAACTCGCATTTGTGAGTACCAGGGGGAAAAAAAACCGAGTTCTATGTATTCTCAACTCTCTCAGAGCGCACATTTTTCTTTCTCTAGGATTGTAGAATATCAACTAATAAAGTATTGATATAATAAGTTGCATACAAATGCTTCAAGGTTTTACATGCTTTATAACGATCAATGTTCTAGGACTACATAAGTGCTTAGTAAAGCGTTGCATTTTGGGTGCAATTGTGGACCATTGGGGTGATGAAATTTATTTACCTCTCTCTTCACAGAGGGTATCCACTTGCATTTTGGGTGCAATTGTGGACCATTGGGGTGATGAAATTTGTTTACCTCTTTCTTTACAGAGGGGCATTGGATATTGGGTCACACACAATCTTTTCCATTCTTTTTCACTTTGTTTTTGCTCAATTTTATTTTATTTTTGCAAAACTCACAATTGTGAGTGGATAGTATTAAGAACATCAGAAATATACACCAACCTCGAGGTTCTCTGCTTGACAGAGAAACTAGGTGTCATCATGATATGTATTGTTCTAGACGAGTCCTCTGAGGCTTGTTTACCTCCGATCATGTGGATCGTCACTCTGCTCTGTTTTTGCTCAATTTCTTACAATGTGGAGTGTTTGCTTCCACTCATCGGAATCCTTGTTTTTCCCAACAGAGAAAATACATTCCTTGGTTTCCTTTATGATACCTTCAAACTTGGCCGTCACGCGGTTTCTTTCAAAACTCAAAGCTTTCTTGCCTTCCACGTTTGCTTGAGATAGTGTTAACCCTCATGGCACACGGACACCCATCACCTACGATGGACGCGTATTATGTATGATTTAGAGTCAGGTACCGGGCTTGTCGGACCAATAGGGAAAGGTAGAGTGATCGCCGATGAGAGGCGCACTTTAACTTGGACATTCAAGGGATTAGTTGGTTAAGCATGGGCGCCCAAGTGTGAATGGGGTGAGCTCCTATAAAAGCCAACTAAACCTAATTTTTACTCATTCTCTCATTTGTGCAATTGAAGAGTGCTCTTGCTCCATCTCCATCTTCTTCTTCTTCACCTCTTTGTGTGTGTGTGTGTGAGAGAGAGAGAGAGGGAGAGTGTGTGTGCGATCGAGCATTGCGAAGGCACGACGGCGGCGAAGCGGTTGAGCGCGGCACGACTGCAACTTCTTCTTCATCGCGGCGAGGAATCCACCACGAAGGCGAGCGTAGAGCGGTGAGTGACACACCCTTTGTTTTCTTGAGCTTGCTAGTTTAGGCTTGTTGTGTGCTTGGAGCCGTTTGTGGCTCGCATACGGTGTATTGGCAAGTCCCTTGCTTCGACAGTGCGGCAAGGAGCGCACATTTTTGGCGCCGTTGCCGGGGATATGCCTTACACTAAGCTCGGTTAGCACTTTACGCTTCCTTGTGGTGCAATTTCTATCATAGGAAAGGCAGGGAAGGAGTGTGTGGAGATTTCTGTTTTTTGCGTTTTCTGCAATTGCTGTCAAGTTCCAATTTCTGCTATTGTCTGCGTTTTTCAATTTCCGCAATTTCTGCATTTTCAAGTTCGGCGTTTTCAAATTCTGCAATTTTTTGCATTTCTGTCAATTTGCTACAATTTCTGCGTTTTTTCTGCATTTTCTGTCAATTTCTGCAGTTTTCTGCATTTCTGTCAATTTGCTGCAATTTTTGCGTTTTTTCTGCATTTTCTGCAATTTCTGCGTTTTTCTGCATCAAAAAAAATAAAAAAATTTTAAAAAAAAAATTGAAAAAAAAAAAGTTTTTTGAAAAAAAATAAAATAAAATATTTTGGGAGTCACGTTTTTTATTTTTCGAAAATAAAAAACGTGACTCTTAAAACGGACGGTTTGTATAAAAGGTAGATCGGGATCATTTTCCCAAGCCCAAGCCCAAGCCCAAGCCTCAGTCCTCAGTCTTATGATATATACTAGACTCACTCTTATATATATACCCTACTCCCTCAAGAGAGAATGAGAGCATGTGGGACAAGTCCTCCACTCTCCTCCTTTCTCTTCCCACTTGCACCCTTAGACTTTCTAGTTTGGGCCTAGTTCCCTACTGGAAATTGACAGTTTTAGGGATTTCGAGGGCATAGAGTGACCAAACGGAGGGCTGTAAAGCACGGCACGACCCTCTGACCGATACGCTCGTTTTGAGCTATCACACGGCCCATTTCACGACACGCTCTAAAAAATCTAGCAAAAAAACAAACAAAAAACACGCTAAAAACTAGTCACAAGGCCTCCTAGAGCAGCTTTTTGACACCTTAGGGTATCAAAAGCACATGCACTTACGCTCTGGGCGGGTGCTAGAACACGAGTATATTGAGGGTGCCTCTGTTCATACGGACACCCATTACCCATCCACGATAAGCTCTAGACCCTCAGCGGGGACACAAGGTAGCACCACCCAAGACCCTAAAATAGCCGCTAGTGATTCCTCCTCCGACTCAGAAATCATGGAAGCATACCCTACCCAAAACACTGAGAGAGAAGGCCATGCACCTCCCGAAGCTCCACAGCCTAGTACTAGTATGTTTAGTCGTTTCATGGAAACATTAGGTAGAGCTACTCGCTCGGAACCTGATGCAGATGAAGCACGCGAAGGGGGTGGGGAAGTGGAATCTCCTTTCACATCGCACGTGGACCCCACACCCCCAAAGAGTGTCCATGTGGATATCCTACCAACTTCTTACCAAGAAGGCCCTGTTGAGCTGCCTCCTTCAGAAGTTCCCTCTAGAGTACCGTTGGTGACAAGTAAAACCACGGGGAGCAACATTGCTTCTACCTCACAAGAAACCGTTAACACGTCGACTCTAGAAGGATGGTTCATTAATGATCATTGGACATACGACCTCCACACTGAGGTGTTGACGGATCTACACTCTGGCCACGCCTACCATGTAGGATGGATAGAGATTGTACAATCCACCTCTAGTGCCACGAGCATCGAAGATCAACAGAAAATGATCTGTAATGTTATCCATGGCATTATTCAATCAGAAAGGCAAAACCGAGGGGTAAATATACTCTCAACTGGCCCCATGAGATTTCTGGATACGAGCAAGGCTCAACAGCCTACTCTATCACAAATGGAGACTCCTCTAATGAGCCCCATGGACCCATCTTACGTCATTTCACCTGGGGTCTCTATGCAATCTGAGCCTCCGAGCGAAAACTTTAGCTTCCCTAACTTGGCTCAACCCTCTATCAAGGAAAACACAGTGCTCACTCCAGGGATAAGCCTGACAGAGAATGTACCGATGACATCTACGGTTAGCGCAGTGCCACTACCTAGTGTCGTAGTACCTAATATGGGGCCTCGACCATATGTGCCTCTAGCCCCTTATGCACACATGGCCCCCACACCTCCAATTGTACCACTTGCTTATGCTCCTCGAGTGCCGCTCCCTAGCTCTTATCCGAGTGGACCTATGCCCGGTTATGTTCCATATCCTGCATCATCCACACATATGCCAAGACCGGTACCCGTTCCTCTCCCACATATGATTCCAAGAGTACCTCCACCGGCCCTGCCTCCTCACATAGGTGACTTGGCAGCGTTTGCTCAAACCATAGGTCGATCTATCGCGGAAAATATGCGTCATGCATCTGATAGAGAGCCTAGAAGTAAGGCAGTACAAATTGCCAAACTCACGCAAAAATTCAATGGGGACGAAGATGCTAGGAAACACATTGAAGTGTTTGAACAAGTATGTGATTCCTTAGGGGAACGCAACGAACTACATAAGTGCAATGCCTTAAGCTTGACATTAAGTGGGAAGGCTGGAGATTGGTATAGGACCCTAAGGGTGGATGAGAAAACAATCTACCCTACCCTTCGAAGGTTGTTTCTAAAGGAGTACATACGAGAAGGTGTGCTTTGGGGTGTAGCATCTCAGCTACAGAAGGCCGAACGTAAGGAAGGAGAGTCAGTAAGGGACTTCATTAGTCGTCTAAAGCACTTAAACTCTCGTTGCCCTGTAAATGAGCGCTTCAACAATAACCAACTGCTTGATCGATTCATTCGAGGGTTGAGGAATGAAGGAATCTATAATGGACTAGTGATTAGAGGTATCACAACCTGGGAAGATGTCACTGCCAATGCAATCCAATTAGAGGACAACTTGATGATAGCAGGCATGAGGGTGTCTACTGACACGAGATCCACTAGCTCACAAGCCATTGAGTATGAACCCATGACTGCAAAGCCCATTGCCAATGAGCCAAAGGTATTTGAGACATTCTTGACAGACCTCACCAAGGCAATCCAAGAGTCTCTTAAGGATAATCGACCCCCTCAAAATAGTCACATGTATCCAAGAAGGGAGCAACAATGGTGTTCCATTTGCTTAGGTCCACATAGCACTAGTGAGTGCCCTACGTTTAGAGTAAAATTTAATGGAACTTGCAACACATGTGGTAGGTATGGTCACCAAGCTAAGGATTGTTTAATGATCAAACGTATGATGGCAAATAGACCACCTGTAGCCTGGACGGATGCACCTCGAGCTCCTGTATTGATGCCTACTCCACCTGTTGAGCAACTACCGCAACACATGGTCCCTAGATCTCAAAATGTTGTACAAGCTACACCGTTACCACCTCCTGTGCTAGGACCGCAGCCCCCGCATCCAAGAGTCGCCCCTATGAACCAAGTGGGTTGCGAGGAGGAAATAGACAGATGGTTGTGAGGAGGAAATAGACACTAGTATTGCCTACGGACTTGATACATTGGAAGAATGTCCTATATACTACATGGAAGATTGTTGGGGACAAGTCAAGCCGGTTTATCAAGCTGCTGCTCTCGCATCCAGAGGTCAAAATATCAACACCCAGGCTAGGAGGCCACCTCTTCAATGCTACGAGTGTGGTGGACCACATCGAGTAGCGGAGTGCCCTATTAGGCTGCAAAAGAATGCTGCACAGATGCAAGTGAATCAAGGGAGCACGTCTGCAATACCAATACTCACATGTAATCGTTGTGGCATAGATCACTTGATTGCCCAATGCCCCTATAACCCAAATGCGCCTAAAATCACACCCCTGAATTTGGTCGAAATTGCTAGTGTGACATCGCCAATACCACCCGTCGCACCCGCTTATGCGATTACACGGTCCATGCTTCAAGGGCCAATACATATCCTCGAAGAGAGAGATACCGCGTCAGTTATCCAAGCAAAGAAAAAGAAGACACGAAGGAAGAAGTCGCAGAATACGGAAAATTCAAAGCCAAGTTCCAAAACAAACATAGGAACAGGAGATGACCCCGTGTATATGAATGACCTCGAGGATGATTCAGATTCAGTCGAGACAATGGAGACTAGAACCAATACCACAAAGGGAAAGACCGACAAAGAAAACCGTAACATGGAACCAAATGAAAACCGAATGAGAGAAAACCATAAAGAGCCTCTGAAAACACCACAAGTGTTTCCAAATCCAATCCAAGACCCCCAAGAAAAACCGCAGGGGCAAAAAGGGAAGAATCGTAAAAAGAAGATTGGGACGTACCCAAACCCTGTAGACGAGATTAAGCAGGTGAAACATCTAAGAGGTTTAGTGGAGGAGACTCAAAGGAAACTAGAACCAGAACCCATGCATGTAAAAATTCATGACACAGTGTTTCCCACGCAAGTTCATCCACCCCACATGAACCATAGACCGTTAGCCATATCTAGTATCATCCAAGAAGGGAGTGAGGACAGGACATCAGAAAGTGAGCATACACCCTTCTTGTTGGAAAGGATGTTTAACGAAGGAATACCTGATCCCATTGAGGAATATGAGATTCCATCCTCACCAGTTCCTAGTGAAGGACCTACACCCTGTAAAACGCCAATGAATGTTGCCAAACTAGTGGACTTCATGTCTTTTGAGGTCCGAACCACGATCATAGCAAAGCTGTATGGAGATCCTGAGTTATTCCTTGCACTTCGAGCATTCCTTAACGGAGAGCTACGAACGGGATTACCGCAGTTTGCGCAACCAAATAGGCCTGACTCGATTATGATTGATGAGGAAAATCATGTGCAATCACTTGACTTAGATGGACACGAGTCTGTGATCGAGGTACCCATTAACGAATTAGGGCAGTATTTTGAAGGCGACGAGTCTAATGCGACCCTACCCATCACTACCAAGGGATTAACTATAAAGGGAATTCTTGATGGTGGTGCGGGAGTTAGCATCGTTACAAAAGATTGTTGGGAATCCATGGGAAAACCCCGCCTCAGTGTTACTAACATTGTGGTAAAGATGGCAAATGGTACCATAGCCAAACCTATGGGGATGCTCAAGGATCTTAAGATCAAAGTTCTAGGACACAAGGTACGACATACGTTCATTGTAATGGATTTCTCTAAACACCTTATGTCATATGAAATGATTTTAGGACGACCATTCATGAGGGAAGCACAAATGGTTCACGATTGGTCTAAAAATCATGTCTATTTGCAATTCCAAGACTCTGTCCTTAGAGTGGATTTGGTGACTGGTAAGGTACACCCCTTAGGGAGTAAAACCATTATTGATCATCGCTCTGACACCACAGTTCACTCGACCCCACTACAATATTGTTACACTTGTAAGAAGGATACAGACATTGGCCAAGATTCTCCTTATATGGATATCCTACCTGGGATGACTGAGTCGGACAATGTGGATTGGGTACACCTAGCTGCAACCATAGATACCTGGGGAAATAGAGGAACCACTTGGGTAACACCTGAGGGGGATGAAATGCATATACCCTTAAATATGCTACAAGCAATGCATATCGCTTCCGACAAGACTCATCCTAATGTAACGAAGAAAACATACAAGTGGGTCCCTAAAGCTTCTTTAGTGACCATATCTAGTGCTAAAAAACAGAATCCTTGTAAGAAACGTACCACTCGCTCCAAGAAAAGTAAGAAAATGTTGCGATGGATCCCTAAACGACTATTGGAAGCCCAAGGCTACTATCAAGGAAATGATCAAATCTGGGTGCCAAAACGTAGATTGTGCTCTTACCGATCACCTGACCCAAGTGAGCCCAATCCCGTAGTTCCAAAACGAATCAATGATCGTGGAAAGAAAAAAATCACAGAATGCTACACACCCGCTCCCGAGCTAGTTTGGGTACCAAAGAAAGAACGATTTGTTCCACCTAGCTCAGGAAGGGGGGAGTCCCATGAAGATTCTAGCTCCTCCTGTAATACATCCATAGAGGTAAAAGCTTCTACACAGCCTCCATCTATAGTAGTGGACCTCCATGAAGCTACAAAAGAATCCACACCTCCGAGTGTTCAAGAATCACCTAATGAACCACTTCAGGTTCGATCCTGGGAGAGTACCTTACCACCGTTGCAACTTGATAAGGCACCTAGGGTAATAGAAAACTACTGGCAAAAATCCTCACCTCTTACCAACTGGAATAATTGGTTTCAAAGGGTGACAAGCTCATTTCAAACGGTATGATCTACCCAAGGAAGGGGGGAGTGTTTGCTGACAGTCATCATTCATTTGTTTCCCTCTCAACCTTTTTCCCTGACCTCTCAATCTCCGATCTTAGGGAATGTACATATAAAGCTTTATACTCACAAAAAACAAAAAAAAGAGCAAGAGCAATTAGCAAACGAGTATACACATTAAAGTCAAAACATTGACTCAGACCTACACATGTCACATCTGGTACAGTGAAACGGAAACCTATGCCATAAAACACCTTTGATCCTCATCACTTGAGTGATGGAGGGTAGGTAAAATTAGTACGATAGGAGTGTTTCTGTTTTAGAGTTGAGTGATTAGCAAAGTTCTCTTTTCCCACTGATGTGCCTCCTAGAGGTATTGTTTGTGTTTCATAGTGTGTACAGGAGCGTGTTGCTATTGATAGGATTTGGACCTTCATGGAACCTTCAAATCAAGCGCGACCATCAACACAAACAGGTGTTTCTTGTCCATTAGCATTGCCCTTATCTTTTTTGCATCCATGTTTGTGTGCTTTGATTATGATTGGTAGCATAATATTCAGTGCATTTGCTTAGTATCAAACATTTAATTCAATGTAATCTTTTGTCATAATCACTTGTTTAGGTGTAAAAATCAAGCAGTCCGACTAAGGTAGTTTGACCAAGCTAGGTATTAGAAATCTTCTCTTAATACCATGGGGAATGCCTTCCTAATAATCAATGGTTACTTAGGTTCTTAATCCGATTTAGGCAGCATTGTATGAAATGTACTAGGGCTTTCTAGTGGGCTTAACCCTATTGACCTTTAGCTTAAGTATTATAAAGGGAGTTTACTAATGTGATGAGCCTGGGGAATGTAACAGTGTTATATGACCTCCCAAAGTTACAAAATTAAAATGATGAAATGAACAAACAAAAAATCAAAGTGCCACAATGTAAAATTTTAAGCTGGAAGCGAAATCTCAGCTTGATTTGGTACTTCACTCACATGTATCGCCTATGATACTAGAGCCCTAGAGGTTCCCAGCGTGGGCGCTTTTCCTTGAAAAGCAAAAAACCCAAGGCATACAAAATAAGCACACACATCATAATTGAATCACTGTGAAAAGACCTTGGGGGGTCAAAGAAAAAGTAATCAGTCAGGCGATGATTTCATGAGAAATTCCTTTTATGGTAGCTTAACTACAAAGTTTTCTAGATATAGCCTCTAGTCAGCCCTCGAACATGAATACTTGGCTCTCGCGATTAAACAACTTAATTGACCACAGAAAGTTAAGAAGCTTACCCATGGTATTAATATTCGATCTCTAGTGCTTTTCGACCGTCAAATTAGCGACCCCAGACTTGTTTAATTTTTTGCCTTTACATCTGTTTATGCATTTGATTACATTGCAATTTAATGTTCATTGCTAACAAATTGTTTGAAATTCTTTTACCAATCAATGTGTCTACCTAAAACTGCATATGCTTTTTAAGAGAATGCAATTACTGTGCCAATATTGTTTGATTTTGCAGTGACTGAAGAAGGCTAAGGACATTCATCTCAAATGCTCTTCCACCTCGACGAACCAGCTTCAACTCAATAGCTTCCGAGGACGGAATCTACATCAGGAAGGGGGGCATGTTAACCCTCATGGCACACGGACACCCATCACCTACGATGGACGCGTATTATGTATGATTTAGAGTCAGGTACCGGGCTTGTCGGACCAATAGGGAAAGGTAGAGTGATCGCCGATGAGAGGCGCACTTTAACTTGGACATTCAAGGGATTAGTTGGTTAAGCATGGGCGCCCAAGTGTGAATGGGGTGAGCTCCTATAAAAGCCAACTAAACCTAATTTTTACTCATTCTCTCATTTGTGCAATTGAAGAGTGCTCTTGCTCCATCTCCATCTTCTTCTTCTTCACCTCCTTGTGTGTGTGTGTGTGAGAGAGAGAGAGAGGGAGAGTGTGTGTGCGATCGAGCATTGCGAAGGCACGACGGCGGCGAAGCGGTTGAGCGCGGCACGACTGCAGCTTCTTCTTCATCGCGGCGAG
The DNA here is from genome assembly GCF_014529385.1 of Adiantum capillus-veneris. Classification (NCBI taxonomy): domain Eukaryota; kingdom Viridiplantae; phylum Streptophyta; class Polypodiopsida; order Polypodiales; family Pteridaceae; genus Adiantum; species Adiantum capillus-veneris. The sequence continues at coordinate 97,643,131 of NC_140960.1, forward strand.
GAATCCACCACGAAGACGAGCGTAGAGCGGTGAGTGACACACGCTTTGTTTTCTTGAGCTTGCTAGTTTAGGCTTGTTGTGTGCTTGGAGCCGTTTGTGGCTCGCATACGGTGTATTGGCAAGTCCCTTGCTTCGACAGTGCGGCAAGGAGCGCACAGATAGCATAAGCAGACCATCTAAGTGCAAACCAAAGTAGCTTGATTTTTGTACACCTTTCCTCCTAGAATTATGTCATTCTTGAAGAAGCAGACCTTCCAAGTCTTCTGCACCCATTGGAAAACTTTACTCACTAGACCTCTCATGGCTGGACAGCCTCCAAAAAGATAAAGAGGGTCTTCAACAACAGCCGCTTTGCATTCCAAGCAAATAGCTATGTGTATCCCTCTAGCTTTTATCTTCTAATTCAGTAGGTATTGTCCCCCAAAGTACCTTCCAAAGGAAATTTTTAATCATGTTAGACCTTGGAGGATCCCAAATGTTGTGAGCAATTTCCACCCACTTAAGACTCTGGCCACTCTAGTCTCTTAGCATGGTGAACCAATCCGTCACTCTATAGATAAGCTTGTGGTAAGTTTCCCTTAGTTGTGGTAGAGCGAGATTCCCTGTCGATGGGCCAATGCCAAACATTCCATTAAAATTCAGCGTCACAAACACGTGCTAAAAAGAGCGGAGACTATCAACCACTCTGATGATGAGAAGACCTTTGTGTCTAATGAGGTTGTACAGAGTAGTCAGCTGATATGCTTCCTTCCAGCTCAGACTGCTTTGGTCCCAAAATTGAGTTAATGAGTTAACCCTTTGTTGTCGAATCTTTTGGCTACTTCTCTCCAGAAGGGCTAAAGAGAGCCTCTGATATATGATAGCCACAGGGACCAATGGGTAATAGAGTTCTTGAAGTATCTGGTTGACTCCCTCCATTCTAGTGCTTCTGATGCTTTGGCACATTTGCGTACTAGTTCGCCTATGTTGCCACCAAGTTTCATAGTGGCCCAATGAAGAGCAAGTAACTTGTCTTGAACCCCTACGCCTTTCCATTGCCCCCCTTGGGAGTAAAGATTTGCTTTGTCTACAATGTAGTAATGGCACATTCTTTATCTTGGCTTGTAAGAGACACCATCCGCTTGGCACACTAGGGCTTCACATGCACCGCCTAGTTTACGGAACCCCCCCCCCCCCCCCCCCCCCCCCCCCCCCCCCCCCCCCCCCCCCCCGCCCCCCGCGGCAATCCACTCCCAACATGCCCATTGCCCCTATATCACATCTTTGTGGTTCCAAGAATTCTTTCCAATTGCTTTTCGTGAATTTTGGGATTGAAAAACGAAGGATAGGTACGGGATTATGAGTGAGTTGACTATCTTGACTCTATTGTGGAAGGGGCGAAGCACATACACCTTCTTATCTTGTTCCTACTTTTTTCCATGACCCATAGAATCTTTTGCTTGTCCGAGACTCCTATCTTGTTTCCTATACTAATTGGACCTACCTTTTCATGTGAACATTGAAATATTTCTGTGTTTTTAGTTTGTGAAAAGGTTCTTTGATTTATAGCCTTACATAACTTCACCTCCTTTCCATTTTATTGTTTCCTTTTTGTGCATTACTATGTGATACCTTGCAGTAAACCACCTCTTCCAGTATATTGATTTTTTGTTCTTATTTTATTGTGTTCAAGAATCCTTGGGCTTTTAAATTTAAGGTTGATATTTTTTTGGCAAGCAATACCATGCCTTGAGGGAAACTAATGCATTTAAAAATGTTTGTATATACTTCACTTTTAAATAATTTAGAATTTATTCAAGAGATAATATCTAATAATGGTTTATATTATTACATATGAACCCTTTTACAGTTATTTGGAACAACCCACCCTTTACCCTTGAGTACATGCACAAGATCACCTTGCAAGTAATGCCATTGGAATCGATTTGTTTGTTATATTGCTCTTTATCCATGCCAACCCTGGTAATTTCGTACTCACAAGACCTATTTTCATGCAAGGGGATTGTAATCTTCTTTTGTGTTTGAAATCTCCATCAACATGGAGCCCAAGATGACTTCAATGCATTGATAGATGATGTGGATAGTTATATGACGAACTACTTCGTATACTTCAAGGTTTGGAGAAAATATGAGTGCCCATTGAGCTTTCTTAAGGGGAACAGCTTGTGATAATGGATTTTATGCTATGGAAACTTTCGTAGTGATTTTTGAGCTTGGAGATGTACCCCCTAATGCTCAAAGGTGGTAACAAAGAGAGTAGACACAAACCAATCTATACCCAAAGAAGTCGTAGTCCTATCAGAGGTGGAGGTCAAAGAGGAGACCATGGCCTTGATCAAGAAGAGATCAATGTGGGAAATGAAGTGACTAAAGCAATCCTTAACCTTGAAATCCTCTACTTACACCCAATTGGGATTATAATTTGCAAGGGCTACAAGAGGATGAAGCACTCTATCTACTCGAAGTGAATGAGAGAAATTTGAGATAAAATTGAGGATTCATCCTTGCAAAGGTTACTAGGGTCGTACACCTTCAATAGTGCAAGGATGTTGGAAGAGATTGTAGCATGTGACATTTTCGAAATGAGACAGCTACAAATATGTCCAGAGCATCTCAAAGAGTGAATTCTAGCAAAAAATCCTCACATTGAGCATGGCATTAATGATGTGACAAGCACAGACCTTGTCAAACCTCACACAATCTTTAATGAATTGTACAAAGTACCATCGAATAAATTTGTGTGACCACCATGGATATCAATATATTTGTGATGGAGACGAGACACTCGCAAAGCATTTGAGGGAGACATTCCTCCTTATGGAATTATGTGCCTATATTGGTACGTACATCTTGAGGGTTGTTGGCTACAAAAAGGACTCAAAAGGAAGTGCAATGTTGAGTTGTTCACATCCAAAGCCTTAAGTAACGTTCTCCTAGAGTACTTGGCCACTTTGAAAGCCAACCTATGCATCTTGATGAATAGGAAGGATTGAATGGTAGCAACATTATAGCTTTATGGCATCGATGACAATACCAACAATATCAATGATATAATTTTGGTGTCATGGAACATAATTGACACTAGAGAGTTGTTGCTAAAAGATTGTGATGACCGACTCTAAATAGATTACAAAAAGGCTCAAGAAGGACAAGCATTTTTATAGAATATGGGAGTTAAAAAATCATATTGCAGAGTGCTATCTTGGCCAACATGTAACTTGGGACAAATCACTTACAAAAAAAGTACACATGAACTTGAGTTCAACAAGAAGGCATTGAAAGTTCTTAAAACTTATAGAAATGCATTTATAGAAGGATACTGAATTTTCATTCTCAAAAGCACTTACAGATTTTAAAGTAAAGAGCACTCCTCGGAAGATACATGGATAAGAGGTTTTAGAAAGATATCTTGGACGCATGTGATATGGTAGAATTACACATAGTGAATCCCTTGAGACTCAAGCACAAATTGGAAGGGGTCGATTAGCAAGTGTTATAAGTTTGGTTTGGACTAGGTAGAGAGAAGATTGTGAACGAGGCTTGACCAAGACCAAGGTCCATGAAAACAAGGGTCGGGCAAAAATTAAGAAGAAAGGGGGGGGGGGTGGCGGTTGGGGGGGGGCACAATAAGATGTACAAAGTTCTCATTGCAAATCGAGTGATCCCATAAATTGCTTAAATCAGACACACATTATTCTCAAGAAACTATAACTTGGATCATCCAACCTCGTGTCAAAAGTACCATGTCAAAGAGAACATGTTGTGATCTCAAAATTATATCAAATAATTGCTCTTGCTAATCATGACAGTTCCTATTACCCATTCTGTGAAGTGGCTAAGATCAACTTCATTTTGCAAGTGTCTATAAAATTGAAAAACTTTTATACCAATCTATGTGGCAAACACAAGGTGGGCTTAGTCCCTGTATAAACAATCAATAGGGTTCAATCCAAACCAGAGGAGCTCCTCATAAAGAGACAACCAATCAAGTCTGATATTTCCTTGCTTCCTTCCAAGCTCAAAACGCCAATAATGGAGCACAATCAGGATCACCATACGAAAACTCACGCTCATTCACCTTCTGTCTAGCACGCATACAGAATGAAATCAAGCAATACAACCGAGTTAAGGAGACAACAGCTGCCCACAATATCACACCCCTTACCTGTGGGATCTTGTACTTGTTAAGTTTCTGTTTTAATTAACTTCCACTTTCCTTCCAGCTGCCCACAACCATTCGATCAACGAATACCATAACAATAGAACCGAAAAACATGACGATGAAATCAAAGGACATAAAAGGACGAAAGGTTGTCTATGTGAATGTAAGAAAAATGAGCTTTTGCCCACTGGTTGCAAGCCTTTTTATGGTGTAAAAAGCTTCTTGCAACAAAACCAAATAAACATTTCAACACTCTCTGCAAACCTTGTATAATTGAGAACAAGCAAATTAATTGGTTCAAAAGGTGACAAACCAGACGGCTATAATTGCCCCTTTTTGCTTTTGACAAGAAAGGGGATCATGGCCAAAAGGAAAAGCAATATGGCAACAGGGACAAACAAGAAGGGGAGAGGGGGAGGGGGCAATGGGGGCAACACAAGAGGCAGCACAAGCAGCAGCACTGCCACCATCGCCACCATAGCCAACACACCCAAGCTCACCATCTTGATGTCATCACCACCTTCCATCATTGCCGCTCTCCTCTCTGCCTATAACACATCTCCTCCACACCAATTACCTTCGAATTGTCTCCTTCACAAGAGCAAATTTACAAAAATGAGGCACCTTTGCAATACCGAAGAAATTAGTGTGGGATCTTTCCCAATAGCAGACAAGACAATCACCTTCCGTCCACTATCCGTCGAAATCTTCGACTGCAAAATCAGTGTCTTGAGACCCCAGTTACATGAGTTGCACCCAAATATTCCAAAAATGCAGAGATATAGAGGCTTCCAAGCCAAAGCAACAATTCTTCCTCACAGAACCCCAAGTACCAAATACGGCACTCTTGTGGCTTATCTCAATGCATCTGTCACACCTGCGTTGACATGAACAGCAAGCAATATTGTCGAGGGTTAGGCCAGTCGCATTACGACGAAATTCCAAGCAGCATTTGTTGAAGATTCATTTCCCATTTACATCCAATCTTTAACACATTTGCAGAAGCTGCATTCGGGCGATGCAGACGTTGACAGAGATATGGTGGGCGCTCAGATTGAACCCTCCTCTCACGTGGGCGCACACAAACACATATGACACACTCTCTCTCTCTCTCTCTCTCTCATGTAGACGTCGACACAGAAATGATGGGTACCCTCCTCTCACGCGACTCTCTCTCTCTCAACAGAATCCCACTGGCCTCGTAAAATCAAATCTTTCCTCGCTGGGCTAGTGGGGGCAACTTCCAACTAGGTGTGCCCATTTGCGTTTGGCCAACTTGGGCAATCGAATATCGGACCACTCCCCTACAATGCCTGCTACACGATGCAATGGAACCCAAGTTGAGGTGGGCGGACTCCTTTTAAAGTCTAAGAGCAATGACTCATCCAAGGCGAAAAGTGAATCAAGGTGCAAAAACAGGGCATCCACATGTTGCAGGCAGGTTTTTTTTTTGAAAACTAGTATGTGACCGGTACGTTGCTGCGACCAAAGAAACATGGCCACTATTCTCATAGGGCTATCTTTCCTCCCAGTGGAACACCATCAATACTTTATTCTACATGTATAGTCTGTTGTATTTCTAAAAGTGATGCATGACACAACCTCTTGACAAATTCTAACAAATATGAATATGTAGCTGCAAATCATTTTTTAATACCAAGCTTGGGAGCTAGGCTCAAAGAAATTATCTTTTGTGAGTTGTTAGCCCTTGTTCAATAAACTTCTATTAGGTTGGAGAGAGAGAGAGAGAGAGAGAGAGAGAGAGAGAGAGAGTCCTCCTTTTTGTGTGTCTGGGTCTAGCAATGCTACGAAATTTGATTACATAGCTTAGATAAGTTAGCATGGTGTGAAATATTTGAAAGCTAAGAGAATCCAATGTGATCATAAAACTTTGTTTGAAAATGGATTGGATTCTGTAGAATTGGTTTCAACAATGGAGTGGGTTCAATAGAATTGGTTTCAACAACGGGAACAGAATTGGATTCAATGTTTTGACTCCACTCTCTTACTTGCTTCTATCCTTGCTTCTTTCTTGTGAGAGCAAGGCATGGCAATAGTGCACATCATAACCTACTATATAGTAGGAAGGACGTTTTCCCCTTGGTCTACCTAGGGTTGATAGAAGTGCTACCAAATGCAAAAGTACAAACTGAGTAAGTAAGCAAGTTTTTAAATATGAGTTCCCATAACTGGTACAATGTGTAATCATAAAACTTTTCATGTCTAAGAGTGGAGTTGTGAAAACATTATTAGGGCTCATAGTCTCCAATGTAGCTCTTGGAGTTTCAAGTTTCAAAGAGATGAGTTGACTTTCTTTTAATATCCAGAATGTGATTGGCCTTTCCGTCTATGTTTCTCTGCAGATGCCACACTTGCTTGCATCTCTATCTATGTTTTGTGCACAAGTATGGTAATAGTGTTCATCAGATCATAACGATGCATAAGTAGGTTAGTACGTGTACACTATTTGTTCATGTACACTTATACACCATCGGCACCTTCAAATGTTATAGAAATGAAACCAAAATAAGGTCATCTAATAGTTTATGTGGATGCCCTTGGCCTTCCTCAAAAATTTTAAGCCCCACTATATATAGTATAGAAGTTGTATGTGAATGCTCAAAGAAAATCTAGATTTAGTGTAATCCTACGTACAAATTTTGAGATTTACCTCTAAATGCTAATTGAAGGTGAGAAGAAACCCTGATTTTACCAGAATTCCACATATAAATTTTGAGATTCACATCTAAATCTGCCCTCCCACCTCGGATTCCTCATGCTGCTTTGGATTCGGTCACGCCGCCTTGGGTTCACTCACCTTCTGCCTCGGTTTTGCTTGTGTTCAATTAAACCTCGGATTTGTTTTCAAATACAAAGCTTCCAATGCTCATATAGTAGAAGTAGATTGCGTCTAAAATTTTTCATATGTATGTTTACCAAGTGTCTCAGCAGAAGCATTGTGTATATGAGTGGCTATCAGATTGCTTGAAAGAAAAACACAAGTTTTGTGTATTCTCACGTATGAAAATTTGAAATCCACCTCTAAATTCTAGTTTTGAAGATGAGAAAACCTATAAATTTTAGGAAAAAATCATTGATGAAACATAGCAAAATTGCCTTTAATTTTTCAATCAGTCGGTTTTTAAACTTTTTTGAAAAAACATTGTATTGTGTGCAAATGCTCAAAGTAGACTTAAGTTTACCTATAAATTTTGAGATTTAGCCATAAATTCTTTTTTTTTTTTTGCTATACTCACAATTGTGAGTGAGAGAATTTATATTAACGTGACGGGATTGTATTCTTTTGAAGCTAATATAGATTTAGCAACAAAATTCTAACTTGAAGGAAAGAAAAAAAACCAAGTTTAACACAAAGCCTAAAGAATTTAGTGTAAATTTTCTCTGCCTCTTGCCTTTGCCACCTCGGTTTTACTCGTGCCACTTCAGATTCGTGCATGCTGCCTTGGGTTCGCTCCCCCTTTTTGCCATCTCGAATTTTCTCGTCACATCGGATTCGTGCATGCCGCCTTGGGTTCCCTAGCAAAAATACTTGTCTTTCACATCGATTTTGCTCGTCTGATTTGCTGCAAATTTTCCTATATGTCGGTTTTTAAACTTTTGTGAAAAAAGCATTGTATTGTATGCGAATGCTCAAAGTAAACTTAGGTTTAGTGTAATCCTACCAATCAATTTTGAAACTTAGCCATAAATTATACCAGGAAGGTGAGAAGAAAACCCAAGCTTAGCACAAATCCTAGAGAAATTCAGGGTAAAAACCTTAAGATATTATCAAGATTGTTCTCCTCGTTCTGCCTTTGCTACGTCGGATTTGCTTGTTCCACTTTGGATTTGTGCACACACCGACGTGGGTTTGCTTGCCTTTTTCCCACCTATTCCCTCGCTTTGGATTCTTCGGATTGGCACACCCCACCTTGGGTTCGCTTGTCTTCCGCTTTGATTTTTCTCGCCTTCAACGCTTTCCTCCACCCCTTGTCTTGGAATCAACCTCTTATTCTCTCTCTCTCTCTCTCTCTCTCTCTCTCTCTCTCTCTCTCTCTCGTAAACACCACTGCTGGCTCGAAGGATGGAAATACACCCACACACGATCCTTCTTGCGTCAATTTTTGTAGAGCTTTCTCTCTCTCTCTCTCTCTCTCTCTCTCTCTCTCTCTCTCTCTCTCACACACACACACACACACACACACACACACACACACACACACACACACACAATAACTCAGAACTTTAGAAGTTGGCACCGGATAGTGAGTCTGTCTCTCTCTTATATATATATGTATATATATACTTAGGCTCGTCATAATTGAGAGAATTTATGAATTTTAAAGGGTGGCACATAGTTTAACTCCTAAAAATAGAAGGGGATAAAATATATTAGAACAGGTAAAAGGCCTGTCAGCTCGGCAATCTCTCTTCTCATTTGGGATGCTAGTGTGACGGTTGATTTTTTACGTACATTTTACCCATTTTAAGGTATTTTTTTGTTTTCTATGGGAGAAAATGTTAGCCACTCTCTCAAAAATACACTATAATTCCAAGAAAATAATAATTTCTTGAAAATTGGCAAGGGTCCCCTTGGTGAGTAGGAGTCCCTATGAACTTGATGGAACAATATCTCTTTCTCTCTCTCTCTCTCTCTCTCTCTCTCTCTCTCTCTCTCTCATGACCAATGACATGTGTAACAACCCCATCATTTGCATGCATGTCCCCAAAGCGATACAAAATGAAGTCGACTCACAAACAGACCAACCTTCTCCTTTTTTTCTAGGGATAGATGTTTGACATTAGTTAGTGTATATATACATATGTGTGTGTGTGTGAAAATTTATAGATTTTTTAGGGTGGCACATGGTTTAACTCTCAAAAATAAAAAGGATCAAATAACTCTCAACAGATAAAAGGCACATCAATTGGGAATCTCTCTCCCCATTTGAGATGCCAATGTTAGGGTTGGTTTTTTGTTAAACATTCGACCCATTTTAAGGCATTTTTCTTGTTTTGTGTGGGAAAAAATGTTATGTACTCTTTTAAAAGTACATGATAATATTAAGAGAATAACAATTTTTTGAAAATTTGAAAGGAAAGGGTGTCTTTGGTGAGTAGGAGTCCCCATGAGCTCAATCGTAAAATATATATATATATATATATCTCTCTCTCTCTCTCTCTCTCTCTCTCTCTCACATGGCCAATGACATGTAAAACAACCTATAATTTGCATGCATGTCCCCAAAGCGATACAAAATGAAGTCGACTCACAAACAATCAAACCTTCTTTTTTTTTTCTAGGGATAGATGTTTGACATTAGTTAGTGTGTGTATATATGTTTGTGTGTGTGTCCATCATAATATAGAAATTTTATAGAGTTTTTAGAGTGGCACATGGTTTAACTCTCAAAAATAAAAAGGATTTAATAACTCTGACTTGATAAAAGGCCCGCCAATTGGGAAATATCCCCATTTGAGATGCCAATGTTAGGGTTGTTTTTTTTCAAACATTTTACCCATTTCAAGAAAATTTTCTTGTTTTATATGAAAAAAATATTAGCGACTCTTTTGAAAATACATGATAATATTAAGAAAATAACAATGTCTTAAGGGCAAGGGTGTCCCTAGTGAATAGGAGTCCCCATGAGCTCAATCATAAAATCTCTCTCTCTCTCTCTCTCTTTCTCTCTCTCTCTCAATAATGTAGATAACAACCCCTACCTTTGAATGCATGCCCTCAAAGCGAGACCGACCTAAAAGGGTACGTGGACATGCGAACCTTCTCCTTTTTCTCATTCGCTTTTAAAAATAAAAACTTACACAAATTTATAAAAGGTATCAATATTGGTCTTGAAAAAAGCCCCTTGATAAAATAAAGCCAAATATATCATTAAAAATCAATTTTTTATTAAATAACAAAATCTCTACCAAAATTATGTTTATTTGCTTAGGAGGAGGGAAACTAAATTTATACATTTATTCTATGTATAGTTGAAAGTATTTGGTCTTTACATTGTACATTTTGAAAGGCTTTTCATTTCCCTATGCATGTCAAATCTTGACCCTTCACTTTTGCATTTTACATTAGATGTTTGGTCTAAACTTTTGTGAAGTAAACCAATCCATGACACATGGATGTCTTCTTCTTACTTGAAATTTTTAAGCTGCATAAGTATAGTATAGATAGAAATTCCAGTTCCATCTATATCTATATGTATTCTATTACGACAGAGGGAGTGCCCTTTACACGTGTCGAAATCTGCAAGATGAAGACTAAAGTCCAAAAATGAGAGAGGCTCCTATGCACACGATAAAGAGAGAGAGAGAGAGGCCGCCAAAGGTGGTCGGCGGTACTAGTATATTGAAAGGTAAGGAGAGTTGCCTTCATGCAGCTCTTTAGATAGTACTTTCTATTTGAACATATTATCTATTTTAGAGCATGAGCTCTCTCTCTCTCTCTCTCTCTCTCTCTCTCTCTCTCTCTCTCTCTCTCTCCATCGTGAGAAATGTGATTCTCAATTTCGATGGCTTGCCATGAGGAATAGAATGAATTGGTAAGTGTGATTGTAAGGCAACTAGAGGGTAGAGAGTTGATATGTGTAGGGGGTGACATTATATAAAATGGATACGGGTAGTGTTCATCTTCAGATAGCACATACATGCATGATGAATGTTGGTAGGCATATAACAAGGTAGACTGCAATAATAGGGGCTTTACACTGAATCTTTAAGTATTGTTGGCTTGATTTCGATTGGTATGTGTGATTGCAAGGCGGCTAGAGGGTAGAGAGTTGATGTGTGTAAAGGGTGACATTAGATCAAACGGATAGGGGTGGTGTTCATTTTCAAACAGCACATGCATACATGACGAATGTTGGTAGGCACAAGGCAAAGGAGGTGAGGTTCAAAAGGTTAGTAGTAGAGGGGGAAGGGTTCAGAGGGTGCCATTAACTATGACTTTATTGTTAATTACTTGGATATAATCTTTTATAAATTCTCACATCCAACTTTCACCATCTTCTAGACCATACAAAAGTAAAATTTAAAATTTGTAGGTAGGGATACCACCTTGATGCCTCAATTCCGAGAAAAAAACGCTTGGTGAATTGTTGTTCCTTTACGGCACCGCTCTTGAAGATTTTAGTGGAGTAATGACGAGTTCACAAGGATCTAGAGCCAAAATTTATTTTTTAGCACCCGATTGGGCGAGCTCTTGCGGTGTCTATCAAGGTACAAAACAACTTTCTCACTATTGGTAACATTTACGCTCCCAATGATTCCCAGGGCACGATGATGTTATGGAATGACATCTCACAACTGCAAATAGAGGGGGATTCTTGCTTGATGGGAGACTTTAATATGGTTTGTTCCAAATATGGTAGGTAGGGCCCTTCAATCATTCTTGCTAGGGTGAATGTAAGAAATCAGTTTCCCTGGAGGAAAAATGGGCTCTGTTTGATGCCTGGAAGACTAGCCCTTGGAAGGATGATGCGAGGTTCACTTACCACAGTCTCCAGTCCTCCCAGCTTGCCTCCAGACTAGACATGCTCTATTTCTCTCACAGTGGAGATTGGGTGCATTCTTCATTGCTTATGCAAGTCCTCATGAATAAAGTCTCTCATACCATTTTCCTTGTAATGTAATTGGCCTATTTAATTTGAGAGTACGGAAATTAATGAGAGTACTTTTGAGAAATGACTTTGTGAGCATAGCGGGTGAACATAATTGAAGATAGCAACATAATCATAGCAATTAGTTAACTTGGCATGAACAATACTTTTGCAAGAGAGAGAATTTAGAGAACATGACAACAATTGAGGACCGGATTTATGTGGAGCCGGTCCCCCCTCCAATAGGCATTTGTATTATGATTTCTCCGATTAAGAGAGACTTGTTACAATACAATCTTTGTGTTCCTTGTGACCTAGGTGATGCAATGAAGATGGAAAGCTTCATGCATCACAAACGTAACATAAACTTGAAGAAAGCTTTAACTATCCCAAGCCTCAGTCCCAAGACCTCAAACACCTTCGAAGGTGGAGAGAGCTAGCAGGGAATGAGGGTAGGGAAGAGGAAGAAGAAACATTTCGTAGGAGAAAGAATTAGTTCCTCACTTATCATAACTCTGGTTGCTAGCATACATAATAGCATAGTAATGAAGAAGAAGGAGATGACAAGCTTAAGCATTGAAGCATGGATCTTGGTTGGATTTGCACTCCATATCCAAGAGTGTTGGTGTAGGCTCTCAACCTCTACTTGCTTGGAGAAGGAGAGGGAGCTCTTGCACTTTGCATAGCACACAATGAGAGTGTTTGTGAGTGTGTGTGGGTGAGTATACCCCCTAAGCAACCCCCTAGCTTGCTTGGGTCGACCCCCCCTTGTAGCTCATGCTTGAAGCTCATTGGACCCCTCCAGGCCTAGCCAATCACAAGCAGGAGGCATTACAAGCAGCAAGGGTAGTCTTGAGACAAGTGTCCCCCTTTCCCTTTTGAGAGAGAGGGCTAGATAAATGCTAAATCATTTAATTAAATCTCCTAAATTATTATTGGACCCCTTGGGTGGCCAACCAATAGGCTTCAGGCACACCATGAGGGCAACATGAGGAGGAACTTGACAAGTGTCCCTTTTGCTTTCTTTGTACCATGCATGCCTTGTGTGAGTGTGTGGGTATTCTCTCTCATCCCCCCTCATGTAGGGCTCGCCCCCTCCTTGTAGGGATTGAATCTTTGACTTTTTGACACCTCAAGCCCCTCATGCATAGGTCTAGTTCCCACCACAAGCTTGGCTCATAAGCACTTTAAGCTTGGGCTGGGTTCTCACCTCAAGTGCAACCCTAGCATCTCAAGCATGTCAAGCACCTCAAGCATCTCAATAATTAAGCACCTCAAGCATCTCAAGCACCTTAATCATCAAGCATGACAAGCACCTCGAGCTGGGTCAGGTTCTCGCGTCTCAATCTCAACCCTAGCTTACCAAGGTCAAAGGCCTTTTACACACATTATTGGAGGTCTTTAATGAAGCTAACCCTAAGGTCTTATGCTCCATTTGTTAGCCTTGCTCTTTGATAGACCATCTCTCATTTGGGCCCCTTTACCATTGGCCCCGTGTTGAGATAGATCTATAAGCACATGTCTATATCTTAACACTTGTTCCCGTTTATTCTCCCACATTAAGTGATCAATTTAATATGAGAAAATCATTTGGGTTGGTTAGATATTAGATATTAGATTTTATGACATTACCTCTCTCTTGAAATCATAGTCGTCCTCGACTATGAGGTAGAAGAGATAAAGCCTTAGTCATTAGTCAATTTTACTTAGCGGATAGAGGATCCCTTTTTACCCTACGACATCTTTCCAAGATGGATGACTAATCCATTTGGTGCTTGGGAGACATAGCTGCCGCAAGCATGTTTGCTCTTTAGTCCATTTCATTCTCCCAAAGTAGAGTGACAAATTCTACTTGGTGTTTGAGAGACGTCGTCATCACAAACATGATTCTAAGCATGCATACTAGTTAAATTTATGCACAATTAAAAAGAGGACTAGTCTTATAAGACAAAAACATGAGTCATTTAAAAGAAATTTGTACATTTGCTTACTCTAATGTAGCATTGTAAGCATTGACAAGGTTCATACTATCCTTAAGTTGTATTCCTTGCATCCATATAGCATCTTCAAAAGGATAATTTTTGAACTTAATAAGATACCGTCTAATAATCTTACCATGTCGTAGTACCTTGTCTTCATGCCGAAGGACAGCTTCGGGTTGTAGCACCTCTTCTTGGTCTTCAACTTCGGGAGGGTCTTCAATAATTGGTTCAGTTGGTGGCTCTCCTTTGTAGGGCTTAAGTAGGCTTACATGAAAGGCATTGTGTATGAGCCAATGGTTGGGCAACTTGAGTTAATAAGCCGTCTCATTGATGGGCTTCAAGATTTGGAAAGGACCATAGTATCTTTTTGCTAGTTTAGCATAATACTTTTGATGGCCCGTAGGAATTTTGCTCGTCGTTTGCCTTAATCGAGCCTTAGGAAGCTTGAGTAAGACCCAATCATTTTCTTTGAACATTAGGGCTCTTCTGTGCTTATCACCAACAGCTTTTTGCCTTTGTTGAGAGATGGATATAGCCTCCCTAATCTTTTGAAAAGATTCTTGTAGATCACGGCTATACTCATCGGCGGCGAAGATCTTCCCATGTACTTTGAGTAGTAAGGGACTTTTAGGTCTTCCATCAATGATCGCAAAAGGTGCTTTTCCCGTAGAAGTATGTACAATATTATTGTAGGCATACTCTACAAGAGGTAAGTACTTTTCCCATTGTGAGCGTTGATCTACTTAGGTAACATAAGTCTTGAGTAGATCAAGTATCGTAAGATTGGCTATCTCACTTTGGCCATCCGTTTGTGGGTGATAGGCCGAAGAGAAATTCAATCTTGTTCCTAGATTTTCAAAGAGACCTTTCTAGAAATTACTTGTCATTCTAGGATCTCTATCTGTCATGATGGATGTGGGTAATCCATGGTGCTTGAAAATCTGAGATATGAAGAGAGTTGCCATTTGATGTGCCTTAATAGTCTTCTTGACAGGAATAAAATGTGCTTGCTTGCTAAAACTGTCAACTATTGTCCATATTCTTGGATTCCCATGGATAGACTTGGGTAATCCAAAGATGAAATCCATGGATATACTCTCCCATGGTGAATTTGGAATAGGCAATGGTTGGAGTAATCCACGTTGCTTCCCTCTATCATACTTGGTCTTTTGGCATACTACACATTTTAAAACATACTCTTGTATGTCCACTTTCATGGTAGGCCAATAGAAGTACGTCTCTACTCCTCGAAGAGTAGGTTGAATACCTCTATGCCCCGCATATGGAGGAGCATGGGATTCATACATAACTTTCTCAAGAAGGGAATGGGTAACACATAGCCTATTGCCGTGGAGAAGATAACCATCCCGCAAGGTGAATGGTTCCTCTTTCTTCCCCAAAGCAAGGGCTGACATTATGTCTCTAAAGTCAGGGTCAGTAGCATACTCATCTATCATAGAGGATAGATCATTGTGAGTAGCTATAGACACCGCATTAACTTTGGGTCATCGTGAAAGTGCATCGGCCACTTGATTGTGCTTACCAGCTATGTGAGCAATATGGAAATTAAACTGTGAAATAAAATTTGCCCACCTCATTTGTTTGTCGGAAAGCTTGGTTTGCGTCATGAAATACTTGAGACTTTGGTGGTCGGTTCGTAGGATAAATGGAGTCCCCAATAGGTAGTGCTTCCATGTGTCTAGGGCATGTAGAACAGCTAAAAGCTCTTTCTCATAAATGCCCAAGACTCGTTCATCAATATTGAGCCTTCAGCTCTCATATGCTATGGCATGCCCTTCTTGAAGCAAAACTACTCCAAGGCAATCACCACAAGCATCACATTGGACCTCAAATGGCTTTGAGAGATCCGGAAGCACGAGGACTCGTTGGGAAGTAAGCTTCTCTTTGAGCTTTTCAAAAGCATTTTTCTCCTTAGCAGTCCATACAAACTTAACGTTCTTCTTAGTTAAGTCGTGTAGTGGTCCTGCTACTTGAGAGAATTTTGCTATGAAGCGTCTATAGTATGCGAACATACCAACAAAGCTTCTTAGCTCATGTAGATTTCTTGGGTTAGGCCATGCTTTTATTATCTCTAACTTTGATGGATCCATTCGGATACCATCTTTAGAGATAATATGACCTAGGTATTGAATCTCTTGAAGGAAGAATTCGCTTTTCTTTTGGTTGAGAAAAAGCTTGTTCTCCCTTAATGCTTGAAAAATCACTTGGAGATATTTCTTATGTTCCTCCAAATATTTGGAGTAGATGATGATATCATCAAAGAACACTCCAATGAATTTGCGGTATGGTCTAAAAATTTTCTCCATCAAACGATTGATGGAACGTAGTTGGTGCATTAGTCAAGCCAAAAGGCATGACTAGATATTCATAAAGACCAAACGTTGTGCGAAACGCAGTCTTTAAGATATCTTCATCCACTATCCTTATTTGATGATAGCCACTCTTAAGGTCAATCCTAATGAAGTAGGTAGAGCCTTGTAACTTATCAAACAGATCTTCTACCCGAGGTACGGGAAATCTGTTTTTGATAGTGATATGGTTTAGTGCTCGATAGTCCACACACATACGGTATGTACCATCTTTCTTTTGCACTAAAAGGACTGGAGAACAAAAGGGAGAGGAACTAGGCCTCACCATCCCTTTGTCTACCAGCTCTTGTACTTGCCTCATGATCTCCTCTTGTTGAGCTTGTGAGACTCGATAAAGAGGCTTGTTAGGTGGTGAGCTTCTAGGAAGGAGCTCAATGTGATGGTCATCATCCCCTCGTTTTGGAGGTAAGTCCATAGGGATATCATCGATGAACACATCTTGGAATCCTTTTAGAAGATTAGACAAGTCTAACTCTTCTTGATTCCTACCATTTACATTTGATGAAGCATTAGTATCTTTTAGAGACTCTTTGACAAAATCATGTACGCAAAAACTGAGCTCTTCATTGACTTATCAAAAGCAAGAGGATTTACAAGTGGAATAGTGCGACCACGCTCACTAGCATCTATATACATGTTCTTTCCCTTGTAGGTGAAGTAGATTCTCCTTTCAGGGAACTTCATGTTGGCAGCCATGCGATCAAACCATGGTGCCCCTAGGATAACATCCTCATGTTGGAGAGGAGAGATGAAGAAGTCTTCCTTGTCGACATAGCTTTGGACATGAAGCCTCAACTTCCCAATCAAGGGAGTAATGGAGGCTTGTTGTCCCTTGAAAGCTGCATCAGCCACTACTATATCTCCCATCTCAAAAGCTTGAATGCCCAACTTGGTGGCCAACTCCATTGATATGAAGTTAAGACTAGAGCCATGGTCAAACAAGATAAAGGAATCATACTCTCTTACCTTTCCCCAAGCATAGGAAAGTGATGATCCTTTGCAATGAGCATCCTCTTTTGGAGCTTCGATGGTGGAAGCCCTAGGAGTCTCATTGCGAGTATTCTTCTTGGGGCCACAACGATAGCCATGTCCTTGCTCCCCACACTTCAACAACACTTATGGTCCTTGCGAAAAGCTTCAAGCTCTTCAGGAGAGAGTTTGTTTTTACCTTTGTAAACTCCCTTCTCCTTAAACCGATTGTTGTTGTTGTTGGAATTGACTTGGGAAGTATTTTGAACATCGGTTTTCCCCTTTGCATCATTTTTGTCTTTGTTTTCCATGGGCTTGACATTACGTCTAGCCCCTTGATGGAAATTGATGCGTGAAGCAACCATGGTGTGATGGATTACTTCGCTAATAGTACCAGGCAGTTGAGAGTTGATGTATTCGGCCATCTCTTCAGGTAATCCCGCACAGAATTGCTGCCTTTGCTCGGCAAAGTCTATCTTTTGAAAGACAGTAGCTTTGAGATGTAAATCCCAAAACTTGTCTACATATTTGTGGATAGACTCATGGGAGAGGAGCTTCAAGCTGAGCCATTCGGTAAGCACTTTGTCCTTTGCATCGCTTGCAAGGAATTGCTTCATGATGAAAACTCGTAGAGTTTTCCATGTCTTTGGGGCTTCACCATTTCCACAAAGGCTAGCCCATCATTGACGAGCTGATTTTTGGAAGTGCATAGCTACATGGCGTAGCTTGGAGGACTCTGTGAAGCCCTCATCTCCAAAGGCCGCATCAAATTTCTGGATGAAGGCCAACACTTTGTCGGTAGCACCAAAGGTGCCATCATAGGTGAGAAAAGAGATACTCTTTCCTCCCTCCTTGAACTTCTTTAGCTTTTGTGACCTTCGCCATGCAGGAAATGATTTGCGATGTCCTCCCCTCTTGTATTCTCTAGGAGAATAGCCATAAATTTCGTCGGAAGAGGAGGAAGATGAAGAAGAAGGAGAAGAGGGTGGCCTCTTCTTAACCCTTTTCTTCCTTTGTTTCCTCTCTTGCCTTTCAGAGTGATGAGGAGAAGGACTATGTGTTGATCTTTTCCTCTTGGGAGGAGTGGGCGATCGTCTAGACCGCCATCTTCGTGGAGCCACATCTTTAGAGGAACTTAAACTTTCATTGCTTTCTTGCTCTTTGGATTCCTCCTCTTGAATGGGAGAGAGTCTTCTTTTGGGGGTCTCTTCAAGAGGCCTCCTAATCTCTCTCTCCTCTTGGAGAGGAAGGGAAATTCCATAAGCACAAAGTTGTTGAGTAACTTCGGCTTGCAAAGCAGGGTTGCCCATAGCTTGCTGCAACCTAGTGACGAGATAATTCACAAACACGGGAGCATCATCATTAGCACCTTCATGTGAAAAATCAAAGCTATCAATGCTCATTCTACTCTCTTGATTATTGTCAGCCATTTTAACAAAATTTATGTATGTACTTAGTGTACGCTTTGGCAATTCA
The DNA here is from genome assembly GCF_014529385.1 of Adiantum capillus-veneris. Lineage (NCBI taxonomy): Eukaryota > Viridiplantae > Streptophyta > Polypodiopsida > Polypodiales > Pteridaceae > Adiantum > Adiantum capillus-veneris. Next base: position 97,661,723 of record NC_140960.1, read on the forward strand.
AAACCTTAGTTGCCACTCCTCTTAGCCTTTGAAAATCGGCTCTTAAGTATCTACACCCACGGCTCGAAGTGGTTAATTATAGAGAGTAGAGGAGTAGGTCTAACATAGCAGAGTTGCCAAGGGCTAGCTCCTTTCGGAATTCTTATGGCTCAATAATGGTAAAGTTGTAGGCAAGTCTAAAAATACTCCATTATTAAGTCCAAAGCTCCCGAGGTGTGCACCATCCTCCACATAGTGGGCTCAACAAAATCGATAATAGATCCCAGTTCCACTTACCCCAATATAATTAACAACATCAACCATTTATAGGCTACTTAAGGACCTCTCTTCTTAATCAAGAAAAGAGAAACCAAATGCTCTGATACCAATGTAATGTAATTGGCCTATTTGATTTGAGAGTAGCGAAAATTAATGAGAGTACTTTTGAAAAATGACTTTGTGAGGATAGCGGGTGAACATAATTGAAGATAGCAACATAATCATAGCAATTAGTTAACTTGGCATGAACAATACTTTTGCAAGAGAGAGAATTTAGAGAACATGACAACAGTTGAGGACCGGATTTATGTGGAGCCGGTCCCCCCTCCAATAGGCATTTTTATTATGATTTCTCCCATTAAGAGAGACTTGTTACAATACAATCTTTGTGTTCCTTGTGGCCTAGGTGATGCAATGAAGATGGAAAGCTTCATGCATCAGAAACATAGCATAAACTTGAAGAAAGCTTTAACTATCCCAAGCCTCAGTCCCAAGACCTCAAACACCTTCGAAGGTGGAGAGAGCTAGCAGGGAATGAGGGTAGGGAAGAGGAAGAAGAAACATTTCGTAGGAGAAAGAATTAGTTCCTCACTTATCATAACTCTTGTTGCTAGCATACATAATAGCATAGTAATGAAGAAGAAGGATATGGCAAGCTTAATCATTGAAGCATGGCTCTTGGTTGGATTTGCACTCCATATCCAAGAGTGTTGGTGTAGGCTCTCAACCTCTACTTGCTTGGAGAAGGAGAGGGAGCTCTTGCACTTTGCATAGCACACAATGAGAGTGTTTGTGAGTGTGTGTGGGTGAGTATACCCCCTAAGCAACCCCCTAGCTTGCTTGGGTCGACCCCCCCTTGTAGCTCATGCTTGAAGCTCATTGGACCCCTCCAGGCCTAGCCAATCACAAGCAGGAGGCATTACAAGCAGCAAGGGTAGTCTTGAGACAAGTGTCCCCCTTTCCCTTTTGAGAGAGAGGGCTAGATAAATGCTAAATCATTTAATTAAATCTCCTAAATTATTATTGGACCCCTTGGGTGGCCAACCAATAGGCTTCAGGCACACCATGAGGGCAACATGAGGAGGAACTTGACAAGTGTCCCTTTTGCTTTCTTTGTACCATGCATGCCTTGTGTGAGTGTGTGGGTATTCTCTCTCATCCCCCCTCATGTAGGGCTCGCCCCCTCCTTGTAGGGATTGAATCTTTGACTTTTTGACACCTCAAGCCCCTCATGCATAGGTCTAGTTCCCACCACAAGCTTGGCTCATAAGCACTTTAAGCTTGGGCTGGGTTCTCACCTCAAGTGCAACCCTAGCATCTCAAGCATGTCAAGCACCTCAAGCATCTCAATAATTAAGCACCTCAAGCATCTCAAGCACCTTAATCATCAAGCATGACAAGCACCTCGAGCTGGGTCAGGTTCTCGCGTCTCAATCTCAACCCTAGCTTACCTAAGGTCAAAGGCCTTTTACACACATTATTGGAGGTCTTTAATGAAGCTAACCCTAAGGTCTTATGCTCCATTTGTTAGCCTTGCTCTTTGATAGACCATCTCTCATTTGGGCCCCTTTACCATTGGCCCCGTGTTGAGATAGATCTATAAGCACATGTCTATATCTTAACACTTGTTCCCGTTTATTCTCCCACATTAAGTGATCAATTTAATATGAGAAAATCATTTGGGTTGGTTAGATATTAGATATTAGATTTTATGACATTCCTATTCTTCAGAAGAATTGCATCAGCCGCTGTAGGGTGCCAAGAAATTGCTTATCACCTACCCAACTCTTTTGAAAATGCTTTCTTTAAGGCTCTGGTGTCTCGAGCTGCGGAAGAGATGAGCCACGACATTGTTACCATATACATGTGGTAGTGATGTGTGTGAACACACTAGGACAACCAGGGCATTTTTTCCCTCTTTAGGAGGTTTTTTCTCCCGTGCATTGTATATACGTCAATCACTCTAGGGCTATCTATCTTTCCATTGCACACTAAGTAATATACTCTAGGTTGTGCTCCGCGATCTTCCTTCGTCTTCTCCAAGTGTGCGCTCCTTGCCGCACTGTCGAAGCAAGGGACTTGCCAATACACCGTGTGCGAGCCACAAACGGCTCCAAGCACACAACAAGCCTAAACTAGCAAGCTCAAGAGAACAAAGGGTGTGTCACTCATCGCTCTACGCTCGCCTTTGTGGTGGATTCCTCGCCGCGATGAAGAAGAAGCTGCAGTCGTGCCACGCTCAACCGCTTCGCCGCCGTCGTGCCTTCGTAATGCTCGATCGCACACACACTCTCCCTCTCTCTCTCTCTCTCTCACACACACACACACACACAAGGAGGTGAAGAAGAAGAAGATGGAGATGGAGCAAGAGCACTCTTCTATTGCACAAATGAGAGAATGAGTAAAAATTAGGTTTAGTTGGCTTTTATAGGAGCTCACCCCATTCACACTTGGGCGCCCATGCTTAACCAACTAATCCCTTGAATGTCCAAGTTAAAGTGCGCCTCTCATCGGCGATCACTCTACCTTTCCCTATTGGTCCGACAAGCCCGGTACCTGACTCTAAATAATACAACGTTTATAGATCATAGGGTGTCCGTGTGCCGTGAGGGTTAACATGCCCCCCTTCCTGATGTAGATTCCGTCCTCGGAAGCTATTGAGTTGAAGCTGGTTCGTCGAGGTGGAAGAGCATTTGAGATGAATGTCCTTAGCCTTCTTCAGTCACTGCAAAATCAAACAACATTGGCACAGTAATTGCATTCTCTTAAAAAGCATATGCGGTTTTAGGTAGACACATTGATTGGTAAAAGAATTTCAAACAATTTGTTAGCAATGAACATTAAATTGCAATGTAATCAAATGCATAAATAGATGTAAAGGTAAAAAATTTAACAAGTCTGGGGTCGCTAATTTGACGGTCGAAAAGCACTAGAGATCGAATATTAATACCATGGGTAAGCTTCTTAATTTTCTGTGGTCAATTAAGTTGTTTAATCGCGAGAGCCAAGTATTCATGTTCGAGGGCTGACTAGAGGCTATATCTAGAAAACCTTGTAGTTAAGCTACAATAAAAGGAATTTCTCATGAAGTCATCGCCTGACTGATTACTTTTTCTTTGACCCCCCAAAGTCTTTTCACATTGATTCAATTATGATGTGTGTGCTTATTTTGTATGCCTTGGGTTTTACTTCAAGGAAAAGCGCCCACACTGGGAACCTCTAGGGCTCTAGTACCATAGGCGATACATGTGAGTGAAGTACCAAATCAAGCTGAGATTTCTCTTCCAGCGTAAGATTTTACATTGTGGCACTTTGATTTTTTGTTTGTTCATTTTCAGCATTTAAATTTTGTAACTTTGGGGGGTCATATAACACTGTTACCCTCCCCAGGCTCATCACATTAGTAAACTCCCTTTATAATACTTAAGCTAAAGGTCAATAGGGTTAAGCCCACTAGAAAGCCCTAGTACATTTCATACAATGCTGCCTAAATCGGATTAAGAACCTAAGTAACCATTGCTTATTAGGAAGGCATTCCCCATGGTATTAAGAGAAGATTCTAATACCTAGCTTGGTCAAACTAGCTTAGTCGGACTGCTTGATTTTTAAACCTAAACAAGTGATTATGACAAAACATTACATTGAATTAAATGTTTGGTACTAAGCAAATGCGCTGAATATTATGCTACCAATCACAATCAAAGCAGAGAAACATGGATGCAAAAAGATAAGGGCAATGCTAATGGACAAGAAACACCTGTTTGTGTTGATAGTCGCGCTTGATCTGAAGTGTGGACGAGAGAAAGGTTCCATGAAGGTCCAAATCCTATCAATAGCAACACGCTCCTGTACACACTATGAAACACAAACAATACCTCTAGGAGGCACATCAGTGGGAAAAGAGAACTTCGCTAATCACTCGACTCTAAAACAGAAACACTCCTATCGTACTAATCTTACCTACCCTCCATCACTCAAGTGATGAGGATCAAAGGTGTTTTATGGCATAGGTTTCTGTTTCACTGTACCAGATGTGACATGTGTAGGTCTGAGTCAATGTTTTGACTTTAATGTGCATACTCGTTTGCTAATTGCTCTTGCTCTTTTTTTTTTTTTTGTGAGTATAAAGCTTTATATGTACATTCCCTAAGATTGGTGATTGAGAGGTCAGGGAAAAAGGTTGAGAGGGAAGCAAGTGAATGATGACTGTCAGCAAACACTCCCCCCTTCCTTGGGTAGATCATACTGTTTGAAATGAGCTTGTCACCCTTTGAAACCAATTGTTCCAGTTGGTAATAGGTGAGGATTTTTGCCAGTAGTTTTCTATTACCCTAGGTGCCTTGTCAAGCTGCAAGGGTGGTAAGGTACTCTCCCAGGATCGAACTTGAAGTGGTTCATTAGGTGATTCTTGAACACTGGGAGGTGTGGATTCTTTTGTAGCTTCATGGAGGTCCACTACTATAGATGGAGGCTGTGTAGAAGCTTTTACCTCTATGGATGCATTACATGAGGAGCTAGAAGCTTCATGGGACTCTCCCCTTCCTGAGCTAGGTGGAACAAATCGTTCTTTCTTTGGTACCCAAACTAGCTCGGGAGCGGGTGTGTAGCATTCTGTGATTTTTTTCTTTCCACGATCATTGATTCGTTTTGGAGCTATGGGATTGGGCTCACTTGGGTCAGGTGATAGGTAAGAGCACAATCTACGTTTTGGCACCCAGATTTGATCATTTCCTTGATAGTAGCCTTGGGCTTCCAATAGTCGTTTAGGGATCCATCGCAACATTTTCTTACTTTTCTTGGAGCGAGTGGTACGTTTCTTACAAGGCTTCTGTTTTTTAGCACTAGCTATGGTCACTAAAGAAGCTTTAGGGACCCACTTGTATGTTTTCTTCGTTACATTAGGATGAGTCTTGTCGGAAGCGATATGCATTGCTTGTAGCATATTTAAGGGTATAGGAATTTCATCCCCCTCAGGTGTTACCCAGGTCGTCCCCCTATTTCCCCAAGTGTCTATGGTTGATGCTAGGTGGACCCAGTCTACGTTGTCTGATTCCGTCATACCCGGTAACACATCCATGTAAGGAGAATCTTGGCCAATGTCTGTATCCTTCTTACAAGTGTAACAATATTGTAGTGGGGCCGAGTGAACTGTGGTGTCAGAGCGATGATCAATAATGGTTTTACTCCCTAAGGGGTGTACCTTACCAGTCACCAAATCCACTCTAAGGACAGAGTCTTGGAATTGCAAATAGACATGATTTTTAGACCAATCATGAACCATTTGTGCTTCCCTCATGAATGGTCGTCCTAAAATCATTTCATATGACATAAGGTGTTTAGAGAAATCCATTACAATGAACGTATGTCGTACCTTGTGTCCTAGAACTTTGATCTTAAGATCCTTGAGCATCCCCATAGGTTTGGCTATGGTACCATTTGCCATCTTTACCACAATGTTAGTAACACTGAGGCGGGGTTTTCCCATGGATTCCCAACAATCTTTTGTAATGATGCTAACTCCCGCACCACCATCAAGAATTCCCTTTATAGTTAATCCCTTGGTAGTGATGGGTAGGGTCGCATTAGACTGGTCGCCTTCAAAATACTGCCCTAATTCGTTAATGGGTACCTCAATCACAGACTCGTGTCCATCTAAGTCAAGTGATTGCACATGATTTTCCTCATCAATCATAATCGAGTCAGGCCTATTTGGTTGCGCAAAATGCGGTAATCCCGTTCGTAGCTCTCCGTTAAGGAATGCTCGAAGTGCAAGGAATAACTCAGGATCTCCATACAGCTTTGCTATGATCGTGGTTCGGACCTCAGAAGACATGAAGTCCACTAGTTTGGCAACATTCATTGGCGTTTTGCAGGGTGTAGGTCCTTGACTAGGAACTGGTGAGGATGGAATCTCATATTCCTCAATGGGATCAGGTATTCCTTCGTTAAACATCCTTTCCAACAAGAAGGGTGTATGCTCACTTTCTGATATCCCGTCCTCACTCCCTTCTTGGATGATACTAGATATGGCTAACGGTCTATGGTTCATGTGGGGTGGATGAACTTGCGTGGGAAACACTGTGTCATGAATTTTGACATGCATGGGTTCTGGTTCTAGTTTCCTTTGAGTCTCCTCCACTAAACCTCTTAGATGTTTCACCTGCTCAATCTCGTCTACTGGGTTTGGGTACGTCCCAATCTTCTTTTTACGATTCTTCCCTTTTTGCCCCTGCGGTTTATCTTGGGGGTCTTGGATTGGATTTGGAAACACTTGTGGTGTTTTCAGAGGATCTTTATGGTTTTCTCTTATTCGGTTTTCATTTGGTTCCATGTTACGGTTTTCTTTGTCGATCTTTCTCTTTGTGCTATTGGTTCTAGTCTCCATTGTCTCGATTGAATCTGAATCATCCTCGAGGTCATTCATATACACGGGGTCATCTCCTGTTCCTATGTTTGTTTTGGAACTAAGCTTTGAATTTTCTGTATTCTGCGACTGCTTCCTTCGTGTCTTCTTTTTCTTTGCTTGGATAACTGGCGCGGTATCTCTCTCTTCGAGGATATGGCCTGGCCCTTGAAGCATGGACCGTGTAATCGCATAAGCGGGTGCGACGGGTGGTATTGGCGATGTCACACTAGCAATTTCGACCAAATTCAGGGGTGTGATTTTAGGCGCATTTGGGTTATAGGGGCATTGGGCAATCAAGTGATCTATGCCACAACGATTACATGTGAGTATTGGCATTGCAGACGTGCTCCCTTGATTCACTTGCATCTGTGCAGCATTCTTTTGCAGCCTAATAGGGCACTCCGCTGCTCGATGTGGTCCACCACACTTGTAGCATTGAAGAGGTGGCCTCCTAGCCTGGGTGTTGATATTTTGACCTCTGGATGCGAGAGCAGCAGCTTGATAAACCGGCTTGACTTGTCCCCAACAATCTTCCATGTAGTATATAGGACACTCTTCCAATGTATCAAGTCCGTAGGCAATACTAGTGTCTATTTCCTCCTCACAGCCATCTGGATAAGCATTTGATGGCTCGCAACCCACTTGGTTCATAGGGGCGACTCTTGGATGCGGGGGCTGCGGTCCTAGCACAGGAGGTGGTAGCGGTGTAGCTTGTACAACATTTTGAGATATAGGGACCATGTGTTGCGGTAGTTGCTCAACAGGTGGAGTAGGCATCAATACAGGAGCTCGAGGCGCATCCGTCCAGGCTACAGGTGGTCTATTTGCCATCATACGTTTGATCATTAAACAATCCTTAGCTTGGTGACCATACCTACCACATGCGTTGCAAGTTCCATTAAATTTTACTCGTAACGTAGGGCACTCACTAGTGCTATGTGGACCTAAGCAAATGGAACACCATTGTTTCTCCCTTCTTGGATACATGTGACTATTTTGAGGGGGTCGATTATCCTTAAGAGACTCTTGGATTGCCTTGGTGAGGTCTGTCAAGAATGTCTCAAATACCTTTGGCTCATTGGCAATGGGCTTCGCAGTCATGGGTTCATACTCAATGGCTTGTGAGCTAGTGGATCTCGTGTCAGTAGACACCCTCATGCTTGCTATCATCAAGTTGTCCTCTAATTGGATTGCATTGGCAGTGACATCTTCCGAGGTTGTGATACCTCTAATCACTAGTCCATTATAGATTCCTTCATTCCTCAACCCTCGAATGAATCGATCAAGCAGTTGGTTATTGTTGAAGCGCTCATTTACAGGGCAGCGAGAGTTTAAGTGCTTTAGACGACTAATGAAGTCCCTTACTGACTCTCCTTCCTTACGTTCGGCCTTCTGTAGCTGAGATGCTACACCCCAAAGCACACCTTCTCGTATGTACTCCTTTAGAAACAACCTTCGAAGGGTAGGGTAGATTGTTTTCTCGTCCACCCTTAGGGTCCTATACCAATCTCCAGCCTTCCCACTTAATGTCAAGCTTAAGGCATTGCACTTATGTAGTTCGTTGCGTTCCCCTAAGGAATCACATACTTGTTCAAACACTTCAATGTGTTTCCTAGCATCTTCGTCCCCATTGAATTTTTGCGTGAGTTTGGCAATTTGTACTGCCTTACTTCTAGGCTCTCTATCAGATGCATGACGCATATTTTCCGCGATAGATCGACCTATGGTTTGAGCAAACGCTGCCAAGTCACCTATGTGAGGAGGCAGGGCCGGTGGAGGTACTCTTGGAATCATATGTGGGAGAGGGACGGGTGCCGGTCTTGGCATATGTGTGGATGATGCAGGATATGGAACATAACCGGGCATAGGTCCACTCGGATAAGGGCTAGGGAGCGGCACTCGAGGAGCATAAGCAAGTGGTACAATTGGAGGTGTGGGGGCCATGTGTGCATAAGGGGCTAGAGGCACATATGGTCGAGGCCCCATATTAGGTACTACGACACTAGGTAGTGGCACTGCGCTAACCGTAGATGTCATCGGTACATTCTCTGTCAGGCTTATCCCTGGAGTGAGCACTGTGTTTTCCTTGATAGAGGGTTGAGCCAAGTTAGGGAAGCTAAAGTTTTCGCTCGGAGGCTCAGATTGCATAGAGACCCCAGGTGAAATGACGTAAGATGGGTCCATGGGGCTCATTAGAGGAGTCTCCATTTGTGATAGAGTAGGCTGTTGAGCCTTGCTCGTATCCAGAAATCTCATGGGGCCAGTTGAGAGTATATTTACCCCTCGGTTTTGCCTTTCTGATTGAATAATGCCATGGATAACATTACATATCATTTTCTGTTGATCTTCGATGCTCGTGGCACTAGAGGTGGATTGTACAATCTCTATCCATCCTACATGGTAGGCGTGGCCAGAGTGTAGATCCGTCAACACCTCAGTGTGGAGGTCGTATGTCCAATGATCATTAATGAACCATCCTTCTAGAGTCGACGTGTTAACGGTTTCTTGTGAGGTAGAAGCAATATTGCTCCCCGTGGTTTTACTTGTCACCAACGGTACTCTAGAGGGAACTTTTGAAGGAGGCAGCTCAACAGGGCCTTCTTGGTAAGAAGTTGGCAGGATATCCACATGGACACTCTTTGGGGGTGTGGGGTCCACGTGCGATGTGAAAGGAGAGTCCACTTCCCCACCCCCTTCGTGTGCTTCATTTGCATCAGGTTCCGAGCGAGTAGCTCTACCTAATGTTTCCATGAAACGGCTAAACATACTAGTACTAGGCTGTGGAGCTTCGGGAGGTGCATGGCCTTCTCTCTCAGTGTTTTGGGTAGGGTATGCCTCCATGATTTCTGAGTCGGAGGAGGAATCACTAGCGGCTATTTTAGGGTCTTGGGTGGTGCTACCTTGTGTCCCCGCTGAGGGTCTAGAGCTTATCGTGGATGGGTAATGGGTGTCCGTATGAACAGAGGCATTACCAATGTGATCGTGCTCTAACACTCGTCCAGAGCGTAAGTGCATGTGCTTTTGATACCCTAAGGTGTCAAAAAGCTGCTCTAGGAGGCCTTGTGACTAGTTTTTAGCGTGTTTTTTGTTTGTTTTTTTGCTAGATTTTTTAGAGCGTGTCGTGGAATGGGCCGTGTGATAGCTTGAAACGAGCGTATCGGTCAGAGGGTCGTGCCGTGCTTTACAACCCTCCGTTTGGTCACTCTATGCCCTCGGAATCCCTAAAACTGTCAATTTCCAGTAGGGAACTAGGCCCAAACTAGAAAGTCTAAGGGTGGAAGTGGGAAGAGAAAGGAGGAGAGTGGAGGACTTGTCCCACATCCTCTCATTCTCTCTTGAGGGAGTAGGGTATATATATAAGAGTGAGTCTAGTATATATCGTAAGACTAAGGACTGAGGCCTGGGCTTGGGCTTGGGCTTGGGCTAGGGCTTGGGAAAATGATCCCGATCCCGATCTACCTTTTATACAAACCAACCCGTCCGTTTTAAGAGTCACGTTTTTTATTTTCGAGAAATTTAGCCGTTTGATGCAAAAAATGCAGAAATTGAAAATGCAGAAATGCAGAAAATTGAAAAAACACAGAAATGCAGAAAATTGCAGAAATTGAAAACGTCGAACTTGAAAATGCAGAAATTGCAGAAATTGAAAAAACGCAGACAATAGCAGAAATTGAAACTTGACAGCAAATGCAGAAAACGCAAAAAACAGAAATCTCCACACACTCCTTCCCTGCCTTTCCTATGATAGAAATTGCACCACAAGGAAGCGTAAAGTGCTAACCGAGCTTAGTGTAGGGCATATCCCCGGCAGCGGCGCCAAAAATGTGCGCTCCTTGCCGCACTGTCGAAGCAAGGGACTTGCCAATACACCGTGTGCGAGCCACAAACGGCTCCAAGCACACAACAAGCCTAAACTAGCAAGCTCAAGAGAACAAAGGGTGTGTCACTCACCGCTCTACGCTCGCCTTTGTGGTGGATTCCTGGTCGCGATGAAGAAGAAGCTGCAGTCGTGCCGCGCTCAACCGCTTCGCCGCCGTCGTGCCTTCATAATGCTCGATCGCACACACACTCTCCCTCTCTCTCTCTCTCTCTCACACACACACACACACACACACAAGGAGGTGAAGAAGAAGAAGATGGAGATGGAGCAAGAGCACTCTTCTATTGCACAAATGAGAGAATGAGTAAAAATTAGGTTTAGTTGGCTTTTATAGGAGCTCACCCCATTCACACTTGGGCGCCCATGCTTAACCAACTAATCCCTTGAATGTCCAAGTTAAAGTGCGCCTCTCATCGGCGATCACTCTACCTTTCCCTATTGGTCCGACAAGCCCGGTACCTGACTCTAAATAATACAACGTTTATAGATCATAGGGTGTCCGTGTGCCGTGAGGGTTAACACCAAGCTATGTGCATTTCCCTGCAACCCTAATTCCAACAATTAGTATCAGAGCAGGTCACGTCCTCCCGGGCTTAGTCGCCAGCAGCTCTAGCACACGCCTGCTCACTTTCTTCGATTTTTTGGCAAGCGTTCGTAGGTCGATAAAAGTTTCAGATAGACTCGTAGAGCTAAGTATGCTCATATTTTTTATTCGGGCTCATTTTTTATTCGGGCTATTCCGTCATTTTGTGTAGAATTTTTGTCAGTGCCATTTTTTGCAAAACAGGTCCCTTACAGTCTTCTATGGTTTGTGCTATATAGCACGTGTTTTTCTCGCTTCATTTCTCCTCTTTTCGGGTAGTTTTCACATTAGGTGAAGAATTTACCATGGCTGAGATGTTTGCCACTGAGGAGAGAATGGATGGGAACAATTACCGTATGTAGGCTTTTATGATGCAGCATGTTCTTGTGTCGACGGGTGTCTGGAATATCGTTCAAGGCATTGCTGTATGTCCTGGTTGTGAGGATGTAGGCGATGTTGAGGATGTAGTAGGTCTTGTTGTAAGGATTGCTGCTATTAGAGTTGTTTTGCCTACAGTTGAGCAAGCTCGTTGGGATGAAAAAGATGTGCACGCTCATGCATTGATTGCATTGTCTGTGAAGCGCACTATTACTCCCCATGTTTGTTCAACGAAATCTGCCAAACAGACTTGGGATATTCTAGCAGGTCTTTATGCAAGCTGCAATGAGGCTAAAATTGCTTTGCTGTGTAAAGAGCTGGAATCGAAGATTATGCATGAGGAAGATGAAATGGACAATTTCTTTGCTGGTGTCAACGATGTTAATGAGCAACTAATTTTTGTAGGAGAAGTCATTTCTGACAGTTCATTTGTGCAGACTGTTCTTGATGCCTTGCCAGACTCTTACCAGACTTTTGCTAGTACTTGGAGATTATGACCCAAGGAAATCCCGAAGTTGTCAAGTTTGATGCATTATGCACATTGCTATTGCAAGAGTCACTTTCCAGAAAAAACAGGACTAGACAGCGTACAATTAAACATGCTTTTATTGCTGCTTAAAGAAAAGGTGGTAACAAAAATGCAACCACTTCTTATGGTTCTTCTGCGAGTGGAAAATCACCTGTTTCTAATGCTTTTGCTGGCAGCAATTCGTCTAGAAATTTTGGTGATAAGGACAAAAAGAAGATGCGTTGCCATTATTGTAAAGCTAATGATCACTTGATCATGCATTGTCCAAAATTGAAGGAAAAAGAGGATAAGAAGAAAGAGGCTGGATCCAATACAAGGTCCAATACAAGTGCAACGATTGTAGAGGCTTCTTTCAAAGGATATTGTGATGTTGATGTTGATGCAGAATGGGCATTTAGTGCAGAGTGTAGTTATGATCCTATTGTCCATGATGCATGTATGTCAGTTGCTCCAGATTGACATGTGTGGTATTTTGACAGTGGGGCTACAAAGCACATTACCTCACATCGTGATTTGTTTACCTCTATTGAGTCTGTCCCTCATGGGAATACGGTGACTTGTGCCAACAATGCCTCTTATCCTGTTCAAGGAGCTGGAAAGATTGTGCTTATTGTTGCAAATGGTAGTTCTTTCACACTTGTTGATGCATTGTATGTACCTAGGATCAAGAAGAATCTTTTGTCTGTATTTGCACTTGCTAAACTTGGACTTGTAGTCAAATTTTGTGGATGATAGATGTACAATTCATGATGTCAATTTTGGTGATGAAATTGTTGCATCTGGCCTTTTGTGTCGTGGGATGTATAAGCTCAATTTGTATGACAACTGTAGACAAAATTTTGCAAATGCAGTTGCAGATTCAAGGGATATTTCAGATGCAAAACTGTGGCATGCACGTTTTGGGCAGTTGAATTTTGCCAATTTGCTGCATTTGAAAAGATCTGATATGGTTGCTTCTTTGCCGCCTCTTGAAGCACCTGTCAAACATGTTTGTGCAGATAGTATTTTGGGTAAAATACAGCGTGCTAAGTTTCCAAAGGATGGGTAATTTCGTGCTACATGCAGATTGCAACTTGTGTATAGTGGTGTTTGTGGGCCTATGCAAGCTCCGTCCTTGAGGAATTACTTGTACTTCGTGACTTTCATTGATGACTATTCCAGGCATGCATGGGTATATCCATTGAAAGCTAAGTCCAAAGTGTTTATGTGCTTTAACCAATTTCTTGCTATGGTTGAAAATGTCCCGATATGTACTATGGGCACCCTTCGTTGTTCCGATCGAGGGGGGGAGTATATGTCTCATGAGTTTAATGCATTTTTGGCTAGTCGTGGGATAAAACACCACTGTACAATGCCGTATATGCCTCAACAAAATGGTGTAGCAAAGAGGAAAAACAGGTCTCTTACAGAAATGGCATGATATATGGTCAAGAGTCAAGCTTTACCACATTCGTTTTGGCTTGAGGCTGTCATGTGTGCCACTTATGTACTCAAAAGGTGTCCTATGAAGCATGGCATGATAGAAAGCCTTCTATTGAGCACATGCATGTTTTTGGTTGTTTGGCATATGCTTTGGTGTCACAAACACAACGGAGAAAATTGGATGATAAGGTTGTCAAATGTATTTTTGTTGGTTATAGTGCTAAAAGTAAAGGTTATAGGTTGTATCATCTACAAACAAAGTGTATTTTGGTTTCACGGGATGTTGTGTTTGTGGAAGATTCTGTTCAGTCCTTGCTGTCATGTACTAAAGACAATAATGTAAGCTCATAGGACATTTATGACACTTTGTTACCTCTTTTCAATGGTGGAAGTACGAATATAAATTCCAATGAGGCAATTAGGTCTCCCCAATCTTAGAAAAATAAAAATTCTTTCAAAACATATTAAGTGCATAAGTGAAGGGTGAGTTTAGGAAATGAAAAGGCAAATGAAGATGAAAAGTCAAAAGATAAATGAAGACAAAAAGTCAAAAGACCTTCTGTGTCCATATAAATAGCTGTTTCTCTGCTCTTTCATTTTTCCTTTAGCGTTTTCTTCTAAGTTCTCTTTAGTGTTTTCCTCTCTCTCTCTCTCTCTCTCTCTCTCTCTCTCTCTCTCTCTCTCTTTCTCTCTCTCTCTCTCTCACTTGCAATGTTGTATTCATCTTTCTTAGGTAATATGTTGCAAACTATGTGCTTTGTCATTGCCTGTCGTTACATGCTATAGATTAACGCATCGTTTATTTTTTTGATTGGAACCTTTGAATTAGGAGCACCTTTTAATTTTTTTGAAGCCATTAGGAATACCTTTTAATTAGTGGCAAATGTACAGCCTATGGGGGTTTCTGAAAATGTTACAAATCAGCATATTACTGATGTAGATGTACATGATGTACTTGATGAGGAAACGGCTAAAAAAGAGCAGGCTAGAGATGTGCCAAAATGGTTGGTGCATACATTGCGTGACAGTAGATTGGATGCACCTTTGTCTAGTCATACTCGTTCAGGCTCTCGCCATGCATCTTATGCATCGGATTGTTATGATTTGGCTATGTCTAGCTTACATGATATTGAGGAACCTCTATCTTTTGATGAAGCACATAATTCAAAAAATTGGATGGCTGCCATGCAATCAGAATATGATGCACTTATAGAATGCCATTGGTATGAAGTGTGTTTACAAGTTGAAACGCAAGGCGGATGGTGAGATTGATCGCTATAAGGCTTGACTTGTTGCAAAGGGTTATGCACAACAAAAAGGTATAGATTATGAAGAGAATTTTTCTTCCACTTTTCGTATGACAACTGTGCGTTTTCTATGTGTATTGGCAACTCATTTTGGTTGGGATGTACATCAATCAGACATTGTTACTACTTTCTTGAATGGTGACATATTTGAGGGAGTTTATGTAACAAAGCCTCGCAATTTTGTCAAGAAAGGAAAATAGGATAAGGTGTGCAAATGTAACAAAGCTTTGTTGTGCGCGTATGTCGCATGTGTCAATGCAAGGAAGATACACCGTGTGCGAGCCACAAATGGCTCCAAGCACACAACAAGCCTAAACTAGTAAGCTCAAAGATACCGATGACGTGTCACTCACCGCTCTACGCTTGCTTCGTGGAGGATTCCTCGCCGCGAATAAGATGGAGATACCGCTACGCCACGCTCAACCGCCTTGCCGCCGTCGTGCTGCCGCAATGCTCGATCGCACACACACACACTCTCTGTCTCTCTCTCTCTCACCCACACACACACACACACACACACACACACACACACACACACACACACACACATACACACACACACACACACACACACACACACACACACAAGGAGATGAAGAAGAAGAAGATGGAGATGGAGCAAGAGCACTCTTCAATCGCACAAATGAGAGAATGAGTGAATTTTAGGTTTAGTTGACTTTTATATGAGCTCGCCCCATTCACACTTGGGCGCCCATGCTTAGCCAACTAATCCCTAGAATGTTCCAGTTAGAGTGCGCCTCTCATCGGCGATCACTCTTACCCTTTTCCTATTGGACCGACAAGCCCGGTACCTGACTCTACCAAGTAAATAATACAACGTCCGTCGTAGGTGATATGGTGTCTGTGAGCCGTGAGCGTTAACATGCCCCCCATCCTGATGTAGATTCTGTCCTCGGAAGCTATTGAGTTGAAGCTCGTTCGTCGAGGTGGAAGAGCATTTGAGATGAATGTCCTTAGCCTTCTTCAGTCACTGCAAAATCAAACAACATTGGCATAGTAATTGCATTCTCATATAGAATTAAAAAGCATATGCAGTTGTAGGCAGACAATGTGATTGGTAATAGAATTTTAACCCATTTGTTAGCAATAAAGATTAAATTGCAATATAATCAAATGCATAAACAGATGTAAAGGTAAAAAATTAAACAAGTCTGGGGTTGCTAATTTAACGGTCGAAAGGCACTAGAGATCGACTATTAATACCATGGGTAAGCTTCTCAATTTTCTCTGGTCAATTAAGTTGTTTAATCGCGAGAGCCAAGTATTTCATGTTCGAGGGCTGACTAGAGGCTATACCTAGAAGACCTTGTAGTTAAGCTACAATAAAAGGATTTTCTCATGAAATCATTGCCTAGCTGATTACCTTTTCTTTGACCCCCCAAAAGTCTTTTCTCATTGATTTACTTTTGATGTGTG
Organism: Adiantum capillus-veneris; assembly: GCF_014529385.1. Lineage (NCBI taxonomy): Eukaryota > Viridiplantae > Streptophyta > Polypodiopsida > Polypodiales > Pteridaceae > Adiantum > Adiantum capillus-veneris. Next base: position 97,677,923 of record NC_140960.1, read on the forward strand.
TGCTTATTTTGTATGTCTTAGGTTTTTTGCTTTTCAAGGAAAAGCGCCCACACTGGGAACCTCTAGGGCTCTAGTACCATAGGCGATACATGTGAGTGAAGTACCAAATCAAGATAAGATTTCTCTTCCAGCTTAAGATTTTACATTGTGGCACTTTGATTTTTTGTTTGTTCGTTTTCAGCATTTTAATTTTGTAACTTTGGGGGGTCATATAACATTGTTACACCTCCCCAGGCTCATCACAGTAGTAAACTCCCTTTACTTAAGCTAAAGGTCAATAGGGTCAAGCCCACTAGAAAGCCCTTGTAAATTTCACACAATGCTGCCTAAATCAGATTAAGAACCTAAGTAACCATTGATTATTAGAAAGGCATTCCCCATGGTATTAAGATAAGATCTCTAATGCTTAGCTTGGTCAAACTAGCTTAGTCGGATTGCTTGATTTTTAAACCTAGACAAGTGATTATGACAAAAATTACATTGAATTTAATGTTTGATACTAAACAAAGGCACTGAATATTATGCTACTAATCACAATCAAAGCAGACAAACATGGATGCAAAAAAGATAAGGGGCAATGCTAATGGACAAGAAACACTTGTTTGTGTTGATGGTCGCGCTTGATTTGAAGTGTGAGCGAAAAGATCCCATGAAGGTCCAAATCCTAACCACAGCAACAGGTTCTTGTACACACTAGGAAACACAAAGAATACCTCTAGGAGGCATATCAGTGGGAAAAGGTACCAACACTTATTGAAAAAAAAAACAAAAAAACGTAAGGAACCCTAACCTAATTATTTGCACTCCCCCTAGAGAGTCAAGGGAATAGGATATTGTAGAGATTGGGGGGAAACCCTAAGGCTAAACCCCTATCCTCGTCTTCGAGATAAACAAAGTCATCATGCATGAGACCATATGTGCCATCCGCGTAGTCATGTAAATCTTCTTCTTCATCATAGGTACCCATGTTTACTAAGAAGATCACTAGACGCCTATAGTCATCTTGGTCAAAAGGGTAGGCTTGTGCAATGGGAGAAACGCTCTCTACTAAGTATGGATCAGTCGTGGTCAAGAGACGTATCAGCCACTCTAACTCCTCAAAATTCCTCTCACATGCTAGCGTACCTACCAAATCCCATTCACATGCAAGCACCGGAAAGACCATGTGAAACATTTGTGAAAAGTAACGAGGGTACCTCTCACCCAAGGCAGGAGTGGATGACTCTAGTGTACTAGCCATATCTCTACACGCAAATAGATGATGGTTAGAGTGCAAATATTACAAGGGTCGTGTTCTTGTGCATAATGTGTTTTTATGATTTTGTGTTATGGCTCTTGCTCTTTTACTTTTTTTATCTTGTTTTTGTGAGTATAAGGCTTTATATATACATTCCCTAAGATTGGAGATTAAGAGGTCAGGGAGGAAGGTTGAGAGGGAAGCAAGTGAATGATGGATGTCAGCAAACACTCCTCCCTTCCTTGGGTAGATCATACCTTTTAGAATGATGTCGTCACCCTTTGAAACCAGTTGCTCCAAGTTGTTATAGATGAAGGCTTTAACCAATAGTTTTCGACCACCCTATGCGTTTCACCTGGTTGCAAGGGTGGTAAGATACTCTCCCATGATTTTATTTGCAACATTGTTTTAGGTGGTGAACTTACAACGGGAGGTGCAAACTCTTTCTTGCTTGTATGGATATGTACAATGGTAGGTGGAGATTGTGTCGAAGCTTCTATTTCCGTATAGGAACTACATGAAGAGTAAGAAGCTTCATTTGATTTCCTTGTTCCTGAGCTAGGTGGAACAAATCGTTCTTTCTTTGGTACCCAAACTAGCTCTGGAGCAGGTGTGTAGCATTCCGTGATTTTTTTCTTTCCGCGATCGTCAATTTATTTTGGAGCCACATGATTGAGCTCACATGGACCCGGTGACAAGTAAGAGCACAATTTACGTTTTGGCAACCAGATTTGATCATTTCCTTCGTAGTAGCCTTGGGCTTCCAATAGTTTTTTAGGAATCCAACGCAACATTTCTTTACATTTCTTGGGGCGAATGGGACGTCTCTTACCAAGCTCCTATCTTTTAGCACTGGCTATGGTTGCTAAAGAAGCTTTAAGGACCCACTTGTATGTTTTGTTTGTTATATTGGGATGGGTCTTGTGTTTCTGAAGATTTTTTTCAACTACATCAGTTGAAGCTCTAGAGAGTTGTGCAATGGGGACATATGGTTCAACTTCTTGGACATGCAATGTTTTGGGTTTTATTTACTTAAAAAGCAATATCTCAGGGACTATGGCTTGCGTGAGAGGGCTAAGAGTTGGTTTCTGTGCTGTGACACCCCCTGTCCCCCAATCAATAGTGCATTTGGTGGCTATCATCCACGTGCATCCTAGATTTATATTACCCTTTATAGTTCCAACAGGCATGACCAAAAAGTCTTGAGCTACAACCCCATTGTCATAACTGACTTCTAGAAGTGTGCCAGATTCCAAAAACCGAAGTTTTTTTCTTGTTGACACCCTTGACTTGGATAATACTCTCAGATAGAGGTGGCTTCCCTAACTGACACCACACCCCATATGATAGCAAATTATATTTAGCTCCCGTGTCCAATAAGGCGTTATATAGCACTTTTCCATAGGTTCTGTTTAGCTCAATAGGGTATCGTAGAGGTGTGTCAGAGTCCAACCAATCCTCGTCAGTTTCAACGTGGAATGCATGTGTGACTCCAAGGTTAGCCTCTCGTTTTCGTCTTATGCGTTGTTGTCGCTCCTTAGCCTCAGCTTGAGCTTGTATCTTTTTCAATTTTGTTTGTGCCTTGGCTGCCTTTTTCGTATGGATGGCACGTAGCTCCTCTTGGCTTAAAGGATCATAGTATCTTTTAAATTTGCTCCAATTGAGGAATCCAATGGTTTCAACTCCATTAAGAGTCCCCACACGAATGGTTCCTTATGGTGTGATCTCACATACTCTGTATGGTCCTTTTCCTGCATATTTTGACTTTTTCTTTTCGTTACGCACTCCATACATAAGGACTTTATCACCAACATTGATATCTTTGTTCTTTAGATGACGGTCAAACCATTTCTTCCTCCTATCTTTCTCCACAAGTGCATTTTGCATAGCTAATTTCCTCTCTTCATCTAGCCTTTCAAGGATATATAATCGCTCAACTAAGGGGTTACCATCCCAACCTTCTTGAGAAGCTACTCAAAAACTAGGAACGACAAACTCCCATGGCATAACCGCTTCTTGGCCATACACCATCTTAAACGGTGTGCGGTTAATGGAAACTTTGTACGCAGTACGATAAGCCCATAGAGCTAATGTAAGCTTTAAATCCCAATCTGTACGATGAGCTTCCACTGTTTTGGTCAAGATAGAGATTAAGGTCTTGTTGGTGCTCTCAGCTTGGCCATTTGCTTGTGGATAATAAGGTGTGGACTTATGGTGAGCTATCATAAAGTTGGTAGTGAGTTCTTTTATTACTCCATTTATAAAAAGAGTATCATTGTCACTCACAATCTCAAACGGACAACCAAATCTTGTAATAATGTTCTCAAAGATAAACTTAGTAGTTGACCTCGCATCAGCCTTACGTGTCACCATGGCTTCCACCCACTTTGTCACATAGTCAGTGGCAACGATAATATATCGAGATTGAGTGCTACGAGCTGCCAGACTAATTGGGCCTACAAAGTCCAAACCCCAGTTTTCAAATGGTTGAGTCACTTTAACAGGATGTAAGGGCATCCTATCCTTTCGTTGTGTGATCTTGTAACGTTGGCATTCATCACATCCTTTTGCAAAAAGTGATGCATCCTTAAATAAGGTTGGCCACCAATAACCTGATTGCAAACCTTTCTAGATGTTAGTTCCCCTGAGAAACGTCCTCCGGCTATACCCATGTGGGCTTCTTGCAGTATGTATAAATACTCATCCTCACGGGCACAACGTCTAAGAATATCATCCTTCCCTAGCCTGTAGAGAGTTCTTGCAATGAGAGTGTAAGGTTTACATTCTTTTAACAGTTTTCGAGCTATGTCTTTACGAAGGTTTTTGAGTGGAAAACCATTAATTAGAAAGTTCACAATCTTCTCACTCCATTCAGGTATGGTTTTGACTAGGAATAGAGATGTATCGGGCAACTCATCATCGACTCTAGTAGGGGCTTCACCATTGGGTATGCGAGACAAATGATCCGCCATGACATGTTTTTTACCAGGTCTCACCACAACGGTAAAATCAAACTCAAGGAGAATTTACAACCATCGTGTAATTCTTCCTATGGAACAAGGTTTATTTACTAGATACAACAAGGCTTGATGATCAACATAGAACACAAAATTGTTGGCCAGAAGGTAGTAGCGAAATTTCTTCACTGCATAAATCATACCTAAACCTTCTTGCTCTGTAGTGGTATAGTTTCTCTCGGCATCATTCAATTGATGACTTGCAAAGCTAATGGGGTAGTCCAGTTTATGGTCTCCTAGTTGAGCTAGAACACACCCAATAGGAAAGTTCGATGCATCAATATGCACATGAAAAATTACATTCCAATCGGGCACTCATAGAATAGGAGCGCTAGTCAAGGTCTTTTTCAATGACCCATAAGCATCGTCACACTCCGCAGTCCATTGGAACTCAATAAGAAGCTTGTACAAAGGACGAGCTATCTCGACAAAGTTTAAAATAAACTGTCGATAATAACCAACATGGCCCATGAACCTTTGAACTCCTTTATAGTTTGTAGGTGGTGGCAATTCAACAATGGCTTTAATTTTGCTCTCATATCTGGAAATCCCATTTTTGGACACTATATGTCCTAAAATGACTCCATGTTTAACCCAAAATTGGCATTTGAAAGGGTTTAAGGAGATGCGATACAATCTACACTTCTCAAACACTTTTCGTAAGCATGATAGATGTTCTTTCCAAGAGGAATAAACACAAAGGTCATCTAAGAAAGCTTCACAAAACTCTCTCAAATATCCTCTAAAAGCAGTGTTTATTAATCTTTGAAAGATAGCAGGGGCATTGGTTAAGCCAAAAGCCATGACACGAAATGTGAACACTGCAAATTCAGTTATAAAGGATGTTTTAGCTTGGTCGTCCAGTGCAATTGTGATTTGATTGTAGCCAGAGTACCCATCTAAAAAGCTATAAGCTTTCTTCCCTGCATCTCTTTCAAGCACATGTTCTGAATATGTCAAGGGGTAATGGTCCCTCCTAGTGGCAGCATTGACCTTCTTGAGATCCACGCACACTCTGAGTTTCCCATTCTTTTTTGGCACAATCACTATTGGAGACACCCATTCTGAGTGCTCAATAGGGTATATGAATCCGCATTCCACAAGCTTTTCAATCTCTTCTTGAACGATTTTTGCATATTTAGGATTCATTGGGTAGGGTCGTTGCTGAATTGGTTTAGCCATGCTATTCATTGGGATTGTGTGTTGCACCACGGAAGGTGGAACACCTTTCATATCATGATAAGTCCATGCAAATATATCCCTGAATTCCTTGAGAAGTTCTTTAAGTACACACTCCTCAGTCTCGGTCAGATCTTGGGCAATGAAAACAGGTTTAGACTCTTCTCCTGGGTCTGCTAACTCTATTTCCTTAACTATCGCTGGACCGTCATAGACTCCATTGCTCCCATCGATAGGTTTTCTTTGAGCCTTTGTATACACAACCTTACGTTCCTCTGTGGTATAGGATTTGAAATGTTCAGGTGTGCAGGGTGTAAGTCTGTGGAGTCTTGTTGTTCTGTGGACTACGATTTTCCTTCCGATTCCTTTTGTTGTTGAGCTAACTCTCGATTTTTTCGTCTCCTTACAGTACGGCTCAACTTTGGCTTCTCTGTAGCTTCTAGTTGTGCGATGTCAATGGGTTGTGGACTACACCACATAAAACTTTGAAGGTATTCACCCTAGTTATCTACTAACTTTCGATGAGCATCACATGCCCCTATATAATTAATCTACCGCATAATTAAGCCATTATGCGGTAGATTTCTTTTCATTTATTCTAGCACGCACATTTGCTCGATATCGTCGCCTCTTATATCTCTTACTCTTCTTCTTTAATTCTCGATTACGGCCGATCTCTAGTGAAGAGTCACTAGATGAATCACTACTTGTGTCTTCTGCTCCCGTGGATAGATTGTCATCTAGGTTACCACTTGGGCCTGAATGGTTTGTCCCCACATTTGCACTAAGATTTAACTCAGATTCTTCGTCCTCAGAGTCAATTTCAATTGATGATTCTGACCCCAAATCGTGTGGGCTATAGGCTTGTGAGGCGCTATTGGTTCCAATGCCAGTCAAACTTTCATCTTGTAGATCATCATAAGTTATATGCATTGCTTCTAGCATATTTAAGGGTACAAGTGGTGGTATTTCATCCCCCTCAGGTGTTACCCAGGTCGGTCCCCTATTTCCCCAAGTGTCTATGGTTGCTGCTAGGTGGAGCCAATCCACATTGTCCGACTCAGTCATCCCAGGTAGTACATCCATATAAGGAGAATCTTCCCCAACATCAGTGTCCGCTTTACACGTGTAACAATACTGCAATGGGGCCGAGTGAACTGTGGTGTCAGATCTATGATCAATTATAAACCTGTTTCCTAGAGGATGTGCTCGACTCGTCACAAGATCCACTCGAATGATAGAATCTTGGAACTGCAAGTAGACATGGTTTTTAGACCAGTCATGCACCATTTTTGCTTCCCTCATGAAAGGACGTCCTAAGATCATCTCCGATGCCATAGTGTGTTTGGAGAAATCCATAACAATGAAGGTAATTCTTATTTTATGTCCAAAGACCTTGATCTTGAGATCTTCTAGCATCCCAATAAGTTTAACGATAGACCCATTGGCCATCTTCACTACTATGGTTGTGGTCGCAAGGTGAGGTCTTCCCATAGTTTCCTAGCAATTTTTAGTCACAATGCTAACCCCAGCACCACCATCAAGGATTCCCTTCACAGTTAATCCCTTAGTAGTGATTGGTATGGTCGCATTGGATTCATCACCCTCAAAGTATTGTCCCAACTTGTTAACATGTATTTCTATAACAAGGTTCTCATCTAGGTTGGGTTGTGGATCTAAGGTTCCTCCTCTGTTGAAATCTCCCCAGCTCCATCCATCTGTGCAAATTGTGGTAGCCCAAACTTTAGTTCTCCATTGAGGAAGGCTCGAAGAGCTGAGACTAGCTCAGGGTCTTTATATAGTTTGGACATGATGGTGGTTCTAACTTCTGAAGACATGAAATCCATCAATTTGGCAATGTTTAACGGCACCTTTTGGCCTTGAGTCCCTTGACATGGGGAAGATGGAATCTCCATTTCTTTGATAGGATCAAGTAGTTCCTCTGTAAACATTCTTTCCATCAAGAAGTGAGTACGCCCACTTTCCCATGACTTTAAGTCACTTTCTTCTTGGATGACACTAGGTATGGCTAAGGGTCTATGGACTTGGTGAGGTTGTTGTTGCGTAGGGAACACGGTGTCTGTAATCTGGATTTGCCTAGGTGCTGGTTCTAGATCCCTTTGGGTATCTTCTACCAAACTCCTTAATTGCTTGACTCGCTCAATCTCCTCAGTAGGATTTGGATAAGTTCCTATCTTCTTCTTGGATCCTGGCCATTGTGGCTCATGAAGATCTTCCTTGTTGGTTTCTATCTTAGTGGTCGTTTTGGTCTCCATGGTTTCTTCTGAATCAGAATCCTCTTCAGCGTCATTCATATATACGGGGTCGTCACCAGTCCCTATGTTGGTCTTTGAACTAGGGTATGAATTTGCTGCTTTTTGTGATTGCTTCCTTCGTGTTTTCTTCTTTTTCTGAGATTGGGCAATTGATGCCGTGTCTCTTTCCTCAAGAATATGATTTTGTTTTTGGAGCATCTATCGTATGAGTACGTTTACTGGTACCACATGTGTACTTTGTGATGGCTCCTTGATAACTTTAATCAAGTTTAACGGCGTGATCTTTGGTGCATTTGGATTATTTGGACATTGGGCAATCAAATGATCTATGCAACATCGATTACACATGAGTATCGGCATTGTAGACGTGCTTGCTTGATTGGTTTACATTAGTGTGGAATTTTTTGTAGCCTAATAGGACACTCGGCTACATGATGTGGACCTCCACACTCATAGCGTTGAAGAGGTGGTCTCTTAGCAGTGTAATTGATATTGTGGCCTCTTGTCGCAAGAGCAGCTACTTGATATACAGGTTTGACTTGTCCCCAATAGTCCTCCATGTAGTATTGTGGAGTTTCTTCAAGCACATCCATCCCATAGGAAATATTAGGATCTATATCTTCCTGACAGCCTTCCAAACAAGCAATAGATGACTCACAACCCACTTGATTTACATAAGTGATTCTCGGATGTTGTGGTTGCGGTCTTAGCACTGGAGGTGGTAAGGGTGTTGTTTGAACAACATTTTGGACCCTAGGGACCATGTGTTGTGCTGTTTGTTCAAGAGGTGGGTCCGACATCAATGCAGGCACTCGAGGTGTGATTGTCCATGCTAAGGTTGGTCTATTGGCCATTGCACACTTAAATAATATGCAATCCTTAGCTTGATGACCATACCTCCCACAGGCATTGCAGTTTCCATTGAATTTTACTCTAAGAGTAGGGCATTCACTAGTACTATACGGTCCATAGCATACTGAGCACCATTGTTGCTCCCTTCTTGGATACATATGATTGTTTTGCGGAGCACGATTATCCCTAAGACTCTCTTGAATAGCCTTGGTGAGATATGCTAAAGTCATCTGAGATATCTTTGGCTCCTTAGCAATAGGCTTTAGGGTCATTGGATGATGCCCTGATGCTTGCGAGCTAATAGATTTAGGCTCAACAGACACCCTTTCTCCTTGAATCATTAAATTATCCTCCAATTGGATCGCATTTGTGGTGACTGCTTCTAAAGTGGTGATACCTCTAATGACTAGGCCATTGTAGATATCCTCATGTCGTAACCCCCTAATGAATCTATCAAGCAATTGGTTATTGTTGAAGCGTTCATTTGGATTACAACGAGAATTCAAATGCTTCAAGCGACTAATAAAGTCTCTCACCAACTTTGCTTCCTCTCGTTGGGCTTTCTGGAGCTGAGAGGCTACACCCCAAAGTACTCCCTCTCGTATGTATTCTTTCAAGAACAGTCTCCTAAGAGTAGGGTAAATCGTTTTTTCTTCCACCCTTAGGGTTCTATACCAGAGAGAGAGAGAGAGAGAGAGAGAGAGAGGGAGGGAGAGAGAGGGAGGGAGAGAGAACACAAACGCTAGATGTGAAGAGGGGGCGATTAGCTCACATGACTACCAGAACAGAAGACCCGTACAGTGATTAAATGATACTGAAATGTGTACCCCCCTGACCCCATATATATGAGTGCACAAGGTGGGCGCCCAACTCAAATGGACGGCTGGACAAGGTAAAATATATGCTATGGGTGGCCTGCCCAGAGACACTAGCCGCACAAGGAAGTGTGTCCTAGACTTGTGTGAAGCAGTAGAGGTGTGTAAATTTAACACCCCCACTTAGCACCTGATGTTGAACAAACCGCATGAAGCTGAAGATGTGAGGCAAATGATGAAGTTGCCTGCTGCAATGTCCACTAAAGGACAATACTCTGGCAAACTCCGCGAGTGTAGGAGCAATCTGAGAGATCTCCATGGTAAAGTGCCATCACGAGCAGTGTAACAAACTGTTGTACTCCGCCGATACATGGTGAAAATACTGCGTGAAAGTCTCAAACTGAGTGTGAAAACAACTCCTTGCTGTGAAAGAGGTCCCAATAGACCTGCAAGTGTCCTGCCCAATAGGATCTGTGGTGTCTGTAGTCAAACCGGCTGGAGAAAATGGGGAAGCCCAGGAACTGCCATGAGCATGACCGAAAGCCTATCAATACATAAACCTGCAACCCAAGGTGTGTAAAACTCCAGGAAGGCTAGATGTAGCAATCTGCGTCGTAAACTCCTTGGAATCAAGGAAAGCCAGACTAAACAGTCTACAATGTAGAAGCTACCGTAAGTTGCAGCAGTCATCGTGAGACCGCACGGACCACCACCGGATGGTGTCTTGTCAGTAGGTAGGATAATACAAGATGAGGGGAAAGCGAGACTCAACAGTCTGCGTAGTGAAGTGCCTCTGAGAAGAGGTTGGTCAAACCAAGCTATCTACACCGTAATCATCCTATAGAAGTAGGGAAGATAGGCTGAGCCGTCCGCGCTGTGAAGATCCTCTGAGAAGAGGAAAGGCCAGACCAATGTGTCTACGATGTCTTGCTTGTATCTCCTGCCTCCAAAACAGAATCCGCACCAACAATGCCACCAAACCGCATCTCGGTGTGGCTCTCAAGGTAAATGAGCTGGGAGTGGCCTACTGCCAAGGTCGGGGGATAAGTCTTCAGCAAGGTTACGGAGGGTGAGTGTAAGTAACTCTGAAGGTAGCAATCCAAATGATCAAGAGTGTAGAAGAGCAACTGCACTACCATCCAAGCCAAGCTCCGGATGTAGTCGCGTGATGATGCTTGATCTCCTGTATCTCGTGGGTAAACTCTCCAAGAAAGTCCAAAGCACTGAAGCCCCACTCCAGTTTGTAGATCCAAGCAATGAACCTGTCCAAGAAGAGATCCAAGATCCTCTCCTGTATCTCGTGGGTAAACTCTCCAAGAAAGTCCAAAGCGCTGAAGCCCCACTCCAATTTGTAGATTCAAGCAATGAACCTGTCCAAGAAGAGATCCAAGATCCTCTCCCTAAGTCCTGTAGATGCTCTTGTGTAAGCAAGTGATCTGACGTGTCGCTGTCAATTGGTAAGTGTCTGTCCACCCAAGATGGTGGTGTCCTCTCTGGGAATATTGTGATCCCATATGCCATGAGCATGGCCATATCTCGTGTGAATTCCTCTGATGAGTGCATAGGTGTGTCCACAGCAAACCACAAGTCCCCTCTGGAGTGCGCAACCGCCGAATGATGGCTGGAATGAATGGATCTCCCAATGATCGTATGCCTGTAGGTGATCAAGCCGATGTCGAAGATACCGTGTACTGCAGCAGTCACTGAGAGACCGTAGGGACCACCGGATGGTGTCTTGGCAGGAGGTAACTTCATCCTCTATGAAAAACACGAGCCATGTGGCTGCTGTCCACCCAAAAAACGCAACTGCGAGGTGATGAAAACGCTGCTGTCCAGCGATTTTCAGTGTGCTCGCACGCTCCCCGCAGGGTCCGGAGGGGTGCAGAGGGTTTGGAGAGGGTGGGGAATTAAAGTCACTGCCCCTGGTGGGCTGTAAACAGAGAAAACAGCAGTGGTATATGGCTGAAATTGGTGGAAATGGAGAGGATACGAGCCGGCAAGGCATCGGATGCCAAGCCAGTGATGTAGGCAAGATCTGTAGAGGGCAAGGCCCAGCGCTTTCCTCTTCTGCTGAAAACACAACAGCAAACCAAAAACACATATGGTAGCAAAAACGCAAATGAAAGGAGGGGGTTTTCCGCGATGAAAAGGGTTCCAAGCCCTAGCGCTAGTGGAGAAAGCAGCAGATCTGGCGAGTTTTGGCAAAAACGTAGGTGGTAGAGCAGTCCTTCGCGCTGGATGCTGTCCGGAAGATGGTGCCGCCCCCTCTTGCAGAGATCGTTGGCTGATTTGACTCCTGGCTATTGCAAAAAACATTGGCTGATCCAGCTCTTGGGTGGAGAACCTAATGCGGGTGATGATGCGCCCTCACCTCTGGCGACGGATACCATGTGAGAGTCCGCGTGAGAGAGAGAGAGAGAGAGAGAGAGAGAGAGAGAGAGAGAGAGAGAGAGCACAAACGCTAGATGTGGTGAAGAGGGGGCGATCAGCCTCCCATGACTACCATAACAGAAGACTCGTAAAATGATCAGATGGTAATGAAATGTGTATCCCCCCTGACCCCATATATATGAGTGCCCAAGGTGGGCGTCCAACTCAAGTGGGCGGTTGGCCCCAAACTCGGCCGGCTGGACAAGGTACAACCTATGCTATGGGTGGCCTGCGCAGAGACACTAGCCATACGAGGAAGTGTGTCCTAGACCTGTGTGAAGCAGCAGAGTGGTGTAAATCTAACATTGGTCCTGTTGATGTCACGTGCACATGACCACGTGCCACGTGGACATACTTCATCGATTTCCAGAGCCAATTTTGTACCTATCCCTAGATAAGAGTGATTAGAATCCCAGTAGGATTAGTATTGGCAATTTTGTGAGCCTGGTCGCAGGACTTGCCTGTCTGGACGAATCGATTAGATTGGGTTTTCCAGTTTTGGAACCCTCTTGCATAAATGGTTTGTACAAGCACTTTGACAGATGTTATTACACTTCGGTGGGCATGTGACATAACGAGCATGTAGGTCTAGGTTAGAGGAATGTGTTGGTCCAGTTCGTTTGTCAAATGGGTCACAGAACGGTGGGTTATCGCTAGAAAACTCCCACGTGCGCACATTTTCTCGACTTGGCACAACCGACCTAGCACTTCAAATTCCCTATAAAAGAAGCCCATTGCCCAACGTTTTGCAACAGATGAGCCAGCACCAGATCTAGCTCGAGCTTTTGCATGCTATGGCGTTTTTGCTCCCAGATCGCAGATCAACCCAGCGTTTTGAGTTAGGAGCAGATTAGCCTAGTGTTTTGAGTTTTAAGCCCTTTCCCAGAGCAGAATCGGTCTGCTAACGCTAACCACTGTGTTGCAGCCCGGTACTCTGGCAGCCCATTGAGCCTCTTCTCGGCCTTTCCCTCTCCGCATCGAGTGCTCCCATTGTTGTCCATCATCGGCCCCATCATCATCTTCTCGGCTGTTCCCTCTTCTCATCGAGTGCTCCCATTGCTGTCCATCATTGGCTCCATCATCATTTGCATTTTCAGGCCTGCTTTATGCGACGGAGCGGCTGCGTTTTTGCAGCCAGCTTTCAACCCTTTATCCTCTCACATTGGGAGGTCAAATCAGCCCCAAATCTACCCCTTGGTGGCCATCAACAACCCCTCATCGAAACGGATTTAAAGGTTCATCAAATCAGCCCCGGAGATGCTTTATCTTGAAGAGTTGTTGTGGTGACATTCCCCATTTGAGTCAGTAGAGTCTGCATTGAGGTATTGCATATGTGTGCATTCCATTTACTCAATCAAAAGCAACCACATCGGCAATGGTGTGGGGGGCCAGTGAGAGGGTTGGTTGGGACCCCATCAGGTGTCATTCTCTCTCTCTCTCTCTCTCTCTCTCTCTCTCTCTACATATCTCTACCTGATTCTCTTTCTACAAGGAAATAAAAGGAACCATCTCTCACGCTATGTAGCACACATTAACACAAGAAGTAAAGATTCGTGGAAGTGTAAAGTCTAGATCTTGTCACCATTTCAATTCCGCTGCACTGTGTCATGGAAAAACACCAAGGTTGTGGTGTTGAGGGGCTGGCTGCCCTTAGGGCATTGCGGGTACTAACTTATGCTTGAGAAGTGACTCCTAGGGTCACTATATATCGAATTAAAGCTAGGTCGGGCAATGCCAGGTAAAAACCCACGATTTCTATAATGTTGTCTAAATGTCACTTATAAATTAGTAACTCACTTATAAGACGGGATTCACATGGAGGTAATACCTAGGTTGGGATACTGATACTAGACTTTGCCAATACTCCCTAGTGCTTACACCTAGCTAACATGGGCTGTGCTCATGTGCAATCAGAGAGTATGCAACTAATCTAAGTGCCTGGACATGCACATTCTATGTACAGGCTCATAAGGGTGCCAAAACACTTCCTAGGCTGTCCTAGACCCTAGAAATAGAACTTACAGCTTGTCCACATGCACATTGGGCAGAATAAGTTCAATACCCCTATAGTACTAGAAACACCCGCAATACCTTAGCCCTCTAGCGTTTCTACGATTAGAACCCTTGGCCTTTTGCTGCTTGCAACCCAGATTCAACCTTGAGTGTTTTTTTGAGCATCAATACCAACATCTCCTCTTGGTACTTCAAACGCTTGTGGATTCAACCTTGTCACATTAGATCAACGAGCTTTTTACAGAATCAGTTGTAGATCTTGATTGATTTCAGTTTTCAGTATTAGCCTCTGAGATCCAATCAATAGTAGTAAGATCCCATCAACATCTCAACATCTAGGACCATTGTATCAGCATTTGTGAAATTTAAAGCAAATACCTCTCTAGCGATAGAGAGGGGGTGTAGCAGGGTTACAGTGTCACTGGCAGTTAGTTATCGTTGGGCTGGAGTTCACACTAGACGGACTCTCGCCTGATCATGACACGTGGCAGGGATACAGGTGGTGGTCTAGTCGACATCGTGGCGAGATCACCATCATCGCTGTTTGGAGATAGACTTAGCTGTACTGGATATTTTGTTGGCCATAGTGGCGCTTCATGATTGTATATATTTGTAGTTGGTTTTGGTTGACGATATCATCATCCACTTTGTGTCACATCCCAACCCTATGTGTTTGTGGACAAGCTACACCACAGCAGGGTTCAGTCAGTCCAGTCAAGTCTAGATTAGCAGTGATCTGACACTTTTTTGAGTCTATTCATAGACCGTGCTTGCCCAGTCACTGAGTGTAGATACATATCCTCTGGTTGCACACAGCATGATCATAAGTATTCACTTTAGAATTCATCAGATTTAGTCAGGGGATTTTTCCAGTGCATTTAGACTATTTTCCTTATTTTTGGTATTTTCACTTATTATTTTTAAGTGACTTTCCAACAAAAGTAGGTAGGGCAATTTTGCTAAGTTAATATATAAGCAAACCCAAGTTAGCACTTTCTGTAGAAGAGGCAGTAGGAGCTTCCCGTTCAACAGGAAACTTCTCAGCAATACCCCCTCAGAACCCCTAGCGTTTTTGGATCGCCATCTTCGCCGGGCCTTTCCAGATCTCTGGCATTCCCATCCATTGCAGGATCGCTTGCAGGATCGCTATCCTCACCAGCACTACCTAGCGACTGCAGATCCCCATCATCGCCATCAAGTTCCAGTTTGCTAGCGTTTTTCCATTTCAGCCTATTAGCGTTTTTGGTCTCCAACAAGCCCATCGTTTTTGGCAAAGGACACAGGCAACCCCAGCGTTAGTGTTTTTCAGCCCCTGCCGCATCAGTACCACAGCGTTTTCAGCCCTATGGTACAGTAGCAGATTCAGCCCCATTGGTTGCAGAAGTCCCTCCATTTTCAACCCAAGAAAACGCAGCCAAAACAGTCATTTTCAGCCACCGGAACAGTCCCGAAATTCAGCACTTAGAAGATCACAGATTTCAGCCCTAAAGTCGTCGTCGTCGTCATCGGCATAGTCCAAGTTGCATCAGTCCATTGCATACGCATTGTACCACTTTGTGCAATCAAAAGTAGACCACTCTCTCCGACGAGAGTGGGGCCGTCGGAGGAGGGTTTTACAACGTCTCTGGTGTCGTATCTCTCTTCTCTCTCTATCTCTCAGTCTCATACACTTGCACGCACATTGTCCATTCACTTTGTTGTGATCATAGCACTTTCCATTAAGAACGGAAGGCTCTCCCTTCCATAAGAACTAAAAGGAACCTTGAGCACAGTTCGGAGCACTCATCTTGAGCAAAGCGCAAACAATCATTCCGCTGCATCTAACACTTTGTATGGTCTAGCGTCCTGAGTCTTGAGTCGAGTCCAGCACCGCACATCTGCACCCTCCCCGCACATTGGAGCCTTGACACCTCAATTGTACTCTTGAGTCCTGGGCTTGGAGCTGAGTGTGCTGGGAGCCAGAGTCTGTATTGTTTTATGAGTTTGGCGAGTTCTAGTGAGTTCGGAGTCTATTGTTGTGCTTTGAGGAGTTGTTCCATTGCTGTGTGATGTTTTCTTTCTGTTGGAGTGAGGTTTCTCGCTTACTGCACTGAGGAGCACCCATTGTACCAAGGCTACAGTGTCACTGGGATGGGACAAGCGGTTAGCTATAGTTGGGCTGGAGTTTACACTGGACAGACTCTTGCGTGGTTAGTGACACGTGGCAGGGATACTGGTGGTGGTCTAGTTGACATCGTCGCAAGATCAACATCACCGTTGTTTGGAGGACTTCGCTGGACTAGATATTTTGTTAGCCGTACGTGGCTTTTCATGATTGTATATATTTGTAGTGTAAGGTGCAACGGAAGTGAATGTTGATATTGCTCAAGATGAGTGCTTCGGACTGTGCTCAAGGGTTCCTTTTACTTACGGAAGGGAGAGCCTTCCGTCCTTTAGAGAGAGAATGCAATGATCACAAACAAAGTGAATGCTACTGCGAATGAAGGTGCTGAGAGAGAGAGAGAGAGAGAGAGAGAGAGAGAGAGAGAGAGAGAGAGAGAGAGAGAGAGAGAGAGAGAGAGAGAGAGAGAATATGACACCAGACGATTATCAAACCCTCCTCCAAGGGTCCCCCTCTCTATGGTGAGAGAGGTCTATGCTATAGATTGTAGAAATCTTGTACAATGGTCTAGATGCATTGGACTTGCCGACGATGTCGACGACAATGATGACAACAACGAGGACCTGAAAACGCTAGGGTTGAAATGCTAAAATTTGCAAACGGTGACTTTCTGCTGATCTCTGACACTGTTAGGCGAGAGGATGGCGATGACGACGACTTGACGATGATGCACTGAAAACGCAGATGCTGAAAACTGAAAATGGCGGGCTGAAACTGACAACGCTGGCTGACTCGATGGTACGGGGACGATCTGCTGCCGGTGGTGAGATCTGCGAGGCTAGGGGCTGGATTTGCTGTGGCTAAGTGCTGAAAACTGAAAATGCTGATGTGCTTGGATGATCTAGTGCCAGAATTTGCAAACCCTAGGCTTGATCTGCAAACTGAAAACGCCACGCTGATCTATAGCAAAAACGCTAGAGGATCTGCATCCAAAAACGCTATCTGCTGCAGTTGGCTGAAAACGCTAGGCTGTCTTCTGTCGGTCTTGCTGAGGAGAGAACACTGCAAGTTGCTGGAACTTCTTCTGTCTCTTCTACTAAAAACTATTAGCGCTAGGTTTATTTTATAACCCCTTAGCAATTTGTCCTACTCACTTTTCCAACAAAAGTCACTTATTAAATAATAAGTGAAAAATGTGTATTTTGGGAAAAAGGGTTATATGCTCTATAAAATGCTCATGATGGGTAGTGAATGCAATGCTAATGAATACGATGTGTACAACTAGAGGATATGCAACTAATCTAAGTGCCTGGACATGCATGGCCTGCGCACAGGTTCACAAAGGTGCCAAATAATTCCTAAGCTGACCTGAATCCTAGGCTTGACATAGCTTGTCTACATGCACATAGGGTTAGATGTGCACGTGACATCCCCTCCTTTTCAAAGTGAGGTACTGGTATCGAGCTGGATAGTGTCGAGAGAATGTGCCAACAACTGTGGGAATCTTGAGAAGAACTCTTCGCCGGCCCACTCTGATGCGTGGGTCGTACGATACTTGAACTTCATGAAGGTCTGTAATGCTTGCTTCTTTGGGCGGCGTCGAAAGCGACAGTGATATGTGGCAGCGTCAATACTTCATCTGCATCTATGGTCGTGGGTCCACCTTCATCAAGAATCTCCGAGGAGGAAAATTTCTAAAACCAATGCCAACACAAAACCATAAACATACCCATTTCATGTAGAGTAATTGGAAAAATACTATTCTTCCTAAATGACTGTGCATGCAATGCAGATGAACAAAGTGACGGAGTGCCAAACCGTTCACCAACCACGCAGAAAAACTGGGATCGAAACTTGAGTTTTTGACCTAACCCTATCAACTGTGGCAAATCACAATGAAAATGCCAATCCTTGATGGACAATCTTGCTCGTGCTCTTTCTGAGACTGTGTCATGCCAAGGAAGAAACATGTAAAAGCGATTGACAAAACGGACAGTCGATAAACAATGTGAATTTGAATTCCTTGAGTGCAAATTTTTTTCCTTTTCGAGAGTGATCCGCATATATTCGTGCTCATACGTGAGTGAGTCATGTGCATCGTACAATACGGCATGCCTGTGAAAAGGAAACACATAAAGACAGCGACGAAAATATAAGAAATTGTCACAAATGAGAAACTCGAACAATGCGTGTTGACTAATCATGCGAACACACAATACTTCCTGAATGGGTTCTTTGAACCTCGACTTGAGAGCCGAGATCGGTCCTGCGTGACTGATCGTATCTGCAATGAGGTTAGCTTCACTAGAAAAATCATTATCTAAACCATCATCCTTGCGAACAATCACATCTCTATCATGCAAAAAATGTGTGTTGTGCTTTGGAGAAGAAAGGACTGAGAGAGTCTCCTTCTATTGTTTCTTTTGAAGCTCCGCCTGCACATTAGAAAGGAGAGGTAAAGAATGAAGACCCTCCTCACCACGAATGTTAATGGGAGAGTCACTTTGGGCATTTAGAGTGAGAGTATTGTCTGCCCAATCAATGAGAGGGTTATGCTCACGAAACCATCTAATGCCCAAAGTCATATCACTTCCTAAGAGAGAAGACACAACAAATTTTCTACGGAAGGAAGCTTGCGAGTCATACCGGGAGCGAAGCCTGACACCTCGAGAGGAGTTGTCTGGCTAACCTCCAAGCGGGCTCTTTCTACAAGAGAGACACCAATCACATCATGCATACTGCCTGAATCAAACAAGATCACCATGCGTTGACCATTCACATGACGATAACACTTTATGATTGACTCATCCACTAGAGGATCATGAGAAACTTGGAATACATTAGTGTTCTTATTTATGGCATTAATAGAGGATGTGGGTTCTTTAGGTTAGTTGGATTCATTCTTCGGACATGTCTTCTCTATATGACCCTTGATGTGACATTGATAACATCGACCTTCCTTAGCATAAATGACTTGCTCTTCTGCCGTTATGTATCCTCCTATAATTCCTTGTGCATCTTTTTCATCCGGGGTTAGCTTAGGTTTAGCAGGTGTTTTAGCTTTACCCTTAGATTCATTTTGAGAGTTCTTTTTTGAAGGATTAGAGGAAGATTGGCTAGAAGAGTTACCGTTCTTACCATTCTGTGGGTTCTGAGGAGTCTGAGAGGTACTGTGAGAAGATTTTTTCTCCTTAGGCTTTCCTTTGTTGTGCTTTATCTCCTGTGCGAGAGCAATCGTTATCGCCTTGTTGAGATCCACTGGATCGAGTACTTTGACATCAAACTTGATATACTCGTCCAACCCAATAAGGAACGCCTCTTTGCTTTCATCATCCGATTTGCGTAATTGGGTGCCGAGTTGCAAAACACGGTTAGAGAAAGACATGACTGGCATACAACTTTCTTGTGATTGCTCCAATCTTCTTTCAACCGCGCTAAGTACTAAGGTGGCATAAACCGTGCCTTGAGCTTGTCTTGGAAGTCGGCCCAATTGAAAGAAAGGGGCACGTGCCGCCTTCTTCGGCTTCCTCTAGGTGCACGGCCAACTGTGCCTCTTGCCATGCGTGATACCAATTAATGGCAAGATACATGGCTGTCGTCAAAACTTTAATATTTCCGTTTTTCTAGTTGTCGCAAAGTAAGCATTAAATTGATGCAACCAAGAATGAATAACATTAACATCCATCTTACCGTCATACTTACTGAACGTTAATTTCTCATTGATTGGATTGTTGGAGTTTGCATCTCTGCTTGTGCGATGTGATGAACTGCCCACATCTTTGACCGGCTCGGACTTCGAGGTGAGTACTTGTAGGACCAACTCTTGCATGCGTTGGTCTCTTTGCGCCTCAGGCTCTAATTCCTAGGCCGCTCGCCTTTTTTCGGTTGCTATGCATTGAGCTTGCTCATGCTCAAGCTCCATAGCTGCCGATCTTGTTGAGACTAGGGGTTGGATCTGCTGTGAGTCAACTCAAGCCTGAACGGAAACTTCCATCTTTAGATGGAACGCCCTTTGTTTCTAGGAGGAAAGTAATTCCCCTTTGTTAACCAAAAACTGCAACCTTGCAACCAAATCATCAGCATGCTACCCCTTTTTGAAGACTTGCCAAAACTCCACATGTGCCTGTGCAAGACAAGGCTTGAATTCCATATCAGCCTACATATAGTCCTCCATGGGGATAACTTGGTCAATTAGTTCAAGATAAAAAAAAGTGCACTTGCAGAAGACAAAGCAAGTCAGCCAATCTATCTCCTCGAAGAGAACACAGCTTTAGAAACCCGCTCCACAAGTGTTGAAGAAGATCCCAGTGTTGTCCAAACACCTCTCTCTCTCTCTCTCTCTCTCTCAGGCTAGAAAAATTGTCTCCCCCTCGCCAAAAATTGATGACATGTCAAGCCATTGAAGAACGGAGCCAACCTGTAGATCCTGGCCGAGGAGCTTAAACCCTAAGTGAAGAAGCAGAAGCAGTAGAAGAAGTTTACTGACTTACAAAGTCTTGCCCAGTGGCCTATTTTTAAAAGAAGAGTTCCCACCAACTTATGGGACCCCGTCCAATGAGGCCCAAGCGACATAAAGGCATTAAAAATAAAGCAAGTCCACACACACACACACACACACACACAGAGTTGATGACGTGGCAAATCTGTACGGATTTTTGGATTTTGCGTTGACATACTGACCTGGCAGACCAGTATAGACTTTCGCAATTTGCACTGGCTGTGTTGACGTGGCACCTGTACGGATTTCTGCAAAACGTGCTGGCAGATTTTGGGCGCTAGTGCTTTTGGGGCCAGCTGATTTTGAGTTTGAAGCTTTTCTTGTAAACTGCTTTTCATAGGCCAAGGGCCTTTAAATATGTGCAGAGGGCTCAGTCTCTGGCACTCTTCTGGGTGAAGGTGCAGAGCGCGAGTACCGGCATTATACTGAGTTCAAATAATATAAAGAAATACCGAATGGGGCGTCATGGTTTGGCGCCGGTTCTCTCTGGGGTGGAATTCTGTAACTCTCTCTCTCTCTCTCTCTCTCTCTCTCTCTCTCTCTCTCTCTCTCTTTCAGTTCAGTTATTGCGGAAGTGCTAAAAGTCTGTTCAATCTGCTCTTTTCCGTTGGCATGTGGTGCCCGTCTCGTGACACCTTCTGAAATCGAAAGCCACAAGCTTGCTTCTCTTGCGGGAAGCCATGGCAAGACAACCATATGGGAAAACCGAAGCAATCCAACAATGCTCCACATCATGAATCCTCCATGGGCCCTTGGTGAAGAGAAGTCGAGGTAAACAAGGGTAAAAAGTTGTAGATGAGGGTCCTTAGCCTCCACATACCAAATCAGCCCCAAACTGGAGAAAATGCAGGAAAAAACACCAAGCTTGTTCACTCTCAATCAAGTCCAATATGGCACCGAATCAGCCTACTCTGAGCAGTTGTGGACATATTGCTATTGCAGTTGTCTTTTATGTAGACCTGAAAACTGGTGACTAGGCTCAGGGAACTACGTTGGCTATGAAGGGAGAGGCCAGTGCAGCCTCATACTCTTGCGTTTATAAGGACAAACTTTCTCCCTCAGCCCTGCCATAGGCCTCAACGTCATCGACAACCATTCCCTTCTTTTATGTGTGAAGCAATGTTGGGGAAAAATGTGTCTCAGCTTATTATCGTGCCGTTTTCAATTTCAAAAATGCCGGGCTTGAGGGCACGGGAAAAAGGAGAAATGCCGTCCCTAAATAGACAAAAATAGTGTAAAAATCTTAAAAAATAGCCTAATTTTTTGAAATTTCCTCTTGAACTAAACAAGGAAAGGAATTTTGTATGTTTGAAAAAATGATTTTTCCCGAACACTGGTTTGAAGTTTACAGCAACGAAGTGACCATGGAAGTTTCCATAGAGTATGGATACCCCCATGTCCATCCATCATCCTTTACTGAGAACGCACAATTCCCGAGGGCCATGTTTGAAAGACTTCACCGTGGATTTAGCATGAGTGCTAGAGAGCATGTGTTTGTCAAAAAGAAACAGTCAACCAAATCAGAGGAGATGAAAACACAAAATTATTTGGGAAGGCTACTTGCAAAAGTAGAGTGTGCACACAATAGCGCGAGTTACTGTTCCAAATGTTACTGTCCACCCATATAAATGAATGGGTGTTGCCTAGAGATTAGAAGACATGACCAAAATGATTAAGAGCTGCTAAAAGCAACACTAGGAAGGCTCAAGATAGAGCTTGGTGGGTCTATGTTGATCCTCATGGGCCTCTTGGTAGGGGAACCAAGTTTAACACGTTAGTGGAGCAGGTGCCACCCCCTTTCTAAATGGGGAGGAGGTGCATACACATTTGGTGCATCTTTATGTCATGTGCATAAAGACGCCAAGGATTCATGCGAAGCAACTTACCTCATTGGTTATAATCAGGCCTTTTTAGCAAGGGGGTGTAGTTCGAGCCCTTGGGCTAGCTCTCCTTGTATGGGCAGCGGTTAGGGCCTGCCCACATGTTTGGCAACCTGCTTTTGCGGAGTCAATTAAGCTACGACACGGTTCCAGCTAGGTCACAGCACTCACCTGAGTGCTATATTTGGTGCTCACATAGGCTAAGGGGCGAGAGGTGACAATAGGAAATATGAGGTGATTGCAAAGACAGAGAGAGGCTATTGAGTGCATGAGATACAAAGGTAGAATTGGGAACCAGTGGCAAATGCAAAAGAAGAGAGAGAGGCCATGGGTGCATGATACAGAAAGAAATAATTGAGAACCAGTGGTCCAAATGAATATGTCAACATGTAGGGAAGATAATTCAAATGCCATTATTATTTGTACATAGTGTATTTAATACAGTAAGTGCAATATCTTCCGAGGGAGGATTGAAAAGCAGCTACTATGTTATGCCGACCTTTTATTAATTGACCACCTAATCGACCATCCGAAAAGCCCACTTGTCTTGTCCTCAAGTTAACCCACTTAGTTCCGAAACCTTTGATTTTTGTTGAAGAGGGAGTGTCTTGAATCACTTTCAAGCTCTTTGTATATGGCTCTAGGAATCTTGAAACCATAGCTGTGGAGGTGCGTGCATGCGAAAGAGATTCTGATAGTGAATGCGTGCTTTTGGGTTGTTTACATTGGCACACGGATGTTGTAGATATGAACGGGTGGCATTGTTACCCTAAGCTGTTGATAGAAGCTTACCTACATCTTTTGGTTTTTCCCCTTTTTCTCTCCTGTTATTAATGAATCATGGGGAGAGAGCAAAATCTTCCAACAGAGAAACAAAATTTTAATCCTACAATGCTTTTTGAGTCGTGGTATAGATATTTCATCACTCTGCAAATTGGAGATTAATGAATGGATAGGCGACTAGAACATATGATGCAAGTGGTCACTAATGAAGACTTTATACACTTTTTGCTTATAGAAATGAGAAGACTTTTATATACTTTTTTCTTATAGAAATTCTGTCTTGGTTAACCGAATTTTCATTTAAGCATCTAATTTGCCTTGAGCATTCTAGGGTAAGGGGGCCAACTTTAGGCCACCTAAGCCGCGCGGGGGCTCCTGATCTGTGTGTTGCACGGAATACATTGCTGAGAGGCGCATTTGGAAGAGCACCACTATTGCTATCTCTAGAAAAAATATGGTGATGAGGCGATTTCTGCAGAGAAAGTATGGCGCCGACGAACATTTCCTTTGTAACAAAACTGGGTGTGAGAGGGAAGCCACTCCCAAGGGGAGTAATGAGCCAAAGCGGCCAGCAAGGCTTAATCACAGATCCAACGGCGCAAACCCCTTAGACAGACGTGCTAACTAGCCTAGCAATAGCCAACTTGTGACCCATTATTGGAGAAAAGTTTTCTTAAACTTAGGGAGTCCAGGGTCCCATTACAGGGGGGGGGACCGGTTTTTTATTGGCCCCTTTACCCTATCCTTAGCAAAAGCTATACAAACCTTGCTTTTTGGGAACCAAAAAATTGAAATTAATCTTCAAATGTAAGTTTAATGAACGGTCTTGGACAATAGTAAATTTATTATAATGTACATTTTCTTTTGGTAGATTCTTGGAACATAGTTCGATATCAATTTATATACAAAATCATACTCGTTAAGATATTGCTTTACTTGCTTTTTGACAAAACTCTGTAGTTCACAGTCAAACCTTACTCACGTATAAATTTTTGACTAATGTGAAATGTCCCAAGTTCTAACTACTTTTAATGTGAAAGGACTCTTTCAGAAACTTCAAAGCAAATTACCATCAAAGTCAAATAAATGCCAACACCCTTCTTCATTGAAGCTTGTTTTTGACAGCAAATTATAAAAACCAAATTATAGCTTTATGGAAGTTTCTGTTGGTAGTTAAAGAATGCTGCTTGGAAAACTTTCCACGCCAAAATCCTTGAAAACTTTTTTCAACATTGAAATCGCTCGGCCAAATGTTTAGGCATGATAAGGACAATATACTAGAGAACTATATGTCGACGTATTCTCAACTAGAGCTTATAAACTACATATTTACCGCATATTGTCCAATAAATTAGTAAAAGCTTGATCGAACAGGTTACATACGAATGCTTTAAATTTTCACATGTTGTGTAGTGATCAAGATTATATTTCTACATTGTTGAAGCTCATAACAATGTTAGAAATCTATTAGATTATTGAATAATTATTTCCACTTCATGAGTACAAAGCCATTTCAAAGAATGCACGTCTTTTTTTTTTTGCACAAAGCTCAAAATTGGCATTCATTCAAACACATATACTTGATTTGATATGGTTTTCCTTCCTAAACGTCTACCCTGGTTTTACTTCTTTATAAATTAACAAAATTCGGTTGGATTTTATCAAGTTTCATTAGAGAAAAAGGAGAAAAAATAAAGTCAATATGACGACAATCTATAATTTTGTTTATAGATTTACTAAATTTAGTAAAATCCTATGAATTAACTTTTTGACCGTAAATTAACATAGTATAGTAAAGCTATAAAGTTTAAATTTCTTTGAAGATTTTTAAGCATGCAAGAGCCTCATACGGATCATTTTGATAAGTTTCTTTTATAATACCAAGGTGACCCTTCAATCTTTTCTTTTTCTTGCAATATCCACACCAACCAATGTGGATTGTAGGGCAAAGAGGGGTAGCATGTATGAATAAGAAAGGATTGTAAAATTTTGGAAAGATGATGTCGGGCTGAAAACTATGACACCAAAAAGAATACCCATTTTTGTAGCCAGTTGGTACATTCCTTATCATGATTCCCCCCTTTCATGCTTGCATGGATAGACATCAACCATTTGTTGATTTAGAGGAGGACATTGCTTATTTTAAAAACAAAGGGGATGTTATTTCCTTTGGGGATATGAATGCTCGTACTAAAACATTGCGACGTGATACTCAACAATTTGATATGCCATACATTTCGAAAGAGTGGAATAACTATGAAAATCTACTTTTACATATGAACAATAGCACATGTATACTCATTGCTAATGGTGTATCTTTGTGGAGTAGAATCGATGGATTTACATGTAGAAAACACAATGGGGATAGTGTGATTAACTATATAATACTCTCCAAAGTCATCATGTATCACATAAAGAGATTTACACTTAGTCAATGGACCTCAAAATTAGACTATTGAACCTTATGTATTGACCTTATATGTGGAGAAAAAACTAAGTATGAAAATCTCAGCCAAAGGTAAGAGAAGTTATCGATTTCAAATGGGTACCCATGTATATTGAAATGGTCAAGCAAAAGTTTTGGATGACAAAGTTTTAATATGATGCACCATTGCAAGCTTTCAAAAAAGTTATTTGTTGAATAATTAAACACTAGATAATTATATTTTGAATAACAAATAACAAGAAAAATTTGCACTCTTTGTCTTAATTTTCCTTGTACAAATGCTAATCATACAATAAAATTAAAATATCTTCTTTTATAACCATAAAATTTCTCTTTCTAACCTTAAATCATCTCTTCGTTGAGAAAGAGAGAGACATTTGAAATTTTTGAATCTAACCTTGTCGTGGTGGAGTCTCCAAGCTCTGGCAAGAAGAAGCCAGCTAGGTTGAGCAAGAGAGAAACCTTTGACATTTTTGAATCTCACCTTAAGATGACAGAGTCTCCTAGATTGGTCCACTCAATAGAAGAAGAAGCTAGCCCTTAAAAGTTAACCATGTATAATAGGAGGGTGACTAATCTCGTAACATAGAGATTAGTGATGGACAGCCAATTAGTTGGCATGAATCTTAGCAAGGCGTCTTCAAGTCATCCTTGTAAAAACGATCCTTTAGGTTTACTCTCATAATTGATCCTACTTATATAGGTAGTTATTTTCCTACTTTTGGATCAATTAAACTTGCCTCATGAAAGGTCGTCTCAAATATATCTCATAGTTGAGTTTTTTTTCCAAAAAATCTAATAATGGCAGAAGTATGTTGGTGGTCAATCCCACATGAGTTGACTCTCACATTCTCTAGTAACCTATTGGTTGTTTAATAAGACCATCTACCAGTTACAATTTCATTTTTGTTTATCTTATTTTGGGTCTGTCCCATGCTTCTCACATTGATTTTGTGGCTATGATAGTGCTTGTCTCACTATCTGGTACCACCATAATTTTCACCTCATTATATTCCATAGGAAGTATTGTATTCCCTTTGTTTCTTTTTTACTTATCTCACTATCTGGTACCACCATAATTTTCACCTCATTATATTCCATAGGAAGTATTGTATTCCCTTTGTTTCTTATGTACTAATCTCTTACTTTGTTCATAGGCAACAAAATATTGAGCGTCACAATAATGGAACCCCCTCCCCCGCCCCTGGGCGATCTTGTGGATGTGGTAGGCAAAGATGTGGATTCTAGTTGGTGGGAAAAGGTTTTATCAAAGGAGGCCATGAAGTGGCACCCTTAAATGGATGTAGCTACAACATGACTTAGGCAACTGCAGTGACATTTGATGCTCACGAGTGATAAGTGACAACATTTATAATGGGACTATGGTAGTAGGCTCGTAGCTACAATAAGGGGCATTGCAACAATAGAGGATTGGGAAGATTAGGTGGAGTTGCTCTACGTTTATGGGTATGGAGATTGTGACACTTGCCACCAAGGTAGGCTACTGGCTGCAACATTGTAGCCTTTGCCATTGCTCGATCTCCAACAAGCCTTGAAGCTTATCACATGATCCATCTGCTTTTGTTTTGGTTTTATACACCCACTTAACCTTTGGTAGGAGTAGGATGAGAAGGTAAATAAGTAAGAACTCAAGGATTTATACTAAAGGAAAATCTCTACACGTTTGATCATAAAGTCACAAGCTTCAAAGCCTCTCAACAAGCCTTACATAAGGCAGATGGGGCTACATAGCTGCTCCCAAATTTGTTTATAGTAAACTCAAAAAATCTCACTCAAGTCAAGCCTCGTATAAAACCACATAATATTTAGCAAAGAAAACTCAGAGAAAACCATTGAAAGCATGGGCAAGTACAATGAAGGGCCTTTTCTCACAAACTTTAGTCATAGACATGCGTGTAGAAGACAACTTCAATTCATGGAGCTTCCATCACCAGTCAATAGAAAAAGTGGTGAAAGGGCAGCAACCCACACCCATGTTAGTGCCCCTCTTGAGGAGGACTCACCCTCAACACAAGCCACAAGACCCTTGCCTCGCAACATAGGACTTCTACTATAGAACCCCAATGCACCATCACGGGTTGCATAAACAAGGGATTCTTGCTTGATAGCTGAAAACCTCACCTCACTCATGGATTTTTTTTGTAGAAAGCTAAGTACAGTACCTTCCCTACTTGATTATGAATTGTAGTCAACTTATACTATTAGATTCTCCACTCAACAACACCCGCACAATTGTCACCCATCCATGGTGACACCTCACATACATTCCCTTTGTACATGCTTGTCATATGTACACATAAAGATTCCAAAAACCTAAAGAAGAACCTACTAAAGCACTTGGGGATACTCACATCATTTCTCAAAAACACGTCACAACATGATCGATCTCTTCTAAAGTAGCTACTCCCAACAAGACCACGATATATCAAATTTCAGCTCATGGGATTCTCCTAGATAGAGCTATAAAGATTAGTAGATTTGAGTGCCCTTATAAATTTTGGAGATCACTTTGTTTGCATATTTATTATTGTTGCATCTTGGTCATTATTGAAAGGCAAATAGGAGATCCTAGGAGGTTCTTTATAGGTTCAGGAGATTAATGCCATGATGTAGTGGTCGATGAGAGAGTTCACGTGAGGGTACTTACAGGGTCAACCCCCCTTACAGGGTAGTTTTAGGGTCAACCCCCTTGAGGAAATCAAGATTTGGCAAATAGACCACTAGCTATCTCTACTACTTCACTTATGTGTTTAGACTTTTTACCTTTACTAGACATTTGGATTGTATGACAATGATGTAATATTTTGGTCCCATAGGTCTTTTAGGTCGTTTGCAAACATAAATAAACATTTTATTCCAACTCTCTCTCTCTCTCTCTCTCTCTCTCTCAACCCACCAAAACCCCCCCACCCCCAAGAAAGTCTGCTTTTGTCTCCTAGGCAAAGATTGTGTCTCTCTTGCCGAGCCTTACCATAAAGATATCCTTCCTTTTTTGTGCTCACAATTTATTGAAAATCTATCCCAAGGCCAAAGGTTTCCCCTATTATGCTTGTTCTTGTCTTCAATGTGAGAATCTAATGGTGCAAGGGCAAGGGATTGTCTAGTTGTACTAAGGCATCATCACATGACTCCCATTGTGGAGAAGATAATAAAGGCAACAATGATGCCCAATCACCATCCTAAAAATCAAGGGCTCAATCCTACTCTTGCAAAGGCCTCCACCATGGTGCCCCCTGGACATGAAAACATCTTTAGTTCTCATTGAATTTGAGAATATAGAAACACATTGGGGTTAAAAAGTGAGTGATTGCATAACTATTTTGGCACCACAAAATATTGAATTTGGTGCACCTAATGCACAGTGGTAACCAACACTTGATCAAGGAATACTGTTGAGGTAACTATCTTGGTGTTAGACTTAGGTCCGTAGCCGACAAGGGTCTCATTTTTGTGGAGATAAAAGAGAGAGGGAGGGGGAGGGGGAGGGGAAGGGGGGGGTGAACTCTGGCTTGTGGTGGAGTGAAAGAGGACACCCATTTAGATCAAGGGGTACTATAGGACGGATGATATACCCACGATTAGCGGTAAGATGGCACCTATTGTGACATCTTCATCAATTAAGGGTTTTTCTTGTGTATTAGCTTCCTTTTGAAATAAAGGTCGAATGCTATACTGGTAATGTTGGCTTATGGCCTCATATTGGAATATTGGAGTTTAGATTGTTTCTAATGCATGCATCACAAAAACACTCAGC
This sequence comes from Adiantum capillus-veneris, assembly GCF_014529385.1. Taxonomy (NCBI): domain Eukaryota; kingdom Viridiplantae; phylum Streptophyta; class Polypodiopsida; order Polypodiales; family Pteridaceae; genus Adiantum; species Adiantum capillus-veneris. The sequence goes on from NC_140960.1 coordinate 97,707,225, forward strand.
AAATGTGATAAGGGAAAACATAAATAACTTGCAAGGCATGAAATGTGCACTTGATCATTTGAGTGAATTTTATGGTTCTTAGTTGGTTGTGGATTTCTTGTAAAAAGCGGGTTTCTTTTTTGGACGATCGGGTATCCATTGTCCCTCATGGCAGGTGTATTGCATGAGATCTAAAGTAGTGTGTAGTTTTTCTTATATAATTTAATATATCCCATCATGGAATTGAAAAAGATAATGACTTGGTAACTAGTAGAGCTCCACCCCCCCCCCCCCCCCCCCCCCCCCCCCCCCCTCCCCCCCTGTAATGGAAATGGCCTATGAACTTTGCGCTACAACCAGTTTGACCTCATATCATCAAAATGAGCTACAACCAGTTTGACCTCGAATTCCCTGTAATGGAAATGGCCTATGAACTTTGCGAATAGTGGAATTAAGAAAATTAGAGTGAGCATTTTTGTGAGATTACTTTGAGAACATAGAGGGTGAATTTAATTGATGGTAGCAACATAAACATAGTACTTAATTAACTTGGCATGAACAATACTTTTGCAAGAGAGATAGTATTACAGAACATGATAATAGTTGAGAACTAGATTTACTTGGAGCTGGTTCCCCCTCCAAAAGATGTTTGTATTATAGATTCTCCCATCAAGAGAGACTTGATACAATACAATCTTTGCATTCCTTGTGAACTAGGTGATGCAATGAAGATGGAAAGCTTCATGCATCACAAGCATAACACAAACTTTGCAAAAAGCATTAACTATCCCAAGCCTCAGTCCCAAGGCCTCAAACACCTTCAAAGGTGGAGAGAGCTAGCAGGGAATGAGGGTAGAGAAGAGGAAGAAGAATCATCCATAGGAGAAATAAATAGTTGCTCACTCATCATCACTCCTCTTTTGCTTAGCATAGCATAATAGCATAGTAATGAAGATGAAGAAGACGTCAAGCTTAAGCATTGAAGCATGTCTCTTGGTTGGATTTGCATTCCATAGCCAAGAGTGTTGGTGTAGGCTCTCCGCTTCTCAACAAGCTTGGAGAAAGAAATGGAGCTCTAGCACTTTGCAGTCCATACAATGAGATTATGTGTGTGTGTGTGTGTGTGTGTATGTATGTGGAAGAGTATACCCCCTCTCATGCTTGGTCCACCTCTCTCTCTTGTATTATTTAATTATATCATTTAGACATGTGTCCTATTTTTCCTCTTTGAGAGAAAAAGCTTACTTATTTATTTTTATGCATCTAAATTTTCATTGGACCCCTTTAAAACCTATCCAATAGGATTCAAGTACATCATGAGGGCCACATGGGGAGGATCTTGACATGTGTCTTTTATGCTTCTTAAGCTATCATGTTTGAATTGAACACTTCAAGCACCTTAGTCATTTAAGCATGAAAATCGTTTATGCCTATGGAGAGATCATGTTTGAATTGAACACTTCAAGAACCTTAGACATTTAAGCATGAGAAGCACCTCAAGCTTGGGAAAGGTTCCCACAAACACTTTAAGCACCTTAGTTAGCAAGCACGACAAGAACCTCATGCTTGGGTAGGATTCCCACCTCAAGGTTAGCCCTAGCTTGCCTAAGGTTTGCCTAAGGTCAAAGGACTTTTTAACACTAACTTTTGGAGGTCTTTAATAAAGCTAACCCTAAGGTCTTTAAGCTCCATTAGGTAGTATTGCTCTTTAACATACCATCTCTCATTTGGACTCCTTTAACCTTGGCCTTGTGTTGAGACAGGTCCATAAGCACTTGTCTATATTCTAACCCTTGTTCTCGTTTATTCTCCCACATTAAATCATCGGTTTAATATGAGAAAATCACTTGGGTTGGTTATATATTAGATTTTATGACATTACCTCTCTCTTGAAATCATAGTCCTCCTCAACTACTGAGGTAGAAGAGATAAGGTCTTAGTCATTAGTCTACGTTTCTTAGCAGGTAGAGGATCCCTTTTCACCCTATGACATCATTCCAGAACGGATGACTAGTCCATTTGGTGCTTGGGAAACGTAGCTACTGCAAGCATGTCTACTCTTTAGTCCATATCATACTCCCAAAGTAGAGTGACAAATTCTACCTGGTGTTTGAGTGACGTCTTCATCACAAACATGATTCTAAGCATGCATACTATTTAAATTTGTGCACAAAATAGGATTAGTCTTATAAGACAAAAAATTGTTCATTAAGAAAGCATTTACATTTACTTACTCTAGTACAACATTATAAGCATTGACAAGGTTCATACTATCCTTAAGTTGTATTCCTTGCATCCATCTAGCATCTTCAAAAGGATAGTTTTTGATCTTAATGAGATACCATCGGATAATCTTACCATGCCGTAGTACCTTTTCTTCATGCCAAAGGATATCTTCGGGTTGTAGCACCTCTTCTTGGTCTTTGATTTTTGGAGGGTCTTCAATAATTGGTTCTCTTGGTGGCTCTCCTTTGTAGGGCTTAAGTAGGCTCACATGAAAAGCATTGTGTATGAGCCAATGGTTGGGCAACTTGAGTTAATAATCCATGTTGTTGATTGGCTTCGAGAGGAGCTAGGCCTCACCATACCTTTGTCTACCAATTCTTGTACTTGCCTGATGATCTCCTCTTGTTGAGCTTGGAAAACGCAATAAGGAGGCTTGTTAGGCGGTGAGCTTCCTGGTAGGAGCTCAATTGGATGGTTATCATCCCCACGTTTTGGAGGTAAGTCCATAGGGATATCATCGATAAAAACATCTTGAAATCCATTTAGAAAAGTAGACAAGTCTAACTCTTCTTGATTCCTACCATTTTCATTTGATAAATCATTAGCGTCATTAGTGGATTCTTTGACAAAATTCATGTACGCAGAAATCGAGCTTTTCATTGACTTATCAAAAGTTAGTGAATTTACAAGTGGTATAGTATGACTAGATTCATTAGCATCTATATACATGATCTTTCCCCTATAGGTGTAGATTCTCCTTTCAAGGAACTTCATGTTGGCATATATGCGGTTGAACCATGGTGCCCCTAGGATGTCATCTTCATATTGGAGACGAGAGATTAAAAAGTCTTCTTTGTCGACATAGCTTTGGACATGGAGCCTCAACTTCCCAATCAAGGGAGTAATGGAGGCTTGCTGTCCCTTGAAAGCTGTGTCAGCAGTTACAATATCTCCCATCTCAAAAGCTTGAATACCCAACTTGGTGGCCAACTCTGTTGATATGAAGTTGTGAGAGCAAGGGTCAAACAAGATGAAGGCATCACGTTCCCTTACCTTTCCCTAAGCATAGGAGAGAGGTGATCCTTTGCAATGAGCATCCTCTTTTGGACCTTCGATGGTGGAAGCTCTAGGAGTCTCACTACGGACATTTCTCTTGGGGCAAGAACGATAGCTATGTCCTTGCTCCCCACACTTAAAACACTTATGGTCCTTACGAAAAGCTTCAAGCTTTTCAAGGGAGAGTTTGTTTTTACCTTTGTAAACTCCCTTCTCCTTGGGTCGATTGTTGTTATTGAAATTGCCTTGGGAAGAATTTTGGGCATTGGTTTTTCCTTTTGCATCACTTTTGTCTTTGTTTTCCATGGGCTTGACATTCCGTCTAGCCCCTTGTTGGAAATTAATGTGGGAAGCAACCATGGTGTGGTGGATTACTTCGGTGATAGAACCAGGTCGTTGGGAGTTGACGCACTCGGCCAATTCTTCAGGTAATCCCGCACAAATTGTTGCTTTTGCTCGGCGAAGCCTATCTTTTGGAGCACAGTATGCTTGAGATGTAAATCCCAAAACTTGTTCACATATTTGTGATAGACTCATGTGAGAGAAGCTTCAAACTACGCCATTCGATAAGTACTTTGTCCTTTTCATCGCTTACAAGGAATTTCTCCATGATGGAAACTCGTAGAGTTTTCCATGTCTTTGGGGCTTTGCCGTTGCGATAGAGGCTAGACCACCATTGAGGAGTCAATTTCTGGAATTGCATAGCTACATGGCGTAGCTTGGAGGACTTCATGAAGCCCTCGTCTCCAAAGGCCGCATCAGATTCCTAGATGAAGGCCAATACTTTGTTGGTGGCACCAAAGGTGCCATCATAGGTGAGAAAAGAAATACTCTTTCCTCCCTCTTTGAACTTCTTGAGATTTTGTGATCTTCACCATGTAGGGTATGATTTTCGATGTCCTTTCCTCTTGTATTCTCTAGGAGAATAGCCATACCTTTTGTCGGAAGAGGAGGAAGTTGAAGAAGAAGGAGAAGAGGGTGACCTGTTTCTTGACCTTTTCTTCCTTTGTTTCCTCTCTTTCCTTTCAGAGTGACGAGGAGAAGGTCTGTGTGTTGACCATTTCCTCTTGGGAGGAGTTGGTGATAGTCTAAACTGCCGTCTTTGTGGAGCCACATCTTCAGAGGAACTTAGGGATTCATTGCTTTCTTGTTCTTTGGATTCCTCCTCTTGTATGGGAGAGAGTCTTCTTTTGGGGGTCTCATTAAGAGGCCTCATAATCTCTCTCTCCTCTTGGAGAGGAAGGGCAAATCCCATAAGCACGAAGTTGTTGAGTAACTTTGGCTTGCAAAGCAGGGTTGCCCATAACTTGCTGCAACCTAGTAACAAGATAATTGACAAACATGGGGGTACCATCATTAGCACCTTCATGTGCAAAATCAAAGTTATTAATGTTCATTCTACTCTCTTGGTTATTATCAGCCATGCTAATTATACTTATGTGTTTGCTTAGTGTATTCTTTGGCAATCCAAAACCTTAGTTGCTACTCCTCTTAGCCTTTGAAAATCAGCTCTTAAGTATCTACACACATGGCTCGAATTGGTTAATTATAGAGAGTAGTGGAGTAGATCTAATATTGCAGAATTGTCGAGGTCTAGCTCCTTTTGGACTTCTTATGGTTCAATAATGATCAAGCCGTAGGCAAGTCTAAAAAGACCCCATTATTAAGACCAAAGCTCCCGAGGTGTGCACCATATCCCACATAGAGGGCTCAACAAAACCCATAATAGATCCCAGTCCCGCTTACCCTAATATAATTAACAAAATCAACCATTAATAGGCTACTTAAGGACCTTTCTTCTTAAGCAAGAAAAGAGAAACCAAATTCTCTGATACCAACGTAATGGAAATGGCCTATGAACGTTGCGAATAGCCGAATTAAGAGAATTAGAGTGACCATTTTTGTGAGATTACTTTGAAAACATAGAGGGTGAACTTAATTGATGATAGCAACATAAATATAGTACTTAATTAACTTGGCATGAACAATACTTTTGCAAGAGAGAAAGTATTAGAGAACATGACATTAGTTGAGGACTGGATTTACTTGGAGTCGGTCCCCCCTCCAAATGGAGTTTGTATTATAGATTCTTCTATCAAGAGAGACTTGATACAATACAATCTTTGTGTTCCTTGTGATCTAGCTGATGCAATGAAGATGAAATACTTCATGCATCACAAGCATAACATAAACTTTGAAAAAAGCATTAAATATCCTAAGCCTCAGTCCCAAGGCCTCAAACACCTTCGAAGGTGGAGAGAGCTAGCGAGGAATGAGGGTAGGAAAGAGGAAGAAGAATCATCCATAGGAGAAATAAATAGTTTCTCACTTATCATCACTCTTCTTGCTTAGAATAGCATAATAGCATAGTAATGAAGATGAAGAAGATGACAAGGTTAAGCATTGAAACATGGCTCTTGGTTGGATTTGCATTCCATAGCCAAGAGTGTTGGTGTAGGCTCTCCACTTCTCAACAAGCTTGGAGAAGGAGATGGAGCTCTTGCACTTTGCACTCCACACAATGAGATTATGTGTGTGTGTGTGTGTGTGTGTGTGTCTGTGTCGGAGAGTATAACCCCCTCTCATGCTTGGTCCACCTCTCTCTCTCTCTCTCTCTCTCTCTCTCTCTCTCTCTCTCTCGTATTATTTACGTATATCATTTGGACATGTGTCCTCTTTTTCCTCAGTGAGAGAAAGAGCTTAATTATTTATTTTTATGCATCTAAATTCTTATTGGACCCCTTTAAAATCTATCCAATAGGATTCAAACACATCATGAGGGCCACATGGGGAGAATCTTGACATGTGTCTTTTATGCTTCTTAAAATATCATGCTTGAATTGAACACTTCAAGCACCTTAGTCATTTAAGCATGAAAATTGTTTATGCCTTTGGAGAGATCATGTTTTAATTGAACACTTCAAGAACCTTAGTCATTTAAGCATGAGAAGCACCTCAAGCTTGGGAAAGGTTCCCACAAACACCTTAAGCACCTTACTTAGCAAGCACGATAAACACCTCATGCTTGGTAGGATTCCCACCTCAAGGTCATCCTTAGCTTGCCTAAGGTCAAGCTTGGGCAAGGTTCCCACAAACACCTTAAGCACCTTAGTTAGCAAACACGACAAGCACCTCATGCTTGGGTAGGATTCCCACCTCAAGGTCAGCCTTAGCTTGCCTAAGGTCAAAAGAAATTTTAACATAACTTTTGGAGGTCTTTAATGAAGCTAACCCTAAGGTCTTTAAGCTCCATTGGGTAGCATTGCTCTTGAGTAGACCATCTCTCATTTGGACCCCTTTAACCTTGGCCCCGTGTTGAGACAGATCCATAAGCACATGTCTTGTTTACGTTTATTTTTCCACATGAAATGATCAATTTAATATGATAAAATCATTTGGGTTAGTTGGATATTAGATTTTATGACATACCCGAAGGTTCCTAGACTTCTAGACTTGGTTCAGGTAGCTGAATCTAGTAATTTGGGTGTACACCAAATTTGCCTGGCTTTGGAATCCACGCCTTCCCAAGATTAGGTCATTAGTAAAAAAATGATCATCCAAGTCCTCCGTACCCACTTGCAAACCTTAGCAACGAGGCCCCTGTGAAGTAGGAAACTTGTTGAACAAATGAAGAGGCTCTTCAGAGCCTGGCCTATAGCCAGAGCAAGTGTCAGAATCGATCCCTCTAGCACTACCTTAATCTCCCAGTAGTAGGGAAGGCTCGCCAAAGCACCTTCAAGATGAATACCTTCATGTATTTAGGCCATTAAATCTCCCTAATGACATTGACACTCTTTTGCCAGTACTCTTCTGAAGATTTAGGTGAGTTGGAAAACCAATCCGCTTTGTATACCAGCACATTATAGGTACTCTGTGTCTTGGGAAGTGAGAGCACTCTGTATTTCGGCCAATGGCAGGCTCTCCAATCTATTTCTGATCCACAGACAGGTGGATGTGAGGATGACAACACTTCCAAGAGTGTACTGATCAGAAGCCTTTCATATATACCCAAATTATGCTACAATACTACAAGCTCCACATCCTTCTAGCAAAAGCTTATGTCATCCCAAAGATGAAAAAGTTTACAAATTCCTTTGTTACTAGACGTGCAACTTCCTTCCAAAAAGAGTCCAAGAAACCCCTTTCAAGTTTAGGCAAGCTAAGGTCAAGCTTGGGCAAGGTTCCCACAAACACCTTAAGCACCTTAGTTAGCAAACATGACAAGCATCTCATGCTTGGGTAGGATTCCCACCTCAAGGTCAGCCTTAGCTTGCCTAAGGTCAAAGGTCAAAGGATTTTTTAACACTAACTTTTGGAGGTCTTAATGAAGCTAACCCTGAGGTCTTTAAGCTCCATTAGGTAGAATTTCTCTTTAACAGACCATCTCTCATTTGGAGCCCTTTAACCTTGGCCCCATGTTGAGACAGATCCATAAGCACATGTCTATATTCTAACCCTTGTTTACATTTATTTTTCCACATTAAGTGATTAGTTTAATATGAGAAAATCATTTGGATTGGTTAGATATTACATTTTATGACATACTCGAAGGTTCCTAGACTTCTAGACCTAGTTCATGTAGCTGAATCTAGTAATTTGGGTGCATATCAAATTTGACCGGCTTTGGAATCCACGCCTTCATAAGATTAGGTCATTAGTAAAAAAATTGATCATCCAAGTCCTCCGTACCCACTTGCAAACCTTAGTGACAAGGCCCGTATGAAGTAGGAAACTTGTTGAACAAATAAAGAGGCTCTTCAGAGCCTGGCCTACAGCCAGAGCAAGTGTCAGAGACGATCCCTCTAGCACATACCTTAATCCCCCAATAGTAGGAAAGGCTCCCCAAAGCACCTTCCATATGAATACTTTCATGTATTTAGGCCATTTAATCTCCCAAATGACAATAACACTCTTTTGCCAGTGCTCTTCTGACTAGTTTTTCTTCCAGATTTAGGTGAGTGGGAAAAACCAATCCGCTTTGTATACGAGCACATTATAGGTACTTTGTGCCGTGGGAAGTGAGAACACTTTGTATTTCGGCCAATGGCAGGCTCTCCAATCTATTTCTGATCCACATAATACAGGTGGAGGTGAGGATGACAACACTTCCAAGAATGTACTGATCAGAAGCCTTTCATATATACCCAAATTATGCTGCAACACTACGGGCTCCACATCCTTCTAGCAAAAGCTTCTGTCATCCCAAAGATGAAAGAGTTTACATATTCCTTTGTCACTAGACGTGCAACTTCCTTCCAAAAAGGGTCCAATGAACCCCTTTCAAGTTTGGAGAGCCAGGGGGACCAATTGAGAAGGGAATTCCTGAAGTATCTGAAATTGTCCCCCCATTCTAGGCTTGAAGCAAATTTGTTACACTTTTAGGCTAGTTCCCCTGTGTAGCCGCCAAGCTTCAGTTATATCCAGAAAGGCGCCAATGTCTAGACCTGCATTGTGGCCTCCTTCCATGTGCCCCTTTCGAGGCAAGTTTTGCTTTGTTTATCATATCCCAAGCCATGATAGCCCATTCCTATTTTTGGTCTATCAAAGAGACAACAAGTTTGGCACATGAGGCTTCTGCATGCACCATGGGGTCAATAATCCCAATTCCGCCTTGATTCTTTGGTCTTGCTACCCATTCCCATCTCCCCCATTGGCAAGGGGTTGTGGATTTAGTATTTCTTTTCCACAGGAACCGTTTGCTAGGCTTTTTTTTTTCCAATTGGATTTTCACAGTTTTAGGAGCGGCGATACAAATGAAATGTAAGGGATCATGAAGAATTTATCACCGGGACTCTACTATGGAAGGGGAGGAGCACAAAATTTCATCTTCTCATTTTAATGTTTATTTTGGTCAGGAACCAGTAAAATCTCTGCTAATCCCTTATGCCCACCTCAAGTGGAGCGCCTAGGTGCCTGAACATAGTGCCTTTGCCTATATCTTCTCCTGACCATCCCACGGGGTTGAAAGGGTAGCTTTCTGAGAGAGAGATCAATCTTGTTTTCTCAATACTGCACATTGGGTATGAAACAGAAGCAAAAAGTTGAACAATCTCGAGGGCTCTTCTTAGCATTTTTGACTTGGATCTAAGAAAGAGCAAAGAGTCATCTACAAATAGCTTTGCAAGCAATTGTTTTCCTCCAGGAAGTGAAAGACCTTGAATTTTTCCTTTCATCGCATTGTCCTTGAGTGAGGTCACTAGAGGTTGAGAGCCAATTGCAAAAAACAATGGGGCAACCTTGCTTGATCGAACGCTTGATCTCAAACACTCCCACTATCCTGTTGTTGAAGAGAAGCTTAAAGTAACTTCCTTCCCCAAGCGTATGAACTATCACACACATTTTGGGTCCAGGCATGACAGCCTCAATGTAAGACCACGAGATTCTATCGTAAGCCTTATCTAGGTCAAGTTGGAGGAGAATACATTCTTGCTTGGTGAAAGAAGCCTACTCAATACCAACTATGGAAGCCAAGATGTTGTCATATATTGACCGTCCTTTGATGAATCCATGTTGATGAGGGGCGACGATTGTGTTCAAGGTTGGAGCCAGTCTAAAAGCAATCACCTTAGCAATGATCTTGTATGCAACTCTTATCACAGAGATAGGCCGCCAACGCTTTAGCAATGAGAAACAAACCAACTGGGGAATAGGTTTGATTAACCCTCTTTTAAGGCTGGCATTCAATTGCCCCTCCAGTAGAGCCTTGTTTGCTAGCTATGTTATCGGGATTTTAAGATCCTTCCATAAATCTTTGAAGAATTCGGTAGTTAATCCATCCCACCCAATGGACTTTTCCTTCCCCATTGTCTGCAAGGTAATCCAACATTCATCAAAGAGATTCACCTCTCCAATGCTTTTGCTTTAGTAAGCTATATATCACATTTGATTGTATCAAGTAGAAGAGCTTTGGATAGGGCTCCACTTTCCTTCTAAGATCATGTGCTCTTGCTAACATCCATGTATACATTTGTCTATTCCAAAGTGAATATTCCAAAGTGAATATTCCAAAGTGAAGAGCAGAATTTTTTTTAAAAAAATAATAACAACCTTGTAAGCATAGAAAGTATATCTTTTCTTCGGAAGAGACTTATTTTGGCTTTTTAAAACAAGCCTTAGAGGAGAAGAGAGCTCGACATACATTTGATATTTTATTATTATTTATATCGATTGAATCTGGCTTTTGACGTGAAGCATTGAAATCTTTTTGTGTTTTCGGTTTGCAAAAAGGCCTTCATTTCATAGCTTTACATAATTTGACTTTGTGAACCTTCAGCTTGTTGGCTTTCTAAAACAAGCCTTAGAGACTAAGAAAATCAGGGGATACATATGATATTTTATTATTGGTGCCTTGATGAACTTGGTGAAAATTCACTATAGCCTACATAAAGCTATTGAGACGAATTTCACAAAAAGAGGTTTCGTTGAGAGAGAGAGAGAGAGAGAGAGAGAAATAGAAAGTGACACTAGTATTTTAAAACATGTAGTATCGAAATAAAATGTTATATTTTAGAAAAAAATGTAACAATGAACTATTTAGATTACACTATATTTCAAAAGCATAAAAAAAAATATTTGACATAATCCTCAATGATCTTCTTTAGGGAGAGCAGTGCACAAATGTCAACACCCGTACCTCATCAAGACCTAAAAATAAAAAATAAAAAATTTATTATCATTTAGTTTCGCGTGGCTTTAATTTACAAGCTTTATCCAACAATTGATGCACCCAAAAGCCAACCTTTTACTAAGGACTCCTTATACAGTCCAAAAAAGGACTTAGGATCCCACGCACAAAGGATACTTTTGAAGTGACTAAATTTTATTTGATATTTTAGTTTGTACGCAGATCCTTTCATTTAAGAGATTCACGTGGTCCATTTCATTAAATTGTTTCTTTATTCGATAAATGAGTGCTTTCATTTAAGACCCTTTTATATGTCCTTTCATTTATTTTGCTTCATTTTATTGCTTTAGAATGGCTTATAGAGTAAGAGAGTCAGGCATACACTTGTCATTTTATTTCTTTTTTGTTGCAAAACTCACAATTGTGAGTGGATAGTATTAAGAACATCAGAAATATACACCAACCTCGAGTTCAGACCGAGCCTTAAGGGTCAAAGGATTACAAGTTTTCTGCTCGATAGAGAAACCACAACTACTCCTACGCTTTACTTATTACAAAATGTCATCATGACAAAGTGTGTTGTAAGTGCGATACACTTTCCATTTTATTATTGGCTTTGTAAAACAAGAATTAATGAAGAATAGAGCTTGGCATACCTTTGTCATTGATATTGTAACTTGTAGACGACTTCTTTCATTTAAGAGCCTCACATGGGTTTCTTTAACTGATAAATGAGTGCGTTCATTTAAGAGCGTTTTATGTGTCCTTTCATTTCTTTTGCTTTCTCATAGCATTGATGTACTTTTGGAGAGTAATTGAAATTACCCAAAACATACTATAGTTCTATAAAAAATTCTATTGGTGATTGTTGAATTTTTCTTTGGAATTTGAAAAAATTGAAAGCATTACATCAGTCTTCAATGTGTAAAAGTTACGATACAATCATACCAATATGTAAAAGTTCTATATGTAAGTTTTGAGGGAGGTATTTGTTTGTCAATGATGTGGTCGGGTGCGACTTGGCTACATGTTGTGAAAGTGTGGCAGTCTGTGGTTGTATGGTGGCTTTTTTGTTTGTTTTTGTGCGATGGTGGGTGTATCTAGCTCCTTCTTCGTCGGTTCGATGTTGGTGGAGGTTTGGACTCGTCCTATATTGGCGATGGTTTGTTTTTCTACGCTTCTTTGACTTTTGACTAGATCCAATATCGGTAGGTATGTGTCATTTCTTTGTTATGTGTGGATTTTGAGGCGGGTGGCTCTTGAAATAGCCGATGTAATGGTGAGGGTCTTTGCTTGGTCTATGAAATTTTGGTGCTAGGTTTGTTTTTGATGGGTATTTGGGTGCCCTCAGCCGTGCCTTTTTTTTGTTTATGGTTAATATAATCTATCAACTCATATTTGTGAGTACCGGGAAGAAAAAAAAATTATATATATTGATGTATTCTCACCTCACACCTTTTTCTTTCTCTAGGATTGTAGAATATCAATTAATAAAGTATTAAAGTATTGGTGTAATAAGCTGCATACAAATGCTTCATGATGACATCTTGTAATAAGTAAAGCCTAGGAGTAGTTGTGGTTTCTCTGTCAAGCAGAAAACTTGTAATCCTTTGACCCTCAAGGCTCGGTCTTAGCTCGAGGTTGGTGTATATTTCTGATGTTCTTAATACTATCCACTCACAATTGTGAATTTTGAAAAAAAAAAAGTTGCATATAAATGCTTCAAGGTTTACATGCTTTATAATGGTCAATGCTATTGGACTACATAAGTCCTTAGTAAATCGTTGCATTTTGGGTGCAATTGTAGACCATTTGGGGTGGATAAAGCTTGTTGACTAGTGCCACGTGACAAGCTAACAATTATTTTTTTACTATTTTTGTTGATCTTTGTGAGAGGGTGATGAAATTTGTTTACCTCCTTCTTTAAAGAGGGGCATTTGATATTGGGTCACACACAATCTTTTTCACTTTATTTTCGCTCAATTTCTTACAATGCTTCCAAATCTTTTTCGGTCATTAATTTTTATTCTTTTGAGATATATTGTAATTTAAACAATTCATTGTTACACTTGTTTTCAAAAAATATAATACTTATTGTGACAACAAATATTTTAAAATGTTAGTGGCGATTTCTCATTTTCACTCTCACAAAGACGCCTCTTATTATTAAATTCCTCTCTATAGCTTATGCATGCTACACTATAATAAACTTTCACCTTGTTATTCCTAAAATAGAATATAGTTGGTAATCCATAAGCTTATGGAATGATTATTTTAATTTTATGAATACAAAGCCAATTGAATGAGAATATATTAAATCTAATGTGGGTATCAAAATACTATGGACTTAAATTTGTCATTCATTCAAACACACTCTCAAAAATTTGTTTTTTCAAGAAAAATTTGATTGTGTATTCATCAAGTTTTTCATCATATTTTTTATGAATACATTTAGTCTATAAATTGACGTGGTGAAATATAGAATTTAGAGAAATAAAGTGCATATTGTAAATTTTTTTCTCTTCTTTTTAAACCCTTCTTCAATATTTTACTTGAAGGCTAGTTTCAACTTCATATTTTCCAAATGGCATTATGAGTCTATCTTTTTTGGTAATGACAAACAACTACAAGTTTTAAAGGCAAATTAGAGACCTTGAAAAATATCAATTAAACAAGATAGATTTAGTATATTCTTCTTATGTTTTTCAGATAGCCAATGTAATTATGGTCTCTTGATGATGTGATGGTTTGGTACGAGCATGGCAAGATCTTGTAATTTTTTGGGATGATCAATATAATTCACTCACAATTGTGAGTTTTGTCAAAAAAGAAGAAGATATAATTAGTATAAGTACAATAAGAAACTATAAAAACTTCTCTTTCTTCAATAATAAACTCTAAATTCTTCTAATCTAAAGAGAAGTTCCTACAATAGAGTACATTTCCACCACTAATGATGGCAAAGATCATAAAGCAATTGTCAAAATTGTTTTTCTTTATAGGTCATCTTTTGTTCGCTAAGTAGGCCTAGTGGTTTATTTGCTAATGTACAACAAGCCTCAAGCATAACATGTTCCTTGAGGAGCCAAAAGAGGCCACAGACCTAAACGTTTACACAACTATGGTTCGAGGTGCGTTAGACTTGTAGCTAGGAGCCCATAGCTAGCACATTTTGAGTGCCTAAGGTCGTGGAGTGTTTGCTTCCACTCATCAAAATCCTTGTTTTTCCCAACAGAGAAAATACATTCCTTGACTTCCTTCATGATACCTTCAAACTTGGCCATCACACGGTTTCTTTCCAAAACTCAAAGTTTTCTTGCCTTCCACATTTGCTTGAGATAGCAGAAGCGGACCATCTAAGTGCAAACCAAAGTAGCTTGATTTTTGTCACCTTTCCTCCTAGAATTATGTCATTCTTGAAGAAGCAGACCTTCCAAGTCTTCTGCACCCATCGGTTGACAGTCTCTGAAAAGATAAAGAGGGTCTTCGATAGCCGCTTTGCATTCCATGCAAATACCTATGCCTATCCCTCTAGCTTTTATCTTTCAATTCAGTAGGTATTGTCCCCCAAAGTACCTTCCAAAGGAAAATTTTTATTATGTTAGACCTTGGAGGATCCCAAATGTTTTCAACAATGTCCACCCACTTAGACTTTGGCCACTCTAGTGTCTTAGCATAGAGAACCAGTCCGCCACTCTGTAGGTAATCTTGTGGTAAGTTTCCCTTATTTGTGGCAGAGCGAGATTCCTATCAATGGGCCAATGCCAAACATTCCATTAAAATTTAGCCTCACAAATACGTGCTAAAAAGAGCGCAAAGACTATCAACCACTCTGATGATGAGAAGGCCTTTGTGTCTGATGAGGTTGTACAGAGTAGTCAGCTGATATGCTTCCTTCCAGCTCAGACTGCTTTGGTCCCAAAATTGAGCTAATGAGTTAACCCTTTGTTATCGAATCTTTTGGCTACTTCTCTCAAGAAGGGCTAAAGAGATCTTTGATATTTGATAGCCGCGGGGACCAATGGGTAATAGAGTTCTTGAAGTATCTGGTTGACTCCTCCATTCTAGTGCTTCTGATGCTTTGGCACATTTGCGTACTAGTTCGCCTATGTTGCCACCAAGTTTCACACTAGCCCAATGAAGAGCAAGTAACTTGTCGTGAACCCGTACACCTTTCCATGGCCCCCCTTGGGAGTAAAGATTTGCTTTGTCTGTCATATCCCATGTAATAATAACACATGCTTTATCTTGGCTTGTAAGAGACACCATCAGCCTGGCACACTAGGCCTTCACATGCACCGCCTAGTTTAGGATCCCAATTCCCCCCCTGCTCCTTGGGTCTAGCAATCCACTCCCAACATGCCCACTGCCCCGA